>NC_090925.1:165197371-165844871 GCF_040938575.1 Ambystoma mexicanum
TTAAACCTGGGCTGATGTAGTTCTATCACCGGATGCAGAAGAAAGGGTAGCAATGAGATGCAGAACTGCTCCATGGTCAACAGATCCTTGGCCTCTCTAGGGTTAACCCACTTATCTTCTTTCCTATAGAGCGTTGCATTCAATACAGCAGTTATCAGGGGCTTAATTTGCTAGTAGGGAGGACTCCCAGAGTCATTGCAGATGATAGTCAGTGCCCTAACCTTGTCTCTCCAAGGTACCCGTCTTGGGTTCCTCTTATTTGGTTTGGCCATCGACAACAAGAACTTAATAGGCCTCTTGGAGTTCCCCGGTTTGTAGTAGCGCTATGCATTTTCCCAGTGCTCCTAGTTCCACTTGGCAGTCTCTGCAATTCTCTTACGGTTTTTCTCCAGTCACATATCTTTGTAGAACAGAGAGGGGTGGGTGGGATGCCGGTCGGGGCTGGGTTATGGTGACCTTTAGCTACTCCACCACCTTACGCTTGCCCAACATCAGATCATCGAGTATTTATTCCAGCAACATATTGCCCCAGTCTGGCATTGTTAGTGGACTGGTTTGGAGTGCGGGTGTTTCTGTGGACAGGGGTGGCAATGGTCTATCGAGGTCAGGATCCTCGACTCATTTCTCATAATGTCCATCAGTTCCTGTGCTTCATCAGCCTGGTTAACGATGAAGAGGCCTTCTCAGCCTCTATACCCCTGAGCCACTCTTCTTCTGGCCAGCTTATGGTAACCACTCTTGATGTTTTTAAACTCCACGATAGGTCTCCTCAGTTTCTGGCTCCTTGGCTTCCTGGCTGTTTCATGGGTTCCACCTTGTGGTACCTGGCCTAGCACGCACATGTGGAAGTGTTTCGTTTCCTAAATGGCCAGGCCTTCAATCTTTGGTTTCGTGCACCCTAGTTGAAGACTCTGTTGGTGGTCCATCCTTCACTTCTGACATTATTGGAGGTTTCTGAGCAGACGCGTTCCTTATGGATAGGTGATGAAGTCATCAATCTGGCGGGCCTCAGGAAATAGGACGGTAGCAAAGGCGAGTCTAATGGACGCCCAGAATGGTCCCTGAAACCTTTCTCCCCTTTCTCCTGGGAAGAAAAAACGAAGCCCAGATCCAGAGCGAGTGGTGGCACCCATCCCCATCACCCAGTCTACCCACGAAGTACATCCCATTGGGGCACCGCCCTCACATTGCTTTCGTCTTTGTGAGATGCTTGCTTGTGCCTCCACATCTCTTTGCTTTGTTGAGCTGTGCTGACCCCCTTTCTTCTTTGTGCTGCTCTACTGCTCGCAGCTTCACGTTGCCTCTGTGGGGAAAAGAAAACGTCCATGATTGCCTTCAGTGAAGAAGAATCAGGTGCCATGCTTGTGACCTAGACATGGCATGAGAGCATCCTGGCGTGTTGCTGGCTCGGCGACATCACCGTGCCGGGGTGCGCTCATCCCACGGGAGAGGGTTGGTGATGCGGCTGCCCCCTCAACACAAGGTCCCCCGCGGGGTATATGTCTGGGGGTATTACTGCTGCAGGCACATACCTGACTCTACATGGCTCCCAATAGAGGGACAGTGCTGTCTTTGTGCTCCTTCTTAGGTTACATTTGAGCCCTGATTGAAAATATTGCTTTAAACAAAGTTTGGATAGATGCCCTTGCAGGAAGGATCAGATAAGGCTTGAAACAACACAGTGTGCTCTAAAGCATTGCTCTGATGGAAGCACAGTGTACCTGGAGTGGACCCAAAACAGGTGATGCACAGGTGACTTTTCTGCATGCCTATGCATTTAATTCACTGGCCCAGCAGTTGGTTTTTCATCAGGCACATTAAAATGATTGCTGCCTCAAGGTTAGAAGGATAATGCTTTCGATCATTTGGACACACTCTCTGCTGCCTGCTGTCCGCCCTGCTGCAGTGCAGGATCACACGAGTGTGTGAGTTAGTGGTTGGCCCCACAGGTAGCAGGGATCTGCGAACCTGTGTCCCAGATCAGTGCCCTCCTCTGATCTTTGATAGGTTGAGGGGGGTGCTGGTGTTGGATTTGTCTGAAGGTTGGGTGCAGGATCAATAGTAAAGCAAAAACAGCTTAAATGTTAATATTGCAATTGTTGGGCTCCACTTGGCACAGACTGTGCCTCTATTACCAGTACGCCCTTATCAGCCCTGCCATCCACCCTTGGCCTTGTCCCCAGCATTGTTAATCCGAGAACAAACAATGCACTCTTAATGTCACAACAACCTCAAGTTGACTCACAATTCTCTGAAATCATGTGCAGTGGCGGCGAGGCCAGCTGGAGGGCTCACGTGTCCCTTCTGCTGGGGTTACACTCACCGTACTTTCACTCTGCTTTGACTTTCACAGGTATAGCATGTGACTATGGCATCATCAGGCCCGGCTGCAGGAATTTTCATCTGGGTGGGCCAGGTTTATGACCAGGGGGGCCCAAATTCCACTGGAGAACCCTAAGAGGTGCTGGGGTTCATCCAGATTTCCTAGATCCGTGATCCAGCTTAAAAGTGTACATTTGCACCCCTCTCTAGAAAACAGTACAGAGCCAAAGAAAAGAAAGGAAAATAGTGTTTCAACATTAATCTACCTATATGCCCTTGCCATCTGCTCTCCCCTATTATATCCGATCCTTATTCACCTTTCACCCCCAGTGACACCTTCCTTCAGCTCCCCTAACCACCATTCCAATTTACCTCCACTCCCACCAGACCCCAGAAACTCTTTCTTGGCCTGGCTGGAGAGAATCGGATACCTCCTTCTCCTATTAGACGCCTGAGCAGTGAAGTCCCCAGTCTTTGTACCATCTCAGATGGTTTTCACCCAACAGTGCCTTCCTGAACACTGTAGCTACTCTAAGCAGGCCCCGGAGGAGGTGCTTATGGTCCCATCATCTTGTTGTGAAAGGTAGAACCTCCCCCCGCCCAAAATACTGAACACAGGAATAGGAGATTTTGGTTCTTACAAAATAAAATTTTAAAACACAAAGTTTTATTTTTGGTTGCATTTTAATTAAGTTCAGGGTGCGAGGGAGTGCTAGCATGTAGAGAGTGCTAGGGCTTAAAGATCAGCATCAGGAGGCAGGTGGTGTTGGTTGAGGGGTTTCCGGCATCCTGGTATCGCTTAAGTTGAGGCGTGACAGGGAGGAGAGTGCCTTGCTCCCCTGCTATGCCCCTGTACATCAATGCCTGGTACATACTGTTTACATACTGGTTATAACATGCAATTGTCCATGATGACTCTTTGTTTGATGTGTTCACTTTGATTTTTTATTGAATGACACAATTTTGTTCAATGGATTGTTGGGGGTAGTAAATGTGCCGCGCCTACATGGATTGTTGAGGGTTGGAAATGTGTTTACTACTAAATAACCGTACTAAAAACTCAACATTCTGCATACTCACACTCAAACGCTGAACTACACACAACCCCACCTCTGCCGCATCACAAACCACACACACTTTACAACACCCAACATGAAACAAAACTATGCACAATCATACCACAAAACGGCTAGCAACCGAACAAAGCATCAACCCTCAGAGACCGGTTTCTCTGAACTGAAGCTGCCAACAGCACATGAAAGCTCTCGTCTTCTCCCGCTCAACCCCACTAACAACCCCCCCAAACCTCCTTCCATTGCAGATATGCAAGTGGCAACAGTGCCTGGTACAAGATCCATTAACAATAACAATAAATGTGGCCTGATATTTTCCATAAAAGATGTGTGCGTGTGTGTGTGTGTGTGTGTGCGTGCGTGTGTGTGTGCTTGTGTGTGTCTGTGTTCTTGGCAGGTCCTAATGTCTGCTCTGCCTATCTATCAAACCATGATTGAGGCTTTTTGTAATAGCTTCCATGAGCACCTAATTTTAGCAGGTAAGGTATAGTGAAATTAAATGAGTTGACCATGAACACACATGTGTTGAAGTTTGGTTTTGAATACCTAAAATAACAACATTTTATACAGATTACACAAGTTACATGATAAACAAACCTGACAATGTATTCATCATGTTTATTAGGTTTATCTAGCGCTTTAATCCAACGTGCTTTACAGTATAACAACAAGGTACAATAAAGAAAGAAGCATATATATAATCATGAAGCAAACCAGTGAGACAGTATTTAGAACAATTTACTTAGGTGGAGGGGGGGAGGGAAGGGAGAAGGGAAAGGGAGAGGAAGTAGGTAGGAGGTTACAAATAACTGATTTGAGATCAATGGGTGCGAGAAGAGGTGGAAGGGAGGGAAAGGAGGTGGGAAGGGAACAGGGAGTTGGAGAGGGGAGAAAGTAGGGAAGGAAAGTCAGGGGGGGAGTGGAGAAGAAGGGCTTTCAAGGAGGTGCGGAAGGATGAGTAGGTGGGAATGGAGCAGATAGAAAGAGGTAAGAAGTTCCAATGTAGGAGGGCCAAGAGCTGAAAGGAACAGAAGCGTGAGGAGGCGCATCGGGCAGGGAGTACAGTGAGTAAGAAGAGGTCAGCAGAGCGGAGAGAGCGAGAGGGAGTGTAAAATGAGAGGAGCAAAGAGAGATAAAGGGGGCAAGTTCATGAAGGGATTTGAAGACTAGACAGAGGAATTTAAATTTTAGGTGGGAGGAAGGGGAGCCAGCTAAGCTGAGAGAGTGAGGTGGAGAATCGCGAGGACCGAGGAGACAGAGAGTACGGATAGAGGAGTGGTAGATGGATTTTAGGGGGGCGAGATGAGAGACGGGGAGTCCAAAGAGAAGAGAAGAGCAGTAGAAGAGGCGAGAGATGATAAGGGAGGAGATTAAGAGTTTGGTAGTGTGGAAGGTGAGGGAGGAACGGATCTTACGGATATTGAAGAGATGGTGCCGACAGGCACGAGAGGTGAGAGAGATGTGGTTAGAGAAGGAGAGGGAAGAGTCAATGTGGAGACCATGGTTGCAAGCATGGGTGAAGATGGGGAGATTGGAAGGGGGAAAGTGAATGAAAGGAGGGGTGTAGGGGAGCGTGTTAGGAGGAAAGAAAAGGACTTCAGTCTTGTCAGTGTTGAGGAAAAGAAAATGTGATGACATCCAGTTTTTGATAGCCGTAAGGCAGGAAGATAGAGTGTGGTGGAGGTTGTGGAGATCATTGTAGAACCGTGTTGATGAAACGAGTAAGGAGGCATTTTGTTTTGAATCTTAGATTGCACAGATTTGCAAAAGGGCTATTCATTCATTTTAATAGTTTCCACGAAGTAGTGGAAAAGTAAAGAGTAAAACACAGCCAAAAATCAGCTTTGCTTTTCACTTTTCCACTACAAGTCTGGAAAAGTGTAAACTATTTCCACAATTAATGATTCGGTGAGCCATCCACAATGGATTCCTTTGGAATCTGCCCACTTTTATCAGGTGTAAATGCCAGGTGGATCCAATAGGAATCCATTGGCTTCCTGCCAGCATAAAAATAAGTGTTTGTGGAAAACCAATCAATTTGGCAGGGGGGCCTTGTTAAGTCTGATCTACTTCACAACTTCACATGCAAAATCATACAAAATTCTGTAGCTCATAAAAAGTGGCGATAAATGAATTTAGTGCCACTTCTTCCGCTCTACTTGACCCCCTATTATTGTAGCTTTATTTCCCCATCCTGATTGGAAGACTACAAGCTCCAGAATAGAAATGGTTGCGGGGGAACCCGCGCAGTTTTAGCAGGGTGTATGACTTTGCGGCCGAGGAGCACACAATTTAGGTAAATGTGGCTGGGTGTGCTTTGTGTTGGGCCGTGTCATGGTTGTTCTGGCCGCAACTTGTCGCTTAGGGTTATGTTGCAATCTAAATTCTGTGAATACGCAGAGCGCGCATAGGAAACTTTGCCCCTAGGGATGCACAATGTCATTCTCAGCACGGGGACTTTGTGGGATCAATGCACACTTTTCTGTGAATTGGGCCCATGGTGTATTCGGTTTGCATGCAAACTCTGTTAAGCTACTCAAACAGTATGAGGTTATCAAGTCAGTACTAGAAGAATAGAATCATTAAACGTTCTGTCAGAGTGGACTAGGCTTCCACACAGACAAAGATACATTCTATTTAGGTCAGAGCCCCACTGGCAAGTATGCAGGAGAAGATCTAAAACTGGTTGTTAAGATCAATACTGAAATGCAAGTAAGCTCAGCTCCATTTGAGAATGTTCCTTTGGAATGTTTATGTACGTATTCAGGGAACGTTCCTCTGAGAATCAGTTGGGAGCTTGCTCTGTTGTTATCTGGACCGGTAGATGTCTTTTCCCTGCCTTCATACTTACATGTAAACCTGTAAATAAATATACTCATAAAGTACGGAGCGCGTGTTCATCATTCTGATATAACATTAATGGACATTTTAACATTGGCGACGAGGATGGGATTAGAGAAAGCAGCAGATGTCCACTCAGATGAAGGAGCGCTTACACCGATGGATCATTTGGAAAAAGAAACATATGAGGTAAAGGAAATTCTGCATGAAAGGGCCGAGATATGGGAAGGCATCCACCGGGTCCATTCCCCACCCCTTCCCATAAATAAGGAGTCCGCTATGGAGGGGGTGGACGTAGTGATTAAGATATGGAAGTGTGACGACTTCGCGTGCTGTGTTGGCGGTCAGAGAACAGCTCAAAGCGTTTTAGCAGCAGAGAATATGGCAGAAAGAGGGAGCTTTTCCTTGCGCTGCATGTCATTAGAGGAGAGCGTAATGGGCGGAGGAAGCAGTTTGCGGACTGTGACTGGAAATACGTGTATTGGAGAGCGTGGTTCGGGTGATGAAGAGTATCCGCCGAAGATGACTGCTGCGAGTGAAATGATGACGTCACTGGCTGCAGGGTTAACCCCTTCATACCACGAGAGCGACGGTTGGCCTGATGTAAAGAATTTGCCTCATTTGAATGCAATGGAAACACTTTGGGTTGTTTCTAAGGCTGGTTGGCCTTACACCATAGCTAGCAGATATTCGAGAGAAGGAGTAACGGAGAACTCATCCATGAGCGGGCCCATTTCCAAAATGTGTGTGGATCACAACAAAGTTTATATTTTGATTCCGGAAGTGTCGGGGGAAGGAGCTTTCTATAAGAACTATGTACGATGTTTGATGGTACCTGGGGACTCTGCTTTGAGTTTGCCATGGAGGGTGATTGAAGAGAATTATAACGCAGTAATTTCTAATTATAGTCGATGTACTGTTTCAACGTTGTCAGAACAAGATTGTGATTTTGTAAAGCCTCAAGAGCCAGCAGGGAGGCGGCTGGACGTCGCACCATCTATTTGTAGTTGGATTGATGACATCTTTGGGAACTTTAAGGAGTTGCCTTCACGAGTGGATAATGAGTTTCTGGGAAGTACTCAATTGTATCCTGTCAGCACAAAAGACAGTGAATGTTCGGAGTTGGCATGGGTTCATGAATATTTTGGAAATTTTAAAGAGCCACGGAGAAAGAAGATATTTTGCTAATGTGGCTCTCGAGAAAAAAAAAAATAATAACTAAGGGGGGTTAATGAGGATATGTTAACTGTTTGTCATTGGCACTTTGCAACTAATAATAATAACCCTTCCTTTGCAGCAATATGACTTAAGTTGTTGTCCATCACACTATGTGCATTTTTTTTTTTTAGTTTTACATTGAGCGGATTACTGTCCATTTCACGTGCGGTATGTGTGAAAAGGTGCAATGGTTGAGGTGAACTGTTGAGCGGACTACTGTCCATTACATGTGTTGCATGTGTAAAAAGGTGCAATGGTTGAGGTGAACCGTTGAGCGGACTACTGTCCATTACATGTGTTGCATGTGTGAAAAGGTGCAATGGTTGAGGTGAACCGTTGAGCGGACTACTGTCCATTACATGTGTTGCATGTGTAAAAAGGTGCAATGGTTGAGGTGAACCGTTGAGCGGACTACTGTCCATTACATGTGTTGCATGTGTGAAAAGGTGCAATGGTTGAGGTGAACCGTTGAGCGGACTACTGTCCATTACATGTGTTGCATGTGTGAAAAGGTGCAATGGTTGAGGTGAACCATTGAGCGGACTACTGTCCATTACACTATCGTTATGATAAGTGAGGGTGTTACAGTCAAAGGTGCATGTTTTCATAAATGGCCTACTACTGTGCACGTTTTGTATGTCTAAAAAAAGGTGCAATGGTTGTGGTGAACCATTGAGCGGACTACTGTCCATTACACTGTCTGTATAAAAAGGGAGTGTTACAGGCTAGGGTGCAGATTGTTATAAATTGCATCTTTGCACTACAGCGCATGTGTTGATTTATTCTTACATCATACCCATTGATCACATCGTTATTACTAGGTTACTTTATGGGGTATTGGGGGATTAGTTTTCCCGCCACAAGGTGCAAGTGTGTGATCTTCCAAATTTCAGGTGGCACCATGGTTGAAAATGTTGTTTTTCCACAGGTTACATCACTAAGGTCTTTGTGGGAACTGGTCACACTTATTTTGTTTGTAGTGTAAAAATATTGCTCTAACTACATCTGTAAATTAACTTCAGGTGTGGTTTATACAGTTTAAGGAAATTATCTTTATTGTTTCGCTTGTGAATCTTAAAAGTTTGCTTTAGATAAAAGGTAGTAATTGATAGTGATGGTGTTGGTTCCATTTGTGATATTATCAGTCATGCAGTCATGCAAGGTTTTGTTTTGTCATTGGTGGACATGGGGGTAGTTGATTGAGGGCTGGCTCCCTAGTTTTTGGAAGTTTTGGTAATGGCCTGCCACAACTCAGATGGTTTGGTTATGGATGTTGAAGTGTTTATAAAAAAATGTTCAGTATTTCAATTGTATCAATTACTTACATTACAGCTGAGTACTTTATGAATGATGAAATGTATAATACCCTTTATGGAAAATGTTTATTTCCTAATGCCAAATTTCTCTCTGTTTTGTCATTTTTCAAAAAGTTGAAGGGGGGAGATGTGTTAAGATCAATACTGAAATGCAAGTAAGCTCAGCTCCATTTGAGAATGTTCCTTTGGAATGTTTATGTACGTATTCAGGGAACGTTCCTCTGAGAATCAGTTGGGAGCTTGCTCTGTTGTTATCTGGACCGGTGGATGTCTTTTCCCTGCCTTCATACTTACCTGTAAACCTGTAAATAAATATACTCATAAAGTAAGGAGCGCGTGTTCATCATTCTGATATAACATTAATGGACATTTTAACACTGGTCTATACATGTCATCCTAGCCTTATCATTTTCAGGTAGGGCCTTTTTTGACCAGCTCAGCGAGGTGCAGCTTGATTTCGTAGGAGTAGAAAACAGGTACCCACATCTGGGCATATACAAGTTCACTTTAGGACTAAACCTGAAGACAACATGCATTGACAAAGCCAACAGCGAGAGCTTTCGATAAAGCATGACTCGTATTTGACAGGCACTGCCATAAGGCTAACACCTGGCCATAAAATGGGAACAGAAGGAAAACAGTGCAAGTACCTGGGCATATGATGACATTGCCTGGAAAATGTCTGTCTAATAACTATACCAAAGCCAAAGCTATTGACTTTGTGATTGATTGGTTTAAGGCAGGACTCCAGTGCAAGGAACAGAGGCATTGACAAAGATATTGCTTATAAAATCAATTTGCTGAAGACACAAATGAAGAGATTTCTATTACATAAGGAGCTAATTTACAAAGGTAATTAAGCACTCAAAAGAATGCTTAGTTATAACACTGGCAGGCCCTATACAGCAACAGGTTTGGTGTTACGTGGTGAAAGAGCTCACTCAGAGTTCCAGAAAGGTTACTTTTTGGTGGCAAGAGGCAGGTAGGTGGTGCTAATGCCATTGACATTAACATAGCCATGGCTAGTCATTGGGTCCCATGTTTACTGTGGGTTTAAAATGACCAAACACACCCATAGGATGTGTGTTTCTCTTCACATTTTATCTCCATCCTCTCTGTGTCCCACTGCATGAGTTCTGGTTGCACCTAATAGTCACAAGCCTCTGAATTAATTATAACCGCTGGCTTTGCTCTGGCCAGCCTGCCATACCAGTGTTACAAATCAGTCTTGACCATGTCACTAATGTGAGAAGCCCTTCCTACACTGTGAGACCCCAAGGCATAAAAATGCTTGTGGTTGCTTGTGTTCCAGGGCAGAGGGAACATGGCCTAGCAATTGAGATTGAACTGCAACCTTTGGTGGCAGCACCAATAGTGATTTGTTAATAGGTTGTCCCATTCTGTAATGCACATACTACAGAATTATGGCATGTAATGTTGCACAGAGCAGCGTTAGTGGTAATGTTAATTCAAAGCCTTGCATCTATCGCTTTTTAATTTTACTACACACTCCCCTCCAGAATTACCTTTTTGTTACTACTAACCTTATACTAAGCTTATTGTTTCAATGATAATGAAGTAGTTAATGCAGCAGAATATATACTTTAAATGTAATTTGTAATGGCACCATTCAGTTGATACACCTTCTGCAGAAATCTGTGTTCAAGCAAGTTTACCTGTCATGTATTGTTGGACATAGTTAAGCATTTTATTTAGCATGATATGAAAAGCTGCTATATTCCAAAAAAAATTAACGTACTTTAAATTACAGAATCAAAATTGTGATTTTAGGTTTGCGAAAATAGTTGTAGGCAGCCTGTTTGAATAAGTGTGCTACCTCACTTAGATGTGTGAATGGCCCCCCATCTTCCTGGTCATTTGTGCTTTGATGGCTGTGGGGGATACATCATTGTCTGCCCAGGCCTCCTGCACTTCAGCCTCTCAGAATGATGTCCCTGAGGTTGCTGCTGCAATCCACCCCCTCAGACCCCCTCTCCCTTAGGTACGCATGGCCTCCTTTCAAGGGGGGGAACAGGGGTGGCCTTGGTGGGGGGGCCTGGCACCCTTGGCCCCCCTGCTGGAGCCGGGCCTGGGCATCATGTACTATTTAGCAAACGTCATCGCGACGTGAAGAGAAAGAGAACCATAGAACCAGAAAAGGTTAGGAATACCAGTCTGACTGTTATCCTGCCAGCCGGCAGACATCCTGAACCTGCATAGTCTCCAGCTTTACTCCCTGAGTGGTGGCCCCGAAGTGCAGATGCTGCTCAGGCAAAATTAATCACATGTCAGTCTTCCTCCGACAAGGCATCACCTTTTCTTTTTTCTAATCCGAAATGCTGACACCTGAAGTCAGCCGTGTAACCAAGTAGCGATTCGGCTAAACCTGCTGTGTGATGTCTCTTTATTCAGAAACAGGAGGGGGGCTGGGTTAGCCAGCCTTTCCTTTTGTTTCTGAGTAAAGAGCTAACATGCAGCAGGAAGCCCATTAACCGCACTTGGTTAAAGGGCTTAGACTGCCTTTTAGCTCTTTACTCCAATACAAAAGGAGAGGCTGGCCAAACCAGCCCTCCTGCTGTTTCAGAATAAAGGCACAGAACACATCAGGCAGTCCATTGCATGAAAGGAGCCCTGTGGTTAAAGGGTTGCCTGGGGTGGTGCTTGTTAGGGGGCATGGCCAAGGCAGTCGTACTTAGATTACGCCCACTAAGGAGAGCCCCCCCCCTCAGTATACCACCCAACTAAAAGCACTACCTAACTAAGAGGATCATAGCATGTTGTTTTGGCCGTCTGAGTCGATTTCAACAGTTTCTAAAGGCTGAATGAGTCTTGATTACGTAGCCTGGGAGGGGGGTTAACATCATCACGGCACATACATAACGCAAGGCTCCCGCGCCATTTGGAAAATGGTCCACGGTGGGGCCACCCTTATTGCCGATGCCCCCATGATGCACGGCTCGGGGAAGGGTTCGGGGGGGGGGGCCTCGCAAGTTACAGCCCATTGGAAGGGTGGGTGTTTGAGGTGTCATCAGGTGGTGACAGAGAGCGAGCCGCAGCCGGGGAGCACTAGGCAAAGTGGGAAGTCAGGCTCTGAATTTAACATCATTACGCCATTGCCTAAAAGCGAGGGCCCTCCTAGAAGAAAGCACAATGGCAGTGAAGGACATATACGCCCCCCCCTGCATGGGGGGGGCCTACTACAGAAAGGAACCACACGGTCAAGGGAAGACCTCAGTCCATCACGCCTCTGTTTCCACAGTAGACCCTCCTGCCAGGGAGCCCAGACATGATCAAGCAGCAATTCCAAGGAATGCCGTCACGCAAGGGTAACGGATGGGGACAGGGATCCTCAGCACAAAACATCACTCCACCGGCCGAGTCCGGAAGGCCAGTTTGTTGGTTACATGAGAGGAATGAGTGGGGATGCGTGAGCATGAAATGGGGCCTAGCGGGGGCGGATAGTACTGGTGAACAGGTGCCTGAGGGGGAACTCACTGTCGCTGGTTGCCCGCAGAGGGTCATGGCAGAGTCACGGGTCGTTCCCTGCAGAAAGTACTGGCAGATACCACAAGGGGAGCGCACAGCCATCAGCTTGGAATGAACAGCACCCAGGAGTATTAGACTCAGGGGAGGCCCATGCAAAGGGGAGGGCTGCGGGGCTTGGAAGACCTTCCAACCCTAAACTTGGGTGGGAGAAATTGGGGAGTGTATCGGAGGAGATGGAGAGTAACAACGAAACGTAAAAAGGGGAGGGGAAGGAAAGAAGGGAGTTAGGAGAAAATGGGGCTCTGGGAAGTAATGATGAAACAAAGATTGGGGGTGGTAGGGAGAGAATGGGGAAGTGAACCTGGGATAAGGGACGGTTAGGGCGGGGATAGAAAGAAAATTGGGGAATTCGAAGGGTCAGCCTAGGGAATTAACCTGGAAAATTTGTAGGACGGGTTCCTTGGAATGCTGTGGGAAGTGGGGAAGAGGTAGCAGGGTCGGGAAGATTAGCGGAGGACCTGTAGGAACTGAGTAAGGGGAGAAGATGGGGTCATAATGGTTAACGGGACCCAGGGGGGTAGCCAACGGGGGAGAGGGCCTCGGTTGAGAACAGTATGGTGAAAAGGGAAGGAGCTGGGCAATGCGAGGCCTGGGGGGGCAGCAAAAAGGCAGATGGAGTTTGGACAGCACTGGCTTTGATGAAGCGGGGGAGTCACGACAGGTAAGGGAAGAACGCAAGGGGGGATCAGGAAATTGTATGGGAAAATTGAGACTACCAAGGGAAAAGGCTAAGGGGGTAAAGAAGAGGGTAAGGAGGGGGAAAGAAAAAGAAATAAAGTAATGGGGGGCAAATTGATAAGTGTATGGAATTAATTAAAAGGAAATGGAGCAAAAATGAAAAGTGAAAAAACAAAATGGGAATGGAAAATGAACGATGAAAAATTAAATAAAACATTAAAAGAAAAAAGTTGCCAGGGGTAGAGAGGGACGGATAGGGAGGGATGGGGGCCCTCGTCTTGTCCGCAAGGACCTTAAGGGGGGGTGGTTAGAATGCTACTCTCAACGCAAAATCCTGAGGGTAGCAGCGAAACGGAACACCTGTAAGATAACTCCTGACTATGTATGTTAATAAAGTTTGCTGTGGCAATTTCACTTCCACTCAGCCAACTGGTCCTGCCTCTCATTTGGGTATCTGGGGGTGGCTCCAGGGATGAGGGGAGTGTTAATAGAATGCGGTCACAAGGGAGTGTAAGAGTGGACAGTATCTTGGGATGTGCCCCCGCTGTGGGGTGTCAGCACTACGTGTGTCCACCATCTTTCTTTGGAGTCCCAACGTTGAGGCTGTCTCCATCATGGTTGGGGGAGCCTACCCCGGACTGCCTGAAAACGCTGGGTCCATTGGGGTTGCCAGATGCAACCCGGCAGCAATCTGGAGTTGTTATACGTGGCAGGGGAAAAACCCTGAGGTTCAGCCCCTTTTTAGATCTGGCAAGAAAGAAATGTAGCTCTTGCAGCCATATGCCGAGGAGTCCTGGGGTCTCATTCAGAGTGTGGCGGTAAGGGGTTAATGCTACCGGCAAGGGTGCCAGTGCGGTTAACCCCTTACCGCCGCATTAAACCAGGCGCCCTTAGCGGGAGCCGCTAAAGGACTAGGGAGCTAATAACGGGCCCGTTAATAGCTCCCTCCCCATTCCCATTGAGCCTATTGGGGCTCAAATGGGAATGGGTATGGGTAAATTGAATGAGGAATTACCCGGTCCTCCAAGGTTGGAATGGCCTGGTAATTGCTCATTCAAGGAACCCGGACCCGAGTTTGGAGGCAGCCGTGTCGCAAATAGCGGCATGGCTACCTCCAAACTCGTAATGAGGCCCCTGGTCTCAGTCAGCTGCTTGGGATTGCACAAAGAGCGCATCACAGTGAAAGCTCCGTTATACAGAGTCATTTTATAGATGCTACTGCATCAGTGTAATTTAGGGAACAATTGTTGCTTTCAAGAGCTTGTTTTCCCCTGTTGCTTGCCACACTGATGTTTTATCCAATTTTGTGCTTCCTCGCAGTATTATTGCAGAGTAAAAGTGTATCAAACTTTGGCTTTATGTAGGTGTTCTCAAAAAACCTTTTCTTCTCAGGTCGACTGCTGTCTTTCATTTCCGCTACAACCAAATACTTTGAAGCACAGTAGCGAATCTTAATCATAAGTGCATATGTGTACGTTGTGGAGAGGCGGGGTAAGGAGCAATGTGAGGAGACCGGGGTATGTTTGCAGTGATGGTGACCAATTGGCAACTTGAAAACTACTTTACAACCGGCAGGGGAGGGTCAGTAGGACTCGGGTAAAACAAGTTATTATTAAAAAAAAAACTTTATTACATTTTAACAAACATTACAAACCAAAAACTGCAGTAGATACAACAACTTTTCATGTATACATTGGTCAAACATGTTCACTGCTTCCCTTTACCCTCCCCCCGTTCTGAGCCTACTACTGCTGATGTTCCTTTCCTGCGTTTTATGGTGAGGTTTTGCTTTTTGTTATATCTGAAGGGTCTCCTGAAGCAGTATCCAGGCCATCAGGGTCTCAGTTTCGCCTTCTTCCCCACTACTGCTAGCTTCTTGCCATACCATGGTTTCAGCCTCCGCCCACTTATGCAGGTCCATCCACCATAACTCCAGTCTCGGCTTGTGGCGTGTCTTCCACCCCATAGCAATTCTCCACTTAGCAAGCGCATATGCTAAACCTTTTAATTTTCTAATATGCCTAAGGTTTCGTGGCCTAGGGAACCCCCTCAACAAGCAGGCCCACACAGAATCCACCACAAAACCAATACCCTTTACTGCTAAGGCGCGCACAACTTCTCCCCAAAAGCCTTCAATAACCGGGCATGACTAGAACATATGTACCATGCCCGCATTCTCCTCATCACACTTGGGACAAGCCTGCCATCCCACATTCTTAAACTTGGCCATCTTTTGGGGTGTCAGGTATGCTCTATGCGTAATGTACAATTGCATATGTTGTAGCCTAGCATTTCTTGACACTTTCTTGTGATACCCCTGAACTTGTTCCCACATCCCGTCCTGCATCGAGATACCCACTTCTTCCTCCCAGTCCAGTCTTAGTTGCACTAACTCCTTTCCAACTCTAGACATCACCAACTCATATGTCCTAGATATCTTGTGTCCCCCTTCGGCTATATCATAGATTGTATCTATATTAATATCTGGTTCTTCCTCAAGTACCAGTTCAGACCACATTCCCTTAAGTTCCCTCACCAGTCTATGGTACGTAATATACTGGTCGGTGTCCAACCCTGTTTCTACCCCCAACTCCTCAAAATCTGTTATGGTCCCCCCCCTGCCAGATATCTCCCACTGTCACTATCCCAACCGACTCCCACTGGTTTCTAATTGTTGCCCTAAATTGTACATTTCCGCCCGCCAGTGCAACCAACGGAATCAGAGGGGAGCACAGGAATGGGTAAAACCAGTTACATTTCAGTTAAAGTGGCATGTGGCCAAATGCGTACCTCTCAGTCGACCTCTCAGAGAAGCTTTGAGAAGTGTCATCAATATGAGGGAGACTTCGGCGTATTCGGGCAGTGGTCTCCCAAAAACGTTGTATTGGCAAGGCCTGACACTTTCAGTAGCACTGGCTTTCTGCATGCATAGTCCTTTTCATGTAATTAGTCCCTTTCTTTCTGATAATATATCCTTTTCTGGCTTGTATACGTTAAGTAAAGGAGATGTTCTGATGGAAATAAAGAGACAAAGGGAAACACAGGAACCCATATTTAAAATAGTGTTTTAATGTCTTTTATAAAGTATGTTTATCAAGTTTGGAACTTAATTCATGAATTTGTGATGTCCTGGAAGCAGCTCAACACTTTCCTCTTTTGCTCTGCTTTCTCTCTCTCCCTCCCCTGATGACCTACTTGATCTACCTGTCTGCTGTACGGACTGGTTGCTTGGCTACCGTGAGAGTCTGCGTACCAGGGTCTTTCATGATCAGTCACCCTTGCACTGCCTCCGGACCTAACACGCAGTTAGGGGCTGTAACTGTAACCCTACAGTCCCTTGTTCTCCTTGCACTACCCAGAGCCGCACTGCCCTGGCTTCCCTTACTCAGAGCATTACTGGCCTGTTTTCCCCTCCTTTCTCCCTTGCACTTCCCCCTCCCTTTCCCCTTGCACTTCTCGTTCTCGCACTTGCACGATCCGAATGACACAAGGCCTAGTAAAATGGTTTGTTTTGTCCTCCCTCTGTCTTCGCTCCCTTGTCTTGTTGCGCCTAGAAACACTTGAATACAGGCACGTTATAAATGATATCATCATATCAAAGAAGTAAATATCCAAAATCAAGGTATCTGAAGATACCAATACCCAGCTTGCAAAGCAATATTGAATCCCCCTCCCCGCCTACTAGAATGAGTGACCGAGGTATCAGGAACATTCTTACATCTATAAAGAGGTTGAGCTGTATCCTGTCTGGGCCCTCTGCCTCGTTGCCCCCTTTGGAGGGAATAAAGGGAGTCCTAGTCTTTGGTTGTTGCTGAATACTCTGGGGGTTGTGATAGGATTGCGGTATGGGTCTATAAATGGCACATCTAGCAGCTTGTGAAAGGCCGGCCGAGCGACCCTGGATCGGCCGGCCCGGGCAGAGACCCGACGTTGAAATATCTTCATCAGAGACGTCCGGTCTTTGACAAGGGCAGTGAACATCTCCTTGACTAACCTATTTCCAAAAAGGACTTCTCCGGCTCCCCCCCGAGAAGGCGTGTCTATGAGCCCCTCCGATTTAGGGTTCATTTTCATGAGGATGCCCTTACAGTGCTCCTGAATAATTGGGATCCAATGGCTCACCTTTTACACTGGCTTTCTCTGCTAGGTGTAAAATCTTCATAAGCTGCCCCACTGAATTTAGGAACAGCCCCTGGAAGGTGCCACAGGCCCAGTGTTCGAAGTGTTAAACTAAAAGTAGTGGAACTATGTTCCCGGTGCCCCACCCCTTTGCTGCCCACTCCCCCCTCCTCCGCTCAACCCCGCAATGCTGCGTTTAACAACAGTTCTAGCAAGACCGAAGAAAACACAGTGTAAGGAAATGCATTTAAATGACCACCATTTGTGTGTCATTGTGCCCACAGCATGCAGCTTTAGGTAGGCTCCCCTTCCAATTACCCACAATGTGCACCTCTTAAGGGGCATGCCCATGTTTATAACCACACACACTCCTCCCATTACCTGGCTTCAAACACTGCTACACCTATAGCAATTCATATGCAGATCACTGCTGTGCCGGGATTTTTGACTGCTTGGGAATGTGGTAAATGTCCCAAGCAGTCTATTGAAATAAATAACACCATTCCAAGCATGTAATGTTATGTTAAAGGATATGTATACCGCGCGCTATCACCAACGGAGTGGTCCCCTGGCGCGCGCTATCACCAACGGAGTGGTGCCCTGGCGCGCGCTATCACCAACGGAGTGGTCCCCTGGCGCTCTTGCAGATCTGAAAGGGAAAGAGGCATACAAGATAGTGCAGTGACATGTTACACTGGTTTGTTGTCAGCAGCCCTCGGGTTTGAATACCCAGTAGGGGAGAAGTTTAAAAAAAAAACAGTTTCTGTCCTGTAATGGTAAGTCGGGTTGTATAAAGTACGGGAATGAACACGGATTGTTCCAGAAGAGACAGAACGTTGTACGCTTTAGTTCCCGCCCACTTTGACCTCTGTGCAGGCCTTATCAGCCACTTTTGGACACGTCCTTCTCATAACGGGAGGAACTAGCCCCCAAACGTTGTTTGCCTGTCACGGAGGGTTCTTGGAATTCCGGTATCATCATTCTTCTGGAACTGCTGTCCAGTTTCTTGCGTAGAAAGAATTTTGCAAGCCTCTCAACGTGAGGAAGCACGCACGATTCGGAAGAATTTGGTTGTGTCAATGCAAAATGATTAAATATAGGCTCCTCGATATGGTCCATCAACCCTGAAGTAAAAGGGTCCTCTTCTGTTAAAGGTAACCAATCTTCTGTCGGGGAGGTGTTGAGATAATCTATTAATGGAGGAGAGTTAGTACCACCCAATATTGGATTCTCCTGATCACCCCAGACGACAAACATATGGTTGTAACCCCTGCACTCTTTTGCAATTATTAGTTTTCCTCTCCGCCGGGGGGGGGGGGGGGGGGGGGGGGGGGGGGTGGGGGGGTGGGGGGGGGGGGGGGGGGTGGGGGGGTGGGGGGTGGACGGTGGTGGGAGAAGGGGGTTGCAGGGGGAGTGTTTGCATGTTGTACACAAGTCACCTACCAAAGATGCCCCCAAAACGGCCCCAGTCCTCTGCAGCTGGACTGCAGGGACATATCCACCTGCAGATCTTCACATATTTAGGCAATAAGCCCAGAGCCGGCAAACCATTACTGTGTCGGGCCTTAACAAAGGCCCGAGGGCGTTACCGGATGTGGTAATGGCCTGCAGGTGAGGAGCTAATTGCCATTAGTAGCCCAGCCCGTAAAACCAGGATACTTATGGTGTTTTTTTTCAGTTGCGAGACACGTCGCGTTTCACAGCCGGAAATAAAAATGTCCGCCATGGTCAGCGAAATTGAATCTATTCTCCCTTTTTGTGGAACCATAGTAAACAAACAAAATGGCCACCATGGAACGGGAGAAGTGACTACACGTAGTCCCTTTTCCATTTCTATGGCGGCCATTGACTCAAATGTAAAAAAAAAACACAAAAAAGTACTGCCATGGAAAGGGAGAAGGGACTGCATGTAGTCCTTTCTACCTTTCCATGGCGGCCTGAAAAAACACAGAAGAAAGGCGAAGACTGGTGCGAGGCACGCTGCTCAACGCAAGCGGGTTTACCAGGAGGTAAGGCTCGCGAATGGACCAATAGGTAAGTGGCTTTCTTTGTTTTTGCGGCACGCCGGGTACTAAGTGTGTATGGTGCCTTTTCTGCCTAGCTTTGTGCGGTGCTGAGGCAATCCCCACATCATCTCATGTGTTGTCCATGCCGTCATCGGTTGGTTTTGCCAAACTCTGCTTGACTGTGGCAGCAACTGACTCAGACCAAAGTTTATGGCCATGGCGGCTGTGGACTCCTTGATGGCTGGCCCCACATTTTCACCAATAGCATTCTCACAGGCTTGGGAAACAGAGTCATTAATGCAGAACTGGAATGCATAACCAAAGGCTTATTGAGTACGAGCCCACAGGTTCTGATTGTAAGGGGAGAGGCTTCACAGGCATCGGTTCCTTCCTAGATATATTGTATGAGCAAGAGGAAAAATCTGTCCACCAAAATAAGCCCCAACAGGCCAAAAGCTACAATCAGGAAGCAGGGCTTTAGTTTCAGGGAACACTCAGTCACCTTTCTATAACCGTTGCCAAACTGCTCCAATGCCAGGACCTTTACTCTAAACTAGCATTGACTGTTCAGCAAAACTGAGTGCACTGAGAACCTCCTGGCTCATTTTGAAGCAGAATTGTGGCACTGGGAGGCGAAGGATGAAAAGGAAATTTTGGCGTGGGGGTAAAAGTGAGCACCACACAACCGTTGGACTGTGCCCGTATCTGCACCGCAGCAGTGCCATATTGCATGCAACGCACACAATCAGCCTGCACTGCTGCAGTGACTTAAATCTACTGTAACTACTCACTGCAACACGATGGCACAAAACATCTGTGCTAAGTCGCAGCTGCATGCCTCTCAACATCATACCACTTAGCAATGTCAGTAACCTTGGTATTTGACAATACCAAAAAGCTATACTTACCTCGTTGTAGGAGTAACAGCAAAACAGGAAGATGAAAGGGCTACAGGAAGTCCTTCTAGGAACAGACTAATATGATTGAATGCCAGAGAGAGGGAGGGGCGCGAAGCGTGTACTGTGGGAGCCGTAGTTTTGTATGGATTTTTCTTTTTTCTTGCTGTTATTTAAATAAATAGGAACATAGAAGGGCATAATAGAAGCCTCTGTGCCATGTCTTAGAATGTGACTAATATGCATATGAGAAGATCGTACTAGGAATATTTATTTCAAATACCACAATTTAGTGATGATTGTTTAGATAAAATACATTTTTATCAGTAGTACCAAATTTAATAACTATGGCGAGCCATACATGATATGGTCTGTCAGTTAATGGTAGAACTACGTAAGGCATGCAGGACAGTCGTTGATGTTTCCTCACGTTCTCCAGAGGCAGTGAATTGTCAAACCTGCATAGGATCGTAATTCAACCTTTTACTTTTTAGTAAAAAATAAAGTAAACATTACTTTTAATGGTAAAAAGCACATTGTGCCTCGTTACAGTTTTGTTGGCATCCTGCCAGTAAGTCCGGTAGGATACCACCAAACGGAATGACTGTGACCGGCAATTGGTGTGCCGGAATTACTGGCAGATTACAAGTGCTGTATGGGTAGTTACTCCCCATTCCATAGGATTCCATGGAGGGAGTTGCCTGTGTTACCGGCACTGCTAATACTGGTGCTGGTAATACCAGTAATTTTTGCTGGTGGGGTGGCAGAAGTACCTCCAGCACTTGGCTAGAGGGGATTCTGGCCACCCCACCGGTGCATAAACTTGCCAGTAAACATTATTGCTGGGACGTTATTTATGCACGACAAACCTGTAATGAGGACCATTGTATTACTACTGAGAACATTTGAGTCCGCTATCTTTGAGCACAGTTTTATTTTTGTTTCCCCTTTCATTAGGAATCCAAAAACGACATTATCTTACACCCACTGTTTTTTTAGGTGCACATAGCTAAGAGTAGAAAAAGTCCAAACTATGTCCTAGTGGAAGTCCACTAGGACATACCTTCACCTCATTTGAGGAGGCCAGTGATATAATAGATTATTTATTAAGTGCGTAATACCCAGAGGTTTCTAAGCGCGGACCGGGGATTGAACCTGTGTTGCTCCGTGTCGTCTTGCTTCCAAGGCGAGCACGTTGCTCCTGAGCTATCCTCCCCTGACAATATAATCAGTGTGAGGCGAGAGCCTGTTAAAATTGATATATCCTCTGGGTCTAATGAACTACAGCACCCTACACCTGCTGGTTTCCTGTACTGGGTGTACTGGATAACAGAACAAGCATTGGAAAATCCACCAGTTTTGGCTTTTATGTAGCATGTGATGGGCATTTACCAGGCACTGCCATAACGGTACTATTTGGTAATAATATGGCAAGTGGCAAACCGTTTTAGCAGCTTGGTATATTATGACAATGCCTATACCAGAGCCAAAGCTATGGCTTTGCCAGTGCTTGTTATTAACAGCAATTCATGGCAAGGAACAGATGCAAAAACAAACAACATTCCCAAGAGCTGCCCTGTCCTTCAGGTGCCACGGCAGCCCTTGAAGCCGTGACAAATGGCCAAAGAAATTAACATGGCTGTGGACAGTCATTGGGTGGGTAAATAACCAAACAACACCCACAAGCTGTGTGCCCCCCTCACATGCCATCTCCCTAGCTGTACTCCAATCAACTATTTTGGCTTATGCTTCCATTTGGCAAGGACCATGACAATGTGCAGTCGCTAAGCAGAGCTAGGTTCCTCTACGAATAGTAAGAATATTTCAACATTTTAGAATATTACTTTTGTGACTCTTATGGAGCAATTAAGTGAATATGTATTCCACAAAATTAAGAATGTGTTCCTTATTACTCTCAGACATAGTGTGATGAAATCAGCAGAGTCCTCATAAAGACCCTACCTAAAGTCTCGGCCCAGGTGATCAGGGGAGGGCAGCCGCTTCCTGATCCTGACCTTGGGCTGGTATTAGTCCGGAAGATCACCTGGGAGAAGAAGGGCCCCAGGGGAACAGCAGTACTCAGTCGGGTGAGACGCAATATTTGTCTGCCTCAAGGAAGGAAACCTCAGTGATCCTGGAATATGTGATGGCTTGCTGCCAGAGAGAGCTTTTATTTCCCAAGGCTAACTATCTTACTGTGGGTGAAAACAAGCATAGCGAGTTATGCATTGGGAGTTAGAAACCCCCTTTTAAAATCACTGACTTTCATAGAAATTAAATCTCCTATGACCCCCAGGGGAATATTAAAGATGAGTCTTTAAATATTAACAATTTAGATTCTGAAAACCATAATTCCTCGGTAAAAGCCAGACCTTTAATTGAATCCTTATAATACCCCCTTAGGGAATATAATTAAGGAGAGAAATTAATTTGGTAATGCTATTTCCATGAGAAAAGATGATTTAAACATTGTGGACTTTAAGTGCTGCAACGCCCAAAGTACTGGCACGAAGAAGAGGGATTCGTGTTCCAAACAGATGCTGGTCCTGAGAGGGTCTCTTCCTCCGGAGAGAAGATTACAGAGGTCGAACAGCAGGGAACATTGGATTTGGAAGCTTTCCCCCTGAAGACCGAGGCTGCAGAGGGCGCATGGCGGGAAGTGTAAAGTTTAAAAGCTTCCCCTATAATAAGTCGGGCTCCAGTGGCAGTCGAGCACTGCAGAGCCTGTGGAGCGAGGAGAGCTCCTTTTCCGGCTGGCTTGGGTCACGGGGGGCTGAGAGAAGCAGGTTGCCGGGCCACGCAGAGCAGCAGAAGACCCGGAGGCAGCGAATCGAGCGGATGGGCACGCCAGTCGCGGTGAGTTCACAACTGTATTGTGACCCTGGAGCACTTCGTGATCGCCCGGTGGCCAAGTCTGCGTGCATTAAGTATGGAACTAATATAAAGAGAGTGAGGTGGCAAAACAAACATTATTTTGAATACCAAACTGATGTAAAGCAGAATACTAATCCGTTTGAAAACCAAGGTGACTAAAAGAGGAGAAGGTGGCAGAATAAGAACTTGACAAGCAGACCAGAAAGGTGTGATGGTATTTATGTGGGTCAGAATAATTGCGAGCAACAAAAGAGCACAATATTACGAGAAACCAATACAAACAACTATTGCCAAAGCCAAGAGAGAATAATATCAAGGCAAGTTAAAAAGAATCAATATTGCCAAAGCCAAGGGAGGGCAATTAAGAATCCAAGTGTTTGTAAATCATTTTGCCAGTTTATACAAGATGCTATAAGAGGAACTGGCTTAAACCTACATTGCCAAAGCCAAATAGGTTTAACAGTGAGAGAAGAAATCATTGTCCGCATTTCGGTAATATGGAAGTGGGGAAACGAGAGTGGCAGGAGGGCTGTCCTTCTGATAGAAGATATTCAGGAGGAGTGGAATGTAACCTGCATTGCGTGTGGCAATCTCAAGTATGTGACAAACTGCACCAACGTGTTTCTTGTGTTCCCAGAAGAAGTAGTCAAACTTGTGGTTGTGAAGCCAAAAGTCATTGCTAAATTATTGGAAGCAAACCTTTACCACAGAAGTACTTATAGTAGTTAGTTGTTTTTTTTCTGTCCTGCCAGGAGAGTTCACCAGGGCAAAGGATCTTGTGGCAGTAGACCTGGCAGGTGAGTTGACCAGGTGGAAATCATTGAAGTACTGTGGTGTGGTTAAAAGTCTTGAAGTAGTGGCAGACCCACCAATACAGTGTTGTTGTGAACTGTTGCAGAATCATCCTGACATATTAATATTGCTGAAAAAAGTGTTTTGTGAGCTGCTACAGAATCATCTACTAGTGCTGAATCAAGTATTTTGTGAACTGTTGCAGAATTATGCTGATTAAGACAATTGCGTTGATCCTAATGAACCATGGAAGTATTCTTGGTTTATTTTGTATTATGTGTATAGCTCAAAGTGCTTATCATAATATACTAAAAACATACATTACATGGATGATTAAGAGTGCACTAACTATTGCAAATGTAAGCACACTGTTAAGGCCATTCACATGTGCAGGTAAGACATTCAATTGCTAAACTGCTAACAATTCTTATTAATATCTACCTTTACAAGTTAAACAAGCATACAAACAGACTGACAAGCAACAGAAAAACATAAATATAAATCAATATAATACTTATGCATGCCCCGATTCATCTAACTCAACTTTCCTATTTGCATTGTTGGCTAAACATGGGTCGTATTCAGTTAAGACGATATATAAGCATGTCAATAAGCAACGTCCTAATCCAGACTATTACGGGTATAGACCTTTTACCTTTTTCTTTTTAGCACTCTTCCAATCTTTCCCTGCTTGAGAACTTCATTCCAAAGATTGAATAGGGCTACATGTATAGCTTTATGACCTTTGTTCAAGCAATACAAGCAAAAGGACTCGCTCTTGATGCTATTTACTTCGTTGACATTTGGGCCAAGTACCTTTATGTAAAGTGAGCCATGTTCTTTACGCTGTGTTAGAATATGCTGGATGGTCTCCATTCTGCCTGGTATGCCACATGAGCGGTAGCCCCTACCATATTTTGGAATTCCCTGTTCTGGTCCCGTAATAGCTAGCAGTGGTAATCCGCCGATTCTAAATAGTAGGATGAATCTGTGCAGTTCTAGCGAGGAACAGAGCTGGATTTAGCTTTGCGGTTTTTTGGAGCTATGGACAAGTTGGACTAATATGGTGCAGTAGCTAACAAGACTAGTAAAATGGTCACAATTTGCATACCAATCCCATTGTTCAAACTTACAGGTAGATTTTTTAGCCAGCTCTTGCACGCTGTCTTCCCATAATGGCTTCCAGCTGATAGTTTCAAAGCTCCCCAGTGTAAGAGATGTCACTGTATTAGGGGTATTCGAAAGAGGCTGTTTTCCCAATATGCTTAGAAGTGGGCAAACTGGGGACTTCCGGGATTTTAAGCATAGCAGAACTCTCCTTTTCATTGCCATTTTGGGCAATGATGTAAGGCCCAATTCTAAGTGGATGATTTCAGCCAGAACACTCGGTCCAAGCCCCAACATTTTCCGGCAGTATCTGTCCTCGAGCATGCCTAACCAAGCTAGATCCTTCATACCGATTGCTTCTAGTCCGTATAATAGAGAAGTGCAAAAACATTGCTTACACCGTGTGAGTATACCCTGGAAACTGAAGCCACAAGCTGCTCTCATGCATTGAGATACATCATACTCAACTTCACTGCGGCCTTACATTTTCTTGCTTCAATTAATTCAGCGTAATCAGTCTTGGAGGTAAACGCTACTCCTAGGTGTTTGTAGCTGTGGAGCCGCTCTACTGTCTTTCCATCTATAGCCAAGTTTGGGATGGGCACTCATTTGCTAGAGAAGTGCATTACCTTGGTTTTCTCAAAGATCAGGATGAGATAATGTTCCAAAGCGTAATTTTTAGTGTTTCCATAGCTCTTTTGAGGCCACAGAAAGTATGGTCGAATATGATGGGATCGTCTGAGTAAGAGAGACGGTGGGCAGGTGCGCGCCGTAGAGTGTAGCTTTAGTAACCATACACCTATCAAGTCAGCTTGATAGGTGTATGGTTACTAAAGCTACACTCTAAGTCACCTCAAGTGCTAACCCTCTCACTGTGTTTTAGACCTACCATAATAACGTGATATGACTGTATCATATGACAAACCAATGTGGACACCAGAGAAATTGTTTGGTCTAACTTGGTAACACAGGAAATATATGTAAAACAGCCTCCAGTAGGTTCTTACAAAAATGAAGATATGAGACAAAAAAAGACTTTGTATAACGAAACAGTGGTGATCTATTAAATGCATGTACAGATAAAATTACCACATATGTCCATTGTGTTGCGAAAAAACACCTCACCTGTAAGTGTCAAAAGGGAGGGGTAGCCTGAGTCCTCATCATATTGTCTAGTTCATTACCCTCATGACACAGTCCCCCCTAAAACAAAAAAGAGGGCCCCTACACACCCCCTATGTAAACCAAACCCAACTAACCATATCGAAGGCAGCCCGGAAGTCTACCATGGCCACATAAAGGCTGGGTTGGTCTTTACTCTTGGCAGCTTTAGTACGTGCATTACACCGACAGCAGAGCACTGCAGCATCCTCCAAGGTGGGCGTGACATGTTAAGGGCCCTTCATGTTGATTGATGACTGCCTGGTTGCCGTGAAACAGACACGCAGACTCTGCCCTGCGTATCCCATGTCCAGGCTGTGTCTGTGTCAGAGCGTCAGAGTGACGCTGCAATGAGATCCCGTGCCTCTATCTGAGCAGAGCTGCTTGCACAACTGCTTCTAATCTTCGTTTTTAACTAAACATTTGTATGTGTTCCTCAGCTCTACTGTCCGTTATACAGCTGGCTACTGCAAACGCGGTCATCTCCAATATCTGCAGAAAAAATTACTGTAACTTGTTTGAGGGCAAGCCAGGGATGTGTGCACTTGACTTCACATATCAGCTTTCAGCTCTAAAGTATCCCATCTTGAAAGTATTAACCTATGCTTAGTTTCGTTATAGCCAAGTTGTCTGTGGCATTTGATCGTATGCATATTGTGGTGGAGGTGTTCGCACACAGGCCGTGCAAGTGTTGCCAATGATGAATAAACAGGCCTAAAACAATGAGGTGCCTGTGTGTGCTCGCAGACACCTTTCTAGAGAAAAGTGAAAATTGGTTGTAAAAAAAAACACTTCTTGTTCTGGTTATTTTACATCAATGTGGTTTCATTTGATATAGGTCTACTTTGAGAGGTTGAGTCAGAAACGAAACCATCTCCCTGGAATCCCAAAGTGCATGGCAAGATGCCCATACCCGTTTTGCTATTGCTTGGCATTTCCAGAAGCCCTTATTTTCGGAGACGCCTAAAGAAAATGAACTGCACATTTCAGTTCCCAGGTTTAAATCTTGCAATCGGGAGTAATAACAGTCAGTGTGTGCATTGAGGGAGCTCAGCTGAAAGGAATATAGGAAAGTTTTCTACGATCTACCGATTTATGCTTAAAAACACATGGCCGAACCGTAGGGACAATAAAAAAAAAGTCCCGGAACTTTCCTTTAAGCAAAGCTGCAGTCTTTTTGTTGCAGCACTGCAAAGGCTCTTACCTGAACTCTTGCAGAAGCATTTTTAGGCTGCTTGCGTGCTTCATGAACTTCCCACCCACAGTCCAAGCTCACTAGCCAGCCCTATATCAGACACGAGCAGCTCTGTGCATACATAACACCCCGAAAAATGCTGTCCCCACCACCAAGCCAATGTTTTCAGCCCCTGCAGCGGCGCGCACTAATTATGGACTCATCCTTGCCCCAGTGCACTCGCTGCTTGCAGACATCGCACGGCTCAGCATGTGGGCTGCAGAGCTCAGTGCTGTGGAGTATAATACCACTAAACCGAAGGACAGCTAAGTAAATGGCAGAAGCTCTGGACTGCGAAGAATATCAGCAGCGTGGCCGCGCGGGTTGATTTTGCAACATAAACATGCACATTTGCAAACACGCAGAAAAAACGTACTGTGGTGTGCAGATTGTAAAGCTCTCCCTGAAGCCATCCCTAAGCGCTGTGACTGCCATTGCCGAAGCTCTTTTTGTGCATGGCATGCAAGGGGCCAGGAAAAGTGAGGCACTTTATTGGGCCGGGTTCATTCTCAGGGGGACCGTTTCCGTTGTCAACACTACAAAACAGTTTGATTGTCGCTCATATGTTTCACAATATGCTTGAGGAATTGATAACGATTGAAACAGAGTTTGTCCTCAAAGTCATGTGCAACTTCAGTTTTGAACAGGAAGTGTGTCAGTGCCAGTTGCCATGATGCTTTTGCATGGTTCCTATGCAATGAAAAATCCATAGCGTTGTAATACATAGCACCAGCTTCCCAATTATTCCTAATCCCTGACGAATAACTGCACAAAGACTGCTGCTTTTGACGCCACAGCAAACTTCTATCCGAGGCCCTGTCATTTCCTCATTTGTGGGGGAGGGGCAGCAGTGCTCTGCCCACCGTTTGCAACTACTGCAGTAGCTCGTAAGGGGGCACTGCACTTGCTCTGTGGAAGGTTGGGGTGACTGCTGCTGCTGCATGCTAAGTTTTGGAGCCACGCTGTGTTTCCTTTGCTAGCTGTGTGCAGACTATTCCTGGTTTCGGTGCGCTCGCTAAACTGAATGCTCTAGGACACCCCTACTCTGCAACTGCTATGGACACGGTTTAAGGCACTTGTGTACGACTCACGTCACCGCGTTGCGGGATGTGAGGCACGTTAAATAAATGCCCTGCCCCCGCAGCAGGAGGAGGGCAGTTCCGGGCAAGTCACAAGCTGCAGTGTGTGTCTTTTCTTTTGTGCTCCTCAGCCAGGCCTCGGCCTGCGGAGTCCAACGTGCATTCTCCCTCGCCGGCGCAACGGCGGGAGAAACCATAACAGCACTGTTGCACCTGCTCCAGATGTTTTAGGGTGCAGGTACACACAACCTTCTGATGTTTTATGGCACAGCTGCATTTCCTCTTCAGATGTTTGTGGGTACAGCAGCACAGATGCCTTTATTTTTCAGATGCTTTGGGGAACAGCTGCACACCAACTCCTTAGATACCACTTGCGCGCGAGCCAATGGATGGTTTACCATCCCCTTTACCTCGCCAGTAGATTTTCAGGTATTTGACAGGCAGAGCAAGGGCGCAGGACTAAGTGTTGTTTCCCAACACCCCTACACCCATATATTTTTCTCTATATTACTTTCGTTCTGGGGCTTTAAATGGGCGCTTTGCAGTGCTTGCCTCACAAGCTCAATAAACAGCGATCATCATATTTTAACCTTCACGTGGACCGGGCACGGAGGACAGCGTACAAACAACCACTGCCACTAATGGAACTCAATGTGCAGCAAACCAAACTACGAATCAAACCAGGTCAGATAACAGAACTTGCAGAGATTTATCAACAATCTGAGAAAGAAGGTCTCATAAATTAAATTAGGAATGGCTACTGGGCTCTCACCATCAAGCAAAGAAAAGCTCCTTAATATCAGAGCAGATTCATAAACACCATTTTGATAAGGAAAAAAATTAGAACTCCAAAAACTTTGCAGGGCATTCTGGAAGAATAACACTGAAGAAAATCGAATTGCAATAAAAGCTGTGAAACACAGATATCGAAACTGGACTAAGATTTATAAAAGCACCCTGATTCAAAAGGATGCAGAGTCAATGCTCCAATGCCTTAAGAATCGAAACACGCTCGACTTATGGAGTCTACTGAATCCGACGTACATGACCCAACATCGGTTGACACAAAACGTCACAGAACATTGATGGAGAGAATACTTCTTAGATCTGTATAGTAAAAGCACGTGTGCAGTGGCTGAAACTTGTTCTAATGTAAGTAAATGGCAAGTTTACAGGATAAAAGATGAACTTATACAAATTATTAAAAAGCTCAATACATGAAGCACACCAGGGCCCGATGGTTTGTCGAAGGAAATCATAAAGGAGTCCCCTGAGATATGGGCCAATATCATGTTTCAAATCCTCAGCCTAATCAACCAATTAAAACCAATACCAGCCACATGGAGATTGGCTACTCTGAGACTGATATTTAAGCAGGGTGATAAAGAAAATCCAGCATATTACAAGCCTATTGCTCTCTTAGACCCGTTAGGGAAAATATTTGCTACAATATTGCACGGGATCTATCTGCTTGGGCCATTGCAGAAAATCGATTTGCCAAGAGACAGACAGGATTTGTCCACAAAGTAGGGACAAACATACATCTTCTACTCCTGAATATTATCAAACAAAATGCCATCTCTAAAAAGATAACAGTTTGGATGGCTTTTGTCGATCTTCATTTAGCTTTCGACACAGTAAATTGACAACTATTGTGGAACAAACTGGAAAAATGGAAATGCCCATCACACATACTACAACCTATTAAATTACTCTATTCATGTAGGAAAAAACATGTACGGTTGACCAAAGATGGCGTGCAAACAGCTTTCATTGAGACATGGAATGGACTCAAGCAAGGTTGTCCATTGGCTGCAAGGCTTTTTAATTGGTTCAATGCAGAGTTGGAACAGGAAATTATATTGCCTGTAACAAATCCCCCAAGATAAAATTCTACACCGTTGCCTCTGATGATGTATGCAGACGACATCATACTGCTTGATAAAACACCACAAGGTTGACAACATAACCTGGATGCGATGGGAACATTTATGGACAAAAATGAGCTAAAAATAAATACCTCCAAAGCAAAAATCATGTCCACAACAAAAAACAAAAAAAATAATAAGATTCCAACATTTAACATCAATGGACTTCCACTCACTGCAGTATCGACCTTCAAATATCTGGGTATTGCGATAAATCAAACAACTGATGAAAAAGAATGGGTACTTCAGCTTCAAAAGAAAATGTACTCCCTCGCCAGACAAGGCTATGCCATGCATGAAAAATACAGTAAATTCTCCTTTACCCCCACTGTAACCTTTTACAGGAGTAAAGTGATTCCAGCCATAGTGTATGTTAGTGAATCACTGGTAAAACTCCCAGAGACCATCTGGCGCAAACTGGAGGCCATTTGGAGGAAACGTATGAATTTGCCATCATCATTTCCTGCTGCAAGAATATGTTTTGAGCTAGCCGTTCAATCCTTGATGTCAATAGTAACCTGGAAGAAATTGGATTTGTATCGCAAGATAATCTCTGAAGAAAACATCCCAGCAACTGATATATTGAGGTTAAAATCCAATCCTATATGCGCGAAAGCTCTGATTAAATGGAACAAAGAGATAACACAAATCCTTGCTCAAGAGGATCTAACCGCAGAAATGCTGACCAATCGACCACAAAATGTAAAGAGAAAAATTCTGCGCAATGATTGGATAAACACTATCAAAGAGAAAGCAAGATATCAAGAGAACCTAACATGTGAAATGGATGTAACCTCGGTTAATCAACGCCCTCTTTATTTGAAGATCTTCCAAGATAAACCAATATGGTCAATATGAAACTTCGGCTTAATATCTTGCCTACAAGAGCTAGATTAGCAATAACTAAACTTCAATTTTGTAGGTTTTGCAAAAATGAAGCAACCACTGAGATCATACATCATTTAATTATCATAGGTCGGGAATTACAAGAAGATAGAGCCCTGTGTAGGACCTTTTTCAATATTAGTAATGAAACGCTTAGCCCTGAAGTGAGATGGGCCCAGATACTCTTGGGACAGGACAAAAAACATTGATATTTATTGTCATCAAATTTAGGACTAAGATTATGAATTCTGTAACAGTTTAAATATTTTTTATTGTCGATTCTTTTTTTCTTCAACAAAAAGAAAAAAAAAGGGTAACACCAGTGATCCCCAGCTCGCAAGCCGCAGGCATCCCTTTCATTCAAGGAGCTCTGTGGTGCAAGCTCTACCTGTTACCGATGGCTCTGTACACAGAAACAGGAGGAGGGCTGGACTGTCCAGCTCTCCTTTTGTTTTCAGATAAAGTCATCACACAGCTTGAAGTCAAGGTGCTTCATACTGCGTGCTGACTATTGACTTGGAAACAAAAAGAGAGCTGGGCAGTCCAGCCCTCCTGTTTCGAGTATGGAAACATCAAGCAGCCTGTGTAGCCGATGTGCTGCACGGTTATACATGCTGCTTGCAGGTGAAACACTTCGGTTTAGATGCCAGAAGTGCTGACCCCTACAGGCAGCCTGTATAACCGCAGCGCTTCAGCTGCACAGGCTGTCTCAGGTGTCAGCATGGCTGTGGCTAGTCGGGGATGGGCCCCGGCAGCGCCTCACCTCGGGAGCCCTCTTTGGATACTGCTGGGGCTCGGCCCGGCTAGGCCCGGCCCACTTAAAGCCCTGCCAGGATCTTGGGGGTCACATGAACTGCTGCAGAGAGGAGCTACAGGCAATTCGAGGAGCTTGGGTAGCACATGGGCAGATGTGCTGAGAAGCTACAGGCAATGCCAGGAGCTTGGTGGACACATGGGCTGCTGCAGTGAGAAGCTACAGGAAATGCCAAGAGATTGGGGGCAAATGGGCTGCTTCGCTGAGAAGCTACAGGCAATGCCAGAACTTTGGCGGGCACACGGGCTGCTGCAGTGAGGCATTTTGTGTCAATGGGGAGACAGCGGGAACATCCCAGGGCCTAAAGGTAGACAGCCTGGATATGGTTAGCCACTTACCTGGACTGAGGAGCTTGCCACATGTACCGTTGAGCGGTGCAACACCAATGAGCTGATCGGGCTTCTGCCGCCCCCCCCTCCCGAAATGCTGAGTTATATCGACTCGACCTGGCTGTCCTACAGAGGCGTGGCCGGACAGAACAGGACACAGAGGTTAAATGGCGCCTGGACTTCGCTGTTAACAAAGCATCTCACTGTTGGCACCTGCATTCATATTCACACATTTATAGGCAATTGAAATCGTTATGTGGGGTTAGTACCTGCATGCCAGGGGAGTGATTGGAAGGGTAGAGGGGGGGCCAGGTGACCGCTCATTCTCACAGCGATCCTTAAGTGGGTGGTTTCAGACTTAGAGGAGAGAGTTAACTGCTTGTAGCATTGAAGCTGCACTAGAATAGTCTCATTAGAATGCGTAAAGAAGTTAGATGCCCCCACACAAATAAGTGTGCCCCTCCCCCACGTGTCTGAAGTTGGCTCCTCCCCCAACATTTGAAGCTTTATCTCCGACACCCCCAAAAAATGTAGGTTTCACTGTGCCCCTGGTACCTACCGTTTGTGAGGAGGCAGCATTATTTTTGCACTTGTGCCGGTAATGCCATCCTCGGGTTGCCTGAGTGCTCTACCATTTCCTTTTCCACAATGGCAGACGGAGAATGGGCAGGAGTGGGTGGAAGCCACCCTAAACGGCAGCATCGCCCACACGTACCCCAACACAATAGACTAGTCACAGAAATATCTACCTCTCTAGGGCCGTACATGAACCAACTCAATAGCTAGATAAGTTAGTGCAACGAGGTGACTGCTTGGCACCTCCATTCCCTGCCAGGGGGCAATAAACAAGAAAGGTGGATGCGAGTTCTGGAGGATGGGGCCGTGGGGGGTCTGGGTCCCTGCTCAGTTGGTTTCGCATCCCTTGGCTAGGCCGCTCCAGCTAGAAGCCCACGTTTGGGCTCAACTGTACCCATCTCAAAATTAACTTCTGAGGTTCAACTTTACCCACTGCCTGCCGGAAACAAGCAGCTGAATAATAGGTGTTCAGTACATTAAACAACAGTAGCCGCACTTGTAATTTCTAACATTAACCACGCCTGAGTGCCTGTCCATAACAGGGCATCATTTGACTGATGGAAAGCGTTAGCCAGCCTGAGTATTGCATCAGGCCGCGAGAAAGTCTTCATGCAGACTTCTCGGGTAGGGAGACAAAAAGCAAGCTAACAGTGACACCACGTGGCGAGACGAGTTAATGCAAGTGACTTGCAAGTTGAGGACCCGTCCAGTGAGTTATACAATTCCCTTAGGATGTCTGTGCATTCGGAGCGGTGCGCCTTTATTTATTTATAGATACCGAGGAAAACAATGCATTTTATGGCACAAAAACAACATTGAAAACAGACCGGAGGACATGGGTTCTTTACAATGGGGTGAGCGAATGTGACTTGAAGTACAGATGTTGCGGGGAAGGTGGGAACGTAAATCCGGGACGCGGACAGGCCGGAATAACATAGGAACAGGATGGTGGAGGAAGTGCTGAATTAAGGATTGGTGGATGATGGGAAAGTGTTGCACGGTAGGGACAGAAGGAAGCAGGTTGATGGAGTAACGTACAGTGCTTCAGAAAGGAGGAGGCTTTCAGGTTGCATTTAAATAGTGGTGGAGTTGAAGTAGTATGCAGAGGGAGAGGAAGAGCATTCCAGAGTAGGGGAGCGAGGAGAGGTAGAGCGATGATATAAGAGGGGACGCAGGGGTCTCCAGTAGTGGCAGGGAGCGGAGACGAAGATGATCGTAATGAGCGAGGGGGAGAGTAGGGAGTGGGATGAGCAGATGGGTAGGGTGTGGCGAGTCCTTGGATCATTTTGAAGATGATGAGAAGTTTATGCTTGGCCCTTTGTTTCATAAATAGTAGCCAATCTAGCAATGGAAAGTAAAGCGAGAAAAGTTGAAAGACGTGCAGACCGCAAAGTTGAGGACGTTGTCCAGAGGTGAAAGGGCATAGTTGGGAAGGGCGTAGAGGAGACAGGCACAGTAGTGAGACCTAGGAAGGACTAAGGACGAGATTTGCTGTTTAGCAGTATTCAAAGGAAGAAGATGACAGATTCTTCTGATATTGAGGAGGTAGAGTCTGGCTGCAGTGGCAGATTTGGATATGAAGAGTAAGAGGTTTTGTGATGGGTCAAAGATGACACCAAGATTATGAGTGGAAGCAGAGTAAGGAAGGTAGTAAGGAGAGAAGAGGAGGGGGGAATAGATTGACTATTTGGCTGGGAAGTAGAGAACTTCAGTCATAGTGGAGTTGAGCATGAGCGAGTGAGACACTGTCCAATATTTGATGGAGGAGAGACAGTTTGACATTTTGTGCACGTGCACTGCCGTCCTTACCATGTTATGTTCTGTGGACTTGTACGCACTGCTGCCACTTGCGTAGTCTCTTGGCACCCTGGCGGATCTGCAATGGAAGGAGGGTTGGGGTGGGTCTGTTAGTGGGATTGAGAGGGAGAACGGCAAGAGAGATTTGGTGTGCTGTTGACAGCTTCAGTTTGGAGAAACCGGTCACTTAGCAATGGTGCATTTTTTTTGTTAGCCGTCATGCAGTGTTGAAGTATGATTGTGCGTGGGTGTTTCATGTGTTCTATGTGTTTTCATTTCATGTTGGGTGGTAGAGGTAGGGTTGTGTTTAGTTTAGAGGTTAAGGGTGACTCTGCAGAGTATTGAGTTTTTAGTATGGTTAGTCAAGTCCAACACATTTCTTACCCAAAAAATCCATCTAGGTGCAATGCATTTCCTATCCCCATAATACAGTCAAGTTCAGCATATTCCCAACACCTGAAAATCTGTCCAAGTGCGGCACGTTCCCCCACCCCCAAAGCACAGCCAAACTCAATACCTTTCCTACCCACAATATACAGCTAGGTGCGACACATTTCCCATCCCTGAGATCCATCCAAGTGAGACACATTTCCCACCCCCACAAACCATATAGGTGCAACACATTTCATACCCCCAGAAATCCATCTACGTGCAATACATTGTTTTCCCCTAAAATCCAGCAAAGTGATTATTATTATTATTTAATTTCTTATGTCGTGCGTCATGCCCTTAGGCCTCAGTGCGCGCAGGGAGACAGACCAATGATGTATAAACACAGTAGAAGAGCGGATCAAGAGCCATCCATCAGACAAGGAGAAAGTAACTCAGTCCTTTAAGTTAAAACAATGAGTCTTTAAAGCCCTCTTAAGCTAGTGAGACATGAGATACTGCATATAGTATTTGGAAGAGAATTCCATGGACTTGGTGCGCACACGTAGAGTTCTCATGGCAGGGGCCCTGTGTTTGCCTTTTATCAAGTTCACGTGCCTTTACCCAATATACATGTATGGGTGAGAGTGGGAATCTTGTGGGATATTCAATGGCACACGGGGAGCCAGTGCAGAGATCTCCTTGCCTCTGTGATATGGTCCTTTCTGCTCATCCCACACACTGCTCTCACAGCTCTGTTCTGAGCTACCTGGAGAATGTCCATTATTCTTTCTTTAGAAGTGCCCGCCAGGAGACACTTACAATAGCCGATGCGGGTATTAACCAATGCTGAAGCCTCTGATGATAAATTGCTCGTAGATAAACGGGGCTTCATGTGTCATCATTTTACTAACATGAGCACAGGAGGCGTTCACTTGCAGGACATGCTTCTTCATATTGAGCCCTGAGTTGATGAGAACCCCTAAGGTCTTCACAAAGGAGCTAACCTGAATGGAACAGTTGGACATTTTAAAATTACTGTATTTTGCATCCAGCTTTTTTAACCATTGGTCCGAGCTTAGCTTTGTCGTTATTGAGAGCAAGTGAGTTGATGATCATCCAGTTCTGGATAAGATCATATGTCCTGTTAACAGTAGCAGTACCCAGCTCATGGTTCCCTGGGAGCTTTCAGACCAACTGGTTGTCGTCTGCATAATTAGTATACTTAATGTTGACGTCATCCAGCTGGTCAAAGAGCTGCTGTGTGTACACATTAAATAGGATGGGCGAAAGACATGCACCCTGGGGGACACTGCATGAAAGGAGCTTGGTATGGCCTGAAAACTCCCACTAGCAACCCTAGCTGTTTTGGGACCCAAAATAGATGCCATCCATTCAATAGTAGAGTCTGAACAATTTGCAGTCTCCCCTAACCTCTCGAGCAGCAATGAATGATCAACGAAATCAATTGCTGCCGAGAAGTCAAGCAACATGAGCAAAGCGACCCTACCACCATCCACAATCTCAGCCAGATTATCTCTCAAATTGAGCATTGCGTTTTCAGTGCTGTACATGGCACGGAAACCTGACTGATGAACACCTATTAGGCAGTGCTTATCAATGTGTTCTTGTAGTTGCAAGTAAGCCGCCCTATCAAGAACATTCAATAAAAATGGAACAGTTGTACAGGAGGGCGGAGCGTCCTCTGACGGGTCCATAGGTCAGAGCTCACCCTCTAGTACCTGTAAAACAAGGTAGCTGCACCTTGAGGAGGTTTGGGTGCAGGATTCTCTTACTCCAGCAAAACAAAAGAGGTTATGGCTGGAAGGTTTAGAATGTATCTTAACCTCTGGCATCGCAAGGGATAGTCCAGCCCGAACTGCTAGGCCACATCCCTTCTGCACAAGACCACAAGCATCCCCAGACATGTTTCAGCCTTGTTGGGCATCATCAGTGAGGAGTAGCTTGGGTCTCTAGGCCCAGCAGGCACTGGACCCACGTCTGGGCATACCCGTCCCACTCGGGGTGACAATAGCAAAACAAAAGAGGTGATGGCTGGAAGGTTTAGAATGAATCCTAACCTCTGGCATCGCTCTGGGCAACCCTCCAGACCATCGTTCTTCGCTTGCCCACCCATTACAAAAGGGGAAAGACCATATGCAAATCAGGCTTGGTCCCACCCCGAAAGGGCTAGTCCAGCCCGAACTGCTAGGTCACATCCCTTCTGCACGAGACCACAAGGATCCCCAGACATGTTTCAGCCTTGTTGGGCATCATCAGTGAGGAGTAGCTTGGGTCACTAGGCTCTCTTACTCTGACACCATTCAATAAGGACAACTCAATAGTTTGGCAAAGGGAAGTCCGTTTAATGACAAGTACAAAGAAACGGGGAAACAAATGGTAATCAACAGAGTCGCGATCGCCTGTCTCGCTTCAACTCCCAAATTCTTCATTCAGACAGCAACTTTTATGGGCAAAATTCATCATCATTTGACGTGCAAAACTCATAAGTTTGTCATGCAATTCTATTGGTTGGAAAAGGTAACTTAAGTATAGGTGCTATATCTGTATATGGTAACAGAGCATGCAGATTGGATAACTCTTATTGGGTGGGTGTCTACGCCCATCCCACTACATCACTCTTGATAGACGTCACTACAACCACGTCTTATTGGTTCTACAAGCTATAGGACCCTTGATTATTTTGTCCATTGTGATTGGGTGAGTTACACCCCTAGGCATAAATCTCCACTTTAATTAGCAGCATTCAGAATGGACACCCAGATGCAGAGTGCCCCAAGATTCACCCTGCCTCCCTTCCATCAATCAGTACCTTTAGGGCTATGTGTCAATTAGTTGGCTGAGGATGGCTTTGAAACTGTGGCTTCTTATCAGGAAAGGTTATGGCATCATGGGTTCTGGGTGACATCAGACGTTGGTACCTCATTGCCCTTGGCTGGTCATGTGTCTGTTCACCGTGAATCTGCTTAATTTTCCTTTTCATGTATTTGATTCTTACTTAGCCTTGCCACCTACCTGGAGCCTCCTTATCTCAACCTTCACTGGCTGGATGGTATGCTCTGAAGTTTTGATTCTCCGAGGTTGCTGCTCTCCTCCCTTCCTTAGGTTGACCTCGAATTCCCAGGCATGAGCTACTTCTTACTGAGTTTCGATTCCGCGCTTTCCTTTGGCTTTGGCTGGAATATGAATCTTGGCCTTGTTAGTCCTTTGCAACATGGGCTTAATTCTGCTCTACAAAATGGAGTCTTACTTGTATAGTGTGCTTCATTGAGGTAGATATTTGATTGGCGCTTGCCGCTCTAACCGCCTACTAAGCCTAGTTACATGCATTCAGTCAGTTGCACAATTCGATCATGGTCACGTTCTTTGTGCTGCAACATTGTAGCTTCTTATACGTCTATCACATCATTATACTTTACATTTCGTCCTTGTGTATTATCTTTTGCTCGTTGTTTTATGGTTATCTGTACATCACCTTCCATTAAGGCTCCGTGGGTCTCTTTGGGGACAGTCTGTAAGTAGTCTTCATTTCGTGTCAGCTGCTGGTACGGTTGTCTGAGAGGGTACCGTGCAGCCCATGGCTGCCTCTTTATAGGCATTTCAGCCGGTATTGCTCTTCTGATGGGTACCGGGCATAGGCCCAGTATAGCTCTCTGTTGGTTCAATTGTTCCCCGTACGTCACATATTTTGGCGAGTATGTTCCTGGTACCTCAAAATGGGGGGCAGGGGTGCAGGCCATGTCTGGGACCTCCTTTACACTCCCCCCTCTGGTCGGTTCATCGACCACTTCTGCTTCCTCCTTTGGATTAATCTTCCTTGGTTCTTCTGTGTCCTGTTCATCGTCTTCAGGGTTTGTACACAATGGTGTGCAGGTGTGTATCTTTGGGAGTCCATATTTTTATCACTCCTTTCAAACTTCCTGCTGTTTTTACATGCTCGTCCTTGTTCCAGGTCATTAGCTGGCATTGTCCATTTGGGCTGCAATAGATCCATTTCCCTTCATACTTTCTTTGTTTCCTGGGATACATGAATTTTACATGAATTTTGTTCCTTCTGGCGCAAATTCGCTGGTTCTCACAAAGTCTCTTATTCCTTCATCAGTCAGGTCTCTGGGTTTCCAACCTGGTTCGACATCGACCATGATTTTCATCCCAATGGCTTTATTCGCAGTTTTCTGGCACTGTGTGATGATTATCTTGATAACTCAGAATCCTAGCAGTATCATTACTAGTAAGGCTCCCAGAAACTTGAATATATCTGCCATCCATTGCGGGACCCATGAGAATAGTGCTCCAAACCAGCTATCATCATCCACTTCGTCAGTTTCATCGATCATCTGGTTCTTCAGGTTTGTCAACATACTTATGGCTTCTGTTAAGGTTACATTTTCATCATCATGCAAAGGTATAAATGTGCAACATGATTCTCCAATTTTTGCGCAAACACCTCCATCCATCGCTGTGATCATGTCAAGTACATATCTGTTCTGGAGGGTCATTAATCGGAATGCTCTCAGTTCTTATTTGATCGCGTTAAATCCTTTTATGGTGGTGTTGATGGTCTGCAATAACTCCCCATCTGGTTATCTGCAACCATTTAGCATTCACTCCAACTTGGATGTGTGGCAAGAGTAGTGTTGTGAATACTGTTGCGGTGAGGCTAAACAGCCTGTGTTCGTATGGGATTGCATAGAATGCCTCTTCTGATTAGGCAGAAAAGTAATTCTCTCTCTTCATCCAGGATACCAGTTCCACAGATCTCCTCTTCCTTAGATGAGCATCTGCTTTCGGGAAACTGTCAATACTCGGGTCATTTTTTGGATCACTAGTGCAGGAACGTAGTCGTTCACTAGTGTGCATTCGCCTCCCCAGTTTTTCGGTAGTCTTATATATGCCTTGGATCCACACGCCCAGTAATGGTCCATAATTACTGCGGTCCCTTGCGTCATTCCTGGGGCTTCAAAGATTTGTCCACAGTTTTGATTCTTTCCCATCTTCCTTGTGCCATTGTTTCTGAAGCACAGTTTCGGGTTTTCCAGTGGTACTATTTGCAAGTGTCCTCCTCTGTCTTCGACCCATGTCAGCAGCCTTACCAATTTCAGCCATAGAGGTTTGCATAATCTCTGCGAGTTCTCTATTGCTTCCTTGCAGGCTCCAAGGACCATCCACGCTCGGCAGATTACAACTCCTTCCTCCCATCCGTTTGGGGAAACCACTGTTCCCCAGATCTGCATTTGGCCTCTGTTTTATCCAAATTTGAGCCTCCACTGCAGTCTTTCCTTGGACGTTCAGTCTCGGGTTTATTTCCCATCTTGTTCCTGATCCTTTCACTTCAGGCTTTTCGTAGCTGATCACGTGATTCTTAGTGTGTGCTCCGTTTCTTGTCTTGATATCCTGGACGTAACCGTCTTTATCGGGGTAATCTTTTTCAGTTGCCCATATCAATGAGGCATCTCTCCCCATAAACTGTCCTCTGGGGTTGCACATTGCTATGTGTGACATACAGTGTGCTGTAGGGACATCGATTTCTACAGCCACAAAGATTTTGGATTTTCTCATGCTGTATGGTGGAAGTGCACAGACGAAGCATTCTCCTTCAGCTTTTCTTCTTCCGACCTCCTTCATGTGTTGTCACCAAATGTTGTTTCCCAGATGTTGTGTGCTATCCAGGTAGTCATTCAGTTCATTGTTATCTTCGTGTGGGCTTATCTTTATTCTTAGTGTCTTTCTGTAGTTTGCTATAACTATATCTTTAAATGCGACTGTGCTGCTCTTCCATGCTGGGGGTCTCTCAATCATGCTCGTCGGAGGGGACGGCTTCATTACCTGTATCGCTGTGGTGGGAGAAGGTTTTGTGTTTCTCTTCTTCTCCTCTTGCATTCTCTCATAGAGCTCCTTTAACTACCACCTGTGTACCGTCTGTCCAACATGTGGCCACATCGTGGGCCTGGTGCTTGTAGGAACTGATGTGCTTGCTGTGAAAGTCACTGTGGTTCTATTTTTCAGTTCCTCATGCAGTTTCTTCGCTCTAGCTATAAACGGGAACAAAAATGGTCTATCAGCATTTGTGTCTTTGCAGTGAATTCTCTTGTAGCTGTCTCTGTCTTCTTGAGTGCTTTGGTTATATATTCTTTAGTTGGCCTTTCACTTGCTTCCTCTTGGTCACTTCCACTATTTTCTGGAATTGGTTGTTTGGTAGGCAGTGTCTTACTTTCTGTTGCCAACGTTCGAGGTTCTGTAGCCATTGACACTTGCCCTTGTTCTTGTGCATTCAGTGTGTGTGTGCGTGTAGTGGTCAGTGCTATGTTTTCATTCATTCCGCGCTGATCCTGTCTCCAGCTTTTCTCTTCATTTGTTACCTCAAATGTGTACGAATCACTGATAATTACATTCAATTTTAGTTCATTTACTTTACCATCAGGTTTTCTTGGAACTGGAATGACTATATAGGGTCTGGGTGCTTTCGTGGGATTCATACATACATTATCTGGTGGGTGCACTGAAATTGGAACGCTTCGTGCTCCAATACAGAATGCAGTTCTAATTGTTAGTGACAGAAAAAACAATAATAATCACTATACATATGCACATTATCGTTCGATATGACAATTTGCAGCTTTTTCTTCCAGGGAAGTAGGGGCACCCCTACGCCCGTGGGAGGACTAGGTTACTGTTCTGGGCCCCCATTTCAATCATATCAATTGTTAAAGTTCTATAAAGTTCTATTATTTTCATTTACTCCATTGTTGTCTGTCAGAAAGTTTGTAACATAAAGTGTCTTGTGCTTCGTAATTGTCCCCCCTTGTGAGGGTGACAATTGTCTCTAGTTACGAGATGCAGTTCCCTTGCTAGACTATAGAAAAAGTTTAGACTAGCCCCTTTGGTGAGTCACATTCATTGAGCATATTCAAAATAGGTCAATTCTCAATGCATTCCCCGAATCTGCTTCAGTCCTAAGGACATGCTGGAACCTGTTTGAATGCGGAAAAAAGGAAAAAATGGTACCACTCAAAATCAAATGATAAAATAAGAATAAAATAACCATAAAAAATGAAAAATACAAATAAAACAAAACAGTGATATTCTCTTCTCTGCTCTTCTCGATCTGTCCCATGGCGGAAAGATAAGTACTGTCTCTCTCTCCTGGATCCGTCCCTCGGCGGACGGTTTCACTGTAATCTTCTTAGGTACACTCTTTGAATGTTGGAAAGCTCCACCTGGAGCATGTGCCATGGAGGAGTGTTCTCATGTGTGCAGTGTTAGCTGGATCTCTGAGGAAGGTGATGACGTCAACCTCTGCAGGCCTTGCCACCATTTCTGGATAGTCAGTGACTAGACAAAACAGAACATTATGTGCCAGCCTGCTGTCCTCGGGTGACAGGCTGGGTCCTGGATCACCGGCCTTTCTTTTGACGTGAACAGTCTCTGCACTTTCCTGCTGCATGGATTGCAACCACGTAGTTTAGCTTGATCCACAGTTGGTTCAGATATTCATTGTTTCTTGGATCTCTGATGTATATTAGTGTATCTGTGGTTCTCCCGATGAGTCCTGGGCACTCCTCTAAAATGCGAAAGAAAAGCGTGAATGTCAGTTCATCGATGATCACTTGGGGTGGAAGCATTTGTGTCCTTATTACTGTATTCGGGCAACTCAGCAAGGGTTTCCGCAATGACAGTCAGTAGTTGCCAGATTACTTTCTTATTAACAGGATCTTGTATAAAGTCTGTGACACTTGAGACTCTCCCTACAAGTGATGGATATGAAATTACTACTAACTGAAAGTAGGTCAATACATCCCAGGTGAGATTTCTTCCTTGAGATACCATGTAGTCTGTGAAACAAAGTCTTGATATTAGCTGCTTCAGGACACTGTTTTGCTTATAACCGGAAAAAGTCTTTCGCTCACAGTCTATCAGAGTCTTTGTTTTTCAGCAATGCTTAAGGATGGCTTGATTCAGAAGTTCATGTGATCAGTGTGTTGTGGCTTGGATGCACAATTCTCTTCTTTTCCAAGCAACTATGATGTACAGAGTGTCCATTTGAAACCCTCACCCCCTTTTCGTTCTTCTTCACCCTGCAACTAAAATGCACAGAGTGTCCATATTATGTCCTTATTCCCCCTATTTCCCGGTGGAAAATGTCCCTGTTTTTAAGCCACAACTTGCGCAGGAGTTCCTTTTCTGGCCTTTGCTGCTTGTGCATCCTTCTTCCTCACCATGGATCTTGTCTGCACGTGCTGAGGTTTTTCCTCGTTGTCTGTGGTTTCTTCGCGGTGGGGTGCAGCTAAAGGGATCTCACAGATATAAGGTTTAATGTCATTTAGGAAGATCCAAGCTCTCCTGCCTTGCAATTTGACGGCTGAGGGAGTGCAGTCTTCTACGATGAATGGGCCGCTGAATCTTGGCTCGTCCCACCTTTTTCTTTGTGTGGTTTCTCACCAGCACTGCATCACCAGGGAAGATGATGGGCGCACATAGACCTTGAGCTGTGTCTGTTTCAGCACCTCCCGCTGGGTCTGGTGTTGTGCTGTACCCTTTTTGTCGTCGCTGCATTGGTCTGAAATGACAGCGAGGCTTGATGTCATGTAGTTCAGATATTCCGACAACTCGGTTCCCAGGACCTCTCGGGTGGACTGGGCATCACATCTAGCTCTATCTCGGGGGGGGCTAAAGGGGGTCCTCATTCTCCTTCCTGTGACTATCTCGTGCGGCGTAAGATGATGGTCGGATCCTGGTTGGTTTCGAAGAGCATACAATGCCAGTGGTAGACAGTACAGCCATCCCTTCTTTAGAGTAAGCTTCAACTTGGCAATCCTCTCCTTTAACAAGCCGTTGAGCCTCTCGCATATGCCATTTCCCTCTGGATGATATGCAGACGAGAAATTGTGCTTTATACCAAGCAGCAAGCTGATCTGTTCAAATACTACATTAACAAAGTGAGCCCCGTTATCTGACCTCATTACCTCGCACACCCCTCATCTAGGGAACACTTCCCTCACCAGCACAGGTTGAGTCTGGGTGTGTACAGGGACCTGCTTCTATCCATCTGGAGAATGGACACACCACTACAATTAAATATCTGTACCCGTTACATACTTGAATCATATCGACATAATCGGCGTGCAAGTGCTGAAATGGCCCATTTGGCCGAGGGATGACTCCTCTCACTACTTTTAATGTGTGCCAAGCGGTGAACTGCTGGCAGATTATACAGTTCACCCTAAATATTGCAACATGTTCTGCTAAATTCGGTATAAACCAGTCTTCTGTCAGCGTTGCAGCTAGATTTTCTTTTGTCATATGGAAAGGGTAATGTAATTGCTCTAGTGCTATCGTTAGTAGGGCTAGAGGCACTTTATGTATGAGGTTCTTTGGGCGAGCACTGCTGTCATAACTCTGCCATCTGTGTGAGAGAACAGGTAGAATTCCTCTGCATAATTAGGAATCCCGAGAACTGGGGCCGTGAAAATTGCTCTCTTGAGTTCAGTAAACCCTTTGTCCATAGCCTCAGTCCATTCCATTTTTTCTTTTGTCGCCTGGGCCTTCTTTAGGGCCTGGAGTAAGGGCTTGGTATACGAGCCATGCTCTAACATAATTACACAGCCCTAGGAAGCTCTGCATTTGCTTTATCGTGATCGGCTTTGCTGTGTTCATGATAGCTTCAGCCCTTTCTGGGGTTACCTTTTTCCCCTTGTGTGAGATTAGCTGGCCTATGTATAGCACCTCTTGTTGACAGTATTGTAACTTTTCCTTGTCAACCTTTTATCCTTTCTCAGCCAGTATAGTCAGTAGCTGGATAGAGTCACGCCTACATTGCTCTTCAGTGGTGCTGCATATCAGAATGTCATCTACATACTTCAAAACAACACTGTCTACCGCAATATTGCTTAGGTCCATTTGAAGGACTCTATTGAAAATGGACGGGAATTCACAATACCCCTGTGGCAATCTTGTGCTCTTCAGACGCATTTGTCTGAAGGTGAATGACGTCAGATCTTGTGAGTCATGGTGCAGCGGGATTGAGAAAAAAGCATTTTTCAAGTCAATCACCGTGAAATATTTTGCCTCGCTCAGTATGTTACACAGGATCGTAGATGGATTAGGGACTAGAGGGAACTTGGCTTCGACTATATCGTTTAATGCTCTTAAATCTTGGATTAAATGTCAAGACCCTCCCTTTGATTTTTTGACAGGGTAAATCACTGTGTTACAAGGTGATTCTGACGTCACTAGGATGGCCTGCTTCATCATAGCGGAAATTGTCTTTGCGATCCCTTCATCCGCTTCTCTGGACATGGGATATTGTCGCGCTCTTGGTAAAATTGCTCCTGGTTTCAGTTTAATTTTCAGTTCTCCTGCCCCTTTCAGGAGGCCTACGCCATAGGGACCTGTAGTCCATACTGAGACAGGCACCTGGGCCATATAGTCATCAATGTATGCAGGGCAGATCAGCGCCAACATCATTCTTTGAGGCACTTCTCGTTTGATCATTTTGACCCTGAATATGAGACTTACTTCTACCCTGGTCTCTTCTAAGTCAGGGTGCTCTTCGAACAGAGCATCATCGGTGACGTCAGTCACTCGGTACCCTTCTTCAATGGCGATAATTGCACACCATTGTCTGCCTTCATTGTCGAACCCTTCGACCATTACTACTTTCCCTCATACTGCTGCAATATGTATCGATAAAGGAAATACTTGTCCCTCTTCTTCATGCATAGGTATTCTTGGCCTGAACAGGAACTCATCAGGGGTTCTCATAGTTCTATCTGCGAGGCATGGCAATTCCGCCATAAGCACACGTACGCCATATGCAAAGACTTCTGGTTCTAATGGTATGGCTCTCATGGCTATGCGTCCAGAGTACGCTCTGATAATTTTCCACACGTTAGAATAATGCATTCCTGGAGTGTAGCATGCTATGCCCTCCTCTGTGAATGATCTAGTCATATTCAACTTTGTCATTAAATCTCGACCCAAAATGTTTACTGGGGTCTGGCGTGAATATAATAAGGGTACATTCATCTCACAATCCCCTACAGAGAGTGGGAGATTGTCCATAAAGGGAACTCTGCTGTGAGCTCCTGTAAAACTCTGATTATCTATGGCCTGGCCAGACAAGTGTCATCTAAGAAGGAATATTCTTTCCCCCCTATGACGAAATTTACCATAGGTTCCCTGTTAGGGTCTGGTGTCACTGATAGGTTAGAACACATCAGGGTTCCCAGCGAGCTGTCCTATTTCATGTATAAGTTCGGTCCACTGTATACTTGTGGATTTCCTCCATTTCTATGGTTGACTCCCCCTCTGGGGTTTTTGTCCCTGTGATATTTGCGGCAGTGCCTGTTGGGATTGCCCCTGTGGCAAGTTCCCCATGTTCGAGGGTTGAACCCCTTGCTGCGCATCTTGCTGCACGCCCAGTGCTTGCTGCTGCACTGTGTGATTCTGTGCACCGCCCTGTTGCGGGAAGGCAGGCTTGTTCACCATGCCTGTTCCCATTCCTTGTCCATTTTGCCAGGCGCCTTGGCTTTTGCACGTGCGTGCCATATGTCCTATCATTCCACACAGCCAACAGACTGGCGTGGTTGGGCCATCTGTCCATTTGGCATATCTGGACTGCCCATCTGCATGTTTTGAAAACCCCCTTGATTATCTGAAAAACTCCCGGATTGCTTTGAAACCCTCCCTGATTACTCTGCCATCCTCTTCCTGTAACTCCCCTTCCCCTCTGGTAAAATCCCACGTTACCCTGGTTATTCTGCGATGGGTTAATCACTTGTTGTGCACTCGGTTCAGCTGGGCTTGTCAACATGGCTCCTTCGAGCGCATACTTTGAGAGTTTCTTTTGCACCAGGTTCAGTTCCTCATCCTTACGAGTTGCCTCCTTTTTTCGATTCATTTCTTGCAACAATCTACAATAGTGTGCTATTGGCAACTGTATTTCGGCCCATGCTTTAGCTTCTACTCCTACCAATCTCTTGAGCTGTTTTTGCACCGGTTCAGGCAACCCTTGGCACAATATATGGTAGAATACAGGGATAGATTTTGACTAAGATTCATGTGTTTCGAGCACCCATGCGTCTTGAAAATTCTGGATATAAATCAACAGATCCTCTGACTCTTTCATTTTTTGAGTCATTATAGCTCCCATATCGGAAGTGTCTGGGTACAGCACTCATAGCGCTTTCCACACTGCTGCTCTACAATTATTGAATGGTGCTCCATCATGGGTAGTGTTAATTATGGTTACTCCGGGGTACCCAGCCCGCTTCCACACATCGTCTGCTCTCTCACCAAGTATGGCAATCAGGAGACCCTTAATGTCCCCTATAGCTAATGTGACACCCCCTGTCATTTTTTCTAACTCGTGTATCCACTTCCCGGCTCCGGATGTCAGCAATGGAAGCTTGTTTTTCAGGTTCTCTCGATCCATGTGTGGCTATGGAATATATTGTGCTCTTGTGCCCCCCTTTTCTAGCAGTGGGAATCAAAATACGCAGTCTTCTTTCTCTTTCCCCATAGCTCTCCTGTCTATCGCTGGGGTAGCATTCCCGCATCGCCGTCTAACTGACAATGTCCTCAATCTGTCTACATAGGCAGGTGCTGGCTCCCCCCTCTGACTGCAGGGTTTTCCCTCATGTTGGCCAGGCTGCGCGGCGGACTCCGATGCCCTAGGTGCAGACTCGCTAGCGTCTGACCATCGTACCCCTTGGTCCCTTGGGAGCCGCTTCTCACGCCATCTCCCTTCTTCGTGTGTCTCGTCCTCCGTCTCCCCACCGGAGTTGGACGCTGATTGTTCCCAGTTCACGCAACTCCTTGCATCTTCTTCATTCTTACTAATTTCTAGCCTGTCCAGGGACAGTCCCCTGCTCCCACTACTTTGGGTGACATCCTCAGTGTCATACAGTTGAGTGCTTTCCAAGCGATCGTCTTCCCTTCCCACTTGGGAAATTTGTTCCAGCCCCATTTCATCGTGTATTTTATCAATCGTTTCCCGATGCTTCTGGTGTCGAAGTCATCTTCAATGTTTGCCCCACTCTTGCCTGGCACTAAGTCATACGCAGGAAAGAATTCTTCGATGTCTTCTCGTTCTACAACAGGATTGGGTTGTTTAACTTCCCGCTCCAAATATTCAAGATCCTGCGCCGTCTGTCTACATTTGCGTTACATATCATCATCGACTTCCTTGCGCTTCCTCGCTTCTTCTCTAGTCTTATCTTCTTCCCCTCTTCTTTCATTTCTACGTTCCTTGGCCCTTCTAACTTCCTCATCTTCCCGTCTCTTTATTTTCCTTTCACGTACTCTTTGCTCTTCTTCCAACCTTTGCTGATTCTGTCTGAACTGGTCATAGGCTGCCTTCTATTTGCGATCGAGCTGTTTCTCTTGCTCTTCACGATATAGTTGTTCTCGTCTCAGCCTATCCTTCCTTTTTATCTTTTCGTCCCTCATTACCTTCTCGTTTTCTATCTCCCTTCTTTGCGTCTCATCAGATTTCTCTCTCGGCCTCACATCATCACTTCCTTTACCATCGAGTTTCAACAATATCTGTCCTCCCATCCATTCGTCTTTTACGAATGCTATCTCATCAGTTCTGTTTTCGCTTCCTTTCCATTTCTTACCCTCTCTCTCCTTAACGAGAGGTGCACAACTCTGTGCCTCGTCTTTCCTCTCCTCATCGTGTCTCTACTTGTACCTCGGGACTGCAGAGGTAAGATTCATTTCCTGCTCCTTCTCCTTGATTTCGTCACTACTGTACGTAGGTGACTCATATGCGGGGTTGCTGTACCCCGTAGCTGCCTTAAGCTCTCTTAACGGGTAGAGTCCCTCTGACTTACTCCCCTCGATCTCTGGTTCAGGCAGGGCTGATGGCGTGGCAGGCGTCTCACCCCCCTCTGTGCATACGTTTAGTATCCAGTCTGCAGGAGGCTCTTCCTCCTTTGGCTGTTCGAACATTTTCCACAGTTCTAGAACAGCAAGACGTTTCTCTAGTTTCTTGCCTGTGTATGTGGCATGTAGATAAGTCATCATATGCTGTAAAACGGCTTTAGATAAAGACACATTCTGTGGCCACGGCATAAACATTTTGTGGGCCGTACCCTTGACCCACCCTGTACTATACTTCTTAAGCTTGGGTGCGTGTTTGGGCAATTGCTTGCACAAATGGGCAAGTGGGGTAACCTCCTCCATTCTCAAATTTTGTTACCAACAATATTTTATGCAATTTTCACACGTCCAACAGTATGAGCGAGCACCAAATACGCAAGCTCCAATCCAATCTATCCTGCCAAAACTCTATATCATCAATTTACTCAAGAACATCAATCCATTGGCGATTCCTTTTTAGTTACGGAATCGCGTAAAGCCCAAACTTAATTTCAAACAATCAACGATACAGTTCTTTGCATTTGACATATAACAGGACACGCATTACAGACATTTGACAGACTAGACGGACACCAGCTGGACACACATATACCTGCCTTCTAATCAATACCCCAACATGGGGTTTAAACGAACTGCTTTAGTGCCGTCTTTAATCGTCACCGTAGTCTAATCGTCCCCCATTATGTGGGCTCTGAGTTCACGTTTCTTCTGACCGCTGTATTATAGCACAGGAACAAGGCGAATCCTCTTACTTTTTTCTCTCGGGTGCCCTCCAGGTAACCTACTTTTTCTCTCGGGTGTCCTCCCGTTAACCTACTTTTTTTCTCGGGTGTCCTCCTGGTAACCTACTTTTTCTCTATTATACTCGAGTCATTAACCCCTTATGTATATATACCGTCTTCTCCTCTTCTGACTATATTTTTCTCTGCCACCCTCTGTTATCGTTCCCTTACTTGTTCTAATGCCTACAAGACATTTGCCAAAGTAATGAGTTTATTGTTTCACTCACCGCTCGCATCTTTTCCTCTCTGGAACTTCGGGATCACCGCCCCTCCTTTTTCCCGCCTCTTTCAGTCTTTTCTTCCGATCTGCTGCCCGTGGGAATGAGAAAGATTATGCTTTGAAAGGAAAGTTCCTTCAGACCCACTGCAGATTTTATGGACTTACGCTATCATTGTCCACGGGAAGCTTCTCAGTCTACTCAGCCGAATGGCGTAGGACTCGTGATATTGCCGAAGGCCTAGAGTTACTTCGTGCCGTCGGTCTATGGGTGTCTTAATATTAATTAATCAATAGGCGATGGTCGAACCATCCTCTGCAACCAAGTGTACAGGAGGGCGGAGCGTCCTCTGACGGGCCCATAGGTCAGAGCTCACCCTCTAGTACCTGTAAGACAAGCTAGCTGCTCCTTGAGGAGGTTGGGGTGCAGGATTCTCTTACTCCAACACCATTCAATAAGGACAACTCAATAGTTTGTCAAAGGGAAGTCCGTTTAGTGACAAGTACAAAAAACGGGGAAACAAATGGTAATCAACAGAGTCGCGATCGCCTGTCTCGCTTCAACTCCCAAATTCTTCATTCAGACAGCAACTTTTATGGCCAAAATTCATCATCATTTGACGTGCAAAACTCATAAGCTTGTCATGCAATTCTATTGGTCGGGAAGGTAACTTAAGTATAGGTCCTATATCTGTATATGGTAACAGAGCATGCAAATTGGATAACTCTTATCGGGGGGGCGTCTACACCCATCCCACTACATCACTCCTGATAGACGTCACTACAACTACGACGTCTTATTGGTTCTACAAACTATAGGACCCTAGATTATTTGGTCCATTGTGATTGGTTGGGTTACACCCGTAGGCATAAATCTCCACTTTAATTAGCAGCATGCAGAATGGACACCAGATGCGGAGTGCCCCAAGATTCACCCTGCCTCCCTTCCATCAATCAGTACCTTTTAAGGCTATGTGTCAGTTAGTTGGCTGAGGATGGCTTTGAAACTGTAGCTTCTAATCAGGAAAAGTTATGGCATCCTGGGTTCTGGGTGACATCAGACGTTGGTACCTCTTTGCCCTTGGCTGGTCACGCATCTGTTCACCATGAATCTGCTACATTTTCCTTCTTTTCGTGTATTTGATTCTTACTTAGCCTCGCCACCTGCCTGGGGCCTCCTTATCTCGACCTTCACTGGCTGGCTGGTATGCTCTGAAGTTTCGATTCTCAAAGGTTACTGCTCTCCTCCCTTCCTTAGGTTGACCTCGAATTCCCAGGCATGAGCTGCTTCTTACTGAGTTTCGATTCTGCGCTTTCCTTTGGCTTTGGATGGAATATGAATCTTGGCCTTGTTAGTCCTTTGCAACATCGGCTTAATTCTGCTTTACAAAATGGAGTCATACTTGTATAGTGTGCTTCATTGAGATAGAAATATGATTGGCGCTTGCCGCTCTAAGCTTCTACTAAGCATTGCAAGCAGTACCGTTTACTTAGCTTCTTGCATTCCGAGCCTATTTATATGCATTCAGTCAGTTGCACAATTCGATCCTGGTTACGTTCTTTGTGCTGCAACGTTGTATTTTCTTATACATCTATCACATCATTATTCTTTACATTTTGTCCTTGTGTATCATCTTTTGCTCGTTGTTTTATGATTATTTGTACATCACGTCTTAGCTCTTATGTCGTCACCATTTGCCTTCCATTAAGGCTCTGTGGGTCTCTTTGGGGACAGTCTGTAAGTAGTCTTAATTTTGTGTCAGCTGCTGGTACGGTTGTCTGAGAGGGTACCGTGCAGCCCATGGCTGCCTCTTTATAGGCATTTCAGCCTGTATTGCTCTTCTGATGGGTACCGGGCATAAGCCCAGTATAGCTCTCTGCTGGTTCAATTGCTCCCTGTACGTCACGTATTTTGGCGAGTATGTTCCTGGTACCTCGAAATGGGGGGCAGGGGTGATATGGCGGTACATGCCTGCAACCTCCGGGTCGAGAGTTTCTTTCATCAGCATGGATGTGATCCATGCTTACTTTAAACACTGAGGAACATCCAAGGTGGTAAAGGAGGAATTAATAATACCAGTTATCAAAGGCGGAAGATGACTTGAGTCCTTGATATTAGTAGCCAAACAGGCATCACCAGAACAGACGGTAGACTTCACTCCATTAAGAATACCAAGAAGTTTATCTTCAGTAAGTGGACAGTGGCAACATTCCGGAATTATGCCCGAATTATGAATCATTGCCTCATCAACAATAAGGAAGAGATCAACAAGATCTGCTAGGTATTGGCGGCACATTTTAATCGCATCTTGATGAGGTCTAATTTTCGTGAAAAATCCATCTTGGATCTTTGTGCACCAAATATTACATTTATGTCCAACAGTGCGTGGACCCATTTTACCCTCCAATTCTTTCAAGATCCCAAACAACTCTCTTTTGCCCAATCTTGCCTTGGATATTCTATTATCAAAGTTTTTCCTCTTAGCCGAGAGAATAGTTTTATTATAGTCTGCTGCTTGTGTTCAGTATTTAACCAGTGTGCCTGGGCAAGGGGTTTTCCTCCATTGTCTTTCGGTTAACCTCTTAGTTTTTCTATATTTGATTACTTCTATTGAAAACCAAGTTTTACCAGAGACTTCGGTTTTAACTTTCTTATCAGAGACAGAGTCTGTTGATAACCAAGGTGGTGATGTCTAAGAATTCACAAACTAGAGTATTTGTCTCTTTGGTTTACAACAGAGGTAGGGTGAGATCTGCAAAAGCCTCTTGCCCTAATGCAGTGGTCTTGAAACGTTTTAGCCCTGGGCCTCCCCTCAGCAAAATGTGGGCAGACCAGGCCCCCCCAAAAATGCCAAATTGACAGTAAGTCCAAATGGCTATGAACTATCATGCGCCGTCACCGCACCCTACTCCCAGTATAGTCCCTGGGCTCCTCCACCTGCTCTCATCACAGTCTTTGGACTCCCTCATCCCATTCCTAGATACCATCCCTGTCCCCTGGGCCCCACAGTGCCTACCACAATCAACATGATTATGTGTCCATGCAAGGTGCTGGGGGGCCAAAGGGGAAAGCATGGTATTTTTGACTGGACATCTATGATAGATATCCAGTAAAAAAATACCATCTCTGTCCCCTGGGCTCCACAGCGCCTCAGAAGGAGAGCTGATTTTGGCAGGTGGGTAGGGGGATTGTTCAACAAAGACATTTTAAAATGCCTGTGTTGTACAACCCTCCTTCCCCCTCAACCTCACAGTCGCCAAAATCAGCTCAATGAACCAAAACAAACACACACATTCACACGGAAATCACTCTATCATTCACACGAGCATCCATCACTACACACTCACTAGTTACACTAGCATACACGCATCCATACACATATGTAAATAAAAAATAAATTAACATGAATGTTCCTTCTGCAGGGGCCTGCGCGTGGGTGCTGAAATGGCCCGCTCCAGGCTGCTCTGTCCGTATGTGCAAGGAGATGCAGGAGCCCCCCCTCGCACATTCAGACATGCAGTGCCCTAGCCAGCATTTCCAATGAGCTATGCAAGGTTGGCGAAGCAAAACGCCCCCAGTCTTTCATGGCTCAGTGAGTATATGCGGCTGGGGAACTATACTGTCAAAGGGAAACAGTGCCTCCCTTTGACAGTTCAGCCAGACCAGGAGCACTCCCTCAGCTGGAAAAAGCAGCTGAGAGAGTGCTCAGTGTTTTGCTGGACTGGCTCCTTGGTTCCTCCGTAATGGGTTAGTGGGCCACTGGGTGGACGTGCCCTCGCCCATTATGGATGGGCCACCAGGCTAGGACTGGGCTATAGGTCATAGGGCAATGCCCGTACCAAAAATGCAAAATTCTAGTGTGGGCCAGTCAAAATAGGCCACTTTCTTGGCCAATGTGTGGCAGCTTGATGAGTTACTTCACTATGCAGCTAGTCATTTTGACCATTGTTGCTGAATAAATGTTCTTTAAATATTACAATTTGCTTACATTTGAACAAAAAACACCCCCTTAGGTACTATTCCAACAGTCTGTGACTAAAGGAATGAATATCCATTTGCAACTGCGGGCCACTTTTCCATTGGTGCCTGAGACAGTTGCCTCCAACCTAAAAATAAAAAAATAACTCTCGCACCCCCTGGGAATGTCACGTCCCACAGTTTGAATATCTCTGCCCTAATGTAATTTTTAATCTGGGATGTAAATTAACGTTTGTATACGTGGCTGGAAGTAGAAGGTTGATAGAGAATAGAGAATGATCTGTCCTGGCACTAGGGGTGATTATCAGACTTGTAGTCCGGAGATTGAGATTTAACACCCAGTCCAGAGCATGTCTTTCTCTGTGTGTAGGTTCATTAACAAGTTGGGTAAAACCGATAGCCCTGAAGAGCAGTGAGAAGTGACACCGCATTGAGGTCAGTGTAATTGTGTTCCCAGAGATTGAAACTCTAATTATGATAGTAGTAGTGGTGGATAGTAGTAGTGGTAGACTTAGTGAAATCACCAATCGGAGATTAAAGTTGTGTCTTGAAAAGAGGCAAGGTAGAGGGTGGTCTCTATATAGTTAATATTCTGATAGAGCTGTTATGGTCAACATTCAACATAATCAGTAAATATTCACAATTATCCAGGGTATTATGGATATTTAAATAGTCTTCCATAATAAATGCTACCCCTCTCCCTCCTCCGTCAGTGCAATCAGTTCTAATGGTTTTATAACCAGGTGGGGTAGCCAACATGCTTAGTCATGGATAGCCATGTTTCTGTTAGGCAGATAATGTCCAGAACTTGTGTAATTAATAGATCAGACACCTCAGTGGCGAGTTTGACTATAGGTCGACTATTCAGTAGGGCTAGCGTTAGCCTATCATTAGTTGTACAATTAATCTGAGGGTATGAAGCGGTATTATTTTCTGTACATATGGGCTCTTTGGACTTTATTACTTTGCTAGCAGTATCCTGCCTATGACCATGGGCCTCTATTACAATGTGTTCTGCTAAATCAGAAGCCAGCATAGGGTCCAACTCAGGTTGCACCTCATGTCTGCACTAACTCTTGCACTTGCCACCAGCTGGCCGCACTTTTTATTTACTTATTGTCTTATTTATTTTACTGTTTCCTATGTACTGCACTACCCCCTCCCCCGGCACTTCTCTCCTTCCCTCCTCTCCCTGCACTTGCTCGATCTGAATGACACCTGGTCTAGTAGGATCGTTGTCTGTCTCCCCCTGCTCCCCCACCCTTGCCTTGTCGCGCCTTGAAACACTTGTGTATAGGCACGTTATAAAATAGGCGCGTTATAAATGCCATATCATATCATATATCATATCATATGCAGTGGAAAGAATGCCATCTGTCTGGATAGCAGTCTTTCTACTAGGCAACATAGGGGATTGATCTATGGGTGCAGTATATCGTGTGATAATATCTGAAAATCACTGCAGAGTATTGTAAGAGCTAATCAATTGCCTCAAGTGGATGCATTGTGGTCACCTGACAGGTGAGAGTATATGCAATGATACAGGCACTGCAATATAATAGCACTTACTTATAACTGCAACAAAGAAGTACGAGTCATTGTCATGAAACGACACAGACCGGCTCAGACCGGCTTGCCGCTGATGCGCCGGCGCCCCTGGGGTCAAGGAAATGCATGCGAGAACTACAAGACTCATGGAAAATATAGTTTGATTGCGTGCAAATGGACAATGTAGTAAACAGTTAGTTTTTCAGGTTAAAAGCACATTTCGGTGTTTTACAAATAGTTCAGTGATTCAGTGCAAGTATCTAAAGTGCTAATAAGAACTCAGAGTCAATTGGGTGCAATATAAAAGTTCAACACATTTCCTACCCTCAGGATACAGCTAAGTTCAATGCACAGATTACTCACCCAAACATCTATTGGGCTATCTAAGAGTTGAAGCAGGAGGCTGCAATAATGTTGGCATATGAAGGTGAGAAAGGCAATGCGTTTGTCTTGGAAGCAAGACAACATGGCGCAACACAGGTTCGAATCCCAATTACCCGTGCTTAGAATCCACGCTGGTATTAAGCGCATTATAAATGAACAAAAACAATAAAAGGTCGTAATGTATTAGTGTATACATTATTTTAACTCTCAAACAGGTTTGCACCTGCAAAATGCAATCTCATGCGCATTACAAGATGCATCATTACCTCCTCCGATCGGGCAATCATATTAGAGCTTCTTCCATGTGTACTACTGACCGAAACACATCCGTGGATCCGTGGATCAGTGCAAGTCAAATCTGAGGGAGAGGCTCCTATGTGTTGGTTTCCTGTTCATTGTTCATTCTTAGCCATATCCAAGATCAACAATGTACAATGTGACAAATCCTGCAGATCCCTCACCAAAACCCTGCCTAAAGTCTCCTCCACGGTGGCCAGGAGAGGGCAGATGCTTTCTGATCCCAATCCTGGGGGTGGTGTACTGCAGGAGGATCACCTGGATGGAGACAGGGCCCAGGGTAGTGAGGAGAATCCGTGGGATGAGACAGTGTTTTTCCTGTAAAAGGGATACTCTTACCACTATGCCAGAAAAAGGTTGTGGCTTATTGTCAGTCTAATATCTTTCAGCCTCCTGTTAAAACTAACGTGGTTAAAACTATGGTTGTAAGAGCCAAACCTATTACATCAAAAGAACACATCGTTTTTTTATCCCTAAACTCAAATGTCCCCTTCAATATGAAAGGTATACTACAAGGAATGGTGGAAATGTTACCTACTCTAAACCTTCCTCTAATAAGGTTAAAGCCTATAATTCCTCTTTTGAAAAGACTAAGGGAATTAAATCTGCCCTTAATTCTATAAAAGAAGTAGAAAAACCTGATTTCACTATAGTGAACCACATGTTCCAGAATCCCATAGGGACTGATATGAAGAAGAGGGCGGAAGAGGCAAGTAGAAAGGAAGGACAGGCAATTAGACCTAACAGTCTTTGCCGGGGTCAGATAATTAACAATATGGTCCTGTTCTTGAAATCAATTGCCCCCTCTAAGGAGCATAACAGGCTGCAGCAGGAGGGGGAAGGAGAATGCAGCAGGAGCTGGAAGGGTAGCAGTAGTAGCAGAAGGAGAAGAGCATGAGGCTGGCAGTTCACGAGGAAGTGTGCTCACTTAAGGGACGCCGGGGCAAGGGGAAAGCAGGTTTCACCTGCAAGTCCTCAGAGTCCTGTGTTCACAAGCCCTGTTTTGCCGTGGCTGCAATCTCTTTCTATTTGGAAGATTAATCCCTGTAACATCCAGAACAAGTCTTCAATAAATGTAGACGTTCTTGAACAGATGAGAACACGCATTGCCCAAGCCAGTAGGCGAATCCTTTTAATGGTGAAACAAGTCCTGTTAAGATCTAGTCACCTGCATGTTAAAGTTGTTGAAGGTCCAGTGTCCTCTGATGCAAGTGTGACATTGCTGTCCAAAGCTGGAAGTGTGGCAATACAGGTTCAGGACAGCTTCTGGAACCACAAAGGTGTGAACGAAGCTGGGGAAGGAAGCTGGGAGCTTGTAAGAACATTAAGTCAACAATCTATACTGCTGAGACTGTTGAAGTTGAAAGAGGAGCAGTCTGGACGCAGAGGCAGGTTATATTGGTAGCAATATGAAGAACTGTGCTTGTGTATAATACTGTCAGAGCATCTTATCCTAAAGTTGATTGAAGTAGCAGGCATACTGTGGAACAAAGGAGCCTATTCCCACGGTAACAGTAGTAGAAGGGGGTTGTCAAGTGGAGAGCAACACCCTGAGAAAAAGAATTATGACAATTTTCCCAAAACACTCCAGAGCTAAAAATGCAAAGGAAGTTGTCGAAACAGAAGTTGTTTCTTTATTTTTGAACTGTGGCAGTTAATCCTGGAAGGAGGTTATCCATGGTTACCATTGGTGCTGTTTTCTTGGCTGGAATTGCAAAGGGAACTTTTCAACAGAAAGTTACTGAACAGTTGCCAGTGGATTTTGTGTGGTGAACATTTTATTTGGTGAACTTTTATTTTATTTGGAACTTACAAGAACTGGTTCAAGACTTTCCTTTTCCTTTTGAAAATTTGGGAGAAGTTGACTTTGAGCAACGCTGGGGAAGGGATCTACCGAGGAGAGGAAAAGGTCATTAAAATCCCTGGTTGTTGGTTATTCTATTATGTATATTGGTTATGTTTTGCCTTGAATGTTTTGTTGTTTAGGGTGAGGGCCAGTTTTGTTGATGCTAGGAGTAACCCCCTTAGAACTTAGACTAGGCAGGGAACACCCTGTTAGAGTAGGTGTGGTGAGGATTCATTTGCACTTTTTATCTTTAATAAAATATTTAATTAGGATAAAAACACAAGCAGATGTCCACCTCACATTACTGACCCCTCACAACGCCCTCTAAAACATCCGGGTCCAAGGTACTGGCCACCTTAAGACACAGCTAGGCTCAGTGCGTTGCACACTGTGGGAGTTTTTCTGCAGCAAGACATATCTTTATGGAAATTTTATTCTCGTTGATTTCTCTAGTTTTGTAGTCGGTGCAGTCTGTTGCCCAGGGCTGTTCTTAATCAGGGTTGTCAAAGAGCCATGTTTTTGACAGTTTCCTGAAGAAGAGGTGGTCCCCTGTCATTCATATTTCCTTCGGGAGCGAATTCCAGAGCTTCACTGCTATGCAACAGAATGCTAATTCACCAAATGTTTATTTTGAATATTGTTTCAACTGAAGGCGGATGTCGTCGCAGGATCTTAGTGTTCGTGCTGGTTTGTGGATGGTAAATTCTTTCTGTATGAATTTGGCTCCTTGGCCGTGTATCACTCTGTGTATTATGCACAGTGTTTTGAAGAAGGAGTGCTTTTTAACTGGCAGCCAATGCAGTGTTCTTAGTGCCTGTGTGATGTGGTCTCTTCTGGTTAGTTGAAGAAGTAGTCTTGCCTCTGTGTTCTGTATCAGTTGAAGCCTTTACAGCAGGTAATCTGGCATTCCCAGGTAGATGCTCTTGGCGTAGTCTATTCTTGACATAATGAGAGAGATGATGGCAAGCGTTCCATGTGTGAAGGATAGAAATGGGAGTATTTTCCTAATTGTGGGTAGGTGGAAGAATAATTCCTTTACCATTGCATTGGCTTGTGGTTCTAGCATAAGTTCTTTGTCCATTAGGATTCCATGTTTTTTTACCACATTGGATGTGTCTGGCGGTTTTGCCCAGCTCAGCCATGGAAAGTTCTAGTTGTTTGCCAATTCGTTGGCTGTAATCATGATTTCAGTTTTGTCAGGGTTGAGTTTAAGGCTGTTGCTCTGCATCCATTGGTTTAGTTCCTTGAGACAGTCTGGGTTGTACTTTCGTCTGTGTTGGTGTCGATTTTAAAGATGATTTGGGTGTTGTCTGCATAGCCGTAGCAGGTGATGCCATGTCTTTTGATGAGGTTGATTAGGGGTGTCATGTAGATATTAAAGAGTAACAGGAACAGAGGAGAGCCCTGTGGGACTCCACATGTTGTTTTTTGAGGTGTTGATTTGAAAGGCACTAGCCAAGTTGTTTTGGTTCTTTCTGTTAGGAATGATTTTAGCCAGAAGAGAACTGTGTTGTCGATCTTGATATCTTCTAGTCAGTTGATGAGGGTGTCGTGGTTGATCGTGTTGAAGGCTGCTGAGAGATCAAGTAGTTTTAGAGCTGAGTTTGAGTTGGAGTATGCGTTGGTCTTCAGATCCTCCCAGGTGGACAGTAGTGCGGTATTTGTTCCTCTCATGGGTCTGAAGCCTACTTGTTCCTGATCCTGCAAATGGTTGTTTTCCACCTGCTCCAGGATTTTTTCATAGAAAAAGCTTTCTAGTAGCTTTGCCGGGTATGGGATATTTAAAATTGGTCTGTAGTTGGTGAGGTCTTGCACGTCTCCGGTGGTATCTTTAAGGAGTGGTTTGAGGTAACTCGATTTGAATGCTTGTGGCACTGTTCCTGTTTCTAGTGATAGGTTGAAGAGATTGAGATAGTGTTCTGCTGGTGTTTTCTGGCAGAGGATATTTTTGGGGATGTTCGGTGGGCAGGGATCTGCTGGGGAGCCAGCTTTCTTGCTTTTGCTCACCAGGCTATTGAATTAAATTGTTGAGATTGGGAGTAGGCGGTTTAGTCTGGTCGTTGGCTCCGGTTTTGGCTGGCTGGGTTGGTAGTTGAGGTTATTTGACCTGCTTAGTATGCTTTGCTGAATGTTGGTGATTTTATTCCTGAAATGATTGCCAAGGTCATCGCACCGTTTTTGCGTAAGGATCAGTGAATTATTGCAGGTGGATGGGTTTGGCATCTCGTTTATGATTCTTGAACATTTCTTTTTGGGCGTTGCCTGCTTTGGTGATCCGTTTGTTATAGTATTTTATTTGTTGCTTTGAGTATTTCCACTTTGTATATGTGTTTTTTGTTTTGGTCATCGGTTTTCCCCCATTATTGTTCTAGGTTCCTTTTTGTTTTTTGATTGCTGTGAAGTGGGGCATGAACCATCTTTCCGCTGATTTCTTACGTGATTAGATGAAAGGTTTTTAGGATTGCATCTGTTCTCTCTTCTATGCCAGTTACGTCTAGGGTGTTGGGTGATACTTTTGCCAATAGTTTGGCATTTATGTTCGCACTGTTAATGCTTCTTTAGTTTCTTTTGGTTGGAGGATTATTAGAGGGCTTGTTGAGTGTTCTAGATGGGGAATGGACCATGAAGCGTATACTGAGGTGGTCACTCCAAAGGATTTGCATTGGTGGTGCAGGTTCAACCAGGTTTTTTGTTAGCGAAAATTGCAACCAGCGTGTGGCAAGCAGTGTGCGTTGCTCCTTTTACTATTTGTTATAGTTGCATTGCTGCTAGTTGGTTGGTTAGAGTTGTGGGTGAGTTGATGTTCTCTTTTTTGTACCAGATGTTGAAGTCTCCAGGGATGATTAGGTGGTCATGTTTAATGGCCTTGTTGATGATTGCTTCCACAAAGGTTTCTCTGAATGTAGTGTTGTAGATTATTGGTCTATAGATGAGTACAAACGTGAGATTGGTTTGTGGGTCTGATGCTAGGTCTACAATGAATGACTCACAGTTGGGGAGATTTAATGGTTGAGTTGTTATTTTTAGGTGCTCCTTGTAAGCCACTGTGAGTCCTCCTCCTCTTGTTCCTACTCTGTTGGCTTCCTTGATTTTAAAGTTGTTTTTTAGGCAGTTGTGCATTAGGACCTTGTAGTTTTGAGTAAGTCAGCTTTCAGTGATGAATAGGATGTCTACCCCTGCGTCATATAGCAGATCGTAGATTTCATTTGTGTGCTTTATTGATTTAGCATTGATTAGGCTGCAGTGTATCTTTTTAACTGTTGTGGTCTGTTTGGATTTTGGCTGTGTCCTTTGGCGTTCATGTTGGAATTCATTGATGCCTTTGGTTTGTGTGTTTAGGTCTGTGGAATTTGTTTCTTCATTGAGTAGTTCGGTTATGTTCCGGTTTGGGTTTATGTCTTCCCGTGGTCTTTTCCTTGCTGTGGTTGATAGTGCCTTCGGTTGTGCCAGTTTGTTGTGATAGACAGTGTGGTGATGTTTCCTTTTGTCTCGTTTCGGTGTGTGTCACATCTTGCCCCTTGTCATTCTGTTATTTTGTTGATGAACTTGTAGTTGTTGCGTGTCAGTAGTTGTTCGGGTGTTTAGTGGGTTGACATGTAGGGTGTGATGTAGAGCGATTTTGGTCTTGTTTCCGTGAACTGACTTTTTTCCATTGAGCGTCTTGGTGTGTAGTCCCATGGTGTGCGTCTTACAAAAAAAGGTAGCAGGCTCCCCTCTCAAGAATCAACATAGCATGGTAAACTGTTCTGTGTTTTTTTTTCTACTTTGAGAGTTGCTCACTGTACCTTTCACAAAGGAGGAATATCCATGGTGTTCGTCTATTTACTGTAATGTATTCCCAAATTGCTCAATTTAAGTAGTTCTGTTTTGGATGTTCCTTGTGCGTTAGCCTTTCCTGGTGCATGCCATATTGGCCAAATATTGATTGTTTTAGGTTTGTTCCAGCAGCGATTTGTCATGGATTAGGTGGTTGTTGGTTGGGTCGGGTTTTCATTGGTTATAGTCGCCTTTCACATACTGTGGTTTGGTCTTTTCTTGTGAGTTACCGTTTGGCCGTGCGGATATGATATTTGGGGTCTTGAATTTTTCATAGAGCTAGCTGTAGTTAGTTGTCAGTGGAGAAAGTCTCCCTGTGATTACCTGTGTATATATCGGTTCACAGTTGCAAATGCCTTCCTGAATTACGTAGGTTTGACTTTATTAGAGGGGGTTTGTGGTTAAGTAATTGTAGTTGTTAGGGTTAACAACTGTGAAATCATTCTTGTTGTTCCCTGGTTTTGGTCTTTCCTTGCAGGGACCTGTGTGTTTTTTTTCATTTAATTTTTTATTTTATTTTTAGCAGGGGCTCGTAGTGGCGAGATGCCCTTTTGTGGTGATTAGTGGTTTGAGGATGTCTATTGGAAGCCCTATATAGGATTTAGTTACTGTGGCTATCTCCTTTGATCACCTCGGTGGCCAGATTTTTCTCCTGTGGGGTCCTGTTTACTTGTCTTTCCTTGTTGCTTCCTTTGGTTGGGTCTTTTTTTTATCCGGTTCACAGGGTCTTTAGCCTCTGTGAGGGGTCAGAAATGAGAGGCAAACACAAAGTTGTACTGTTTTCAACATCCGAGATTTTATAAACGCAAATAGGTTGGATAAAGGCCTTTCTGTCCCTATCCTAAAGAGAGTTGCCCTACCTAGGAAACTAAAGCTAAAGATCTGTCTGAGTCTTGTCGTCAGAATTTTATAAACAGTCCTTGTGTCCAGACTATATCTGACCCTCACACGTAAACAAACAATCAAAGGTGCAAGGTAACTGCTCTGAATGTTACTTAATAAAAAGTGTATAGAAAACAAGTATGAAAATTCAACAAATACTCCTTGATTCCAGGAGGTGGTTCTCTTTCCCTGTGTTAGTTCAGGTAGGATAACCAAAGTGTTCTCTAAAGTCCTAAAGTCTGAGTGTTTAAGGGTAGCTGGAAAGTGTCTTTTACAAAGCACTTTCTTAAGTATGGCAAACAATATCTTTTTCCAAACAGTGATTCCACACAAATGGTAAAAAATTATTTTCCCACAACACTGTTTGGAGGATAGCAAAAGAAGTCTTTTCAACTTTAAAGGATTGAAACATTTTCTATTTTTCACAACAACCTCAAAACTGACAGGATGCAAAATGCCTCTTTCGCACTACTTTTCCAAAGATGGTTCCCTGGTATACTCCCCTACCAGGAATTCTTCCTTTGACTCTTTAGATCTCCTGGTGTACTCTCCTGCCAGGTATCTTTCCCCAAAAAGATTTCACTGCCTGATGTGCTATGTTCACCAGGTCTTTCTACAATGTTCACTTTCTTCCTAAGTATAACACAGTTAGACTCCTTTGCTTCTTATACCTCTTACTTCAGATACTATTTGTTCCATCTACCCCCATAATGTCATCTCATATATGGGGAATTGTACAAGTTCTTTCTGTTAACCTCTTCATCTTCATCTATTGGATTGTGGCAATGCTTGTTCCAAGTTTCCCCAAATTGACATCTCATATACAGGGATTTGTACAACCTTTGCCTTTCAACTTTTTCATTAACATCTTTTGACTGGTTGAAATGCTTGTTTCAATTCTCCTGAAATTCTTATTTTGCCTTTCCACTCTATTTGGTTGGTATTCAAATTGACTATTCAATTGTTCGTTAGTTTTCAAACATGTCCCAGGACCCTCAACTTCTCTGAGCCAACTCACTGGTACAACGTGTGGCTGCAGCAAAGTTCTTTTTTTGGGAAAGCGCCCCTGGTCGTGCAGACATTCTTTTGGTTCCTGCATCAGCTTCCCAACTCCTCGACGATGGAACCAAGGCAGCCCCACAAGACCATGGGCCTCATTCCGAGTATGGCGTTAAGGGATAGCGGCCACCGGTAACGAGACCGGTGGCGGTGATCCCTTACCGCCATACTCCGAGTTCCCTTTGCGCCCTCGCCCTTAACGCCTGCTTTGAGCAGGTGTTAAAGTCGAGGGCGCAAAGGGGCCTCCAAGCCAATAACGGTGACCGAAATGAACGGTCACCGTTATTTGCATCTTCCCCATTCCCATTGAGCCCTATGGGGGCTCATTTGGGAATGGGGAAGAGCCTTGGTGAATGGGGAATTACCGCCCCGCCAACCTTGGAATGGGGCGGTAATTCCGCCATCCACCAAGGCGCTGCCGGTCCGGGTACGGCGTCAACCAAGGCGTTAATAGCACCATTGGTTAGCGCCGTACTCGGAATGAGGCCCCATGTCTCTTGTAGCCTTGCAGCGGCAGTGTGCCTTACAGCAGTTCTCCTGCTGCTCTCTCACCGGTTTCCCCTTCCTCTGGTGAAACAGGTCTCCAGACGGTAGTCTGTATGCGCTTCTCTCTCCCAGCAAGGTTCAAAACAGTGGCTAACTCGACCTACAGCAGGTTAACACAATAGCTAACTGTGAGGCATAGTATGGGCCCAGCGCAATGTCTAACTAGGAAGTACATACAGCAAGGTTCAACACAGTGGCTTACTAGAAAGTACAGGAAGGTTCAACACAATGGGCCTCATTACAAGTTCGGCGGTAGCCTTGCTGGTAAAACCGGCAGGCTGCTGTGGAATTAGCATTGTTTTCCGGCCTCTGGTAATGGGAACATACAGGGCCGTTACAACCTTGGCAGACCCTGCATGTCCTCATTGCCAGGGGCCGGAATCCATTACTCCCCATTATCATTTGAGCCCCATAGGGATCAATGGGAATGGTGAGCTTGGATGCACCGGCACCATTCAGAATGGTGCTGGTGCATCCGACATGCTGTGCTCACGGGTGCCACTCTACCCACTAGGTCCGACCTGGCAGGCAGAAAGGCACCCGCAAACACAACTCGTAGTTTGCCGGTCCGGGAACTACGGTAACGGCAAGCTTACTGGTACCATGGTTCCCGGACCGGCAAACTTGTAATGAGGCCCCATGCCTAGCTAGATAGTCCAGCAAGGTTAAGCACAATGGCTAACTGTAAGGCACAGCAAGGTTTAACACAATGTTTAGTTTAGTTTATTTACATATAGAGCACCGGAAACATGGCCTGAAAGGCATGTAGGTGCTATAAACAAGAGCAAAAAGTCAAAAATAGCAACTACGAAGTACATCAAGGTTCAACACAAGGTCTAACTAGGAAGTACAGCAAGGTTCAACACAATATCTAACTGTGAGGAACAGTATGGGTTCAGCAAGGTTCAAATGTCTAAATGTAAGGCATCAGATGCAAAGTGAATACAGAGATTTTAACTCCAGTTGAATTGGAGTGTGTAAAATAGTTCCTGAAGTGTTGCTAGCCTCAGAGGTGTGACACTGCCAAGTCGTGAATGTGCCTACCATGCAGCTATGTTCAGAAAATCTGATAGTACCTGAGATGGGGTAGATGCAAGAAGGGTGCACAGTGGGTTATACAATCAGTTATACAATGCCTATCTCAGAGCGCAACAGCGGTATAAGGCTATTCTATACAAATGCAATATATTAATAATCTATACAGCTAGGCTATATTTAAAATATGGCTACCCTATACAATCAGGCTAAATGCAAGTAGGTATATGATAATAGATAATATGAGTGGTGGGGTTTTAATGGAGTACAGTAATGGCTGGGATGGTAGCTGCATCGAGGGGAGCTGCCCTTTGCCTCTGGCCCTTTGACGATGGCTGCTGCCATAGGTCATCTAGTTAAGAGGCGCTTTCTGGAGCCAGTCAGGAGGAGGGAGGAAGGGAGGAGGGCAGCATGAACACAGAGAGTGGAAGGAGCAAGGGGAATGGGTGGTGGGCTTGAATACCGGGCCTCAAGTATTGAAAACCTACGCTTTGACTGAAAGGAGTCACTGGGGCATCATCTGCTAGTTGGATGTAGTAGATATTGAATGCTCTGCAAAACGAGAGTAATGGACTGGAAAAATCCTCTGCTCTCGCCGTAGGTTCAGCACTTCCTGGAGCCCATAAGGAGGAGGGTGGGTGGGGGTGGGCACAGTGAGCACGCAGAGGGGAAGGAGCGAGGAGAACGGGTGGTGGTCTTGAAGAGCAGGCCTCAGATATTGAAAAAATGCACTTTGCCTGAAAGGAGTTGCTGGGGCCTCACCTGTGGGACAGGGCCAGCATTGTGGCCCTGTGAAAGGGGGGTCAGGGGGAGCCCACCCCAAACCCACACGGTGCTTGCATGCAGGCAGGCTCCCCCCCACCCCTCCTAACCTGCCTTGATGGCAACCCCAGCTCTGCAGAGGAAGCAGCACAGCCTCCCCAAAGCAAGGATGCCGGAAACCTTGTGGCGGCAGTGTGTCTCCCTGCCAGGGGCATACCAGATGCCACAACACTGGTAGAGGACGCAGGAGATGGGATGCGTGGAACCAAAGGGGTGCGCGCTATCCACAACACTGGCCAGCATAGGAGCGCGGCTCCAGCTGACAGTGTCAGCTGGACCCCGAGCAGGGACAAGTCCACTAGTCCATCTGGGAATATTCTTAAAGGCCAGGTTTATTATTAAAAGGCCTCTGGGAAGGCCTAAGAACAACAGTCACCCACAGGGCTCTTACATTGACTAGGGCTTACCAGTGCTTTTAAGCCCTCCCATGGCCTTCCCCTGTCACTCGCCCTGAAACCAGGTAAGTGATTAGATAGGGTAGGTTTTCAATCCTGGGGGGTGAGGTATTTAAAGAGGTGTGTGTGAGCGTGTAGGTGTGGGTTAGTTGGTGTGGACTGGAGGCTGTGGAGGATGTCCAAAAGACCAGTGGAGGCCAGAGCGAGTGGAATGGGGAGAGTATTGTTAAGGATGGTGTCTGTGGAGCATTTGAGTGAGAGAGGGATAGTGAGTATTAGACGTAGAGTAGGAGTAGTGGCTGACTAGAGTAGTCGTAGTTTTAGAAGTGGTGGAAGTAACTGGAAGTAAGTAAAGTAGGCAGTGGGAGTAGCGAGTGAAGGAGATAGGTGGTAGTCTGTAGTAGAGGGGTGTGCAGGGCACCATATCCCTGGGTGTCTGAACAGGTGCTAGCGAGAGAGGTGAGCAGGGGACAACATCCCTGGAGGTGCGGAGAGATGAAGACAGTGGTAAGGTGCGATTGGTAGTAGTGGAATAGACGCAGTAGTAGAGGCAGAGTGGTGGGAGTAACAGAGAGTGGGGAATATGAGTAGTTATTGTCATAGCGGGAGAGGAAGGAAGATACACTAACAAAGGTAGAAGGGGTAGTTGGAGGTACTAGCAACAATAATACAGGAGTAAGAGAAGAATTAAGATTAAAGGGTGGAGGTGGAAAGGTCGGAGTGAGAGATTGGAGGGACAGTGACTTGATGGGGAGGAGAACAGCCAGAGAATCCAGTATAGTAAGGAGCAGGTCCAGAAGGGTGCGAAAGGATTGAGTGTGACGCTGGTCGAAAGAAGGCACAATTTCTTACCCTGAGACTACTAAGCAGGAATAGGAGAGGGAAAGCTAGAGGGTCCCTAGGGAGCCAGTTAGCCATCATATTAGGGATACCACCACCAGACCTAGAAAGAGAGCCAATGGGTAGGTGTTGCCATTGGCTAACACTAACTTCCCTGATAAGGATGCCAGGTGTCAAGGCTTCACGAAGGACGACACAGACAACAGACTTAAAATTCAAACAAAAGATATTTATTAACACAATTGTCAGGATGGTAGAAGGCCTAACTTGCCCCATGCTAAGGTCAGATTTCCCTACCTGAGCGAAACTAAGGAAAGTCTGAGTCAAAGAGTTCAACTTAAAATTCTGCCTGTGTCCAAAACCTATCCTTGGCCTCACAATTACAATTAACCAATTTGTAGGGATATCAAAGTCAAAAGAAATAGTATTCAACTCAAAGTTCTGAGCTTCTGCCAGCTAACAGCTTACTTTCAGCTCCCCTCCCCAAAGCTCAAGGAAGTTCCATGAACAAGTTTCAAAGTTTACCTTTTCCCAGTTCAAGGTGATGTCGTTCAGAACCAATCTCTGGGGTTCCCTTCCCCAAGTTTCAAGTAACACAATCCTCAGGACAACAGGTGTGGTTCCTTTAAACCTCGGGGTTCCCTTCCCCAAGACATCAACTCAGCCATTTATACTTGTTACAGTCTTTCCAAAGAAAGAGTTTTAACCAAATACCTGGTCAACTTGACCTTTTTTCTGGCCCACTTTGCCAGTTTGTTTGCAGTGGTTTCCTTAGGCTGTTGCTCCATGTCCTTATATTTCACCACGCAAGGCTCTCTGGTCTAGGCGCAGTTGTTAGACCACACGGTCCACCCATTACAGGTAGCGGAACCAGGGCCCTCGGACTCAGCACAAACACACGGGTTCCTTGGCACTTGCTCCTATGCACCAAGCCACCTTCACTTAGTTCCTTTTGTTGACCTCTTGGCTTTGTGGGTATTCTTGCAATTTTTTGGCTTCTCCTTACTAGCCTCATGGCCCTGCCACCATGTGCCACCCACCTCCTGTCAAGTTGTGGCCTTGCCACACTACATTCACTCATGAAAGTTGTTTGAATTAATTGTTTCCATTTTACGGACTGGTGTTCCATCGCGGTCCTGTAGGAGCCCCCATGGAGCCTCCCTACCCTCCTGACACTCACCGGCCTTCTTTGCTTTGCCGGCGCAAGCTCAGCTCACCTGCCTTGTGCACACGACAGCTTAGGTATCTTTGTCGGGCCGCAGGCAGTGTCCTCTTTGCTCCGGCTCCACAGCATCTCCAGCTGCTTGCTCTGGGGTCGGAAGGGTCCCAGGCAGTGGTCGAAGTGAGCAGGAGCGGTCGGGAGCAGTGCTCCTATACTTTTTAAAATTACTTTGTACAGCTACTATACTTTTATTTTAAACAGAAACCGTTCCGGAATGGTTTTGTTTTAAAATAAAGTGTAGGAAGAAGTTGAAACCTTCACTTTCAGTGCACTGCACTGAACGGTCCCTTAAACAGCAGGTGCAAGTGTTTGGGGGTGTATTGTGTGGGAGGTGTTGTGACAATGGGGTTTGTGGGGAGCAGGGGCAGGCCAGCAGGGAACATAGTTCCACTACTTCTTTTCGTACACTTCAAGCACTGGTCCCAGGCTTGGGGAAAACATACGGCCCTCCTACATCGGGTCACCCAAGTCCATTGGGTTATGATATGATATGATAGATTATTTATAACGTGCATAATACCCAGAGGTTTCTAAGCGTGGACCCGGGGATCGAACCTGTGTTGCTCCATGTTGTCTTGCTTCCAAGGCAAGCACGTTGCCCCTGAGCTATCTTCCCGAGTTCATTTCTGGCATCCGGGCACGAACGGCACCAGTCCCACCACAGCTGCCTCCTCAGACGTTGCTCCCAGTGTCATGCTCCTCTCTTTCTCTCAATGGTTGATCTCCATTTATACACCTGCAGGTGTGGATATCCAATTAGCCCAGCCTGACCACAATCAAAGGGACATGCCTTACCCTCACAACTCGTAGTCAGCATCTTCTTCGTCCCAGTACCGAAGTGGTGAAAAGGTGTAATCTTCACTGCTCTTAGTGGTCTTTTCTTCGTCCCAGTACTGTTAAGTGTTAGATCAATAGGGAAAGGGGATACCATGTCTTACCCAAGGACACCCCACTCCCAATCCTCAAGGATCCTCCACGCAGGTGATCCTCCCTCGCTTCTCTGCCCCCAGGATCTGGATCCAATAGCGGTGGCCTTTCCCTGGCCACCTGCACAGAGGATCCCAGGGGAGTAGGAGTGAAAATGCCCTTAGGTTTCTTACACTGGGATAGGGAGGAGGGAAACGTCTGGGGAAAGATCAGAGAGAGCAAAGGTCAGCCCTAGCGCCAAAACCTCAAGTCCTGAGAATCATAGAGAACTCTCTAATTGACCATAAAGTCAGACTGTATTGCAAAATAAAAACCCTAAGTCATGTGAGTCAGTGTGGTTCTTTGTGGCGGGCCACCTCGTCACACCTATTAGTGGGATGCAGTAGATATTGAACGCTCAGCTAACGGAGGGGAAAACACTGGAAAAAAACTCTGCTCTTGCAGCAGGTTCGGCGCTTCCTGGAGATGGAGCTAGTTAGGAGGCGGCAGGGTGGAGGTCGGCGGAGTCGGGAAGGAGCGAGGGGAACGGGTGGAGGATTTAAAGACAGGGCCTCAAATATTGAAAAAAAATCTATTTGCCTGAAAGGGGTTGTTAGTGGCATGCAGTAGAAATTGAACACTCAGCAAACCGAGCAAAAAGACCCTACTTGAATGATATGCAGGGGGGGGGGGCGGGAATCTTATCTCATGCGTCACACCCAAATCTTGACAATATCTGAATCTGTATACATGCTTCAATGTTACAGACGTTTAATGTTACGTTTAATGTTACAGCAGGTGTTGTGAAAAATTAAATAAGCACCACGGTCATTGTGCATTATGTACTTGGTGATTCAAGCATAGGACCATTTTATCATAGACAAATGTGTGAAATGCAAGGATCTGTGGTCTTTCATATGTTCCCAATATATTCTTCTAATTCATGCAAAGCAGGCTTGCACCCACCCTTGTGTTAGGTCTCCCCTTCTTCTTAGGGGAGAACAAGCGGAGTGTCCTACTGTCCATTCAGGAGTGATCACTTTCTTTCAGAAAATATTTCTTATGGTTATTATAGGCTTTGAAAAATGTGCTTTGCTCAGTAAGGCAAGTGTAACTGTCTTATGACTGAAATATATACTGAATGTGATCATTAGAAATGAACATTGCAATAAAACAAAAAAAGAGCCAGTTTACAATATTAGTATAATTCAATAATTTCCTTCTTTTGTTTCTTAATGGTGTCTTGCACAATAAAAACCGCAGCTGCCCTCTTCCACACAAGTATCTGCTTTATTTCCCCAGGTCGTGATGCTGACAGCAACAGCTGGGGTGGCTCCAGAAAACAAGTGCCTGACGCTGCAACTCTCACCCACATAGGAAAAGACAGAGACGTAGTGTGTAAGCGAGAGACGGGGAGAGGAATAGAGAGCGAGAGACAGAGAGCTACACAGAGAGGAGGAGAGCACAGAGACCAAATACGATAGAGATGGCATAGGAGCACAGATCACCATGCGAAATGCCGTTGACAGCTAGGTGATGTGCTTTTTATTTATTTATTTATTGTGTTTTGTGTGCCACTGATATGCTCACTTTGGCCACTTCAAAGCACTAGATTAAAGCATGCGTATACATTGGTTATTACTTTTCCATTTCAACCACATGCCGTGAACCGTGCATTGCAACCCGCATCAACAAATGTTTCTTTGTGTTGTGAATATTTAACAACAAACAAAACCTTTTCACTAGCAACAAGGCATACATGATTGCTTTGTGTGTGCTACACCATATTAAATCATAAATGAGGCTTTTTTTAAATAGCATACACTGTGAACTGAATCACTTCTCTTGTTCCAATTTTTGGAAAATGAGCCAGAGTTAGCACAAGTGATTTCAAGAGGATCACACATTTTTGATAAGTAATCTAAATGCTATGTAATGTGTTGCTTTACAGCCCCCTTCTGTCTTGTTTGTTGGCCTTGCTGCATTTTGCTCGGCAAGAAAAGAGGGCAGGAAGTTGGTAGTGGGTTTGCGGGAGAGGATGGTGCAAAACCAGCGTTGTTGATCAGTGCATGTTGGATGTCCCCGATGTTTACAGATGTCTGGCGGGCCCTGGTCAAAATGTGAAACTTTTCCATTCGACATATGTTTATCACAAAAATGTTGCAAATTACTTTGAAATCATAATTGCATTAATACATTCGTTTTGTTATTATTAAAAGTACATTACCAAAACATTTTCTTCATAACCTTTCTCTATATAAATCAGCCTATTAAAGATCAATTTTTAACATGTTGCATTTTTTCAAATACACACGAAATACATTAATTCAATACATTAAACAATTCATCAGTGTGGAAATTCATTCATAGAGGAAATGGCATGTCATTGCTTTTACATTTTTGGATTTGCACTCTACAATCTCATGTTTTGCATGATTCAACTTCCTGGCAGAACTGGTGAGCATTTATTTATTTATTTGCTGAAACAATTATGTAGTGCCTTTATCCAAGGCGATGTACACATTCACAGAGTAAATGTAAAAGAACAAAGCATGAACCAATACATGGAAATCATGACATAGCAAAAGTCAGGAAAAAGAAACATTAGGAAAAGCAGATGGTAAAAGATAGATTGTAATCCGTTTCATAAAAAGAATTAAGTTTGAACAACAGCGATGTGTTGCGCAGTGTGTTTTGTTGTGCTGGTTACCTGGAAGTCTCGCTGCTGATGGAGCCTGAGTCTTTTTTCCATGCCTACTGCTAAGCAAGAGCTTCTAAAAAAAAACAACAGCGAATATTGAAAGGATGAGAGTTCCTTAATTTAGGGGCTAATAGTTGAACAGAAAGCTACTGGGAGGAGGAACATGGGGGACAGGGAACAGAGAGAAGAAACTGAGATGCAGAACAAAGAAAAACAGGAAGCAGTGGTGTCAAAAGATTTGGAAACCCTTGCCCCTACACACCTTAATGCTTGAAGAACCAGCCAAATTGATTATATCACAATTGAGGATTCATCTAAGAATTTAGAAAATGCATTGGAGACGAATTTCAAAGAAGATTCATAATTCTTTTTCCAGGAAACAATTCAGTTGAAGATAAAACTTATTTTATTATGTAGCATCAGCACAATGCATTTCAGGATATTAATCCCTTCATCAGGTGCAAATTATGATCCGTCAATGTAATATGACAACATATCATTTCATGGAATAAAATAAAATTCAAAAACGGGTACATTACTCACATAAATGGTGTGAATGAATTTACATAGAATTTAATATATGTTATGCTAGCAAAACGTACCCGTTCTGCAAACAGGTTCTGTGGACAGAAATGACAACACTCTCATCAATTGTTGAAAATCAATGATCCTCTAGGTCGCTGTTCCGATTCGCTTTTCGCTTGATGCGCTTTGCACTCTGAAGTAAACTGCACTGATAATGGGCGCGTGTGGCTGGCTGCCATACCCCGGAGCAGACTTTGGGGGGGAGGTGAGAGTTGGTGTGCTGCTGCATACTGGGACCGACTGTGCTCTCTCCCCACCTGTTGACTCACCGTGGCGTGGTGAAAGTTGTTGCGGTGCATTATGTTACAAATATCTCAGAAACCATGCATTATGGGGTTGAGGACCAGCCCTTCTACGACCACATTGATGTTTTGCCGATTTCAGGCAACCGTCTCATTTGTGAAGGTGCTGAAATCCAGGAAAAGGGGTCGGGTGTCCACATGTCATGTAGCCAGGAATGTCCAGAGGGTCCTAACAGGTAAATATGCAACATTTGGTGCAGATTGGTGAAACGGTTGGAATTGTATAAGGAACAACGCTTCACCAAGCCACAAACCCACAAACAAGTGCAGAGTTTTGCTGAAATCCGGGGAAAGGGGTGGGGCCTCCAAATGCCATGTAGCCAGTATTGTTTGGAGGGTCCTAACAGGTAACTGTGCAACATTTGGTGCAGATTGGTGAATGGTATAGGGAACAACGCTTCGTTAAGCCACAAGCCCAGCTACAAACCCACACATTTTCACTTTTATAAATATTTATAAAATGTTATCAAGTTAATCACACAAAAGTATTACCTTTTGATGTCAAATATAGAGATATCTATATAAGCAAAATAGTGGTACGGTGTAGCCAAAAAAGAGAGATGACTATATATATAATGTAGTAAGGAACTCCTTCAATAAAGGAAAACATGGTATGTCAATAAAGATCAGGTGGGCAACCATCTCCAAATACAGTGGAGTGACACAATAACAGATCAAACATTCTGAAACAATACACCTGTGGGGCATGAATGAGACCACTCGCAAACAAACCACATAGAGATTGTTAAGTAGAGCAATAGTCACTAGAAGGTGAACAAAAGACAGAGTTGATGATACCAAGTCTACCAGCCTAAAACCCAATGAGGTCCAAGAATAATAAGCAGAAATACATCCAGTGAGAACCACTAAAAAGCCACCGGCAGAGGTTTGACCAAGTCACATTGAGCACATCAAAAGCTCTCCAACGAACTAAAATGTAAAAAGGAAACCGTGTCATACATCAGTATGGATGGGCGAAGGCCCCACAAGAAGCCAAAGAGACCCGCTACAAATAATACTTAGCAGAGTAAACAACAAAGTCAGAAGTGTGGCGTGAGAATATACATACCAAATATGGCAACCACGTTTAGTTTACTTCCTGAAGAACAAAGAACCCTTTCAGGGTGACAAAAGGAAACCAAGGAACACAAATAACCAGAATCCAAAGCGGGAATACACTTAAAAACTAAACAAAGTAAATGAAACTCGAATCTGGATTTAATCGGAAATCAACGCAGTTGAATCAAATAGGGAGAAATGTTTGAAGAATATTGAAGTCCAAACAATAACTTAACCGCAGAATAAAGTACAGAATGAAGAGGAAAAAGAGCCATAACCAGGAAGGCAAACATACTAGGAACAACAACAGTGAAGGCACTGCTAATGTGTAAATTGTGGAGTGAGTTGTTGAATGTTGCTTTTAGGAGCTTCTTTATTTCTTTGCTGCTTAATACACTGATATTTTACCCATTTTTGTGCGGTATTAAATGTTTTTTTTAATTATTTTGATTCATGGGGGTTGGTTAATTGATATTTTTTACTTTTGTGCCGCATTGTCTTTTGTAATGATTGATGTTATTGGAACTCAATGGCTGACGGTACTAGTTTGGTTCAAGTCCATGATAACAGGAGTCCCGATCCATATCAATCAGCTGGTCCTCGATACAGAGATTGCCCTGCATTGGCCCATTCCATTTAAACATGAACAGCATTTTTCCGGGCACCATCTTGGAATAGTAAGGCATGCTTTACCAAGCTTCTGTTTCGGTGTGTGATGAATCCTGCAGAGTCCTCATAAAGACCCTACCTAAAGTCTCCTCCCAGCTGACCTGATCCTGACTCTGGGGGTGGTATTAGCCAGGAGGGTCACCTGGGAAGAGAAGGGCCCCAGGGGAACAGGAGGACTCAATTGGAAGAGAGACAGTGTTTGTTTTCCTCAGAGGAAGAAATGTCAATAATGCCAGAATATGTAATGGCCTTGTTGCGGGGGAGCCTTTCTTTCCTAAAGCTAATTATATTGATGGTGGTGAAAACTGTCATAACCGCTCAATTATTGGGAGTAAGAGCCCCCCCCCCACATAAGGTTACCCGCAATTATGATGCTGAAAGCTCCTATGATCAAAAGGGGAATGTTAAAGGCAAATCTCAAAACATTAACAACTCAGATATAAAAACTCCAAATCTTCGGTAAAGTAGAAACCCTCATTAAGTCCTTATAATACTCCTTTAGAAGATGTGATTAAGGATAGAAATGAAGTTAGTGAATTTGAAAACTACATTCCCATTAAAAGAAGTAATTTGAACATTGGGGACTTCAAGTCAGACAATGCCTAAAGTACTGGGACCAAATAGAGGGATGCAGAGGCATCAGAATGAAGGTTGTAGGCTAATAGTGTTAATGACCCACACCTGAGGGAGACTGTGAAGTATAAAAGGCCCCCTCAGGTGCAGGCTATACAGAGAAGTACTGGGAGGTGGAGTGATTGTGGTAACTCCATGTTGCAGTTGCAGCAGAAACTGAAGGCGAGCAGAGACCCATGAGCCATCATCATTTGCCGATCGCATGCCGTTCTGAGAGGGTCTCTACAAGTGAGCACTGGAGTGTTCCTGGAGTGAGGAGTGCTCTTGTTCTGACCAGCGCAGGCTGCGGAAAGCAGAGAGAAGCAGTTTGCCAGGCAGAGCGGAGCAGAGGAAGCAGAAGACCAGAAGGCAGCGGACTGAGCGGACGCATAAGCGATACCCAGTGAGTTTACTAGAATTGTGTGACCCCGGAACGTTGCGTGATTCCCCCGGTGGTCAGGTCTCAGCATTTTGAATACTGAACTAACTCAAAGAAAGTGAAGTGACATAATAATAATCATTTTCAATAGTAAGCTGATATAAAAAAGATAAAGTGGCAGAAAAAGAACTTTGGGAACAGACAATAAAGGTGTTATTGTACTTATAAAGGTCAGAGTAATTTACAAAGCCAAAAGAGGGAAATATCAAAGCAAGTTAATTAGAACCAACATTGCCAAAGCAAAGAGAGGCCAATTCAGAGGCAAGTTGTTTGAAAACCCTATTGCCAGAGTGAGAAACAAGCAATAGTTGGAACTAACCTAAACAATCATTGTCTAAGCCAAAGAAGCCCAAGTGTGAGAGAAAACCATAATCAGCACTTGTTTAATCTAAGAGTGGGAAAACAAGAGTGGCAGGAAAGCTGCCCTTCTGATAGAATGTGTTCAGACGGATAAGAGCATAACCGCATTGCATGTGGCAATCACAAGTGTGGAACAAACAGCACCAATGTGTTTCCTGTCTTCCCAGAAGAAGTAGTCAAAACAGATGTGGAAAGTCAAGAGACGTTGCTAAGTCGGTTGAAGTAAAACTTTACCACAGAAGTACTTGTAGTAGTGTTAGGAGTTTCCTTAGTCCTGGCAGGTGCGTATACAAGGGCAGGGGGCATGTACTAGTAGACCTGGCAGGTGATTGGCTCAGTTAGAAGTCATTGAAGAACTGTGGTGTGGCTATAGGTCTTGAAGCAGAAGAAGCTGCAAGACCACTAAAGTTTATTGAGAACTTTTGTGGAATCTTCCTGACAAAAGCATTTTTGTTGATACTGATGAACTGTGGAAGTATATTTGTTTTTAGAGGAGAAGTTGTGTTGAACCCTCTATGCGACCAGTGGGGAGATAAAGACTTGTTGAATATTTTGAACTGTTGGTGAAGTCCAAGTGAGATATGATATGATAGGTTATTTATAACACGCTTAATACCCAGAGGTTTCTAAGCGCGGCCCCAGGGATCAAACCTATGTTACTCCAGGTCATCTTGCTTCCAAGGTGAGCACGTTGCCTCTGAGCTATCCTCCCGAGACTTATTGGAGCAAGAAGAACTTTATTTGAACTTTGTTGCAAGACGAATTTTCCTAGTTCCTATTTCAAACTTTTGATTGAAAATACTGTTTTTAATCTGGGGAAGGGGAATTTACCCAGGTTACAAGGAGAAACAGTGATCAGGTTTTGAACATAGATGTTATTTCGGTTATATTTGAATTGCCATATATTGCCTTGTTAAGTTGATTCTATAAGTGTGAGGGACAGACTCCTTTTGTTAGAGTGCTACCTTTTGTTTATTTTGATAGGCTGGGAAATCCTCTTCAGGGTAGGGACAGTGAGGTGTTTATCAAACTCTTTTAATTTAATAAAATGGCATCTTATGTAAACCCTTTATAAAGTTGTCCGCCTCACATGTTTGACCTGTCACAGGTGTGTGTGGAGAATGTGAAAGAGAAGCATGTTTATATTCACCCCACTATCCACCCACTCAACTCTCTCTACTCACCCGTTTGTAGTATGTCCTGTGTTAAAATATAACCCACCTTACCGTAAGAAAGCTGCAGTGTCTAATTCAAACACCAGGGGTCATCGGTATGCAAATGAAACCTTGCTAATCTCTGTAGCATGCGATAGGGACTGGCCAGAGACGTTATAAGATAAATAAGGCTTCTGAGCAAATGCAGAGCTTCAAATCTAAAAGACATCAAATAGAAGCATTGGACATTCTCGACAATGGCAAATATATAGTAACAAGCACTGGCAAAGCCGACAGGTCTGGCTTCGAAAATGATATCCCTTTGTGTGTTTTGGGGTTGTTACACACATTTTTACCAAGCCAGACCAATTGTCTCCCAGTGTATCGGAGCTGAAAAAGGAGGACGGGGCACTTTCAGTGGATTTGTTGTGTTAGTATTCTCACCTGTGGCTTTGAAGAAGACCGTTGAACCGTGTGCATTGTACTTTGGTCTGGGATTGGACCGCACACTGTAAAGACAGGAGGAAGACAGTTAAGGTGTTTTCATTGGGGCTTGGTGCACTGTGGGGTATAGTTGTTTGGTAGGACCCGCTGCATTAACACTGCACCCAACATGTCTCATGACATGTTAGATACATGGCATGGCATGAAGATGTTTTTGCTAGGCTACGAGTTGTTCAGTTTTCCTGAGCTGTGGCGCGCATCCATTCTTGTGCACCTTTACTGCTGCAACCTACTTCCCCGAACCTCATAGTCATCCCCACTTTAGTGACCCATGTATTCCTGCTTTGCTGCTCCTTCTAACACCTTCCCATTGGAGACCCTTTGCAGTCACATCCAGCCAAAACCAGTTAAAACCACCACATCTGCCAGTTTGCTACCTCTCCAGATCTACACAACGTTCACTCCTTAGCCTACCCACTCTTGTCAGCTACTTGGCCCTAGGGCTGGAAATGGAAAACATGTACTCTGGGGACCCACCTCATATGGGATGAGGGAAGTGTCCGGAGTGATGTCGGCATGGCTAGGGGTTTACTTATGGCATGCAAGTGATAGAAAGCACAGGGCTATACTAATACTCTGTTTTTCTAAAAATGATTGAAACAATCACAAATCACATAATAAACTAACACGACAAGATATATCATTATAGTAACATGTTGAGCTAATGAGAAGGATTATAGCTTTTTCCTCCTCCAGAATGAGACCCTATAATTACCATCATGCATAAAAATGCATGCTACAATCACCAGCTCGTAAATACTGTTTCACACTGCATGCACCTTTATGACATCCTTCTAAGCACAGGCTACTTATAGCATTTAATGCGGCAAGCCACAGACCATAGCAACTCTCAAATATCCAATCAATGTTATGTCTGCATCCATCTACCTTAAATCAGACTTCAATATCAAAGCAAAAACATTACAGAACAGAGCTCTTCTGAGCTTCGAAGTTAGTCTGCAAGCGCTGGGACTAGGTGTTCACTGCATGTGCAGCCTTCTGTGGGGTCTTGGGCATAGCGCTGTACCGTACCACGACCAGGGACACAATTCTTGTTAGATTGAGAATCCAGGGAAATCTGGCTTTAGTCCTGCAAAGCAGTTGACCCCTTAGTTAAGCCACCTGTGAATTGTACACCTTAGCAGGCTCCTAAACTATATGTGCAATCATTAGCTATGCCTTTCAGCAAAGCATCAGGCCTAATATTCACACCATTAAAGCATTGTTGTTTACCCCAATAATAATGATAATAGCCCATTTCATTCCGCGGACTGCCTTGCAATGGAGAATTTTGATGTTTTCCCGTAAACTACTTTGCTCAGAGTGCCCTTATTTCATTGGATGTGATATGTAGGATTATTTAGCGTGTTTTTGGAGTGCAGCGCCACTACATGGGATCAATATATAGCGTGTTTTTGGGTGCAGCACCACTGCATGAGATCAATGTATTGCTATAATGCGGTACAGCAAGCCATGTGTTGCTGGTGTAACATATGGATATGTAAATGAAGACAGGCTACTCAGTCAAAAAACACATCTTTTTTTTCACTGTTAGAAACGCACCCATTTTTTTTTCTCTCACCTGAAATGCCTCTGTTGCAGGAGACACATTAGAGGATTAATGAACTAATATAATTAACAGTACTAACATGATTCTAATCAAATAACATCATAATGTGTTCTCCAGTGCAAAATGAGGTGGAAAAGACAGCCTCTGAAAGTCATTTTAAACGTGCACTTGGATTCATTTTTTTTCTCTGTTCACTGTGTTAGCTGGATGCAAAATCTGCATGCCAGGAAATGGGTAGATACAGTTTCTAAACCGTATAAGCCAAGCCATTGTTGAAAGATGAGGATAGATTATTGTGTATTTTGATTGGTGACACGTCACCTTAGGGGCTGTAACGGAGGTTTCCTGAAGAATCTCGGGGAGAGATAAAGGCAGTGGACATTTTTACACAGCTTGGATGAGAAGCCTGAGGGGAGTTGCTGTGGAGCTGCCTGATTGAGGGGCGTCGTTCCAGTGTACTGCTGACCTTCACAGGCTGGAGATTCCAGTCAATTGGCACCGGTTTGAGGACCAAAGAGTGCAGATTGGAACTGCATGTCCTCGCCGGGTGTTCCAAAGGGAAGCCCCAAGCCATTTAAAGAAAGCGACCTGTCCAGAGAGTTCGCGTGCTGATCTGCTACAATTTTGCTGTTAATTATCTTACACAAAGCGAAAATGCGGTCTGTAAATGAAAGCTATTTCAGTCAGGCAGCGTAGCGATAGCTGCATTCTAATGTTGCTATTCAGAAATGCAAGTCAACTGATGCACTGTTCTTTTTATTGTTGCAAAGAATCTAATGAAATGCCATGTATTTTGCGATTGTTTCTCTTATGTTTAATCTAGAAAAGACTGCCTCGCAAAACTGGTAATGTATGATTTTTTAAATGAAACTGATGTAAATCACAATCTGTGTAAAGACCTCTATTTGCTTCTGTTTTTCTCTGGTGCAGCTAGTCCATATCACCTGATAAAAGGGGAGGTTATTAGATAATATGTGCCAAGCATCCCATGTGGAAAACGTTATGTTATGAGTAATTATAAATAGCTGTGTGCGTGGTTCCACTCAGTGTATGTGTGTGTGTGACTTCTGAGTGGAACACAATCTGATAGTCTGTTGGACGTACATGAGTCAGCAGAGAAAGAGGCCTCTGGAAATAGTTTCACTAATGTAAATAAATTAGTGATTATACCACATGTTATTGTGAATACTTTATGGAAGCATAGTTCACTGGTGTAGATAAATCAGTGATAACAGCCATAAGTGGCCCTCAATATGAAAATGTGGTGGTCTTGAATAATGTAGAAGCCTGAGTTCACAAGAACAGTCTAAACAAAAGAAAGGGGTTTTGTATGTTGGGGCCACAAATAAAACAAAGAAATTATGCTCATCACTATACCACAACGAAATGCATACCAACTAAATGTATCTGTGCACTGAAATAATGCATAGCCACGATATCACTATACTACCAAAACCAATCTGAAGGCAAGCAGTGATTGTTGCTAAATTACTTTTATTCTTGGTGGTAAGAAAATACAGCTAGGCCCCAAATCTACACAAAATACCCAACAGTGCTCACATTGTTCCATACAAGCCCCAACTCTGCTATCCTGTGCACTTCACACACTTCAGTCTGAAGACAGTCCCTTGCTCGCTGCCCCATAGGGAACCAATCTGCACCTCACTGATATGATAGGTTATTTATAACACGCTTAATGCCCAGAGGTTTCTAGGCGCGCAGGAGGGGATCGAACTTGTGTTGCTCCATGGTGTCTTGCTTCCAAGACGAGCACCTTGCCCCTGAGCTATCATCCTGAGACAACAAGACGAGGGCCAACAAGACATGTCTGGGGTTGTTTGTGTTTCCATGCAGAGGGAACCTGGCCTAGCAGTTCGGGCTGGGCTGTTCCCATTGGTGGCAGTACCCAACAAATTTGCATATGTCTGGACCTCTTTTGCAATGACGCAGATGGGCTAAAATATGGTGGTGTGGAAGGTTGCCCAAAGTAGTGCCAGTGCTTTCGATTTATTCAAAACCTTGCACCCATCACTTTTTTGGTAATTGTCCATTGAAGGCAGGCCTTACCGTTAATTTGCAGTCCCCAACGCCCTGTTCCTATACTCATCACTACTCTGTCCCTGTCATCCTCATCCCTTCTTCACCCCTATACTCCAATTACCTTGTCCCTGTTCTTCCACCCTTCTTTTCATGACACCCACTCATCTCTCTTACGTCCTATATCCAGCTTTACTATCACACTCCAATCCACTCTTATCCCTACCATACATCTCACCCTCTGCCTACCAACCAATAACCTTCTACACATCCACATCCCCACCACTCCAACCCATTGTTTTACCCCTTTCCAGCCCATATCTAAAATTCCTAAAATCTCCTCTACCATTCCCTCTCTGCCACACATGTGTTCAGTACTGAACCATCCACTCCTACCACATAACACTGTCATTCACCCACCTCCAAACTTCTAGCCCTTGTGCACATACCCCCTCCCCACCCTGCCCTCTTCTGTAACCTCTTAGCACATAGCACCCAGCTCCCACCCCACACACAACGCACCCTCATTGCAAATCCTCACCCCTATCACACAAAAGTATCACTCATCAATCGCCACCCCGCTGCTACCCACTGTGCACATATCACCTCACCACGTACCGGCCCTCCTCTCCCACAACCTCCACTCACTGATTGATGATCCCTCCCACTAACTCCTCCCACTCCTACATACATCCACCAACTACACATTCACCCCTCACCACTCCACCTCTGCCTACATCCACCATTTACCTTCTCTTTTTCTCCCTCTCCCTCCACTAATCTACACCACTATCCACTAGCACTGCAGCTCTGTGTGCATGCATTATGTACCTCCTTGTTTCTCCCCCACTCTCAGCACCACCTCTCACTCACATAACACCCCCACCGATCTCACCCCTTCCTACAACAAGTGACTAACCTTACACCCTCTCACTCCTCATGCCTAGCAAAACCATCACAAGCTTTCACCCTCCATCACCGACACATTTACCCCCACTGCTCATCACCACCTCCCACCCACCTTTGTCTCCATGCTCATACCACCTACCTGCCTTCCCCCTCACCACCACCCTGACCACACACCACTGATCACCCCTTCTACCACTTAATGCCCCACAACATTATATTTTGTGAGGCAGGGGTCCTCTCACATGTGATTTGGTGCTTTGAAAGCCAGATAATCTGAACAGTGTTAATGTCATATTTATTCAAGGTATAGATGCAATAGTAGAGGATGGAGTCTCCTCTGCTCTCTAAATAGTAAACTGTGGAACCAGGAAACCAGGGCTCAAACCCCACCATTCATACTTCACACATTGTGTGATTCTGAGCAAATAACTTTACTTCACTGTGCCTTATTTTCCTGATGGCTTTATATTCTATTGTGTGACTCCAGTAACTTATGATATCAACCAGGGATATAATGTGTACTGATGGAAATGCTGGATCCCAGCTCTTGGCCTTATGGTGTGGGGAGGCAGGATGGAAAGTGAGGGTCTTATGTCATGGGGGGAGGGTTAGATGGCATGTCGGGTATGAGTTCAGTGTTGGGGCAGGGTAAGGGAAGTAGGAGTCCAGGTATGGGTATTTTGCCGTGCCAGCTCATGTTTGGCTCTCGGAGCAAAGCCAGGTGGCCCTGGATCGAACCTGGCTCATGCTGCAAAAATAACTCTCTCTCTTCACCACCTCTTCATTTTGGTTTCATCTAAAGAGGAGATGGGGGGTGATGTAACAGAGGACATGGGGGTGATGTAGCAGAGGAGATGGGGGTGATGTAGCAGAGGAGATGGGGGTGATGTAGCAGAGGAGATGGGGTGATGTAGCAGAGGAGATGGGGGGTGATGTAGCAGAGGAGATGGGGGGTGATGTAGCAGAGGAGGTGGGGTGATGTAGCAGAGGAGATGGGGTGATGTAGCAGAGGCGATGGGGGTGATGTAGCAGAGGAGATGGGGGTGATGCATCAGAGGAGATAAGGATGATGTGGCAAAGGAGATGGGGTGATGTAACAGAGGAGATGGGGTGAAGTAGCAGAGGAGATGGGGTGATGTAGCAGAGGAGAATGGGGGTGATGTAGCAGTGGAGATGGGGGTGATGTAGCAGAGGAGATGGGGTGATGTAGCAGAGGAGATGGGGGTGATGTAGCAGAGGAGATGGGGGTGATGTAGCAGAGGAAATGGGGGGTGATGTAGCAGAGGAGATGGGGGTGATGTAGCAGAGGAGATGGGGGTGATGTAGCAGAGGAGATGGGGGTGATGTAGCAGAGGAGATGGGGGTGGTGATGTAGCAGAGGAGATGGGGGTTGATGTAGCAGAGGAGATGGGGGTGAGGTAGCCTGCTTACACATTGCAAACTGAGACACCAGCAAAGATGGGCTCAAATCAAAGCTTTCCAATTTCATTAAATATTATCCGGGTCAAATTAGGTTACTACATTTGGTGTGTGGGTGATGTTCCTTGAGGCCCATGTCTCTAGGAAATCACAAAAATAGCTTAAAGTTATGTTGCATAAATGAAAGTAATATATTTATATATGTGAAGAATAGCTCATTCCAGCCTAGTCACAAATGCCACAGCACCACCCAGTATTCATCACTGGAGGGTGATGCTTGGCATGTGTGACCTTGCTCAAATGTAAAAGACGTCTTCTTCTTTCACACTTCAGGTGAAAGGGATTTCTCTGTGGGCCAACACAGAGGCTCAGCAACATTCCCACAGTCCAGTCATTCGCATATGTTCACATACTACATACACCCATTGAAAATAAACAGGGAGATTAGGGAGGACATTGTCCAGAAACTGCATGCGGATGGATTCCGATGTCTCCTGCCACCCGAGGGGATGTGGAAGTGGAGACCCGATAAGAGCAGAGGCCCCGGTCTCCTGTTGCTGGCTTGAGCATTAAAGAAGCCCAGGAATGCAGATGTCTTAAAACATGGGGGGAGAAAAAATAATGAAACAGGGAAGGATGTTTCCTGCAAAAATGCATGTGTTTCTCTGAAAGACACAGGAGACCCCACACTTTGGATGGGAGTATTACTTTGAATTTGGATAACGGAAAGACATCCAAAGGAAATAATTCAAGAAATGTGGTATCAAGGATTTTATTAAACCTGATACTAATTTAATATATCAAACAAATCATGATTAAATCTGCACTTGTAAAAACAATTTACATAGCAGGAAGCAACTTTTATTAAAAAGAACACATCTATATAATAAAAATCATCTTATTCAATCATCCAAGCATACAACCTCATCCATCCATTAGACAAACCACTCATACTAAACACCAATCAATATACAATATAAAATCTATAAGAAAATTCATCACAGTTGATTTATCTGAAAAATTTATAGAAAGAATATGAAATCAGTTTGACGGGCCACAACAGGTAACATCAGTGGCATAGGCAATTAAGATGGGTCCCAGAGTTTTTTGACCACGACCTCATCTTAATCCAAACTCAACCGGTTTCGACGTATATACTTTAGTGTAGTGACGTCTTCATCAGGAGTAACAAAAGTATATTCTAACATAAAAAAGAAAAAACACAGATGGGACACATCAATATATGAAACCCCTAAACTTGGAAAGAGAACATATAACATCAATAATAACAATGATATGTGTAATGAAAAAATTAAATAAAACAATGGGTAATCATATACAAGAGCCTGCTTCCAACCCGGGATAACTCCGGGATGGACCTGAGGTGTCTGGCAGAAAGTAGTGCTACCCTCTTATATTGGTGTCTCTGGGAGGCAGATACGATGTAAAACCAGGCCATAGGCAGAGTCAGTGCTACAGATATACACACAAATGACAAGGCCAATGTATAGAACCTTCACTATTGCGGCCCGTGAACAGAACACAAAAGTCACATCCTTAAGATTCAACTAAGAAAGGACCTAACAATGGCTGACAATGGACCAGTGGTGTAAGGCCATGACCGCAGAGAATATAAACTAACCTTCATTCATACAGTGGAAGGCTGTACGTCTCTGCCTTTATTTATACACTGGGTCCACTTGCATACACTAGATAACAACGTCCCAGTCGAAGTTCCTGCAGATAACGGAATGTGTGAACGCCAAAGTTCTTCTCTGCAGGGTGTAAAAGGGCATTTACACATCATCCAATTGGCTCCCACAGTGCAAATCATAAATTTAAAATTAAAATGTACAAGGGTGAGCTAACAGGTCTTACCGGGAATGTCCGGACGCTCGTTCAACCCGCGGCCATAAATGTGAAGATGACTCCCCGAATCCAGGGAGGGCTGCGCCTGATATTATATGGGCCTAAACACGACACAAACATTTAAGTGTGTGAAAAAGAACCCATTTGTTCTTACAATTATATCATTGGCTAGACCCAAAGGAAGCTACTGCAAATTAATAAAATAAGTTCATAAACCAAAGCCAGCTAATATGTGCAGTATCTAATTATTTACATAAATGCGGTTAATCGAATTTGGCTTACTGAAAAGCTTGCTTTTTTAGAAATTTCAAAAACGAAAATTAAAATAAAACTAAAATGCTCAATCTTTCTAACTTCACACAAAATTACTTTGCTAGGGTATAGCCTATAGAAGACCCAAAGATATGGGGCTCCCTTCTGTATGCAATAAAAGCAAAAAACGGTTCGGAAAAACACCCGTGCAGCAGAGTATTTACCTTAAGCGAAGGAACTCTCCGGTTCTCGCGGCAGCTAGTCACCCGTATAGCAGCTGGGTCCAATTGGAAGTAGCGTGCAACAGAGTATCACCGTTTCAAAGATGTTAATATACGCGTGAAAAACATCATGTGATCGCGTAATCAGCCACGTGACCACAAACTGAACTGGCCTACGTTCTAAGTGGCCATACGTTCTTAGAAGAAAGACGCACGTAATTGGACAACAAAATAGTGTACTACACGACGTGTCCACACGATCGTGAGGAAAAGACCGTAATTAGAGCACGGCAGATATAGAAATAACGCGCGCTGTAGCAAAGCACTTTAGAGAAGGACAATGTCAGTTATGTATGGGCAAGATTTTAATTTATGCACATTATAATAAATGCTGAAAATATTATAAAAAACAACATTTGATGTCTCTTTTCTACACTCGAAGACAATATCTCATTTACCCACACATGAGAGATCAATTAGATGATGTAGTAACTGCTGACGATGGGCAAAATAAAACTAACCAGGGGTAACTGTGGGGAGGCCCCGCAGGAAAATTGTGGAAAGAGTGTGGGCCAGAAGGGTAATCAGTAATAAGATAAACCTCCAGAGAAAACTATTTGTACAGTACTCTAAAGATTCCAAATATATAAGTTCGCATTGAGGGACTCACGGTCCAAAGGTGTCAAATATTATGACGAGTAGTGTTTAGTTACTCGAGTTCCATGGTTCCAGGGTATTAAGGCCCAATGTTAATGTTTTTAGATTAAATATCCACATTTGTTCTTTGTAATCTAAGTTTTTTAATAGTTGGGATTGATTTTGTGCATATACTTTTTCTATGCAAAACCATTCCACCTGGTCAGCCGTATGGCCCATCTCAATAAAATGGATTACCATTGGAGCATTGAGATTTCGAGTTCTAATCTTAGAACGGTGTTCGTTAATACGGGTACTCACTTCTCTAGTTGTTTTGCCTACATAAAGCAACTGACATGGGCAGCGAATGGCATAAATGACATTCTTACTTTTACAAGTGGTAAAAGTGCGGAGGGTCCACTTTCTGGTCTGTGATTCAAATGACATAGTTTTTTTGGAAAACTTACAAGCGACACATGAAGTACAAGGGTAGTGTCCCACCACTGGGTTGGAATTAGTATCGCGAATTGTATGCACTTTAGGAAAAGTTCTACTGGCACGAGTAATCTTTTGCTTCAAATTTTTACTTTTTTTGAAAGCAAATAGAGGTCTGGGTATAGATGTTCCTGATGTATTAAGAATTCACCAGTTTTTTAAGATGATACCTCTAATAGCATTGCTATGTTGACAAAAGGTTGAGACACATACTAATTCATCTTTCTTTTCAATGTCTCGCTTAGGTGTCAATAGAAGATCTCGGTTGGTATATCGAGCTCTCTTTTTGGAATTTTTTATAAGTTTCTTTGGATATCCCCGTTCTAATAGTCTTTTTTCCAAAATCGCTGCATGTTTAGCAAAATCTGCGATATCTGTGCAGTTACGGCGTAGCCGTAAGAACATCCCATATGGTAAATTACAAAGTAAACTCGCTGGATGTTGGCTCTCGTATTTCAACGTAGTATTTCTCTCTGTGGGTTTCCTATGTAATTCTGTACAGAGATGCCCTTCTTTGACAAAGATAGACAAATTCAAGAAAGGAATTCTATATGCTGAATATTCGAAAGTAAAATGAATATCTAAGTCTATCTCATTAAGCCATTGAACAAATGAAGTCAATGATGTCGATGAGCCTTCCCAAATCATAAATATATCGTCGATATATCGACGGTACACTTTGATTTGACCCCTAAATGGATTGAATGTTGACAGGATTTTTTCTTCCTCCAAAAGTGCCATGAAAATAATGACTAGGTTGGGTGCAAAAGTACACCCCATTGCTGTCCCTTTACATTGCAAGAAGAATTCCTCCTTGAATTTAAAGAAACTGTTCTTAAGAACTAACTCTGCTGCTTTACATAGGAATTCTGTAGGAACCAAATGTGGTTGCACGCGCCGGTCTAACATTATACGCAGGCTCTCCACCGCTCTATCCTGAGGGATATTTGTATAAAGCGCTTCAATATCAAGCGTAACTAGAATTTGAGTACTGGGATCAAATGCTTTTGTTTCCACCAAGTTAATAACGTCTCTTGAGTCAAGGAGAAAAGTGGGCGTGGCCATCGCCAGTGGTTTAATAAAAAAATCAATATATTTCGACAGGGGTTCAAGTAATGAACCACACCCCGAGACTATAGGTCGTCCTGGGGGGTTCTCAATGTCTTTATGTATTTTAGGCATAATGTAAAATAACGGTATGCGATCTTCCGAGAGGTTGATAAATTCAACCTCTTTAGTGGAAAGGAAACCCAATTGGTTTCCTTCCTCAGTGAGTTTTTGTACCTTTAGTTTAATCATTTCTGATGGATCTTTCATCAAATTCGAATAGTGCCCAGGGATGTGTAGAAGTCTCAGAGCTTCTTGATCATAGCGATCAGCATCCCAGACAACTATCCCACCACCCTTATCTGCAGCCTTGATGACTATAGACTGATCCGAGGCTAATCTCTCAATAGCCTCGAACTCGGAAAGCCTCAAGTTGGGTCCTTGTCGATTTCTTGGGTGGCAGATAACTTTCTCTATTTCTTTGAGAACTAATTTTTCAAAGATCAAGACCTCTGGGGGCATTTCATTAGAGTTGGGGGTAAAGGTGGAAGGTCTTGAAAAGCCTGAGATGTTAGGTTCCCTAGGGGTCATATTATTCGAAAAGAAAAACTTTAGTCTCAATTTACGCAAAAAACCCTTTACTTCACTTATGATTGACATTGCGCTTGGATTTTGAGTAGGAACAAAAGATAGACCACATTTGAGAATTGATGTTTCCGCAGGTGTTAATATACGGGAGGATAAATTAAAGATTGGCATTGTTTCGTTTCCCACCTGTACGCTCGGTTCCGGGTCTGGAAATCCCGGTGCATCATCCCTTGTCCCGGGGTGTTCTGCATCGGCATATTGTGTGTCATTTGACCTTGGGAGATATTTCTGCGGCCTCTTCGGCCGCCCCTTCCTCGAAAAGGGTGGTTACCCGAGGCTTGATTGCTCGATTCCTCATTACCTGAATTACTGGAAGAAGTGTCTGAAAATGTCACCCATCTTTTTTTATTTGTATTATTGGGTCCCATATTCCAATTAGTATTAGTTTTCCAAGCCGTCTGGGGATTAAAATCTTCCGCTAGATAGGGATACACCAATTCTTTCTTAAATAATGAAATATCCTTTTTAAGTTTATTGGTCTTTTTTTCAATAGTAAGCCTCTTGAATTCCTGAAAAGATTTTTCAATCTGTTCAAACTTTTGTTTAGATTCCGCAATCAAAGTATTTGTCAAAAAAGATTTTTCTTGTTCAGACAACGTTTCTTGTATCTTCCCACTAACTCTTTGGGCCGTGGTTATGGTTAATACTAACAAATCACGGCTACATTTGGTGGCAACTTGACTGAAAGCCACTTTATAGTCATTATCATCCAGAAAAAGACATGGGATAATTTTAACCTGTAGACCTTGTGGAATAATACTAGATCTCAAATATTCCTTAAGTATATGACTGTGCATTTCTGTGCGGAATTGCTTCTTCTTTAAATTCAGAAGAGCATCTCCTGTGGCGCCTTGATTTGATATTGGTAGTTGTAAATTTTCAAAGAATGATGGACCTTGAATAAGTTCTGTTATCTGTGCCTCCGTAAAGGAGATGGTATCTGTTTCTGCCATGACCTGGGGAAATTCCGCCTATCCGGAGTACACCAAAATGACACACCCAGTGCAATAAATGTGAAAAAAGTTAAACTATCCTAAATAGGAAAAAATATTACAGTGTTAAAAAATATATATATAACCTGTACAGCCAAGGGCTGGAAATATGTGTTTCTCTGAAAGACACAGGAGACCCCACACTTTGGATGGGAGTATTACTTTGAATTTGGATAACGGAAAGACATCCAAAGGAAACAATTCAAGAAATGTGGTATCAAGGATTTTATTAAACCTGATACTAATTTAATATATCAAACAAATCATGATTAAATCTGCACTTGTAAAAACAATTTACATAGCAGGAAGCAACTTTTATTAAAAAGAACACATCTATATAATAAAAATCATCTTATTCAATCATCCAAGCATACAACCTCATCCATCCATTAGACAAACCACTCATACTAAACACCAATCAATATACAATATAAAATCTATAAGAAAATTCATCACAGTTGATTTATCTGAAGAATTTATAGAAAGAATATGAAATCAGTTTGACGGGCCACAACAGGTAACATCAGTGGCATAGGCAATTAAGATGGGTCCCAGAGTTTTTTGACCACGACCTCATCTTAATCCAAACTCAACCGGTTTCGACGTATATACTTTAGTGTAGTGACGTCTTCATCAGGAGTAACAAAAGTATATTCTAACATAAAAAAGAAAAAACACAGATGGGACACATCAATATATGAAACCCCTAAACTTGGAAAGAGAACATATAACATCAATAATAACAATGATATGTGTAATGAAAAAATTAAATAAAACAATGGGTAATCATATACAAGAGCCTGCTTCCAACCCGGGATAACTCCGGTATGGACCTGAGGTGTCTGGCAGAAAGTAGTGCTACCCTCTTATATTGGTGTCTCTGGGAGGCAGATACGATGTAAAACCAGGCCATAGGCAGAGTCAGTGCTACAGATATACACACAAATGACAAGGCCAATGTATAGAACCTTCACTATTGCGGCCCGTGAACAGAACACAAAAGTCACATCCTTAAGATTCAAATAAGAAAGGACCTAACAATGGCTGACAATGGACCAGTGGTGTAAGGCCATGACCGCAGAGAATATAAACTAACCTTCATTCATACAGTGGAAGGCTGTACGTCTCTGCCTTTATTTATACACTGGGTCCACTTGCATACACTAGATAACAACGTCCCAGTCGAAGTTCCTGCAGATAACGGAATGTGTGAACGCCAAAGTTCTTCTCTGCAGGGTGTAAAAGGGCATTTACACATCATCCAATTGGCTCCCACAGTGCAAATCATAAATTTAAAATTAAAATGTACAAGGGTGAGCTAACAGGTCTTACCGGGAATGTCCGGACGCTCGTTCAACCCGCGGCCATAAATGTGAAGATGACTCCCCGAATCCAGGGAGGGCTGCGCCTGATATTATATGGGCCTAAACACGACACAAACATTTAAGTGTGTGAAAAAGAACCCATTTGTTCTTACAATTATATCATTGGCTAGACCCAAAGGAAGCTACTGCAAATTAATAAAATAAGTTCATAAACCAAAGCCAGCTAATATGTGCAGTATCTAATTATTTACATAAATGCGGTTAATCGAATTTGGCTTACTGAAAAGCTTGCTTTTTTAGAAATTTCAAAAACGAAAATTAAAATAAAACTAAAATGCTCAATCTTTCTAACTCCACACAAAATTACTTTGCTAGGGTATAGCCTATAGAAGACCCAAAGATATGGGGCTCCCTTCTGTATGCAATAAAAGCAAAAAACGGTTCGGAAAAACACCCGCGCAGCAGAGTATTTACCTTAAGCGAAGGAACTCTCCGGTTCTCGCGGCAGCTAGTCACCCGTATAGCAGCTGGGTCCAATTGGAAGTAGCGTGCAACAGAGTATCACCGTTTCAAAGATGTTAATATACGCGTGAAAAACATCATGTGATCGCGTAATCAGCAAAAATGCAGCCATGTCTAAATCATGGGGAAAGGGAAAGAGAACATGGTAGGCCACATGTTAAAATGGGGAGAGTCACCTAAGGCTGTTGGGAGAAAAGGGGTGAACAGTGAGCAGTGGAAAGGATTGTAGTGTGAATGTGCCCTTTTGTGGGAAGCATAGAAGGAATGATAAGGTGAATAGTGCAAAAATGTAATGGGTGTAGCCCAGAGGAGTGTTGTGTAAAACTATGAGGGTAAGACACGGAAACAAATGTAGATGAATTAATACGTCTGGCAAAAGGATGAAATGTGAAGGCCAAATAACAGATCGGATGGAGCAATAAATATGGACCACGGCTAAAGGTGTGATCTAGGGCGGGAAGTGGGTGGAAACTGCTGTTGCGAGTGCATAAAGATAGCAGAGGCTGGGGTGCAAGTTGGCTCGTTCTACAAAATTGGTCAATGGGCCTGCGATGGATTGTCAGAGTTAAAGCAAATCAATGTTGCCAGTGAGCCTCTCATGGTCCCTCCAACATGCAACATTCATGGGATATAGCTCTGCCGTGAGCTTTTAGTAGTTTGGAAACACCTTTCTTTTTTCCTGATTTGGTGGGCTTGTTGCTTTTTTTATTTGCTTTTGAGATCTCTCACCTGGGGGGATTTGTAGCCTTTCTTTAGAGCTACTTTGAACAATACTGTTAGTTTCTCTATCTCTGTCACTAATGGGTGCCGCCCTAGTTTCTCCTGGCAAGCATTGTTGAGAATTAACTCTGCTCTCTTCTCGCTCTCCTTTGCCTCACCCATCACCACCATTCATTTATTTATTGGATATTTATAAGGGGCCTATACAACAAGTGGTGTTTCAAGGCACAAGCCATTATCTTCTTTGCAACAATATCCACTTAGGAGCTCTACTCTATGCTATTTGGCCAATTGATATTCTGATACCATTTTGCCTTGGTTAGTGACTGACAGCAAATGCTCTGATCAAACACTTTTTTACTGAAACCCACTTATTGGATTTAGAAGAGAATTGGATTCTATGCCCGAGAAGCAACAAACAAGGGCTTAAAGAGTGGGTTGAATGGTCCACACTAATTGACAATCTTTAATTTTTTCATAAATGCAATATTGTCCGCAATCCACTTATTCATTAAGGTAGGGTTCTCATCCCTTCAATCTGGTGTTGAATTTTTCCTCCATGCTGAGGTGCTCCTTGGTGCTGCCTTCGTTTGATCTTCTAGTTCAGGGATGCGATCGGGCTGACTATGGTTTTGCACGGTTTTGAATGCATATCTCATGTATCTTTCGCAGTGTAAGATTTCTTCCACCTGACAACTGGTATGTGTTGATTCCTTCAGTACCTGATGTCTTGTTAGCAACCCACACATGTACCACATGCTTCACCTTATGCTACTGTCTTAGATCTTTCATTGGGAGCAATTTCTGCTACATGCCCGCAACTGTGTGATTCCGATGTGGTAGGTCAAACACAGGAGATGGAAAACTGGACATTTTTCAAAGAGGTTCAATTCTAGTAAAGTAAAGAGAAATGCCTCGCATAGCCCTACGTCTAAGGTGGAGGTGCCCCAACATAGAAAATAATAAAAGGGTGCTAATCAGGCCATCTTACAAAAATCAAACTTGTCCTCTGTCCAAACCTGTGCCACCGTGCTTGCTGTCGCTAACACTAACAAAGGAAATAAAACGTTAGCCTAGAGAATTGTTTGTACTCCCCTTTCTTGGCTTGTGCTGGTTGGTGTGTGGCCCCTCCCAAAAATGTCTCTCGAATTTTTTTCTCTTGGGTTTTTAGGTCTTAGCCTACTTGAACAGTTCAAAACAAAGTTCATAGGTCTCCCAGTTTCCCTCCTGTTTTTCCGACCATTGCCTGGTTGTACATTTCACAACAAAGCCCCTTGATTTTCTACACGAAAGGGGACTCCTTACCCCTCCCCGCAAAAACCTTTTCAAGATAAGAAGTTTGTTTCTCAAGTGTACAATTTGATCCTTCAATTCGGGTTCACATCCTCTGGGATTTTCACATACTCTCTGGTAACCTTTCACATGTTATTGTATTCAGGTTCACCCCCTTGGAGTGTTTCTCTCACTCTCTGGTATCTGGTAACCCCTCGTAGGTTATGTATTCAGATTCACCCGCTCGTAGTGGTTCTCTCGCTTTCTGGTCTCCAATAACCCCTCGTGGGTTATTGGGTTCAGATTCAACCGCTCAGGGTGTTTGTCTTGCTTTCTGGTCTCTGGTAACCCTCACGGGTATTGGTTTCAAATTCACCCCTTTATTACGTTTCTCTGGTATTTTATAGTCCCACAAGGGCACTCATATACTTTATCCGGTCTCTCGTTATATTTACTCCTTTTTGGAGTGTTTTGGGACTTGCCCGCCCTCGTCCTTCTCCAAGGCAGGCCCCGCAAGCAAGCTTGTCTGCAGAGCTCTTCTACAGGGGAGGCGGGAACTCATGTGGCATGGGGCCTGCGCTTCTTGGGTCGGTTCCGTTTTCCCTTCTTTGTCCGGGCAGGCGGTAAGTCTTCTCTTCAACATTCTCCATTGTGCACCTGTTCAAACTGAAGTATAACTTGGATAGGAGGTTTGCTGTGTCTCCAGCTTTCTTTGGTCACTGATTCCAGCAATCGCAGCCTGCATTCCACCGCTTGTGTGCCATTAGAGCAACACCTAGACAGGTGGTTGGCCCTCCCTTCAGAGTACCTAATTTCCTGATTCCCACTGGTTCGGGTTGGATAAGTGTTTGTTTGTTTGTTTGTTTATTTTATTTATATCGCGCACCTGACCCGGAGGTAATTGGGCGCTAGAAGGATAGTAATGGTTACATGGCATAGAATAGACAGTTGTGTGCATGAATACAGTTTGAGCAGTCAGGGTAAAATTACAATGGTACATATATACATATCATACATTGAACATATTATACATTGGGTCATAGCAGTAGTACAGGATGGATGACACATGTTCTAGTTGTGCAGACCACCTAGCGGTTAGTGGAATCTAAAAGCTGTTATATTATGTTTTGTTAAATATCCATGTGATAACATGGCTTCTGAATTTGGTGAAGGCTTGAATAGTTTGAATATTCTGAGGGAGAGTGTTCCATAGCTGGGCGGCTAATACCGGGAAGCTAGTACCTCCGGCTCTTTTTAGATTGTATCTGGGCACCACCAGACATGGTATCTTGGATGATCTAGTGATTCTGTTGGATACCTTCCATGTGAACTTGTCTGTGTGATGGGGGGGGCTTTGTAGTTAAGCGCTTTATGAGTGAGGCAGATCGTTTTTAGGACAATTTTGTCTTGTATAGAGAGCCACCTGTAGTGCTTTTTAGTTTCTGATATGTGCTCTCTTTTGGGAATATTCAACGCTGCTCCGAGCGTGTTGTTTTGCATGATCTGTAGTTTATTTAAGATGGCTTTATTCGCTCCTAGATAAAGACTGTTGCAATAATCAAATTTAGATTGTATGAGCGCTCTCGCCAGATTAAGGCAACTGGTGGGGGATAGTAAAGGTCTGCAGGCTCTGATCAACTTGCCGGTGTAGGCTGTGGCCGATGAGGTCATGTTAATCTGCTTAGTTAAGTTAGACTGGGCATCGAGGTAGAAACCTAAAGTTTTTACATGTTTGGCAGTGGGTATACTGTTCCCATCGATGAGGATATTTGTGTAGTGAGGACTTAGTTTGAGAAGGTTGTTAGATGATCCGACTAGGAGTAATTCTGTCTTATCATCATTCAGGCAGAGGCCATGTGTGGCCATCCATGCCTGAATGATGATGTAGACTTCGTTAATCCGCGCAACGTCTATATCATAGGTTCCTCAGAGGGGTAGGAGTATCTGGGTGTCAGCCGCATAATTTGTGTAGGTGACCAGTTTGTCAAATAGTGGCTTTGTAAAAATGTTGTACAAAGTGGGCGAGACGCAGGATCCTTGAGGGACTCTGCAGGTGATGGGGATGAGGTCAGCAGCTGCCGAAGGTGAAAACACGCGCATTGTTCTGTTAGCGAGGAAAGATTGGATCCAGGCAACTGCAGAACTGGAGAAATGAGCCGCTGAGGATAGGTGGTTACAAAGTATGGAGTGATCCACCAGATCAAAAGCCGCAGAGAGGTCGAGTAGAAGTAGGATGGCCATCTTTCCTTTGTCTTTCAATTCATCGATCTGGCTTTTGAGGTCGACAAGTGGAGTTTCTGTTCCATGCTGGTGTCTGAAGCCAGATTGACGGGTACCGAGTAATTTGTGAGCTTCAAGATAATCTTGTATTTGCAAGTAGGCGATTCTGTCCAGAATTTCCAGTAGAAAGGGGACTGTCGTAATTGGTCTGTAGTTAGTGGGTATAGCCAGGTCAAGGGTCTGTTTTTTTAATAGTGGTAGAACCCAGGACTGTTTGAGGTTGCTTGGGACAGAGTTGTTAGAGAAGGAGGAGTTTATAAGTTTAGTAATGAATGGGGCAAGGTCTCTAGCTGCATCTTTTATAATCTGAGCTGGGCAGCTATCGCCCTTACAGTTAGATGGTTTGAGAGACGCAATGCTTTTGTGGACTTCAGGAATGGTGACTTTTTGAATGTGAAACCTGAGTTAATATTAGGGCTAGGCGTAGGTGCTGGTGTGATGACTGTTATTTGAGATCTTTTGTCAGCTATTTTGGTCTGCAGTCCTTTAATTTTATTGGAAAGGGCATTTTGAATGCTGGTGCACCAGGCTTTATCCTTAGTGCATGTATCTGGCGGTGAGTTGGGGTTCTCTAGTTCTCTTAGAATGTTGAATAATTCTTTAGTACTGGAGCTGGCTTGGGCTATTCTGTCATTATAGGTTTCTTTTTTGGACTGGATTATCTTATTTTTGTAGGTGGCAGTGATAATGGCAAGGTTAGTTTTGTTTTCAGGTATAGGGGAGGATTTCCAGCGTGATTCCCATTTTCTTTTTTTCGGTACGGAGTGTTTTTAGCTCTGGAGTGAACCATGAGTTAAGATGGGCACTGGGTTTGCTTTTTCGTAGTTTTAGCGGGGCTATAGCATCAATGGCTTTAGTCATGGTCTCATTTTAGATGTTAATTAAAGTGTTAGGATCATTGGTGTCCAGTAGGGCATTGAGAAGGGGGGCTACCAAAGGAACTAGAGCATCTGCTGTGATGTTACGTTTATTCCTTGTGAGGCAGGGGGGAGCAATAATGGGGTTTTTCTTTTCCAAGTTGTTGATATTCAATTCAAAGGTGATAAGGTGGTGGTCTGACCATACTAGTGGAGTCGGATCTAGTAGGGTGAACCACAACCCAGTCAAGTATCCTACCTTTTTCGTGGGTGGGTTTGGTGCTAATTTGAGTATAGCCTTGTTCTAGTAATGCAGAGGCTAGAGAGATGGCGTGTGGGTTGCTAGTGTCCTTATAACCGAGATTGAAGTCTCCTAAAATAATATTTTGCGCCGTGGGTTTGGTGGTGTCGGCTGCTAGGGCTGTGATATCTTCTTCAAAGGACCCAGCAGGTCCTGGGGGCCTGTAAATGACATGTAGTGTGATAGTGCTGTTAGGTGAGGTTTGGAACTTAACTGAGAGGAGTTCACACAATGCCAGAGAGGTAGGGGTGGCTAGTCTTATATTGAGAGTGGCTTTATAGATAATGGCTATTCCTCCTCCGCGAGCCGTAGGGCTGTCTGGGGGCAATAGAAGGGCCTGCCTCATGCAGCCAGGTTTCTGTCATGGTGGATATAATGTGAGTGGTTCAGGCACGCCAGTATGGTGCATCAGGCTAGTTCAATCTCCCGACTTCAGTGACCTCTGCGTCTGGGGCTCTCGGCCCTCTTGGGCTAGGCAGTGTTCCACGTGCTCTGCTCCAACCACTTATGCAACGTGGTCCTGCCTCCAGGATGTGCTGGCCCTGTGCTGCAGTCTCGGCTTCCATTTGCTCGGGCTGTATCCTGCGCCGTGGCTTGTTCACTCTGCAGTGGCTCCTCCTCTCCAGTTAAGGGTCTTGTTGCTTTTACATCTCTCTCAGCATTGAGAGACACAACGCCATTGGTTCTGAGTTTAAGTCTACACAGGAGGATCAGCAGCCAAACCAAGCACATTTAGAGGGCCCTGTATATTTGTATTTTGATTAGCCCCATATATCCAATAAAGAATTGGGGCTCTGGTGAAAGGGAGAAAGTGTCAACTGGGGATTCCTTGCCCCCTAAAATGGAGTCACCCCAGTGAGATCCCACTTTCCCTGTCCTCTAGGAAGTTGTTTGCATAGTATGCTCACCTCCATAGTACCAAAAGGGGTAGGCTCCCCAATGGGGAAAAGGGACGAAATCCCTGGATTCTTCGCACAGACAGGATACTCTAAGTGTCACCCTCCAATTGGCCGGTCTGCTTTCCTCTATGTGTTTTCTCATTCTAGCAAGGGGATGTTGGCTACACAGTTGCAGTAGCTTATCACATGCTCCCTTTTCCAGCCACATGTGCCCATGATTTCGAAATTGTATGGAGCTCTGTACAGGATATATTCATCACGTAGCTGGCTTTTTGTAAACCGACTGGTCATATCTTGGCCATACATTTTCTGCAGATGATTTCTTATTTGGCCTATTTCAGTTGCAGCTCACCACAACTTTTTTAGAAATATGAGTAAATACACTCGGAGGCAGCCCCCAATTGTTTGCCCTTCTTGTGCTGGACTTCGATGATGCAGTATGTGCACAATGTATTTTTGTCCACTTCCCCAATGTAATGGTAGGCACTATGGGCCTTATTACAACTCTGGCGGTAGCCGTGCTGTTAAAAACGGCACAGCTGCCGGAGTTGCATTTTTTCCGGCACATGTGAATGGGCAAGAACCGGGTCATGCCGAGCTCAGCGGACCCGGTAATTGCCCATTTGCAGGTGCCTGAATCAAGGGCCTCCCGATCCCCATTCTGCCCCTTAGGGCTGAATGGGGATGGGGACGTCAGATGCACGGCCACATTCAGAGTTGTGCCGGTGCATCCGACGTGCTCGGCTCGCGGGGTGCCTTTACACCGCCAGGAAAAACCTGGCGGGTCAGATGGCACCCGCGAGCAGAGCTCATAGTATGGCGGTCCGGGAACTACGGTACCGGCATGCTTACCGGTACTGTAGTTCCCGGACCGCCATGCACGTAATGAGGCCCTATGTGGTTAAATGGATTGATTTTTTTAGAGACTGAAACTCAATGTTTTAACTGTTGTGGCCCTTCCACAAAGGTCCAGATCCTGAAGAGGGCTGGCCCTGAATGGCAGGACAAATCAGCCGAAACCTTAAGTTGACCGATGCCAATCTTGTTGCTTTCATTTGTTGACATAAACATTGTGGGTGTTTATGCACACAGGTCTGTCATTTTCAGTGTGGTCCATTGTGAATTATTAGTAAATGGTGTTTTGGCCATTAGTTCCCAGGACCAACGAAACACTCTTGTAGTCATTGGTCGCTCTCCCGCCGAGATCCCATATGGAACAATGTTGAAACATTCAGTGACAATTTCAAACGCTGTTGACCAGAGTTACGATTGGTGCTCCGGCATGGATCCCGCCCACTAACTGTCTCATCTCTACGGTTCTTTGCGGGTGCCTTCCCGGCCCATGCCTCCACCCAATACTTACAAATATGTTGAGGTTGTATCTTCTATAAGTTTTTTTCTGCAACTTACAACCTATTCCCGTACCGATTTTGAGTCCCTCTTTACCACCAAACCTATAACCAACAGCCTCTGCTATCACAATTGTCTAACTGTCTTCGATAACATTGTCTAAGTTTGCAAGAATCTTCTATAATACGTTTGCTATCCGTGCACTATAATAGCCTATTCCCCAAATGCTTTATCATTATTGCTTCCTAACTACTGTCTGCACCGTAATATTCAGATGTAAGGTCCTTATCTCAGTCCCCAGCGTTTATGTTTCTTACCGTACTTCTCGTATGTTTATCGCAGTATCTCCCTTGTCCTACTGTGTAGACATGAATGTTTTTCCATCTCCCACGTTACTTCTTACCTAATGTGGTACTGTACGGCTGTGCCCCGTCTGCATCTTATGCTTCTTCCTTCTCGTGCACTTGGCTGCACTACCCTAGCTTACCTCCCTTACTACCGTTATACTCCGATTCTGTCACCTGCATCTGTAGGATGCTGGCGCGTTGCAACACGGACCAGTCTCCCTGTAGGTGAACTGCCTAGCGTGTGCCTCACACTTGTATGCTGATGCCAACCTGCAACAGGGGGTAGGTTCCATGCAAGTGAACTACCTATCTTGACGTTTGCATTTGTGTATTGATGCTGCCCTACAACAGGGGTCAGGCTCTTTGTAGGCGAACTGCCTATCGTGACTCTTTGCACTTGTGTGTTGAGGCCGCCCTGCAACATGGGGCTGGCTCTGTGTAGATAAACTGCCCATCTTGACTTTTGTATCTGTGTGATGCAGCCGCCCTGCAACATGGGGCAGGCTCCATGCAAGTAAACTGCCTATCTTGTCTTCTTCATCTGTATGATGCAGCCGCCTTGCAACTTGGGGCAGACTCCATGTAGGTAAACTGCCTATCTTGATGTTTGTATCTGTGAAATGCTGCCGCCCTGCAACATGGGGCAGACTCCATGTAGGTAAACTGCCTATCTTGACTTGTGTGTCTGTATGATGCTGCCGCCCTGGAACATGGGGCAGGCTCCATGTAGGTAAACTGCCTATCTTGACGTTTGTATCTGTGAAATGCTGCCGCCCTGCAACATGGGGCAGACTCCATGTAGGTGAACTGCCCATCTTGACTTTTGTATCTGTAAAATGCTGTGCCCTGCAACATGGGGCAGGCTCCATGTAGGTAAACTGCCTATCTTGACTTTTGTATCTGTATGATGCTGCCGCCCTGCAACATGGGCCAGGCTCCATGTAGCCAAACTGCCCATCTTGTCTTCTGTATCAGTGAGATGCTGCTGCCCTGCAACCTGGGGCTGGCTCCATGTAGCTAAACTGCTTATCTTGACTTTTGTATGAGTATGACGCTGCCTTCCTGCAACATGGGGCAGGCTCCATGCAGGTAAACTACCATCTTGACTTTTGTATCTGTGAAATGCTGCCGCCCTGCAACATGGGGCAGGCTCCATGTAGGTAAACTACCTATCTTGACTTTTGTATCTGTGAAATGCTGCTGCCCTGCAACATGGGGCAGACTCCATGTAGGTGAACTGCCCATCTTGACTTTTCTATCTGTAAGATGCTGTGCCCTGCAACATGGGGCAGGCTACATGTAGGTAAACTGCCTATCTTGTCTTCTTTATCTGTATCATGCAGCCGCCTTGCAACTTGGGGCAGACTCCATGTAGGTAAACTACCTATCTTGACATTTGCATTTGTGTATTGATGCCGTCCTACAACAGGGGTCAGGCTCCATGTAGGCAAACTGCCTATCGTGACTCTTTGCACTTGTGTGTTGAGGCCGCCCCGCAACATGTGGCAGGCTCCATGTAGGTAAACTGCACATCTTGACTTTTTGTTTCTGTGTGATGCTGTGTGATGCTGCCGCCCTGCAACATGGGGCAGGCTCCATGTATTTAAACTGTCTATCTTGACTTTTGTATCTGTATGATGCAGCCACCCTGCAACATGGGGCAGGCTCCATGCAAGTAAACTGCCCATCTTGACTTTTGTATCTGTATGATGCTACCGCCCTGCAACATGGGGTAGGCTCCATGTATGTAAACTGCCTATCTTGACTTTTGTATCTGTATGATGCTGCCTCCCCTCAACATGGGGCAGGTTCCATGCAGGTAAACTGCCTATCTTGACTTTTGTATCTGTATGATGCTGCTTCCCTGTAACATGGGGCAGGCTCCATGCAAGTAAACTGCCTATCCTGACTTTTGTATCTGTGTGATGCTGCCGGCCTGCAACATGGGGCAGGCTCCATGCAGGTAAACTGCCTATCTTCACTTTTGTATCTGTATGATGCTGCTGCCCTGCAATATGGGGCAGGCTCCATGTAGGTAAACTGCACATCTTGACTTTTTGTTTCTGTGTGATGCTGTGTGATGCTGCTGCCCTGCAACATGGGGCTGGCTCCATGTATTTAAACTGTCTATCTTGTCTTCTGTATCTGTGAGATGCTGCTGCCCTGCAACATGGGGCAGGCTCCATGCAAGTAAATTGCTTATCTTGACTTTTGTATCTGTATGATCCAGCCACCCTGCAACATGGGGCAGGCTCCATGCAAGTAAACTGCCCATCTTGACTTTTGTATCTGTATGATGTAGCCACCCTGCAACATGGGGCAGACTCCATGTAGGTGAACTGCCCATCTTGACTTTTTTATCTGTATGATGCTGCCACCCTGCAACATGGGGCAGGTTCCAAGTAGGTAAACTGCCCATCTTGTCTTCTGTATTTGTGAGATGCAGCCGCCCTGTAACATGGGGCAGGCCCCATGTAAGTAAACTGCCCATCTTGACTTTTGTATCTGTATGATGCAGCCGCCCTGCAACATCAGGCAGACTCCATGTAGGTGAACTGCCCATCTTGACTTTTGTATCTGTAAAATGCTGTGCCCTGCAACATGGGGCAGGCTCCATGTAGGTAAACTGCCTATCTTGACTTTTGTATCTGTATGATGCTGCCACCCTGCAACATGGGGCAGGCTCCATGCAAGTAAACTGCTGTCGGGGGGAAATTCTCCCGGGGTCGGCTGGGCCGTCCGCGGACCTCCGGGCAGGGAGGCCCCAACTCCTCCCGCATATCCCAAAAATGAGTATGAGGCACACGCAAGAAGCAAGGTGATTCTGCTGTTTATTAAACAAAACGGCAGGGATGGGTCAAGGATCGTACGCGTCCGTCCTGACACTTTCTCTCTCTTCGTGGGGCTCGCAGGCCCTTTTTACCTCGGTATGACGCGCTACTCGCGTCACCTGGGAAAGTTAGCAAAAAACCTATCGCCACTGTGGATTGGTTCCTCGAGTGGTAGGGTTAGTATAGCATACGTATAGAGAACGCTGTTAGTGGTTGAGGGTCAGTCAGGTGGTATACTTGGGTTGTCCCTTCAATTAGATACATGAAAATTGTTACATGAAGACCCCTGAGGATTGGCTAATGTAAGTGGCGTCAGTGATAAGTGCCCCATGTTCTGATTGGTCCACTCGCGAGCCCCCCAGTCTGGGACCATCGCTGTTCCCAGCTCGCGGTGCACCTGTCATTTACAACAATGTATAACTATGGGTATGTGCAGACAATGCGAGGATTTGTTCATTTGCTGGAGGGCAGACTACTCCCACTGCCGCAGATGTCCATTGAGTCGCTTAATTGTTGCTGCCTGTGTCTCAAAACGTGGGATCCAGGCGCCTCCTTCCTCCTGGGCCTGGCACCCTGTCAGGTTCGGCTTGGTCACGTGAGGAGAGACCGTGGTTAAGGCAGAATTCTGCACATTTAATATTGCATTTTCCACTGTGTGTCTGGCTTAGTTTGCAGGTGTGACCTTGGCTTCAGCTTGTGGCATGCGAGTTTGCAACATTGTGCCCTTGACTGTCTGTTCTCGCCGGGCTCATTCTGCAGGGTCAGCAATTGTACTCTTGCTCGTTCAATGTTCATGGAGGCTCTTGCTTGCGGCCTACTTGGGCCTGGTGCATAGGTGGGGATGTTTGATGTACGGCGCTTTAGGTTATGGTATCATATTGCTTTATCCCCAGTATCATGTCTTTGTTATATTTCTCATTGCAATGCATGGGGTAGGAGAAGCGTCAGCAAGCATTTTAGATGAGTTAGTTGTGCGTCTTGCGTTTCTGCGTTTTGAAAAAGCTATGTGAAAAATAATATAGATGCGTGTCAGTGGGTGTGCCCGTCACCTACGTCATAGCACTGAATATATTCTTCGTGTGGATTGGTGTGGGAGTGTCCAGTGTGCATGTTTGCACGGGTGTGCTGACCATTGGCTAGGTCGTCATGGCATCCCTAACAATATGTTCATTTACTGTTGAATGGTTCAGTCGAGTTCATCCATGCCGCAGGTGTCGGCATGGGCAGGGCAGGCTGGTGGGCAGGCTGGTGGGCACATCCGTATGTTCCTGTACCAGGGTATTTGGTTGTCTGGTAGATAGGCAAACTCCTCTCGTGGCGGGTGTCTGGGCCGCGATCCTCTAGGCCAGGGACGTGAGGGGATTGGTGGGAGCCTTTTGTTCCATTCTCCCACTTCAGTCCCCCCTCTGGTCGACTTGTCGACCACAAACATATCTTTTTCCTTATCTCCTCTTACTCTCCATATTTTAGTTACTCCTCCCAAATGCCCATAGTGGTTGACATGGTCTTCAAATGACCAGTACATATATACACAGGTTCCTCCAGGTGTGCAGTATACCCATTTCCCTATGTAGCTCCTTGGGTTTCTTGGGTTTTCGAGCTTCACAGATGGTGGGTCCAGGTGGTTGGTGATGATCTGTTTGCGCAGTTTTTCTCTCTCTTTTATTATTGTGCCTGTGTGCTGGCCATCATCTGCCGGCATCAAGGGGTGCATACCAACCATTTCGATCATTTCGTCTGTGGTGCGTGCCTTCCGGGCCTTCCAAAATCTTATTATGATCAGTACAGCTCCAGCCAGTATGATGCATCAAACTATAATCTTCAGTCCGTCCGACAGCCAAGATGGCATCCATGACCATAACATTGAAAACCAGCTGTCATCCTTCTTCACTCCTTTACTTTCATTCATCGTTTTGGAGTGCATCTGGGCCAGTTGTGATACTGCTTCTGTCAGTGTACCATTGTCAGTATCGTTAGCAGGAATGAATGTGCAGCATGATTGTCCTATCTTTGCTCAGACTTTGCTGTAAGGAGATCCAATACATATCGGTTCTGTAGTGCTACCATCCTCACTGCTCGCAGTTCCTCTTTTATTGCGTTGAATCCATTTACTGTAGAATTAATTGTCATCATTAGCTCCCATCGAGTTATCTGGAGCCATTTTGCGTTTGTGTAAGCTTGTAGTCCCGGATGTATTATTGACGAGAAGAACATTGCTGCTCTGCTGAATAGTCTGTGTTCTGGTGGGATTGAAGTGAGTGCTGTTTCCGACCTTCCCCATAGGTAATTTCCTGTCAGAGGTTCTCCTTGTCTTTTCTTTCTATTCATGTCATTGTTGGTGTTTTTGTTTTCGTTCTCCCTACCCCTTCTGAGGTTTTACAGATCTCTTCTTCCTCTTGTTTCCTTCATCCATTTTAGGGAAGTTCGTCATGTTCACATGTTTCTGGGGCACCACTAATGATGGTACATTAACGTGTACCATTGTGCATATACCGTTCCACAGAGGGGGCAGTGTGTGGTATGCCTTGTTTCCGCAGGCCCAATAATGGTCCATTAATACTGCTGTTCCTGCTCCCCTCTCAGGTAACTCCATCACGCTTGCACAGTTGGTGTTGTATCCCACGTCCTCTTCTCCTCTATGTTGGTAGCATATCTTAGGTGCAGACAGCGACAGTATGCTTATTGGGTCTTCATCCTTCTCTATCCACGTTAGCATGGGTACGTACTTGACCCAAATAGTCCAACATCTGTTATTGTGTTCATCAATAGTTGTAATATTTTCTCTTGTTACCATGTTGCTGCTAATCACTCCTATGTCCCATTTGTTGTCCATGTACACCTTCCCTGTTATTGTTACCAGTGGTCTTTCCCAACATCCTTGTTTACCAGGAACTTCAGTGGCGTACCAGTCACATGGTAGGTATTGTAGTGTTACTTTCTTTGTTTCATTCTTTCATTCTTTCAGGGCCACTTGTCATGTATCTGAATGCTTCAGCATGCAAACTGCTCTTGTGGTAACTCAAATAAGTCTTGAGGAAGTTGTTTTCGTATGGGTATGTGTCTCGCGTTTTCCACACCAGGTTCACCACCGTCCCTTGAAATCTCCCTTTCGTTTGGAACAGTGCCAAGTATATTATACATCGTGCTGTCTTTTCATCTATTTCCGTGGCAACAAATGTTCGGGAAGCGCTCATGGCGTATGGGATCAACCAGCAGACGTAGCAGCTGTCTTCTGTTGTCTGCTTACCTATTTGGGTCATGTGTTGGCACCACATGTTGTTCGAGACGTGTGCTGAATCTGTTATGTAGTTATCAATACCTTTATTATCTGAGTATGTGCTGCGTTTAACTCTATTTCCCTTATGTGGAATCTTGCTAGTTCCACCTGACGTGACACCTGTTGCAGCCGTGGGTGGGGGTATATTAGGTTTGGGTACAGCCAAAATATTGATAGCATAACTTTTCTGCCATACAGAGGCAGCCAAAAACCCGGTGATCATCAAAATCCCTATCATCTTTATTACAAAGGCTAGTCTCACCGGCATTTTGCTCTTACCTTGCTGCAGTCCGGCAGCTTATTCTTGCGACGTTACAGTTGCCCGCCTGAAAATTCTCAATATGCTTGTTATTAGTGTTAGTTGTTGTTTTCAAGCTCTCCCTACCAAGTAGTCGTTCAGTGCCCAGGCGAAGAGCTGTTCCCACGCCAATCTAAGCGATCTGTCTCTTAGGGCAGGCAAGTGTTGGTGAAGATGGGGCATTGATTGTTCTATGGCCAAGATAAATGCTCTGTAGTAGACACGTACCCTCCTTCTTTTTAGGTACTTTGGCCTTTTTATGTGATAGACAAATTGGTGTGATAGGGCTTCAGGGTAGTTATCGTCTGAGGGTAGCATCTACTCCTGGGCAATGAACTTTGTTACTTATCTGTTTTCTTAGCAATACAATAATACGCGGTACCTGCATGTGCGAGAAAGAAAGAAGAGAACATTCAAGTGTTTACATGTGTATAGGTGCAAGACAATGTCCTTCAATTGGGTGGTTACTGTAGTGGGTAGGGGGTCGATGGGCAGAGGGTTTGGGCTCAACTGGCGGAAGTCTCTTTACTCTTTGATCGTGTGACCATGGGGTGGGCGGTATAGGAATTACCAGTTTCGGTAGTTGTCTCTGGGGAATCTAGGGGGTGGCAGGGTATGGGGACACTTAGGTCGTCAGCTGTGGTAGAAGTCTCTTCCTCCATGGGTGACGCTGTCGCTGTTCTTCCAATGGCCCTGTCGGTGACGCTAGGGCGGGTCGGGAGTTTGCAGATCTTTACGTCGTGTAGGTGATTCCAAGCACGCTTATCCTGCAACTTTACTGCTCTCGTAGATACCTCCTCTACAAGGTGGGGACCAGTGAAGCGTGGGCTGTTCCACTTTCTATTGAAATTGCGGAGTAGCACGTGGTCACCTTTAGCAATTTTGCACAGTTTTTCCTTTTCCGGTCCTTGGTCCTCGTCTTCTTGATGGTAACTCTTAGACCTGCCCCGCGTGCGCTCGAGCTGTTGAGACACAAACACTACACTAGTAACCAAAGAAGACACATATTGGTACATTTCATCACCAAGAACTATTCCAGTGTTTTCATAGTCTGTGAATGCCCTTGATGTTGGCGTTAGAGGAAGGCGCATTTGTCGTCCGGTCACCACCTCATGAGGAGTGAGGTGGTGGTCGGAGCCTGGTCTATTCCTCAGCTCAAATAGAGCTAGCGGAAGGCAATACAACCAACACTTCTTTGTTGTTTGCTGTATCTTTGCAATCGCCTCCTTCAGTAGGCCATTCAGACGTTCGCATACACCGTTGGCCTGCGGGTGATATGCACATGCAAATTTATGCTTGATGTTCAGTAAGGATGTGATGTGCTGGAACATTTCATTAGCGAAATGCGGGCCGTTATCCGACCGCAGTACCTCGCACACTCCCCACCTGGGGAAAACCTCCCTCACTAGAAATTTAGCTGCTCTAAATGCATCTGGATGTGAGCAGGGTCCTGCCTCAATCCACCTTGAGAATGGGCATACTACTACAATCATATACCTATTTCCTTGACATACGTTGATCATATCAACATAGTCAATATGGATGTGCAGGAAGGGTCTCTCTGGCCGGGGTATAGTGCCTTTTATCACTTTCAGCGTGTGGCCGGCCGTAAACTGTTGACATGTGAGACAATTGCTGATAAAAATTTGTCACATGGGAATTTAACTCGGGACAGAACCAATCTTCCCTAATTCGTGCTGCAATAACTTCCTTGCCTGTGTGGGCTGGGTGGTGCAGTTGGCTCAGGGCGGTGTTCAATAGTGCCAATGGCATTACCATCTTTCCAGTGTTACCCTGGCACCATAGTGCGTCAGTTGGTGACATTGTACATCCTCTTTTTACCCATATTTCTTTTTCTGCCATTGGTGCAGCCGCTTGTAACTCCATTATCTGTGTGGCTGGGAGATGGGTGTACCCTTCTCTTATCAACATCTCTTTAGCTATCCCCCTCCGTCTCCCTCTCTCTGACTCTGGGGGGTTCCATATCTCACCAAAATATGCAGCATACTTCGCATGTGGGTCTGCTGCTGCATTTCCTTGTGAGATATGATCTTCTCCATTAGTGTGTGCAGTACATTTGACCAAAGCTAATTCTTGAGGGTCATTTATTACTTCAATTAATTCAGCTAATAAGAGAGCATGTTGCACTGGGGTGCCGTCAGCTCTCCTAAATCCTCTTCTCCTCCATTTGGACAATCCTGAGTGGACAGTAGACGTGACATATGCGCTCTCAGAATATATAGTTACTCTTTTGTCAAAGCTTTCCTTCAACGCCAAGATCAGTGCAACCAATTCTGCTGCTTGAGCAGAGTAATGTTGTGGTAATTGTACGCATTTCACCGCCACATACACCAATTCCTCTGTCATTTTTACCACTGCTGCCCCAGTTCTCCTTATCCCATCACTTTGGTCTATTGTTGATGACCCATCAATGAACAAGAGCTCTCCTCCATTTAGTGCGCCCTCTTCAACTTTTCTAGTACATGAGTACATTTCGGTAGTCTGCATACAATCATGTGCATAGTCTCCTTCCTCAATCACTTCCGCTATAAACCTTGCAGGATTAACTGTGCTGCATCTAACAATTGATAATTCTGGTCTAGATAAGATGATCTCATAACCTGACCCCCTCTGTGTGGTTAGTGTGGACTTGGGCTTGTTCAATATTGCAAATAGTGCATGTTCCACAAATAGTGTGGTTGGGCACCCCATTGTAATTGATGATGCTTTCTCTACCGCGAAGGCAGCTGCGGCGAGACCTTGTTCGCAAGGGAAATGTCCTAAAATTACAGGATCCAAGTGACCACTGTAAAATGCTACTGGTTTGTAACCCATGCTTGTTTTTTGAGCCAGCACTGCTTTCATTATTGCTGAGTCGCAATGTGAAAATGTGAAGAATTGTCGTTCATAATCTGGGGTGGCCAGTACCGGAGCAGTTGATATTGCATCTTTCAGTTCATCAAAGGCCTCTTTCATTTCCATTGTCCACCCCAATTATTTCTCCCCTTTGTTAACTTCTCTTAATGCCTCAAGTAGGGGTCCTATGTATGAGCTGTAATCAAATACCCATGCTCTACAGTAGTTGCACAGTCCCAGGAACTGCTGCAGTTCCCTCACTGTTTGTGGCAACAGCGTTTTTGATATGGCCTGTGCTCTTTGTGGTGCAATCTTTCTTCCGTATTGGGATATGAGCTGGCCAATGTATAGTACCTGTTCCTGACAGTACTGTAACTTCTCTTTGTCTACCTTGTAACCCTTTTCAGCCAATATTGTCAGCATCTTCAATGAGTCCTCTCTGCATTGTTTTTTGCTTGTGCTGCAAACTATTATATCGTCAACATACTGCAACACTGTGCTTTCCACTTCAATGTTTCCCAAGTCCATCTGTATTACTCTGTTGAAAATTGAGGGTTACTCGCAGTACCCTTGTGGCAATCTGGTGTGTTTCCATTTTGTGTTCCTGTACGTGAAGCTTGTTAGATCTTGTGAGTCTGGATGCAGGGGTATTGAGAAAAAGGCATTTTTGAGGTCAATCACTGTAAATCGTGATGCCTCTGCTGGCATGCCACACAATATTGTGGCCGGGTTTGCTGCTATGGGGTATTCTACTTCCACTATGTTGTTCAAGGGCCTGAGGTCCTGGATGAAACGCCAAGACCCTCCTTTAGCTTTGCGCACTGGATATACAGCTGTGTTACATGGTGATCCTGATGGTACCAATATGCCATTGTTTATAAGGGCCGTTATTGTTTCGTATATGCCCTCATCTGCCTCTTTTGATAGTGGGTATTGCTTCACTCTAGGGAGTGTTGCACCTTTTTTCAATTTTATTCTTACTCCCCCTATACTCTTTATGCACCCCACGTCATAGGGACTAGTAGTCCATAATGATGTTGGGACTTTTGCCATATCCTCCTCAAAGAAGGGAACTGGGGGTGGATGTGGGTGCTTCAAGTGCCATTGCAATTTTCTGTGCCACTTGTTTGTATGTTACTCTTAGCCATATGTCTACACTCATCATAAATACCATTTCACCTTCTTCCTTTTCTTCTGAAAAGAGCTCCTCGTCCGACACCTGGGTGAGCCTGCATCCCTCTGCTAGGGCTATCACTGCCCTCCATGCTCTTCATTCTCTGTCTTGGGCATGTACTGCGATATAATCAGCAGATGCTATAATGCCCTCCATGCTCACTGAAATCACCTTTCCTTCTGGTTCATTGGCTGGTGTTTCTGGTCTAAACAAATAGGCTGTTGGCCTCCTCCAGATCTTTCCTTCTATTCCTGGCATCCATGCAAATGCCATGTCTGTTCTGTACTGGAATAGTTCGCCATCTACTGGCTCAGCCCTAATCACTTCTGTCCACAATAGGCTTGCATAATTTGTCGTGCAGTGAGCATGTTTATTCCTGGAGTGGAGCAAATTATGCCGTCCTCCGTAAAGGAGATTGTCATATTCAACCTGCTCATTATGTCTCTCCCCAGTATGTTTACTGGTGAGGCCCTAGAATACAAAAGCGGGACGGACATGTCATAATCCCCTATTGATAAGGGAATGTTATCAGTAAAGGGAACCAACCCCCTAGCCCCAGAGAATCCTTTGGTGTTCATGGCTTCACCTGACATCTTAAATGTACCTTCCCTTATGCAAGACCGGGTCGCCCCGGTGTCAGTAAAGGGAACCAACCCTCTAGCCCCAGAGAATCCTTTGGTGTTCATGGCTTCACCTGACATCTTAAATTTACCTTCCCTTATGCAAGACCGGGCCCCCCTGGTGTCAACAAGGAATGACAAATTTTTGTCACCTATCGTTACCTCTATGCGTGGTTCCTCCGCACTATTAGGTGTTACCGACAGGATGGGACACACCAAGGCCGTCTATGGGCTGTCCTATTGTGGATATAATGATTGACCACTTCCTGTGTAAGGGTTGTGTCCCAGGACCGTCACCCTTCCCAGTTGTGTTTGCTGTACTTGTGTATTGGTAGAGGTTATTTTATGGTCTTGAATTTGGGCAGGTTGCTGTACTTGCTGCACTTGATGTTGTTGTGTTATCGCTACCTGTTGTTGTGGTAGTGAATATGTCTGTGGCTGTTGTTGTGTTACTAGTTGTTGCTGCAAATTTCCCGGTTGCAGTGCCTGCTGTTATTGGGTGTCCTGCTGTTCTCTTGTAGGCCCTTGTTGTCCCTGTTCTCCCCATGATGGTGTGCCTGGTCTCATTCTACATGTGCGTGACATGTGCCCCAGTAATCCACAAATCCAACATACCAGCGGTTCCCTGTTCTGCCATGGAAAGCTCCCTGAATTGTCCTGGTATACTGGTTGCCCGGAGGGGTAGAAATTTCTGAATCCTCCCCCTTGCTGTTGTGTGTTATAGCCATATCCCCTCCCCCTCATCATTCCTCCCCTTCCCCTGTTGTAATTATAATATCCAGCTCCTGGCGTTGAGTATCCTCCTCCCATGTTAGTCGTGTATGGTTGGGGTGGTGGCAGCTGTTGTGCTACAATCTGTGATGATTGTATTTGGGAGGGATCTTGTGCAGCCACTACTTGTGTAGGGTTTTGGGTCATTGTTGCAGGTGTAGTTATTAGTGCACCTTCCATCGTGTATTTAGTAAGTTTTTTCTGTACCAATTTAGCCTCTTCCGCTTTTCTATCCTCTTCCTTTTGTTTCATCTTTTCTTGCCATGTCCTGCAATGATGTACTATCGTCAGTTGTATTTCTGGCCATGCTTTTGCTTCCATCTCCACTACCTTCTTCAGTTGTTTCTGAACTGCTTCTGGGAGCTCTTGTATTAGTGTATGATAAAATATTGCTGGTGTCTTGTCCCATTGTTCTCTAGTTTCCATACGCCACTTCTCTTGAATTTCCTGGATATAATCAACCGGATCTTCGTTCTCACGCATCTTGCGTGAGGTAATTGCTCCTATGTCTGATGTGTCTGGGTACTGTACCCTCAGCGCTTGCCATAATGCATGCCTGCAGTTTGCGAATGGTGCCCCATCGTGTGATGTGTTTGTTATTGTGACCCCGGGGAAGCCTGCTCTCTTCCAGATGTCATCTGCTGCATCCCCCAATATTGTATTAGAAGGCCCTTTACATCCCCCACTGCCAGTTTCTGTCCTGCGGTGTGTTTTTCCATTTCATATATCCATTTTCCCGCACCTCCACTAAATGATGGGAGCCTGCACTTTATATTTTCCTTATCTGCATGCTTCCAAGGGACGTATTGTGGTCTAACCCCTCCCCTCTCCAGAAGTGGCATTAAGTTGTGTCCTGTTTGACCCCCTGGGTTCCACAAAATCGAGTCCGCGCACCCCTCCTCTTCTTCTGTGTCTTCTACATCGTCAATTGCGTCCATATTTCCCCTGCTCGTAACTGTTTCTCCTCCATCTCTTCCCCTTCTTTCATCATTTCCTTTATTTAATGTGGGTGTGTGTATTTGTTCTCCCTGCCTGCGTCCAGGGAGGTCTCTAAGCCTGCTTGCATAGGGTGTCAGTTCGTGGGGGAAGGGTGCGAGTTTAGGTGGGCATGTTGCACGTAATGAGTGTGGGGTGGTGGAGCATGTTGGATGGGATGATGAGGGTGTAGCTGCACGTGTCTGCCTTCCCGCCATTCCTTGCTCTTCCCCCTCACTTCCCTCCAGTTCTTCCTTTCTCCTGCAGGCCCATGGTGAGTCTCTATTTGTCCGGGTGATGTATAATTTATCTAGGCTTTCCCTTTCACTATTTCTTCCTTCCTTCTCCATTCCTTCTTCTTCCTCACTACAAAAGTCATTCAGGAATGGCAACCCCCAATCTGTCTTTTTCCCCCTAATCGTTACTGTTTTTAGATCTATTAGATCCGTTCCTCCCTTCTTCGTATTTCCTTGTCGTTTCTGATAGTAATCTCCTCTTCCATATTGCCATTTCTTTTTCTTTCTCTTCTTCCTCTCTTTTCCTGTCACGCAGTGCTGCTCTGGATACCCTTTCTGCTACTGCCTTTACCCTTTTGGCTTCTAACTTTTGCTCTTCAGTTCGTTCCCTCATTTTGTCCAACTCATTCTTACTTTCTTTCCTTTCCCGTGCTCTCTCTCTTTCCTCTCTCTCGAGCTGCTTGATCAGTGTATTCTGCTCATCCCTTAATTCTGCTAATCGTTCCTCCAAAATCTCTTCCCTTTGTCGTAACAGCTCTTCCTCCTTTCTTTTCCCCTCTTCCCCTTTCATTTTACTCTTCCTGGTATTATCCTCGTCCATTTTCCTTACTAACTCCTTCTCTTCTCCTGTTAATGAACCTCGTAATTTTAATAGTACCTGCGCAGCTACCCACTCATCATGTCCTATTTCCGCGATCTGCTCTTCGCCAGTCCTCCCCTCCCCTGCAGGCATCTTCCTATGAACTGACCACGTTGTACTAGTCCGCTCCCCTCCCGTGTGGCCACCTGTAGCTGTATATGGTGGCGGGCTGTATGCCGGGTTCGAGTACCCCTCAGCTGCCCTTAATTGTTCTCTTGATATTTCTCCTAGTTCTCTTAAAGGATACAACCCCCCTCCCTCCGTTTTCACTACCTTCGCTAGGGGTATATCGTCGCTCTGTTCCTTTTTTACTCCATTTTCGTTTGAGTTGTTACTCTTTTCTCCTCCCTCTTGTCCGTTCCCCGTGTTCTGTGTACCTTCACTCTCTTTTTCCCCATTCTCTCCTTCCTCCTTAATCTCTGCTTCCGTTGTTTCCCCCATAGAGAACATTCCGTTTGGTCCTGGTCGGGACCCTTGGAACATCCTCCATAAGTTAAACACCTCCACGTGGTGTGTCAACTTCTTCCCCTTGTATGTGTTATGCAGATGGGTTAATAGTGAATGTTGGGTATATGGATCGAAACTGCCAGTAGGCGGCCATGGTGTCGTCATTTTGTTGTCCGTCCCCTGTGTCCATTCTATGCTGTATTTGATCAGTTTCTCCCTATGGGGTGACAGTGTTTTACATATATGCTGCAGCGGGGTAGTGAGGGTGTTTCCCCACCCTCCCGATCCTGTCCCGTGTGACATAGTAGCACTTCAATTGTTATTCTCCCTCTATATAGTAGCGGTTATCTTGCTAATAGTGTACGCTATACAATTTCAGATCTTTACCTGGCCCCGTAATTTTGGGGACTTGCGATTGTCCGCTAAAACAAAATAGTGAAATATAGCATTTGCATTTGTATATTCTTTTCTTTCTTTTCTTCCTTTACCGAACACCTTTACGGCCCCCTGCGGCTGAGGCGCACGTAGCCCCCTGCGGCTGCGCGCCCCATGTGACGTTCTTGTACAGCCGTCCCACTTTCTTTTACCCCTCCTCCTCTTTCTTCACTTGTCGTGGCCGGCGTTCTTCGTGCGCAGCCACGTCCCCCTTTTCACCTCGCCCCGATCTACTCGTTACCGTTTATCTCCGTCTCCATTCCCTTACCATTATTCACTTCCCCACCACTCTCCGAAAAAAAAAAATGCCTCGCGTTCGATATATCCTATTAAAGCCCTACTGGTGACGTCACCGATCTCTTCCAAAACTACTGGTAAGTTCTTTTCATGTTTTTTTTTTTTTTTTTTTTAAAGGCCAAAATATGCTTGCAATCCACCCCCGTTAACCCCACAGCTGTCCTCTTATCACGCCTGGAACAAGGTAATCAACAATATAATTGGACTGCGCACACTGCGTCGCCTCGCGTGTGATACGCCCCTCAACAGGAGGGCTTAACCAGCCAATTATCCTCCGTATTAGGCAACCAGCTAGCTACCGCCTACAGGGAAACGTCATCTATCTATCGAGTTTCCTGCTCGATCAATAGCGATCCTCATCTACTCATTGATCAATAATCACCAAATCGTAGGAAACCGCACACACACACACCCTTACACGTGGTCGCGACCTAGGCCAATCAGTTACTACGAGCGGCCGCACGTGATGTTTTCGTCCTCCGCCCCCTCCACTTCCGTAACGTAGCAGACTGCTCTCGCACTTGTCCAGCTACCGTTCACTTCACCGCCAATTTATCAAACCTTCGCTGCGCACCTGTGTAACACCTCGCGCCTCCCGTATTCTATTCCTCCCCCCTCCCTCACAATTTCACATTGCTTGTTGGGCGTGGCATACTCACCAAGTTCTCTTGATGCGGGGCCGCTCGACTGCGTGCACCCCTCCAAGCGGCTCGCCACCTCCCCTCGTCTGGACCACGTCTGGACACTCGCCAACCGCGGGCGGGATACTTCTCAACCGGCTCCCGAAGGCCAATATCCGGATTGCGCTGTCCGGTCTTCTCGCAGTTCCGCAATGGTCCTGTAGTCCTCAAAAGGGGGCAGCAGCAGAGGGGGCCGCGCCGCCGGGCCTCCTCGCAACGGGAGCACTCGGAAAAATAAAATAAAAGCAGATCTTAAACAGACCTCAGCAGTGCCTCCAACTTGTCGGGGGGAAATTCTCCCGGGGTCGGCTGGGCTGTCTGCGGACCTCCGGGCAGGGAGGCCCCAACTCCTCCCGCGTATCCCAAAAATGAGTATGAGGCACACGCAAGAAGCAAGGTGATTCTGCTGTTTATTAAACAAAACGGCAGGGATGGGTCAAGGATCGTACGCGTCCGTCCTGACACTTTCTCTCTCTTCGTGGGGCTCGCAGGCCCTTTTTACCTCGGTATGACGCGCTACTCGCGTCACCTGGGAAAGTTAGCAAAAAACCTATCGCCACTGTGGATTGGCTCCTCGAGTGGTAGGGTTAGTATAGCATACGTATAGAGAACGCTGTTAGTGGTTGAGGGTCAGTCAGGTGGTATACTTGGGTTGTCCCTTCAATTAGATACATGAAAATTGTTACATGAAGACCCCTGAGGATTGGCTAATGTTAGTGGCGTCAGTGATAAGTGCCCCATGTTCTGATTGGTCCACTCGCGAGCCCCCCAGTCTGGGACCATCGCTGTTCCCAGCTCGCGGTGCACCTGTCATTTGCAACAATGTATAACTATGGGTATGTGCAGACAATGCGAGGATTTGTTCATATGCTGGAGGGCAGACTACTCCCACTGTCCAGATGTCCATTAAGTCACTTAATTGTTGCTGCCTATGTCTCAAAAAGTGGTATCCAGGCGCCTCCTTCCTCCTGGGCCTGGCACCCTGTCAGGTTCGGCTTGGTCACGTGAGGAGAGACCGTGGTTAAGACAGAATTCTGCACATTTAATATTGCATTTTCCACTGTGTGTCTGGCTTAGTTTGCAGGTGTGACCTTGGCTTCGGCTTGTGGCATGCGAGTTTGCAACATTGTGCCCTTGACTGTCTGTTCTCGCCGGGCTCATTCTGCAGGGTCAGCAATTGTACTCTTGCTCGTTCAATGTTCATGGAGGCTCTTGCTTGCGGCCTACTTGGGCCTGGTGCATAGGTGGGGATGTTTGATGTACGGCGCTTTAGGTTATGGTATCATATTGCTTTATCCTAAGTATCATGTCTTCGTTATATTTCTCATTGCAATGCATGGGGTAGGAAAAGCGTCAGCAAGCATTTTAGATAAGTTCGTTGTGCGTCTTGCGTTTCTGCGTTTTGAAAAAGCTATGTGAAAAATAATAAAGATGCGCGTCAGTGGGTGTGCCCGTCACCTACGTCATAGCACTAAATATGTTCTTTGTGTGGCTAGTGTGGGAGTGTCCAGTGTGCATGTTTGCACGGGTGTGCTGACCATTGGCTAGGTCGTCATGGCATTTCTAACAATGTGTTCATTTACTGCTGAATGGTTCAGTCGAGTTCATCCATGCCGCAGGTGTCGGCATGGGCAGGGCAGGCTGGTGGGCAGGCTGGTGGGCACATCCGTATGTTCCTGTACCAGGGTATTTGGTTGTCTGGTAGATAGGCAAACTCCTCTCGTGGCGGGTGTCTGGGCCGCGATCCTCTAGGCCAGGGGCGTGAGGGGATTGGTGGGAGCCTTTTGTTCTATTCTCCCACTTCACTGCCTATCTTGACTTTTGTATCTGTATGATGCTGCCGCCCTGCAACATGGGCCAGGCTCCATGTAGCCAAACTGCCCATCTTGTCTTCTGTATCAGTGAGATGCTGCTGCCCTGCAACCTGGGGCAGGCTCCATGTAGCTAAACTGCTTATCTTGACTTTTGTATCTGTATGACGCTGCCTCCCTGCAACATGGGGCAGGCTCCATGCAAGTAAACTGCCTATCTTGACTTTTCTATCTGTGTGATGCTGCCTCCCTGCAACATGGGGCAGGCTCCATGCAAGTAAACTGCCTATCTTGACTTTTCTATCTGTATGATGCTGCCGCCCTGCAACATGGGGCTGGATCCATGCAGGTAAACTACCATCTTGCCTTTTGTATCTGTGAAATGCTGCCGCCCTGCAACATGGGGCAGGCTCCATGTAGGTAAACTACCTATCTTGACATTTGTATTTGTGAAATGCTGCCGCCCTGCAACATGGGGCAGACTCCATGTAGGTGAACTGCCCATCTTGACTTTTCTATCTGTAAGATGCTGTGCCCTGCAACATGGGGCAGGCTCCATGCAGGTAAACTGCCTATCTTGACTTTTGTATCTGTGTGATGCTGCCGCCCTGCAACATGGGGCAGGCTCCATGCAGGTAAACTGCCTATCTTGACTTTTGTATCTGTGTGATGCTGCCGCCCTGCAACATGGGGCAGGCTCCATGCAAGTAAACTGCCCATCTTGACTTTTGTATCTGTTTGATGCAGCTGCCCTGCAACATCAGGCAGACTCCATGTAGGTAAACTGCTTATCTTGACTTTTGTATCTGTATGATGCTGCCGCCCTGCAACATGGGGTAGGCTCCATGTATGTAAACTGCACATCCTGTCTTCTGTATCTTTGAGATGCTGCCGCCCTGCAACATGTGGCTGGCTCCATGTAGGTAAACTGCCTATCTTGACTTTTGTATCTGTATGATGCTGCCGCCCTGCAACATGGGGTAGGCTCCATGTAGGTAAACTGCCTATCTTGACTTTTGTATCTGTATGATGCTGCCGCCCTGCAACATGGGCCAGGCTCCATGTAGCCAAACTGCCTATCTTGACTTTTGTGTCTGTGAGATGCTGTCGCCCTGAAACATGGGGCTGACTCCATGCAAGTAAACTGCCTATCTTGACTTTTGTATCTGTGAAATGATGTGCCCTGCAACATGGGGCAGGCTCCATGTAGGTAAACTGCCCATCTTGACTTTTGTATCTGTGTGATGCTGCCGCCCTGCAACATGGGCCAGGCTCCATGCAAGTAAACTGCCTATCTTGACTTTTGTATCTGTATGATGCTGCCGCCCTGCAACATGGGCCAGGCTCCATGTAGCCAAACTGCCCATCTTGTCTTCTGTATCAGTGAGATGCTGCTGCCCTGCAGCCTGGGGCTGGCTCCATGTAGCTAAACTGCTTATCTTGACTTTTGTATCTGTATGACGCTGCCTTCCTGCAACATGGGGCAGGCTCCATGCAAGTAAACTGCCTATCTTAACTTTTCTATCTGTGTGATGCAGCCGCCCTGCAACATGGGGCTGGCTCCATGCAGGTAAACTACCATCTTGACTTTTGTATCTGTGAAATGCTGCCGCCCTGCGACATGGGGCAGACTCCATGTAGGTGAACTGCCCATCTTGACTTTTCTATCTGTAAGATGCTGTGCCCTGCAACATGGGGCAGGCTCCGTGTAGGTAAACTGCCTATCTTGACTTTTGTGTCTGTGTGATGCTGCCACACTGCAACATGGGTCAGGCTCCATGTAGGTAAACTGCCTATCTTGACTTTTGTATCTGTGTGATGCTGCCGCCCTGCAAGATGGGGCAGGCTCCGTGCAGGTAAACTGCCTATCTTGACTTTTGTATCTGTGTGATGCTGCCGCCCTGCAACATGGGGCAGGCTCCATGCAGGTAAACTGCCTATCTTGACTTTTGTATCTGTGTGATGCTGCCGCCCTGCAACATGGGGCAGGCTCCGTGCAGGTAAACTGCCTATCTTGACTTTTGTATCTGTGTGATGCTGCCGCCCTGCAAGATGGGGCAGGCTCCGTGCAGGTAAACTGCCTATCTTGACTTTTGTATCTGTGTGATGCTGCCGCCCTGCAACATGGGGCAGGCTCCATGCAGGTAAACTGCCTATCTTGACTTTTGTATCTGTGTGATGCTGCCGCCCTGCAACATGGGGCAGGCTCCATGCAGGTAAACTGCCTATCTTGACTTTTGTATCTGTGTGATGCTGCTGCCCTGCAACATGGGGCTGGTTCCACACTCTTGTTCTCTCATCTCTCTTGTCTGCACTTCTCCCATGATGTATTGTTCTTGCATATTTATTTATTACTGTAAATACATTATGCGCTTCCTCTCTGTAACTGAAACACTGAACCTAAGCTATAGCGCCTAGATCCCCCCAGCTTTTGTGCGCTTTACAAATAAACAAACAAACAAACTCTCCCCTGCTCTCTTTGTTGTTTTGATTGACTTTCTTGCAATATCTGTGTAAATATTATTTTAATCTAGGATGTGTCATCAGAGGATTGTTACAGATGATACCATTCTTATTGGAGTGCAAAGGTGTCTAATTTCCACAAAAGCATTGGGGTGGATCAAGGGCCCTTAGGTTCTAGCCCGAAACTTAGGAAGGTCCTCTGATTGACTTTCTACAATCACTGCCGCCTGTGACCTCAGCCTGTGAACCCCTATTCAGTTGCAGTGAAAGTATCTGGCAGTAAGTTAGTCTTCCCTTCAACTTTCTCCACTATGCACCTATTCAATGGTAGGTGAAGTATAACTTGTATAGGACATTTGCTGAGTCACTGCTTCCAGCAATCGCAGCCTGCACTCCCCCGCATGTGTGCCATTAGAGCAAGACTGAGACAGGTGGTTGGTAATCCCTTCGGCGTACCTCATTTCCTGATTTCCTCTGGTTCTAATTGGATAAGTGGATAAGATAGGAGCGATATAAAGGACACAGAAATGGATATACTCTCTCTCTGTTGACCATCAGTCATAACGTCTTGAGATGTCTTTTGTCAAACGAAGGCTTCATGGATGTCATTTGGGAGTCACCGCGGGTCGCAGCTGCTACCCCTGGCACTGACTCTGCGACCCATGGTCAGCGATTGCAGAGGCAGTGGCAGTGGCAGTGGCGTAACAGGCCGGGGCACACACTCTGACTTCCAAAAGAAATTATTCCTCTTGCAGTGCGAAATGAAGGTGCACTGGCTCCTCCATCTCATGCCGCAAAGGAAATAATTATTTATTTTGCAGCAGGAGTTGGAGTGCCTCCATCTGGAGCCGCAAAGGAATTATTCCCATTTGCAACGTGAGAGGGAGGCGCCCAAGCAGCTCTCCCTGCTTGAGAGCTTTCAGGTTCCTGTCTGCGCGGTGATGCTGGCATGCAGGAACAGAGTCCCACGGCGACTGGAAACAGATAAGAAAAAAAGGTGTATGTGTGCAAGAGTGTTCCAAGTTTATGATGTATGTGTGCATGTATTCTTGCATGCATGCAAGGGTGTGTAATGTGTGTGAATGGATGAGTGCATGGCTTGTGTCACTGAGGGAGTGAGTGTTTGACTGTGCGCTTGTGCTTAGTCAAGAAGCTGATTTGAGTGGGCATGGGTTGGATGGGTTAGAGGATGGGTGAGGGGGGCGGGTTTAAGGGGATTTGCACTACTGCATTTTTAATGGCCATCCATAATAAAGCAAGCATGATATGTGTTATTAAGTTGCTAGACTGGCATTTTGATGCAGCTAGTCCATCCTTTTATTTCTGTGGCATGACATGTTTTTCTGAGCATCTATGATGAACCTAAAATGATATGTATTCTCTTTGTTCAGCTGAGCGGGAGAGAGCAGGCGCCGGTAGCCCTGAGGAAACTGCAGGCCAAGTGAAGCCCTGCCTGGCCCTGCGGGCCTCCGTGAGTGTAATCTTGTTGATTTAGTGTTTGCACTCTGAGCGCGTTGTTGTGCCTGCTCCCCCCTCCCACTTCCTGGTCCTCCTCTCCCTTCCCGCCCACCCCCCCCTCTGATTGGCTGACTGGCTGGTCCCCTCTGGGCTACTCGACGGCTGCTCCCCCACTCGCTTCTTTGTTCAGCTGAGCGGGAGAGCAGTCGCCGGTAGCCCTGAGGAAACTGCAGGCCAAGTGAAGCCCTGCCTGGCCCTGCGGGCCTCCGTGAGTGTAATCTTGTTGATTTAGTGTTCTCTCTCTGAGCGCGTTGTTGTGCCTGCTCCCCCGTCCCACATCCTGGTCCTCCTCTCTCTGCCCGCCCACACCCCCCTCCCCTTCCTCTCCTCCCTCTGCCTTATAACTGCTCCCTCCTGGGCCGCCCCCCTGCCTGGCAGCCCCCGGCTAAGGGCCCCTCAGGCAAAGGGCGGCTCCTACGGCTGCGGCTCCCTTTGTGTCTGCAGGTGTCCGCAGGGGACGCCAGGCGCCTTCCGCCGCTCCATCTTGTGAGCTCTACATGCTCCCCCGGCCCACCCCCCCTTACCTGTTCACTCCTTCGCAGGGTGTCCACACACTTCATTGTGCTCTGAAACTGTGGTAAACTAGGGTTTTTCTCCCCTTGCAGGATTCTCAAACTTAGGTGGCCTCTCCACCGGTACCTTACACACATTACTGTGTTCTGATATTGTGGTAAACTAGGGTTTTTCTCCCCTTGCAGGATTCTCAAACTTAGGTGGCCTCTCCACCGGTACCTTACACGCATCAGTGTGTTCACGGTGTTCTGAAATTGTGGTTAACTAAGGCTGCTGCTCTCTTCCTGTCCGCTTGCGCTCATCCTGCTCCCCCCCACTCCCTCCTATTCCAGCTGCTCTCTGTTTCTCCTATCTTTTCCAACTGCTTCTCCATTGACTATCCTGCTCTCCTCACTAAATCTGGTAGGAAAACGTTTAAAAAGGACATCCTGGTCTCCAACCCAGGCCTCCCTATCGCAGACACCTACACTAATGCCTCCTCCAAGGATCCTCTCACTGACATCCTCTTTTTTGTGCCTTCACCTGACCCATGGACATATGGTCTCTGTGCTCTCTCCTTTTTCCTCTTCTCCCATTAATGGTGGCACCCGTTGGGACGTCCTCTTGGCCTCCTTCCACTCCTCTAAGGCCATCATTAATGTCTACGCTAATGGGACTGTCTTGGTCCAAGGCCCTCAGGCCAACCTTCACCTCTTTGATAGACGCTTCCCGCGCCTCATCAACTTCCTTTCCTCTCCTGCTGTCCCCCCTCTTCTGTCCTCTACTACCTTGCCTCTACCCTCCCTTCCTGCCCCCTCACATGCTCCTTCTTCACCTCCGCAGGGCGTACGTCTGATCTGTACCCCTCCCCGGAAGACCTTCTCCACATTGCTACTCTTAACTCTCGCTCTGCAGTCAAACATTCCTCTGATATCTGCCACATTCTTGAGGAACTGGACCTTGAAGTACTTGGTCTCACCGAGACATGGTTCACGGCCAGCTCTGTCACCAGCTTTGACACGCTCCTACCTGACGGTTACAAGATCCTCTCCGTGCCCAGGCCCAACCGTGCTGGGGGGGTGTGGCCCTTATCTTCCCTGAGTGGATTCCTGCCACTGTTACTCCCACGCAGACCTACTCCTCTTTTGAATGTCTTGTCTGCCGACTGACTCTCTCTCTCCTAGCCATTCCCTTACCGTGGCCACTATCTATCGGCCACCTGGTCAAATTTCCTCCTTCCTCTCCGAGTGTGTCAGTTGAGGCTTTCGCTGCCACCTTCTCAACCCCTCCTCCCCCTTCGGCTGACTCCCACCCTGACACAGCCCTCTCCACTCTCCACTCTGCTATATCTGATACTCTTGATATCCTTGCCCCTGTCATGTGAATCTGCCTGAAGCCCAAAGCCAAATGTAACTCCTGGTATGACTCGGATCTCGTCACCCTTAAATGCGAGTGCAGGGTGGCAGAGAGGAAATGGCGTGCTTCATGTTCATCCTGTGACAAACTGGCCTGTCGCCTGCTCCAAAGGCAATACCGGCTCTCCGTTCTCACCAAGAAGAGAGCCCTTATCCAATCCCGCATCTCTGCAGCATCTAATAATTCGGCCGAACTCTTTAAAATCTGCAAGGAGCTGCCAAACCCTGCTGCAGTCTCTACCTCTCCTGTCCCCTCCCAAGCCCTCTGCACGGCACTGGCCGCTCACTTAATCTCTAAAACTCAGAACATCCTGCCCTCACTCTCCTCCTCTCACCTCCCCCCTCTATTCCCTGCTCTACCTCTGGCCCCTCTGCAGCCACCCCTCCTCTCTCCTTCTCTGACTTTCCCCTGTTTTCTGATGACGAGGTTTCGAGACAAGTCCGATCTATGAAAGTCTCGTCAAAACAGGTCCACCCATGTTCCTCCAAAACTATCAAGGACCACATCGACTCCTTGGCTCCTACCCTTGCTGACTTCTGCAATCACTCCTTCGCCTCTGGAGTCTTCCCATCCCCTCTCAAGCACTCCCTCGTGCACCCCCTTCTTAAGAAACCCTCCTCTGACCCCTCTTGCCCTGCTAACTATCGCCCAATCTCTATCACTCCCTTCCAGGGCAAGCTCCTGGAGCAACTGGCCATTTCCCAGCTTAATCTCCATGCTGAATCTGTTGGTAGTCTTCATGACCATCAGTCTGGCTTCAGAGCCGCCAGAAGCACGGAAACTGCTCTCCTGAACATCCGTGAGGACCTGCTCTCGATTCTTGACTCTAACACTCCATGTGTTCTCATTTTGCTTGATCTCTCTTCTGCCTTTGACACTGTCAACCATACCATCCTACTCAACTGTCTCCTTGATAACCTGGGTATCACTGGTCAGGCTCTGGCGTGGCTGTCCTCTTTCCTCTCCAATCGACCCTCCCAGGTCGCACTGGGGTCTTTCCTCTCTGACATCTTTTTCTCTACCTGTGGTGTCCCCCAGGGATCTAACCTCTCTCCTTGGCTGTTAAAACAGTATCTGGCACTCCTCGCTCACCGCATCGCCGGGCTACTTTCAATGCTATGCGGATGATACCCAGCTCATTTTCAGGCTACCCTCGGCCTCCTCTTCTCCTTCCCTCATCTCTGACTGTCTTTCTGCTATCCAGGAATGGTGTGCTGCCAAAAACCTCTGCCTAAATGCCAGTAAGACTGAGATTCTACTCATCGGCACACCCACTCCCTCCTTCCCTGCAGCTCTCTGGCCAGCCTCTCTTGGCCCTCTTCCTGCTCCTACCTGCAAGGCAAAAAACCTCGGGGTCTTCTTCAACTCCACACTCTTCTTCTCTCCTCACATATCCAACGTCTCTAAGAAGTCACACTACCAGCTCCACCTCCTCCGAGGTATCCTTCCTTTCCTCTCCTTCCTCCAGAAGCTCACTGTCTCTGGAGCCCTGGTTCTCTCTAAGCTGGACTACTGTAACAGCCTCTATCTAAATCTGCCCGCCTCTACTCTTCGCCCTTTGCAACTCATCCAGAACAGGACTGCAACACTTGTCCTTGGCCTCAAGCCCAGGGACTGTATCTCTCCAGGACTGAAATCACTACACTGGCTCCCAGTGACTGCGAGGATCAAGTTCAAAACCCTCTGCATTGTCCACAAGGCCTTCTGGGGCCTTGGGCCAAAATACCTTCAACTCTCTCTTCCTAAATATTTTCCTTCTCGAGCTCTTCGCTCATCCGCCTCCAACTCCCTCAGGACAGCCGCTTCTCCAAACAACGAGTTGGGGGCAGATCTCTCTCCGCTGCAGGGGCCTCCCTCTGGAACAGCCTTCCTGCCTCCCTGAAACTTGAGGAGAACCATCTCCGGTTCCGAAGCACCTCAAAACCTTCCTCTTTGCCTCCGCCTTCTCTCCCACTCTCCCCTGCTAAACTTACTGAAACTGCACTGAATCTGCAACTAGGCCACTTACCGCTCTCGGTCCTTGGCCCAGCCACTCTCCCCTGCACTGCCTCCCTGGCAACCCCCTGCACTGCGGGACTGTGTCTGTTTCCCTACAGCCCCCCTTCCCAGCACTTTTCTGCACTTATCTCGCACTTGCCACTAGCTGGCCCTTGTTATTTATCCTGTATGCTCTTAACCCTGTACTGCACTCTCCCCTTTCCACCTCCCCTTTGCACTTTTCCCCTCCCCTCTACCCTTGCACTTGCGCGATCTGAATGACCCCTGGTCTAGTAGGATCGTTGTCTGTCTCCCCTTGTTCCCCCCCCCCGCCTCGTCGCGCCTTGAAACACTTGTGTATAGGCAAGTTACAAATGCCATATCATATCATATATCATATCATATCTGTCTAGACTGGCCTACATTGGAGCCAATTTGGACATGTTTTCTTATTGTGGCATGGAATTTTTAATGACAAGGTGGTATATTGGAGACAAAGTGGGCCGTTCCCGGGTTCGAACTAAACCACGAGAGGATAACTACAGCAAGGCTGCATGGGTAGAGACCGGTATTGACCTTGACCCAACAGAAAAGCTACAAGAAGGGGGTTTTGTCTCTGCCGGTGCTCAATGCTCATTAAACTTCCCATTCATCATGAAGGTTGGTTGATTATAGATCAGTAGCACAATCCCACATGATCAGTGACAACCCATTATATGATTCTTGTGCATTTATCCAATGAAGATTAAAAAACAGCCACCCCGTATTTCTACCACGAAGGTCCTCTTTGGTACTGTTACAATCATGTCAAATATTAATACACTAAAACTAGTATATTTAAAATTGTAAAGTGCACATGTAAAAAGCAACACACATTGCAAGTAAGGGAACAGAACCAATATGTGAACAATGAATAAAGCATAATTGACCATAAAAGTGCAGCATAATGCAAAACTCAATTAACATATCAGACACACAACATGAAAGAAAATAAAAAGCCAGAGAGAGAAAAGGAATTCAGAGAGACTTTTTTTGGAAACAGATAAGGAGGCACATTGCTAATTTCTGAATATCCACAATACCAAACCTTTCATGACATATGAAGCCCCCTTGTTGTGTATCCTCATGCAAACCCTACAATGTGTGTCATATAATGGGTGGGAACTGATCATTAGGATCTTGCTACCGATCTATAATCAATCAACTTTTATGATGAACTCTTATTTGGGGGTCCTGGCATATATTGGTAGAGCCAGCTTGGGCATCTTTTCTAATAGTATTATTATTGGCATTATAGGCAAAGCAGATATGAATATGTTCTTACAAGGGAATACTGGCATATATTGGTGCAGCCAGCATGGATATGCAGGGACGAGACCGCGTGAACATGTCTTTTTGTAATGGCATATGTTGTGGGGGAATGCATGAAACTGCTGCATTTTTTTTACAGAAAGCATACTGTATAACGCACCATTGCAAACCATTATTAAAATAAGAATTCTCGTGGGGAGACGCTCCCAGCCTGAACCCACCCTCATTAGTTTTGGCTCCTCGCTACGCTTGGTCGCTCACGCATATTCGTGGCAAATATTTATGCCGCTCCAATTAAAGAATTCACCACTGCCAGCAGACATACACCGCCCCTTGTGTATATATATATATGTAGATAGATATATATAAGCAGAACTTTCACCTGGTGCCGCACGCACATGCTCCTGCAGCGGCATGAGCATAATGGGAATTGCACACACATGATGGTCCAGGCCAGCCTAGAATGTGGCACATCCCGTATTTTGTTGAAGAGCTTGAAGGAAGGTGGGTGGTGTGGGGGGCCCTCAGCATGGCTCGCAGGTAGGCTCCAACATTTTGGGTTCTGTCATTGAGCTGCCGGCAAACTAACCTACTATGATAACCTAGCAGATTTCGGACTTGTGACCCGAATATAACCCAAAGATCTCTGCAAAAGTGCGTTATAATCACTGAGTTATCTCATGGCACAGAGGTCTTTGGTCTGGAGGATTAAGATAGATACCCTTAGCAGGTGAATGGGGGCTATGAAACATGCTGTCTCTGCACTTTAGGCTACATTTGCCATACTGTATTAGGGCAGCACCTGGGAATATGGGTCTTTACCTGGCATATGATTACTAGACCTGACTTATGCGGGTATAATTGGTATAAGATGGCAGTAAATGGCCATATGGGGCTGTAGTGGAATATGCATGGCAGTGACCCTAGCATGTGCTGTTCTACGGGGTCTACCTGTCATACAATGACCCCCTCGAAAGAATATCAAGGCAGCACCCTAGTTAAAATGGAGTTGGTATTTAAAAAAGTCTAAAGTCTGCTTTAGTACCGACCTGGTATTTTATGAAATGTGAGCTTATGTATGTTTTTGTACAACTGTCAGTTACTTCAGGTGATGTAATCAGAGTTAAATTGCATGATGTTATTTCATGTGATGTCATCAAGGTCAAAGATCCTATGACATCACGGTGTGTGTTGTGATGTTATGTTGGTGCCAAAGCCTGAGGGCATCCAGGCGCTGATCACTACAGAAGGAATAGGGAGACCTTCCAGAAATTCGAAAAAAATTACTCAAATAACCTAGTTTTCAGAGGTTTTCTAAAAACTGATAAGTTGTTAACGGATGTGTGGTGTCACTGCTGCTAGCCCTGGCATTTTGTTGAATTGACGTCCCTGGAAGCCTTGCTTACCAATGCACTGTTGAAGGTTTGTATAAAGCTAATTCCATGGCCTTGAACTCAGTGGAACTTGAACCCGTATTTTTGCTTTGTGATTTTTTGTTGGCAGATACTTTGCAAACATGACAACCATAGGCCTGTCAGCAGAATGAAGTGTGCTGTAGGGGGTAGCTTCTGTAGACCTCTTGAGCCTTTGCAACAATAGGCCTTGTGCACCGTGCACGCAAAACTTGCCCTGGGAGCTAGTGGAGGGTTTTGAGAGTTACCTGGTTTTGCTCTTCTTCTGCTCGGTCAACAGGTCTTTGGAAAATTCTGATGCAGACAGAAATGCAGGAGCCTAATCCGGCAAGGGTTAGAGTTCGAGTCTGCACCACTCCATGAATCGCTTGCATGTATGGAGGAGTCGTGCAGAGCAGAGACAGTTGGAATTTACTGCCCTTGAAAACTGCATTTATTTGGGGTAAAAGCATAGGCATAAATTAAGAACGCGTAAGTCCCCAATGTAGGGAGTCACACATGTCTGACATTAAAATGGTTTGCATTAAGCAGTCCATAGGTGTACCGGCACACGGTTAGCTCATGAGTTAAGCACACACCTCTAACAAGGTGCAAGACCGCATTTCGCAAATTAAAATCCCAGTACGGCCAACTCCCGAGATAAATGAAATGTGAACTATTTAAATGCATAACGACAGCAGCTAGTAAACCACTTAGAAGCGGGAGGAGTTCAGCATACAGCGCTATATTAAAACCTGTTCTTTTTTTTTTAAAAAACTTTATTTTTGAATATTCAAAAATCAAATTATAACATAACATACATGGAATTACTTGTGCTTCTCGTGCCCTCCCCCCCTCCATTGTCCTCCGCCCCTCTTCGCTTTATAACCAAGCCTGGGTATATAGCGGTTCGTGGTTGGTTGTATCGTTCACGGTGGGACTTGCGTCCGTGGGATTCCGATGAGGTTCAGGTGATACGTCTCGAGAAGCCTCGCTGTCTCCGTTGGACATTAGATAAGCTATATAGGGGCCCCAGATGTCAGGTGGCCGGCCGTGTAAGGGTAACAGTTTGGTGAAGTTTGTTTCCGTGTCTTGGCAGTATGATATATCGTTTAGCCATTTTTGTGTAGTCGGCGCGGGACCCTTCCCCCAGGACATCGCAATTCTTCTGCGCGCCAACAGTAACAGCAACCCTCCAAGTTTGCGTGTTGTGGGGGGAAAGTGTTTGGTGAGTCCCAAAAGAGTGATTTTGGGGTTGGGTTCTATGGGTACGTCCACTATTGCAGCTGTCTTTTCCAGAACCGATTCCCAGAAGTGTTGTAACCTCGGGCAGGCCCAAGCTAGGTGGAGGAAGTCTGCCGTTGGGGCGCTACATCGGCCGCACTGTGGGGGGGTTGAGGGATGGTAGCGGTGAATTCTGGCTGGGGTGAGGTATGCTTGATGTATATATTTTAGGTGGATCAGTTTGTGCCTGGGGTTTAGGGATATCTTCTGGGTTTGCGCCAGAATGTATTCCCAATCTTCGTCCTGGAATGTGGTCTCGAGGGTTTTTTCCCACCTCACTTTAGGTGTTACTGGGCTTGGAGCTGTGTCTGCCAGTAAGGATCTGTAAAGCATCAAGACCAGCTTGCCCTCGACCTGCGAGTGGATAACCCCATGGAGCAATTGCCATGTCTCGGGCTGTCGTGGAAACAAGGGTAGTATAGTATGTAGGCGCCTCTGAGGCGGAAATAGATAAACGAGTTTAGGGCAGTAGAGGCTCCGCGGGATCTGGCCTGTTCGGGAGTGAGGAAGTGACCATCGACAAAGAGGTCACCTATGGTTTTATGTTTTAGCTTGACAACCCAGTTTAGGAAGACTTTTTCTGTGGTTAATGGGACTCTGGGAATGAATTTAACCGGGAGTAAAGGGGAGAATCTGGTCTGGATCCCACACTTCAACGCTATTTTCTTCCATATTGCTATGGTAGAAAGGACCGTATTTAGGGTTTTATGTGGGGTGTGGGTCAGGCCGAGGATGGTTGCTCTGAGCAGATTGGGGGAAGCCAATGCGCGTTCTAGTTGGACATGAGGGCGAATGAATTGCGTAGCGTACCAATGCCCGAGGAATTGGCCTTGTGATGCCCAATAGTAGCGTTCTAAATCTGGGAGAGCCATTCCACCTTTTTTAACAGGTTGTATTAGTGATTGGTAAGCTATTCTGGCTGGCTTGCCCGCCCAAAGAAGTTCCAGGATTAAGCTTTTTAAATGGTGGAGCTGTTTTTGGGGCACTAGCAGGGGGAGATTTCTGAACAGGTAGAGGAGTTTGGGGAGTATCACCATTTTTACTAATGACACTCGGCCCCATAGGGTGAACGGAAGAGATTTCCATCTGTCGACTTTCCCTTGTAATGCTTGGATTACTTTACCGTAGTTGTCTTGGAACAGTGTTTGGTGGTCTCTGGCCAATTGAATGCCTAGGTAGCGTACATTTGTGTGTTCCCATTTAAAACCATAATCGTCTTGGAAGCTATGGGTCACGGGGGTGAGTGCGAATATGACTGACTTACTATGTTTAATTTTTAAGCCGGAGAAGTTGCCGAATCTTATTATGTCACCGATGACTGGGTTTAGGTTTGTTATCAGGTCGCATATATACAGGGCAATATCATCCGCGTATAGGGAGATTATTAATTTATGGGGACCGAAGGATAGGCTTCTTTGTATGTGTTTAGCTCGAAGGTCTGAGGCGAGGGGCTCCATCACCAATGCAAAGAGCAGGGCGGACAACGGGCATCCCTGCCTTGTTCCTCTTTGAAGGTTGATCGCCGTTGATCTGGTTTTCCCTAGAATGATGTGGAATCGGGGCTGGTTATATAGTAGGGCTGTCAGTTGGAGGAATTTCTTACCTAGGCCCATTCTCTGAAGGATTTCAAAAAGAAAAGGCCACTCGATAGAATCGAAGGCCTTTTCAGCATCGAGGAGGACTGCCACTGCCTGGTGTGCTGGGTCTGGTGCCTCTAAAACTCCGAACATGCGTCTAATGCCGAACGTGATATTGCGGCCTGGTATAAATCCGGCTTGGTCCGCCAGAACCATCGCGGGCATCAGAGGAATGAGTCTGGAGTACAGAATCTTGGCCAGTATCTTGTTATCTAAATTGATCAGCGATATTGGCCTGTATGATCCACACTCCTCTGGGGGTTTGTCAGTTTTGTGAAGTAGTATCATGTTCACCTCACGTTCGGTCAGTGGGAGCGATCCGGTTTCTAGTGCCTCCTCATAGACTTGTAATAGTAATGGGGCAAGGATGGGCACAAATGTTTTATAGAACTCACCAATCAGCCCGTCCGGGCCTGGGGCTTTGGTGCCTGGTAGGTCTTTGATGGCCTGGAGGATTTCTTCAATAGTGATAGGTGAAGTTTTGGGGTTCCCTTAACACGGTGTCAACCCAGTATAATTCTATGTCTGCTAAATATTGGGACAGTTCCCTTTGGGTGGCGTGAAAGTTGGTTGTGTATAGGGTTTGATAAAAGATGCAAAAAGTTTCTGCTATTTCCTTGTCATTGTACACCAGGGTTCCTTGGAGGTTTTGAATTTGCTCAATTTGTGTGGGTTTTCGGTCTGCTGCTATCAGTCTCGCAAGAAGGGTGCCTGGTTTCTGCCCCTCTCCATACTGGCGGACGCGGTGGCGGTGGGAGAGGAATTTCAGTTCTCGATCTGCGGCTGCTCTGAACTTATCAAGCTCTATCTTCAGTGACGCCAGCACCTGAGGGTCGTGTTTGGACGATTGTAGTTTTTCAAGCTCTTTCAGGCGAGTCTCGCTCTGCGACAGTTCTCGTCTAATGAGTTTCAGAATTCCTTGCTCATTGGATAAATAGACTCCTCTGATGTAGCATTTTAAGGACTCCAACAGGGTCCCAGCGGATGCCACCGATCCTTGATTGATTTCGAGGAATGTTGTGATTTCTGTGCGGAGTTCGGCAGCAAACACCTGATCCTGCAGTGACCCAGGTTTAAGTCTCCAGTGTCTCCTTCCCTCCGATGGGTCTGGCGGGGTGTATTCCACTGTTACTGCCGAGTGATCGGACATGGTTCTGGGCAGTATTTGGCTATTCGACAATTGAGTTTGGCTGTGTGCGGATACAGGGATGTAATCCAGGCGGGAGCTGGTTTGGTGGACCCAGGAGTGGAAAGAGTACTCCCGGGACTCGCCGTGTTGGCATCTCCAGATGTCCACTAGGTCATATGCTCTGCAGATCTCCAGAACCTGGCGCGCAGCTTTGGGAGTAGTTGTGGAGGTCGGGTGGGATTTATCCTTCTGTGGGTCTAGAGTGGTGTTCAGGTCACCTGCCCATATGATAGCTGCTGATCTTGTTTCTCCCAGGTGCGTCATGACCCAATCAAAGTTGTTGCAACCGTCTGTGTTCGGACCATAGGAATTTATTATTATGAGTTCAGAGTTTTCGAGAATTCCATGAAGTAGAAGTGACCTTCCGTCCTCATCACTTTTGGTTGCAAGTAATTTGAATTTCAGAGTTCTATTTATTAGGATTGCCACTCCTCTGACGGATGTGGCAAAAGACGCAAAGTATCTGTGGCACCCCCAGTCTCGGGCCCACCGGTTCTCCGTTCCCGGGAGGAGGTGGGTTTCCTGGACCAGGGCGATGTCCACATTGTGTCTTCGGAGGTATTGTGTCATTCTCCTGGTTTTGATCGGGTTATTGCCACCTTTGATGTTCCACGTAGCTAGCTTGAATGTTGTGAGTAATTGAATTTTGAGGTACGTTTTGGCCAGGGTGGGGCACCACCTTGTCGTGGGGTGTTCCACATGTGTTGATTCTGAGTTTCCGCATTTTTAGATGTCAGCGGACTATGGTACAGCTGTTGGGTGTTTCCGGGTGGCGGCAGGGGGAGCACAATTCCATAATAACAAACCATTTCCCTCCCAATCATGGGCAACCCCCAACTCCCCCATCAGCTTTCCCCTCCCAAGGTCCCGAAACATAACTAAGCTGCGCTTGGGGCGCTAGGGAGCTTCCAAGGACCAGCGCACCTTAAAGTTTAACATGGAAGTCTGGATCTGGGTGATCGTTCTTATGCGTCTCAGGGCAGCCTACTGACGGATGCAGATGAATTTCAGGGTGCGTCCCCATTGGCTCGTTCTCTTCTTCGGGGTCTAACGTTGTCTATGTTTTGTCTGCACCCCATCTTATCGAGAAACGAATTCGCCTCCTCGGGCCTATTGAAAAATTGTGACTTGTCGTTGTGTTGGATACGTAGCTTGGCTGGGTAGAGCATGGAATACATCAACTTGTTGTCTTGCAGTCAATGTTTAATGCCAGTGAATGTTCTGCGCTAGGCCTGGACCGAAGGGGAGAAGTTGGGAAAAAATTGGATGTTGTCTCCATAATATTGCAGGTGCCCTTTCTCTCTTGCAAGCCGGAGGATTGTATCTCGGTCTCTGAAGTTAAGTAATTTTGCGATTATTGGGCAGGGGGCTGCTCCAGGAATGGGGTGGGTAGTTGGGACGCTGTGAGCCCGCTCCACCACGAACATGTCGGACAATGCAGGGTTTCCAAATATCTCCTTGCATAGTTTTTCGATTACGTTCTCCATTTTTCCTGTGGTTTGTCGTTCCCTTACAAAACCTGTTCTTTACACAGACCCACATATAGGTATTGGGGGAACATGTACAGTGGACACGGCCAAAGGCTCTGGCCATTTGGCCATGGCTAAGGGCCCGTACAAAAACAATGGTATAACAAAACCCTTGAAATTCACTGAAGTAACTTTAGTTAAGGTGCAGATAAGTTGAGCATATTTAACTAAACAAAACCCTTGAAATTCATCAGAATTCTTTTATGCAGTCCTTGGGATTACAAATGTCAAACAGGCATTTTTTCACGGGATGTCCATGGCATAATGATATTTTGTCCTCTTATATTGACTATATTTTTGTTTCAAATAATGTTTTCGATGCATGTAATGACTTCAAAATATATGGTACAATACTTAGTGACCATGATATGTTGGTGGCTATTTTGGGCATGAGTGGAAAGCAGATAGAAATACCAGCACATACGATCATGTGTGTCCATCCTGAAAGAAATACTACAGCTTGGCAACCTGTAATGATAAAAAGATTCAATTTGCAAGTGTTGATATTATTTAACTCTGCTACCTTGAAGGAAAAATATGAATGTTTCAACTAGAAAGCTTCAGAGTCTTCATCGAGACTCAAATCAATCACCTACTGTTCCTCCAAAACAAAGTCAACAAGAGAACACACAGATTGGATAGGATGGTGAGTAACATGAAAAGGAACTAATGAAAAGCAAAAAATAATAATTACAAGAAGATCTTAAACTGGAATGACTCCGCCTATTCCGACAAGGTTCTAGGAATTTGATTAAGGGGCACCGTAGCATTATGTTACAAAACAATAGTCCATCAATGCTCCAAACAATCCTTGGAAATAATTCTTGAAACTTTTGGGCATCGCTTTGAAATGTCGACCTCCCCCAAACTATAGCCCATCACAGCATACACCCAGATAGGACTGCAGCATTGGATAAACATTTTCCTTGATCTAAGGCTAAGCTGTATAAAAGCAAACATCATTCAATTGAACAGAAACACCACAAAGAAATGTAGCTCCCAATCGAAAACAGGGAACTTGCCATTAACAAGGACTAAGGAATTGATTTATTTAGGTTTTCATCTGAGGGCCAGGCCAACAAAGGAAGCTCTATTAGTAGAGGCGGAAATAAAATCGAATGGCCTGGTCTCCGAGATGAAGCAAATTAACTATTGTTATGGGATATTCTACGATCGTCCCTTAATTGACTTTTTTAAAGGCAAAGTTGTTCTATCCCTTATGTACGTTACCTGTATACATCATCTCATGGGTAACATAGACCTCAACAGAACTGATGGAAAATTATGGAGAAAGATAATCAATTTACCAAACTGTTTTCCTGTGCCAATCATCAGACACAAACGGGGATTGGTCTCGTTAAAAGGAATGGCACCATTGGAAAATGCTGCAATTTTATAGACACTTCTTTACTCCCCCAACAAACTCCTCCTTTATATATTTCTTTTAATTGTATTTATGTTTAATCATTTTTACTGAGCATTTTGAAATACAATAAATATATGACATAAAACGTCTCATAACTTAGTGTATTACACAATTAAAATTTGACAGAACAGGTTTAAATCTGTAGAATGTAATGAAGTTAATTTTAAGGTGAAGGTGGACGCAGAGGGAGACAAAAACAAACAAAAAACAGGATACAATAGGAAAGAAAAGGGAGGGGGCAACTGATTACCTATATATGGTGAAGACAACGCTACCAAGCCCATCACCATTACTCAGTATTATTAAGGTACTGGGTAAAAATATTCAATTTTTTGGTAAATTTGTGCAAACACTTAACAGAAAAAGCATGGCATTTTTCAATACGATGGATGGAGCAAATGAAATTCCACCAAGTATTAAATTATGTATCAAGGGTATGCTTCCAATTAGAAGTAATATTTTGGAATGCAATACTACTAAAGAAGTTAAGCAGTTTAGGTGATTCAATCAATTACAAATACGGATTAACAATAGGGCCAATCATACAATTACAAAGTGACAGTTGTTCTTGAAAATGAAAAATCTTGTTTAAGCATATCCATATTGTTGCCCAAAATGAATACACAAACTTACTGTCCTAAATAATGTATAGATTTTAACATACAAATGGGTGGAAATGTGATAATATTCTACATTCTCCTGCTTTATCAGAGGCATTAATTAACAACAAATATAATGTTATAAAAAAGTATTTTTTTAGAAAAGATTGGTTGGTACATAGAAGGCCATATGAAAGTACAAACTATATGACCATCTCTTTTGGAAGTTATGGCACAACCCCAAAATATCTGACAAATCTCCCACATGCCTATTAGTGATGGGGATCCCTTCGCTTCGGGATGAATGTTTTCCCTGCAGGTGAAATTAATAGTATCAGGAATAAAGATCCCAACATATTAACTTCCTGTAAACATTGTGAAGTTCAGAATACTACTGAATTGCTTTTTCATCATGTAATTGAATGCATGTCTTTGAACAATGAAAGGGAGCAAATACTCAGTGAATTCATGCTACATGATTACTGGTTAACTATGCAAAGAACCTGGCATCAGCTCCTATCCTGGAATTAAGTCCCTATGCCATTAGCATTGATAAGGTATTTACATCTCACCAACCTAATCAAACTTAAACAAGGAGACATCAGTCGGTCTGGAAACAATGGTGGCGGTTAATCCGCCGCCACCGTTGTTTCCGGACCGACTGATTCCGAGTCCTGCAGGCGGGAGGTGTCACTCCCGACAGGTCTGACCTGGCGGAAGTAACACCACCTGCCTGCAGGCGGACATCGAAACACCGGCTCTGTCATAGACGGAACCGGTGTTTCCATGGTCCCCATCTCCATGGAGTCCTATGGGACTCCATGGGAATGGGGCTTTACAGAATTGCGCCTCCAGAATTACCGGGTCACGGGGGCTGTAATGCCCCAGTGATTCCGGCAATCATGGAGGCGGAATGGAATTACCGGTCCGGTGGCAGCCTGACGGTTTTTCCGGCACGGCTACCGCCGGACTCGTAATGAGGCCCATTGAGAAATAAGGATTATGATTAATGTGTACATTTTGGCTATATAATGTTTCTTTTTAACTGTACCCCTCATTAATCAATTCTAGAGTTTGTGTACTTTTAACTAATTGTATTCTATGGACATTATTTCTTTTAAACTATGAATTGTGGAATTCTGATTGATGAATGCTGTCATTTGTGTAACTTTTCTACTTGCGTGTGAAATGTTTCTTGTAAACTGAAGTACAAGTTAATTAAAAAAAAGTTCAAGTTTACGTTTTAAGAGGTAAACACAGTATAATCCAGGATGCATGCTTAAATAGACTCAAATCTGCTTCTTGTTATTAGACAATTGTTCTTACATGTTGAAGGCACTGCCACCAGAAGCCTAATATCAACAGCAGATAATGGTGGGTGTACGTTTCTGGTGTTCGGCGATAGGACTGTTTAATTCATCTGGGTGTATTTTTTCTTATCTGTGGGAAAAGTAACATGTACTTGAGCACATCATCTGTTCGAACGTGTGTGGCATTTTCACATAATCACGCATGACAGCACTGGCCTGAACACAGGCCTCTCCTGCATATAAATGTTTCACTGACAGGAATTCCTTCTTGTGAATTTCAGACCCTGTTGCAGGGAATTTAACAACATCAAGTCACTATAACTGACAGAGGGTTGTCCTGGATACACAATCAGCCTTTCTTAGCCTGTTTGAGTTGCAGTCCAGGAAGTTGATATGTCTTTAAAGGGGAAGGTTGAAGCACTCATTTTACACAGGTCAAGCATTGATAAAGTATGCACAAAGTACACCACCATGCGAGCAAGTGCTGCCCCCTGACATCGCTGCTGGCATGGTAGAGCTCAACACATTTCGAGGGCAAGGAACTATGGGTTCTCCTGCTGCCAGCTGCACTTGACTGAGGTCGGTTCTTGATAACTCAATACAGACCTTCAGTAGAAACACATGTTGGTGAAAAACGTTGCAGAATTATTTCAAGGTGTGGGAATGCACCAGGATGACCCCTGTTTTAGTCGCCTTTGGTGACACTACGGATAAGCACAGGATCCATTAATAAGCAGCAAGGTGGAAAGGTGATGCGAGGGGAGGCAGGTCCTGGCACCCACTGACCTTGACTCCCTAGGGGATTACCAGGAAGGAATGGTAAGTCTTTGTGAAACCCCTGACTGCTGAGCTGCTAAGGCATCTGTCTAGAAGCCGGCCACACTGTGAAGATGCTTAACAGAAAACCTACATCATGGTGTTGAGTTAAGCATCCCCACCTCACGCCCTAACTTCTCTCGGTACACTGGTTATTGGACATGGGGAACTCATTAGATGTCCAGGACATGTCCCTATTTTGTCAATGCTACTTGGAGAAATGTGTTGGTCCTGTTTAATGTTTATTTCTCTTAGGGGTGGTAGAGCCTTAGTATAAAGTTAGACAATCAGAAGGCTCTTTGGCCTCGTCCTTGTCTGTGCACAATTATGGTGTTTACTAACTTGGATCACTACCATGTGAATCTTTTATATAAAACATTGGATGGTAAGAAAACCAAGGATGATAATGATCTTACTCAGTAGACACTTGCAGATCATAGCATTACAGGGAGTATAAGCGATAAGGTGAATAGGAAGACTTCTCGTCTTTAGTGCGTGGATACTTTGCTTGGATTATTTAAGCACTATATGAGAACCAAGTTATTATTATTATGATGGATATTTTACTTGGATTATTTAAGCACTATATGAGAACAAAGTTATTATTATTATGGCAATGGGGCCAGATCATGTAAATGGACTACAAAAAACAGGACCACTTTAAATCAGAATATCGTGGATAGAGGAATATTTGGCTGCAAAGGAGGGCAACAGCGTAAGAGAATCAGAACACATAGGGTGCGATAGCCAGCCTTAATGTAGCCAGCCTTGTCATGGTTCACAGCAGTTTTACTTCACATCTGCCTTCTACCACAGTCTCATGGTTTCTCAGATTCCTTACACACGTGCCCTCAGAAACCGTGAGGAAATTGGGCACTCACACTCATCTCGATGAAGCATAGCTTTGTAACGATGTGGATGTGGGAATCCCTATTGGACCCTCTTGAGCCTGGCTTCCGACCAGGCTTTGGAACAGAGACCACATTGATGACTTGATGACGGTGTGGGATAATCTCCTTGAGTTGGCAGATCATGGAGAGTTATCCCTATTGGTCATGTTGGATCTCTCTGCGGCGTTCAATAAGGTGGATGACCGTATCTTGCGTGGATGCCTCGGGGAGATCGGAAACATCTCTGATCTGGCACTCAAGTGGTTTAGGTCCTTTCTTTCAGACCGGCAACAATGGATCAGACTGGGTAGGTTTCTCTCGAATTCCTTCCCACAGGAGTGTGCAGTAATGCATGGATCCTCACTCTCTCCCCTTCTTTTTAATCTATACCTCCGGCCATTGATGGACATACTGAGGAAACACAAAGGAAAATTCTATTCCTATGTGGATGATAGCCAGGTGTTCATCAAAATAGGAAGGTAGAGGAGACGTTTCAGTTGGTTGAAAGATACTTGGAAGAAGTCAAGGGGTGGATGTCCTCCAATTGTTTCCTTCTGAATGCTGGTAAAACAGAAGTAGCATTGTTTGACCCAAAACATCTTATGGGGGAAGAAGGTGCCCAGGTTCACTTTGCTTTTTGAGCTCAGAGCATAACATATTTAGCATTTATTTGGCAGGAGGATCTAGAGAGCAAGGCGCAGGTAAGTGCTAAGGTGCAGACAGTTTAGTTTTCAGCACCCTGTGTCTCCTGAGACAGGCTTGAAGAGGGAGTCTGGATCCTGGGGGCACCCCCGCCCCCACCAAGTTCATGACAAGACAGAAGGCCAGAAAAACCCACAACCACCCATTCTATTTCAGATGAATCCCAAATGCACCAATGATTGACAAATACACTGAGAGGTACCCTCTCAGTAAGCCATACAGACAAAGTGCAGTACAATCTATCCATGGGTGGGAGAAGAGCCATAGACCATGGTCAGAGACGCCTTTATGGAAAGCCTGGACTAAGCTCCAAGAAGCCATCCTACTGACGTCATTAGAGACACTACCACATAGCAGCGTTAGACATGAAACACATGTGCATCCATACTGCACCACACAAACACATGCTCAGGTACATGAAGAACATGAGTGCACAGTTCTATAGATAGCGGACAGATACATAAACATACTGTCAGTGCTTTATTATTTTGTCATAAGCGAAATGCAGTAACGCAGAAACCGTAGGGCACAAGAGATCCTGAGCGAGCTTGCCGATGCTTAAAGCCCATAGTCGCATGGACATACAGGAGTGTATATGGAACCTGATCCAACCACGTATAGCTAACCCATAGGGAAAGTAGTATAACATGGACAATGTAGAAACCACATTTTAAGGTTTGGGAGAATTTCAACAAGCCTCAAATCCCTGAGCAGGAGACGAACAGAGGTGGCTTAGGCTGACAGAGAGCAAGACATGTGAGACAAGGTCCACAGCCAAGGCCAATATATATGAAGACATTCCAATCCCAGCTGCAGAGAAACAGAATAAATCCTCATAATTAGGAGCAGCAGAGCTCGATTTCTGTGGTCTCTAAACACGTGGTACAGCCGAATGAAACAATGGACAGTCTTCCACGGCGGCAAAGAGCAGCTAGACGCTGATTGCAACAAGTGTTGCTACCGCGAGGAGAATATTCTAATAAGGCAAAGGTGGTGTACAGAAGTTACAATACAGACACATAATCGTTCACATTACCTTGAAAAGGTACACAGCGAGCTGAGAACTTGTTTGAGCCCCAGGCATCGGGGATCAGCTCTAGCCAATCACAGTCTAGTATCCTAGGGATGGATGTGACAGACAAGAACCAATGGTAAACCCGCTACTCTGCAACAATGTAATTAATAGTGAATTGGGGATAGGACAGGCCAGCCACCTGACATGTATGAGCTAGTAGAATTACACATATAGGTGACATATAGGTTACTAGACTCCCGATGGCCAATCCCTCAATCCAATAGGTTTTTGGAGAAAGGCCCAAGTGATGACCGAGTAGTGATGTGTTTTAGAGTAAAACTGGCCTGCGAGCCAGGAGCCAGAGTGAAGTACTGGAATCCACCTGTGTTCTTGTATTGATCCCTGTTGGTTATATTTGCAATCAACCGCAGTTTCAACTTGCCGTTGACTGAGTCCTCCGTGTATACTGAAGGAGGGAGTTGGGTTCTCCAAGTCCGTGGACTCCCAGCATCCCTCTAGCATACCTGGGAGTTCGTCCCAACAGGCTCTCCCATTTATCCTGGCCAAGGATCATGCAGTGTGGTGGTGGTAGCCCTGGCAAACTCACGTCTGAATTATTGTAATGTATTGCTGGCAGGCATCCCATCTACACAAATCCAGCGATTGCACAAATCCCAAAACGCAGCTGTTAGACTGATTTTCCGAATAAGGAAATCTTTCCCGATCTCAGGTATGCATCGATTTATACATTGGCTTTCAGTTGAGGATTGTATTGATTTTAAATTCCTCTGTTTAGTTTTGAAGTGTGAACAATTTGGCACCTAGTTTCCCATCAGAAAAAATATTCTGGTATCAACCAATACCACAGATGCGGTCTAGTGATAACTGTGCATCTATGATATGATCACTACCCAGAGGTTTCTAAGCGCGGACTCAGGGATCGAAACTGTGTAGCTCTGTGTCACCTTGCTTCCAAGGTGAGCACGTTGCCGCTGAGCTATCCTCCCGAGACGATCTAGGGCTCTGACGTTCATTCATCGTCCCATTTCTTTTCTGCTGCATTTTTTCAGAAATTGTTTGGCTAAAAAAAAACATCAGAAAATAGAGGGGTGGGTTAAAGGGCATGTAAGGGATATGATGGGGAATAGGGAATAAATATTAGGGGAGGGGGAGTTTGGGGGGGAACCTCCTGCCCAAATAAAAACAAAATGTGATTACTTTTTTTCAGCCAAAACGTTTTTTGTAAAAAAATGCTGCGAAAAGAAAACGGGTGATGAATGACCATAGAACCGTATCTAGGGGGGACCGCAGGCTTGCTATATTTGGCCCAAAGTTATGGAATAAGCTTCCTTTGGAAATTCAGGCCATTAAAACTCTCTATCACTTTCGCAAAGTTTTAAAGTCCCACCTGTTTAAGTAAAAGTGGTCAGGGGAGGCGTTAATGTAGGAGTTTACCCTCAGGATTAATGGCCGGCATCTGATAGAAATGTTTTTTCACATAGTTCCCTGAGTATGTTTAGATTCAATCTGCGCACAGATACGATTTAGTTTGTTAGGTGCGCTATGCAAAGGACTCAAAATCAAAAGATGAACCCCTGAACCCCAGGAAGGCACAGCCGTCAGCCTGTCATTGTTTGAACTTGTAAGCAAACTAAAGGGGTGATGGCTGGAAGGTTTAGACCTTTGGCATTGCGTTTGGTCTTTCCCCCTTCTGTAATGCCTGACAGGCTGAAGAAGGATGGCGATGGTATGGATGGTTGCCCAGAGCAATAAGTGTATTTACTTTAGTGAATTCTTCTTTACAAAAAACGTTAGGAATTGAATGCTTAAATTTCTCTTTACAAGTTGGAATTGCCATTTGAAGAGGATCTTTTTCCTCATAGGAGCGACCAGGTGATCATCTCCGTGCGTTCTGGGGTGTAAACATATTTTACTGCCCAGAGCAATAGCCAGAGGTTAGGGTTAATGCTAAACCTTCCAGCCATAAACTGTTTTGTTTTGTCTGGTTATTCTGGTAAGTCATGGCAGGAAACTGTTAATTCTTTGACTTTAAAAGGGGTATTGTGATTGTTGAGCGATTTAGAGGATCTCTTGGGAACTTTTGGTAGGCGCCTCAACCACTGCTCCACCATCTCCTACCATTCCACTCAAACCCCTTAAGCGTTGCACACCTCCACAAAGCCAAGACAGACAAACAAGCTAAGGGAGGGAAGGAGAAATACAAACAAATGCTACACTTTGTTGCTGATACCTGGGGCATCTTACAACCACAACACATGCGAGAAGAGTGTGTATACGCAAGGCTTGGTAAAGTGGCCATGTGATAGCGCATGGCAGTGGGGAACATAAGAGTAGTGCAGAGACTGCTATGTGTGAAAGGGTACGATGTTGTTACATCACCAGTATATTTTTCGATTAGTCGTAAAACCTCGAATAATAGCCGACCTGTGTTGCAGCAGATGCAAACGGTACACAGAAACCTCCTAAGCTAATAAGCAAGCCAGGGAGTGACACTTGCTACCACGGTACCATCCTTGACTCCAGAGACAAGAAAAGCCAAGCATTTCATCACAGCCGGTGAGTTGAGGGGAGAGCCAATATATGAAACTGAACTGTGATGAATGAAAGTTGCAAAATAGCAGAAAAGTGAAGTTCAAAGAATTCTTAATGTTAAGGGAAAACCAGCTGCAGAGGTTTCCGGCACCACGTGGGTGCTCATTTAAGAAACTCTGGTTGATCCCACATTTGTTAAAACCACCGATACCAGAAGGCTCTAGTAGAGCTGAAAGGAAAAGGTCAAAGTGGTCGAACAGCAAAATCCCCCTGTACAGTCGAAAGTCTTTGACCAACAAACCAGTGAAAACTCAAGGGAAGTGAATCCTGCATCATAAGAAAATAGAAGGAAATGTAAAGTTGGCAAGAGTGAACCCAACGGAGCGATGCAGATGGAAAGGGGCAAAGCCTAAAGTCACGATGAACAGTATGTTGACAAAAGTGAACCCAACAGAGGGATGTCCACAGTGAACTGTTTAAAAATACAATAAGATTTGTGAATGCCAGAAGTGAAATTAAGTTGAAAAGCCGTAGTGAACCCGACAAAGGGTGGCTAACCTTTGAGAAGGGTCTGAGCCCGGAAGAGTGGGGTCCAGGGGTGAAAAGGCATCACCCCAAGTGCAAGCAGAAAGGATGTTTTGTTTATTATTTTTGGAACACATCAGGTCCTCAGAGGCAAGAGAAATGTTTGCAGAAAAGTGACTTAACCACCGAAGGGCTTGATACCTGAGAGCAGAACTGTAGTCTTGTGCTGGGAAAGTTCCTGCGGGTGCTGTGCTCCAGAGTCCTGCCTTGTCCCATGCTGAAAACATGGGGAAGGGAGACCCCGACTACTGCATCCTGACTTATTATTTGTGAACACTTCTTTCTTTCCTGTGAATCCTATCCCACACCGTTTTGTATTTAGTTGTAAAGACTGGCAATAGGTTTTTCTTAGTATAGGTACTTTTATTTTGACAAGACGCCACTAGGACTGCCTTATTTTGATTTGATGGTCGTGGCTTGCTCCCATCTTAGATTTAGGTTTAGATTAGGTTTTTTCCCACCTGCATGCACAGTTTGATAAACACCCTTCAACTGGGATGACGTGTGTCTGTCTTTACTGTTGCCACCATGAGTTCCTTACAGTACCCCGATACCTCTGAACTGTGCACATAGCTACAACAGAAATCCTTTTCTCCCCCCTGCGCTTAGTAATGAAACCCGACCCCTCACTTATTCAGGTCCCACAGCAACAAAAGAACAAGCACAAGGCAGTGAAGTGCAGTATAAATCCCAATAGCACTGCATAGTGCCGTTGAGCGGATACAGTGAATGTGCATAAGCAGAAGACATGCTAAGGGTAGTTTCACGTCTACGTATGGGATTGCTTTATCCTGGAATGTGAACCTCCAGTTTTCCACTTGAGGGGCCTCGAATGTAGCCCTACAAGCTCTGCCGGAGCATCGCTCCCCATCACCCGTAACGCCCCCCACCTCAACAGGTGAGGCCTTACAAATAAACAAATATGTGAAAATCTGTCTAAACAAATACATCACAACTTCTGTAATGAAAATGTGTGCAGGAAACCTTGAAAGTCGGCTTGGTGAGTATAATAAATGTTTCATTTAGTATTCTTCAAATAGGTGCAAACAATGTAATGTAAGTGGTCTTGTATAGTGAACAATTTATTATTTTGACATTACTGAATGGCAAACTATTTGACCTACTGAGGGTCTCTCCCCTCTACCCCCGAAGCGCACCTCTCCTCAGCCCTTCTTTGAGACCTGGTGGCAGGGTCTCCGACCCCCACATGCACATCTGTCCCTGACTTTCCCCATGACCTCCTCCCAGTGTTTCTGCTCACTCACAAACACTCACAACCACTGACGGCTAGTTTGTGACTCTCGACAGTGTTGGTGTGGACCTAAAATGATGAGTAGCACCTCAATGCTGCTAGTGGGGGTGCCCAGGTGTGAGTACGAAGGCCCGGCAAGTAGCTCTACCCTGTTGGGAACCTGCTAGTTTGGGATCACAACAGCTAGTAAATCTGATATAGCTCAAAAGCTGAACTACTTTTCCCGAAAGTTTAGGCAGATGTGAAGATCGAAAATATGCAAACGTTGGGAGGAATGGAGAGAGGGCTTTCCCACTGGCATGACTGGCTTTCTTCTCTAGTCTCTTTCTATTCCACCACTTTCTCTTCGCTCTTAATTTAACGTTCCGCCTTATTGTCCCTACACCTCCTTGCGCTTCCTCTCGTTTCCGGTCCTTTTCTCTACTTGCGCCCCATCATTGCAATTCTCTTGCCGGTCGCTCCCCTGCAATCTACCATATCTTCCGTACTGGGATTAAAGGCCACTTTCTGCCTCTTCTCTCTGACTCCTGACAAAGATTCTGCCTATTCTATTCCATTACTTCATTATTGTTTAGTACCATTCTTGTTCCTGCACGTTATAGTGCTGTGAAGTGGCCAAAACAGCATTTAGTGCTATGCCAACCACCATATAAATTGGCGTCGGTTTCCATAGTTACCCAGATGTCATCAGCCATTGTTGCAAAAAGAAATCTCACTTAACAGAACTCTTCTGCAGACAGAACTATTTCTCCTGTGCTGTTTTTTCGTGGTTTTGTATTCACCTCACTGTCTGCCCTACCCTACTGTACTGCTGTGTGCTCCTTTGCACTCTTCCTTCCTCCAGGTTCTCATTTGCCAACTACTTTGTCCTTGTTGTTTTTGTTAAATCATTCATTTAGCAAACTGTTCTACTATCATCTGAGCTCTTGTCATATTGATCAATTATCTACTATTGTCTCATCCCTCTTTGTCTCGTTTGTCTCGTCCCTCTTTGTCTAATCTGCTTGCACCCCTCTCTGTGTCCTTCCCTAGTGTCTCCCCGCCTCCCCGCTCCCATCCCCCTTTTTTCTTCTCTTCTCTCCCTACATACTCTATGGTTGTCTCTGTCTCTCCTATCTTTTCAAACTGCTTCTCTATCGACTATCCTGCTCGCCTCAGTAAATCTGGTAGGAATACATTTAAAAAGTACATCCTGGTCTCCAACCCAGTCCTCCCTGTCGCTGGACATCCTGGTCTCCAACCCAGGCCTCCCTATCGCTGACACCTATACCAGTGCTTCCTCCAGGAAAACCCTCACCGACATCCTTTTTGTCATTCCCTCACGAGACCTATGGACTCTTCATATGGTCTCTGTGCTTTCTGCTTTCTCTTCTTCTCCCATTAATAGTGGCACCCGGTGGGCAGCCCTCCTGGCCCCCTTCCACTCCTCTAAGGTCATTATTAATGTTTACCTGAATGGTACCGTTTTGGTCCAAGGCCAAGATAGACGCTTCCTGTGCCTCATTAATTTCCTTTCTTCCACTGCTGTCCCCTCTCTTCCCTCCATGGCTTCCTTGCCTCCCCCCACTGTCTCCTCCTTGGCTACCTTGCCTTCTCCTCCTTCCTCTTCTGTCCCCCTCGGGCTTCTTCTACACCTCCGCAGGGTGTACCTCTGATTTGTACCGCTCCCCGGAAGTCTTTCAAGGATGGCAAACTTCTCCATATTGCCACTCTCAACTCTTGCTCAGCTGTCCAACACTCCTCTGACATCTGCCGCCTCCTGGAAGAACTTGACCTCAATGTCCACGGTATCATGGAGACAAGGTTCACTGCCAACTCTGTCAAAATCTTTGAAATCTCCTCCCAGATGGCTACAACATCCTCTCTGCACCCAGATCCAACTGTTCCCGTAGGGGGTGTAGCCCTGATCTTTCCGGAGTTGATTCCTGCCTCTGTCATTCCTGCGCAGGCCTACTCCTCTTTTGAATGCCTTGTCTGCAGGCTCTCTCCCTCTCTCCTGGCCATTCCCCTTACTGTGGCCACCATCTATCGGCTACCTAGCCAGATCTCCTCCTTCCTCTCTGAGTGGGCGGACCTCTCCTCTTCCCTCCTGGTCTCCACCACTCAACTCCTCCTTCTTGGAGACTTTAACATCCACCTGGATGCCTCCTGTCCTCTTTCTTCTGGACTCTTTCGCGACCTCTGCGACTCTCTCTCACTCTATAACCTCCCGTCTGGCCTGACTCACTCTGCAGGGCACACTCTGGATGTTCTGATCTCTTCAGACCTTCCCCTTTCTATCCCTCTCACCACTCCTCTCTATCAGAGTGATCACTTTCTCCTTTCCTCCCAGCTCACCCTCTCTACCCCTCAGGCCAAGCCAACTTCAGCACTGCCACCTACCTTCTCGGTTATCCAACCCATGAAGTGGGTGACACAGACCCTGACACAGCCCTTTCCATGCTCCACTCTGCTATAGCTGATACTCTTGATGTTCTTGCCCTTGTCATGAGGATCCGCTCGAAGCCCAAAGCCCAGTGCAACTCCTGGTACGACTCAGATCTTGTCACCCTTAAACGCAAGTGCAGGGTGGTTGAGAGGAAATGGCATGCTTCCGGTACATCTTCTGACACACTGGCCTGCCGCATGCTCCAAAGGCAATACCGGCTCTCTGTTCACATTAAGAATAGAGCCCCCATCCAAGCCCGCACCTTTGCGGGATCCAACAACTCGGCCAAGCTCTTTAAAATCTGCAAGGAGCTGGCCAATCCTGCTGCTGTCTCTACCTCTCCTCTCCCCACCCAGGCCCTCTGCACGGCCCTGGCTTCTCATTTCATCTCTAAAACTCAGGACATCCTGTCCTCTCTCTATTCCTCTCCCCCTCATCGCTCTTCCCCTGCCCCCTCTTGGACCACCTCAGCTCCCTCCTTCTCTGCTTTTCCCCTGTTCTCCCCAGACAAGGTTTCTAGACAAGTCGGATCTATGAAAGTCTCGTCAAAACAGGTTCTCCCTTGTTCCTCCAAAACCATCAAGGACCACATTGACACCCTGGCTGCAACCACACCTTCACCACTGGAGTCTTCCCTTCCCCCCTGAAGTACTCCCTTGTGCACCCTCTTCTTAAGAAACCCTTAGCTGGCCCCTCCTGCCCGGCTAACTCACCCAGTCTCCATCACTCCTTTCCTAGGAAAACTCCTGGAAAAGCTGGCCATCTCTGAACTTAATCTTCACACTGAATCTGTTGGTTGTCTCCATGACCATCAGTCTGGCTTCAGAGCAGCCAGAAGCATGTAAACTGCTCTCCTAAACATCTGTGAAGACTTGCTCTCCAACCTCGATTCCAATACCCCTGTGTCCTCATCTTACCTGATTTCTCTTCTGTCTTTGACACGGTCAACCATGCCATCCTGCTCAACTGTCTCCGTGATAACATGGGTATCACCAATCAGGACCTGGCTTGGCTAACCTCTTTCCTCTCTGATCGACCCTCCCAGGTCCAACTTGGGTCCTTCCTTTCCTCTATCTCTCTCTCTCTATCTGTGGTGTTCCCCAGGGGTCTAACCTCTCTCCCTGGCTGTTCAACCAATACCTGGCACGTCTTGCCCACCGCATTTACGCTCTCTGCCCCATCTTTCATTGCGATGCGGATGACAGTCCGCTCATTTTCAGGCTCCTTGCAAGCGCCTCTTCTCCGTCTCTCATCTCTGACTGTCTGTCTGCTATCCAGGAGTGTTGTGCCACCAATTATCTCTGCCTTAATGCCAGTAAGACTGAGATTCTCCTCATAGGCACACCTGCTCCCTCCTTTCCTGTGACTCTCTGGCCGTCCTCTCTTGGTCCTCTTCCTGCTCCCACCTGTGAGGCTAAAAACCTCGGGGTCATCTTCAACTCCACCCTCTCCTTCTCTCCTCACATCTCCGACGACTCTAAGAAGTCACACTACCAGCTGCACCTCCTCAGAGGTATTCTTCCTTTCTTCTCCTTCCCACAGATGCTCACTGTCTCCAGAGCTCTGGTTCTCTCTAGGCTGGACTATTGCAACAGCCTCTTTCTAAATCTGCCTGCCTCTACTCTCTGCCCTTTGCAACTCATCCAAAACAGGACTGTGAGACTTGCCCTTGGCCCCAAGCCCAGGGATTGTATCTCTCCTGGACTGAAATCTCTACACTGGTTCCCAGTGGCTGCGAGGATTAAGTTCAAAACCCTCTGCATTGTCCACAAGGCCTTCTGGGGCCTCGGGCCTCAATACCTTCAACTCTCTCTTCACAAATATCTTTCTTCTGGAGCTCTTCGCTCATCCACCTCCAACTCCCTCAGTGTGAGTTGCTTCTCCAAGCAACGAGTTGGTGGTCGATCTCTTTCTTTGGCTGGGGCCTCCCTCTGGAACGGCCTCCCTTCCTCTCTGAAACTTGAGGAGAACCATGTCTGGTTCCGGAAGGACCTCAAGACCTTCCTCTTTGCTTCTGCTTTCTCTGGCTGGCTGAAACTGAAACTGCACTGGTCACCTGGCTACCCTCTGTTCCCGGGCCCAGGTCCCCTCCCTGCCAGTTGCATCCCTGCACTGCCTCCCAGGCAACCCTTGCACTCGGGGGCTGTTTCTGTATCCCTACAGTCCCCTAGCAGCACTTGATACCTGATGTCTGCACTTAACCCTACACTTGCCACCAGCTGGCCGCATTTTTTTTATTGGTTTTTATTTATTTTTACTGTGGATCCCATGTACTGCACTGCCCCCTCCCCCTCGTACTTTTCCCCTCCCCTCCACTTGCGCGATCTCAGTGTCACCTGGCCTAGTAAGATCATTGTCTCTGTCTTCCCTCTGTTCCCCCTCCCTTGCCTCGTGGTGCCTTGAAACACTTGTGTATAGGCTTGTTACAAATGCCATATCATATCATTTCATATCCTAGTAACAGAACATTTGTTTGCAGAGGAATAGTGACATATTGTAACATTAATCAATGCAATTCAAATATTTGTTAAGGTTTTGCTTTGTGAAGGTAACATCTATTTAATACCCAAAGAACATTTTAAATGCAAAGCAATCCAGCACATTTTTGTTAGACAATTTTATGTCATACAATGCAAAGGGCCTCATCACGAGTTGGGCGGTAACGCCGGCGCTATTACCACCGGTGCTATTAGCCCTGCTGCCAAACCCCCGTCGCTATTAGCGCCGGATCACGGGTTTGGCGGAACGGTTAGTGCCCATTCCCCATTGGGGCCATTCGGGAATTATTCATTCGCCATCGGGCCCAATGGGGAAAATGTGCGCTATTACCGCCGGCGGATTTCCCGCCGGTGGTAATAGCGCCGAAAATCGGCACATTTGCTGCAGATTTCACCCCAGCTCAGAGCTGGGGGGAAATCCGCCAAGGCCATGATCTGGCGGACCCTTAAATGTGGCGTTAATAGCGCTACTGCCACATTCAAGGGTTACCTCCAGACTTGTGATGAGGCCCAAAGTCTTTGATATGAACATATTCATTATTAATGTATGTGACCGCTCAGGCAATTTCTTTACATCTAAAATTCGTGCTGAAATTAAGGTACTATTAATGTGTCCTAACTCTTCAATGGTCAACATTGCTATATTCTAAGGGGTGATCTCAGTACTAAATTCTCTCATATGGCAATGCACGACGGGGATTGTCACCAGTTTGACGACTCTTAGGGCTTGATTTACAACAATGTTTTCAATGGGACATTTTTGTAAATCAGCCGCTTATTGTATTCATGTAACCATTTTTAACAATAAATGTGTCACAAAAAGTGTCTTATTTTGCATATTCCATTTAGAATCGCTAAATAGGAGACGTAAGGTGATGTTCCCTGACAATATATTTGTATGTCCTCCAACTTTTGCTCCACGATTGACTATATATTTTGAAGTGTTGCTTATTTAATGTATATAAACTCTTTGGGGGTTATCCCCCGTTCTCAAAGTGATCATCTCCCCTTGTTACGAAGATTGACCGTGGCCAACACTAATCATCTCGATAACGATAGGATTGGAGCGGTAGGTGTCAAAGTGGACAGAGTGTAATCTAGAAAGAACTGGAAGAAATATTCATAGGTACAGTTTAGATCCCCTTCTAAGCTTATCTGCGGGGACGCCTTATGGCTGGCTAGCAATATCAGATGCTTGCTCCTTATTACTTGAGGAAGTTACAAGGGCAAGTCCAAATCAGGCATACAAGAAACAGTCAAGTAATACACAGCACGCAGTGGGCCCTAAACATCAATGTGATAGAATGATTGTTAAGTGCAAGTGTGAATTGAGATGTAATTTGAGGGTTGCAATTTGCTCCAGTTACACCGACGATGTGTAGGCAAAGGCGCCCAAGCTCTTAAAGAGTGCCTACAAAAAGTGGTTGCATTTTTATGAGCAAGCAATATGACAAAGACAGTGGCAAGTTATGTGCAAAACTATTAGGATCAATGATAATAGGAAATTGTGATTGCTGGCAGATGGTAAGAACTCGCAACAGGCAACAGTGAGTTGCATTTCATCAAATGCTTCAGAGAAGACTCTTGCCACGACCTTGGCAAACAGAGACAAGACTACATTTTCCCATGCAAGAGCTAGTTGCAGGCCCAGCTCCAGGAATATTCATCTGGGTGGGCCACTTTTATGATAAGGGGGTCCCAAATTCCACTGGGCTTGGGTCTGAGCGCACCCTTAAGAAAGTGCTGGCGTCGATCCAGATTTTGCAGATCCGTGATCCTGCAAAAATGTCTTCCCAGGTCTGAAAAAATATATTTGCATTGCTCTATAAAAAAACAGTACAGAGCAAAAGGAGAAGCAAGGAAAAAAGTGTTTCAAAATCAATCTTCCTATTTTCCCTTCCCATCTGCTCCTCCCTTGCTATTATGTCCTATCCCCCCCCCCTTTCACCTTCCTTCAGCTGCCCTGATCACCATTCCCATTTACCTCCAGTCCGACCTACTCGGACCAGCCCCCAGCATGTCTTTCTTAGCCAGGTTGGGGAACATCGAGGGTGATGCATACTCCACCTCCTCTGAGGGCTGAGCAGTGAAGCCCCCAGTCTTTGTACCATCTCAGATGATGGTGTTCACCCAACAGTGTCTTCCTGAACACTGTGGCTATCCCCAGAGGCCCCAGAGGAGGTGCTTGTGGTTGCTCCATTTTATGTGAAAGATAGACCACCTTCCCCAGAATACTGAAGTAAGGAATAAGAGATTGTGTTTCTTAGAAAATTACGTTGCAAGAATTGTCACCTCCAAGGATGGCTGCCTGAAGGCTGAGCTCCTGCACCTGAACTGAATTCCTGCCCTACTATGGCTGATTCTGTCATTTCTGACCCAAAACAACCTGCAAAATGACAGAAGGGAGATGGAGATGTGACCTCTGATGAGTGGGTGGATAAAATATTGGACTTACTGACTAAATTGACTTTGGATGTCAATGACATTAAGGAAAAGATGACCAAGGTGGAAGAAAGGTACACTGAACTGACATCTAATTTCCATAGAGTGGAAACCAACTTGGATTTCATGGATGACAAAATGGAAAGGATGGAAAACCACATCAAGGATCTGCAGATGAAAAATGAGAAGCTGTCCCTGAAACTCTCGGAACAGGAAAATTTCTCTAGGAGAAGTAATATCCGGATTGCTGGTGTTCCTGAGGACACTGAGAAGGGGAAACCCATGGAGTTTGTGGAGAAAATGCTGATATCCTTACTCAAATTGACTTGGAAAGGGCACACAGAGGTTTGGGGCCCAAACCGGGCATAGGTCAGCGAACCAGGCATTTTGTGGCGAAATTTTTAAGGTTTCCTGTCAAAGAAATGGTGCTTAAATAGGCTCGGGAACTGCATGATTTATCATGGAATGGTCATAGAGTGATGATTTTTGAGGATTTTAGCAGTGATGTCCTTGAAAAGAGGAGAGAATTCAATGCAGCAAAGGAAAAGCCAAAGGCAAAGAACCTTAAATATTATATGGTATATCCTGCCATCTTTCGTGTTATCAAGGATGGTAGGTTGTTCTCCTTTAATGATAGCAAAAGTGCTGAGACTTTTCTTAGTGACTTGGGTCAAGAAGCGTAGTTGGAACAGCCCATGGAAGCAGTTGCTTCGACTTCAACTTTCCAGAGGTCATTCCCTTCCAAGAAGAAAAGATGACTTTCTACTTTATGATTTGGTTTTTCTCCTTATGGTTTGGTTGCACATACTTTTTTCCTTTTTTTAAAATAATCTGTAGGCATAATGTTTTAGTGTTTTAGGACAAAAAAGAAAAAAGAAAGAAAGAAAGAAAATGTCGTGTTCATGGAAACCGTTAAATCCATTGCATCATCTTGTTTACTTTCTTACCTTTCATGCTATGACATACGAAGAATTAGAAAAAAGGCCCTAGCAGCGTTGTTGCTCATGCCCGTATAACGCGTCTGTACGTGGACGCGACGATAAAGAGGTGAGGCATGGCGATGCAATCGGCGGAATGAGGCTCCGATCCCTACATAACTGACTTCCGAAATGCTGTCTTGTGTGAGGCTAGCTGCCGACCTGCTGGTGTACAGTCAGCAGAGAAGGAGGAGAGGCGCCCACCGTATTGCCGCAGGTGAGGATGCGGGTTGGATATTTGCGTACAGTCACGAGTGGAAAGGCTCGATGCTGGCGCATGTAACGGGGCACTTCCAGCTTGAAACCTTTCCGCGCAACAGTGGTGTTCGCTCGTAGCATGGGGAACCTGCGTATCATCAGCACTCAGCATCAACGGAGGTTTCTTTCTTTGATGGGCACCGCCAGTTCGGCTGTGTCCTTCGGTGTGGTGCCTCTCCGAGTACAAACTCGTCTTGTGTCTGGAAAAATGGTATTTGGCCTGTTTACTATACAATTTAACTGAAAGTGCAACTTGGTTCTTTTATCCTGGATCTAGCCGGCGAACTGCACCCTGCATATCAACCCTATTGTTATATCTGGGCAATGGTAGCACTGGCCTTTCATGCAACTACTCTGGTTCTGGGATTGGTGGGTCTGGGTTTGGTTGGACTTGCGCTTATGCGGGGAGATGGGAGGTGGCAAAAATAAAAATAAAAAATAAAAACCACCTCAGTTTTCTGACCCATCCTGGGAATTCTATTATTGATGTTTACTGTTTTTAAAAAAACAAAAAAAGGAACAAAAAAAAAAAATACTTGAAAATGCCAGGTCTAGGGCAATTACGGGTTCCTTCCTCATGCACTATGTTTGGTTCTGTGGTGGATTGCTTCATGTCTCTTCACCTTTTTGATGACTTCCATCTCTGCGGTGGGGTCACTGATATGGAGGGTATGTGGCTGCTTCTGTATCAGTGCTTTTGTTGATGCTTTATATGGAAATTGAGTTGCCCCACCTTGCTTTGCAGGTTGGGGGCAATGTTTTCTGGAGTTAGGGGAGCACATATTCAATGGCAAGTGTTTATATAATTTATATAATTTATGTTTTCTCGATGATTGGTATCTTGGAGGGTTCTGTACTTCTTTGTTATTCATCTGGTTTGTGAAACTGGTAGGTGGGGGCGGGAATAGATATTCTTTTAAGAATTGGGATGTGTTTTCAGGTGTAGGCTCTGGAGTGGTTGTAATTCTGGAAACAAGAATAGTTGTATATATGGTGTTTCAGCATCACCTGGCAATGGCGCTAGGTGTGTGGTTAGTTTTAAGATATAGGTTTTTAAGTGTTCTTTGTATTTGTTTGTGTTTCTGTTTGTCATATATGTCAATGTTGTTTATTGACTTGTGGGCAATCTTTCAACACTTTCATCTAAACTCCCTTGGATGTCTCTCATGGATGGGATTGTTTAGTTGGCTGAACGTGGTGCAAGAGGGAACTGAGGATGGCTGAATTAAATGTGTGCTCTTGGAATGTTAAAGGCCTCAACATCCCACGAAAGAGAAGTGAGGTGCTGACCAGGTTGAGCAGAGAAAGGGTCGACATTGCTCTAGTCCAAGAAACTCATTTGCTTGATGAGTCGACACACCTTCTTAAAAATAGGTGGTTCACAAAGGTTTTTTTAAACTGTTACAGTAGTAAATCGAGAGGAGTGGGTATGTTATTGCATAAGGGGTTGAATTTGGTGGTGGATAAAGTAGTGATGGACGGGGAAGGAAGAATTATTCTGGTAGATACAAGGTATGAAGGCAGATCTGTCACAATTGGTTCTATTTATGGTCCGTGCACGGATGGGACCTCTTTTTTAATGAGGTATTGTCACTCTTGAGGGGCATGTCTGGTGAATTCATAATTCAAGGGGGTGATTTTAATTGTGTCATTGACGGAAGGTTTGATCGTGCAGCACACTGCAGATACACGGCTGAACGTTCTAGTAAGGCGTTTCGTGATTTTTTGGACAATCTGAACCTAATGGATGCTTGGAGGTTCATGCACCCTAATGATAGGGAGTTCACCTTTTATTCGCCTGTACATGATTATCACTCGAGAATTGATTATTTCCTGGTCACGGATAAGTTGAATGACAAAATTCATTCTGTTAGTATAAAAGAAAGGAGTATATCAGATCATTCGATTATGACCATGCGAGTATCTATGGGACAGGAAGATTCGGGGTTTACTAAATGGCGGATGAAATCTTATATTTTACAAGAACCAGGGGTAATTGAATCTCTGGAAGAATTCACAAGAAACTTCTTTGGCCTAAATGTTAACTCAGCTTCGGATCTTATGGTTTGGCACAGTTATAAGGCGGCCGTGAGAGGGGAAATCATAAACATTACATCTAGGATAAGGAAAAAGGGAATGGTAGAACTTGGTAGATTGGAAGATAGTCTGAATGCGGCTCAAAGAAAGTATGCAATGTTTCACAGACCTGAGGACAAGATAGAAATTGGAAGACTGAGGGAACAGGTTAAGCAAGTGATGGACATTCAATATGAAAAAGGTGTATTCTTTATGAGGCAAACATTTTGGGAACAGGGGGACAAAAATGGTAAGTTCCTAGCTAATAGACTTTGTGGTCTCACAGAGAATTCTTTTGTTCAAAGGTTGGTAGGAGTGAATGGAGAATTAACGGTTAAAAAAAGTAAACTTTGTGAAGTGTTTAGAAGGTTTTATACTTCTTTCTATGAAGATGAGCAATCTCCAACACTGGGGGATATGGATTCATTTTTTGATAACATTATTTTGCCAAGGTTGAGTGGAGATCAAGCAGAGGTTGTAGATAGTCTTATTACGGAGCATGAAGTGTTAACAGCGGTTAAACAACTTAATAGGGGTAAGTCGCCGGGTTTGGATGGTCTTCCCGCTGAATTTTATCAGGGGCTGAGTGGTGTGTTGGTGTCCTTCTTATGCAATCTGTACAATGGTTTTATGACGGATGGGGTCATGTGCCCCTCGATGAGGGAAGCCTGTGTAGTGGTTCTACCGAAACCGGGGAAAGATTGTAGAAAATGAGAAAATTACGGGCCAATATCGCTTCTGAATGTGGATTTAAAAATCTTTACGAGAATATTGACTAATAGATTAGATGCATGTGTTGGTAATTTGATAAGCGGCTCCCAGGTGGGATTCATGAGAGGTAGATACGGATATGATCACATCAGGACATTGATTGATATTTTGGGATTGCCAAAGTCTACCACTCGGGATACCCTTTTAATTTTCATGGACGCTGAGAAAGCTTTTGATAGAGTCAACTGGTCCTTCCTATATCATACCCTTAGGAGAATGGGATTTGGGGATGCGTTCATTAATACCATTCAAACATTGAACTCCCAGATTAATGCAAAAGTTTGGGTGAATGGTGCTATGTCTTCCTCTTTTTTCCTGTATAGGGGGACGAGACAGGGATGCCCATTGTCGCTGTATCTCTTTAATTTGGCACTGGAACCGCTAATTGCGAACCTAACACAGGAACCTAGTTTTTGTGGCCTTCAATTCGGGAATGAGGAGGTACAAGTTCTTTGTTATGCTGATGATATGACTATTGTTTTATCCAATCCAGCGGAGGGGTGCGATAAGCTTAAAAGTATGTTTGATGAGGTGGGTCGTTATCTGGCCACAAGATCAATTGGGGGAAACGGTAGCCTTCCCGTTGGATGTGTGACAACCACGGGATGTGTTGGGTTTCGTGGAATTACCATTGGGAAGTGGGTGTTATAAAGTCTCTGGGTGTTTATTTGGTCAGAGACTTGAAAAGGATGGTCGGGTACAATGTGTCTAAAGTATTGGAAAATGTGAAAAGGGATATATTAAAGTGGGGCCAGTTGACATTGGGGTTGTGGGCTATAATAAATGCAGTAAAAATGGTTCTTTTACCAAAAATTCTATATATAATACAGTCCATCCCTTTAAGATTCACTAAAAAGGTCATTGGTTCTATTGATAAAGTTTTTCAGTCCTTCCTCTGGGGGGATGGAAATAGACCTAAAGTGGCTAAATTTGTATTACTGCATCCTGTGAGAGAAGGGGGATTTGGATACCCAAATTTGGGGAACTATTGTACTGGTTTTATATTGAAAAAATCAACTTCTTATTTCTCCAATGCGAACGGTTATCTGCCTACTTGGCATATTATTGAGAATTCTCAAGTTTCGCCTTATGCCCTAAGTGATCTCTACTCTATGTCGAAATTGCCAAATTCAGGAGCGAAATTGCCATCTATATGTGCTACTAGGGAGGCATTACAAAGATTTGTGATTAGTAGTGGTGATGATGTTTGGATGCATTTTGATGCTTCTTTGTGGCATAATATGGGACTGCAATTGGCGAATAAATCTTTGTGCTGGAAAAGTTGGATTAATAAAGGTATACTCAAGATACGTGATGTGTGGCACAATGATCGGATGATTCCCTTTGATCAACTGAGGCAGGGGCGTTGCTGGGGGGGGTTAAGGGGGAAATCCTGATCTTTTGGTTGTAGCCCCGGATAGAATCTCAGGAGCTACAGCCAAAAGACTAGCTAGCCCCCAGTCCCAACAGTTCCGACATCAGCTTAGCCCCGGGTCTTTTCCAGACCTAGCAACTCCCCTGAACTGAGGACTTCTTTTGGGATTGGGGGTAGGGAACGGGAACGGTACAGGTCTTTGAAGGCTCTTTTGATTGAACGATCTGGTATGCTGAATGATACAATGGCGGAGAGGCCTTCAGTATGTGAGGTGGTTCGCTCCTGCCAGTATACTGTTTCCACCTATATAAAGGTGATGCCGCTGGATGATTGGGAAGTGGTAGCATGGGATAAGCTTCGCCAGGCATGGATTGAGGAACTTAATGTCGATATACTGGTAAGGGAATGGGAATATCTGCTTCGTGTAGGGGTGCAAGCAAAATTGGATTTGGGGCTACGTTACATTAGGCAACGGATGATCCCCAACAAGGGTGAAACACGTGTATGGGGTTGCTGGTGGTACTCTCGTTCAGATTGGAATTGCCTTTGTATTTCGGTGCTAGACTGCCCCTGGGCAGGACAAAGACTGATATGCAAATGGATATTTCCCTTCTGTGAAAGGCACAGTGAGTAAAAGCAGTGGCTGCGAACTCTCAAGTGGTTAATAACCACTGAACAGGTTATCATGTCTGTTCTTGCGAGAGAGGGGCGCCCGCTACCTTTGTAAAACTATTTGTTAAGGAACCTGGGATTGGTAACCCTAGGTCTCCTGGGGGCAACCAGACGTGGTCTCCCTCTCACTGTGCTTAGAGAGGCATCAGCTTCACCTCACTGATGATCCCCAACAAGGGTGAAACACGTGTATGGGGTTGCTGGTGGTACTCTCGTTCAGATTGGAATTGCCTTTGTATTTCGGTGCTGGACTGCCCCTGGGCAGGACAAAGACTGATATGCAAATGGATATTTCCCATCTGTGAAAGGCACAGTGAGTAAAAGCAGTGGCTGCGAACTCTCAAGTGGTTAATAACCACTGAACAGGTTATCATGTCTGTTCTTGCGAGAGAGGGGCGCCCGCTACCTTTGTAAAACTATTTGTTAAGGAACCTGGGATTGGTAACCCTAGGTCTCCTGGGGGCAACCAGACGTGGTCTCCCTCTCACTGTGCTTAGAGAGGCATCAGCTTCACCTCACTGATGATCCCCAACAAGGGTGAAACACGTGTATGGGGTTGCTGGTGGTACTCTCGTTCAGATTGGAATTGCCTTTGTATTTCGGTGCTGGACTGCCCCTGGGCAGGACAAAGACTGATATGCAAATGGATATTTCCCATCTGTGAAAGGCACAGTGAGTAAAAGCAGTGGCTGCGAACTCTCAAGTGGTTAATAACCACTGAACAGGTTATCATGTCTGTTCTTGCGAGAGAGGGGCGCCCGCTACCTTTGTAAAACTATTTGTTAAGGAACCTGGGATTGGTAACCCTAGGTCTCCTGGGGGCAACCAGACGTGATCTCCCTCTCACTGTGCTTAGAGAGGCATCAGCTTCACCTCACTGATGATCCCCAACAAGGGTGAAACACGTGTATGGGGTTGCTGGTGGTACTCTCGTTCAGATTGGAATTGCCTTTGTATTTCGGTGCTGCACTGCCCCTGGGCAGGACAAAGACTGATATGCAAATGGATATTTCCCATCTGTGAAAAGCACAGTGAGTAAAAGCAGTGGCTGCGAACTCTCAAGTGGTTAATAACCACTGAACAGGTTATCATGTCTGTTCTTGCGAGAGAGGGGCGCCCGCTACCTTTGTAAAACTATTTGTTAAGGAACCTGGGATTGGTAACCCTAGGTCTCCTGGGGGCAACCAGACGTGGTCTCCCTCTCACTGTGCTTAGAGAGGCATCAGCTTCACCTCACTGATGATCCCCAACAAGGGTGAAACACGTGTATGGGGTTGCTGGTGGTACTCTCGTTCAGATTGGAATTGCCTTTGTATTTCGGTGCTGGACTGCCCCTGGGCAGGACAAAGACTGATATGCAAATGGATATTTCCCATCTGTGAAAGGCACAGTGAGTAAAAGCAGTGGCTGCGAACTCTCAAGTGGTTAATAACCACTGAACAGGTTATCATGTCTGTTCTTGCGAGAGAGGGGCGCCCGCTACCTTTGTAAAACTATTTGTTAAGGAACCTGGGATTGGTAACCCTAGGTCTCCTGGGGGCAACCAGACGTGGTCTCCCTCTCACTGTGCTTAGAGAGGCATCAGCTTCACCTCACTGATGATCCCCAACAAGGGTGAAACACGTGTATGGGGTTGCTGGTGGTACTCTCGTTCAGATTGGAATTGCCTTTGTATTTCGGTGCTGGACTGCCCCTGGGCAGGACAAAGACTGATATGCAAATGGATATTTCCCATCTGTGAAAGGCACAGTGAGTAAAAGCAGTGGCTGCGAACTCTCAAGTGGTTAATAACCACTGAACAGGTTATCATGTCTGTTCTTGCGAGAGAGGGGCGCCCGCTACCTTTGTAAAACTAACGGATCATTTTTAGGTTGTATTGGACGCCGTCTAGGATGGCGAAGTTGGGTCTTTTGGAAAATGATTCCTGTTGGGGTTGTGGCTGTGGCGGGGGTACTTTAATACACATGTTGTGGGCAAGCTCGAGAGTGTCTGATTTTTGGTCAGATGTGCTGGATAGGTTGGCCATTGTGGTGGGGGAGCAACTTCCGTGTACCATTTGTTCCACTATTTTATTATCAAATAGGGGTAGGGGACTTGAGGCTAGAAACAATGCGGATTGGATTAATAGAGTTTTGGTGGTGGTGACGAAACAGATACTACGAGTTTGGAAAACGAGAAAGAAACCGAAGGTGGAAGACTGGTTACTGGATGTAAAGACTCTGTCGAATTACGAAAGGGTTATGTTTTTAAAACAGGGAAGAGAGGATCGTTATTCACGATTGTGGGGGTCCTTTAATGAAATGTACGACTAAGTTTCCAATGTCTTGTGTACGATCGAGAATGTACATTGGTCGGGGGGTTGGATTGAATGAGTTATACATAGTTGTTTGGTGTGTTTTTTCGTGTGGTCTTGTCTTGTTTGTTGTGAGTCTGAATATTATTGACTGGTTGGTTTGTAATTTAGTTTTCTTATGATCTGCTTGATTTATTGTTCTCTTGACTTATTATGAATGTTTTATAACCTTTATTGAGGTGCTGTATTTTACAGTCTATACAATGTACTGGTATTGCATTTGTATTTTGTTTCTGTTTTTTGTCTGTTTATTCAAAACTAAAATGAAGTGAGTAAAAAAATAAAAAATAAATAAAATTATGTTGAATTTTTGCAGCACATTTTAATTGAGTTGAGGGTGTGAGGGAGTGCTGGCATGTAGGAGAGAGTGCTACAGCTGGGAGAGCTGCATACGGAGGCAGACTGTGCAGTTTGAGGGATTTCCGGCCTCCTGGTATCACTTCTGGTGGGGTGTGGCAGGGAGGAGAGGGCAGTGCTCCCCTGCCTTGGCCCTGTACATCATTGTTTGGTACATACTGGTTATAATATGCAATTGCCCATGATGACTTTTTGTTTGGTGTGTTTACTTTGATTTGCTATTGAATAACACAATGTGGTTCTATAAATGCAGACTGATATTTTTAAAGAAAGATGTTTGTGTGTGTTCCTGGTGGGTTCCAATGTTTGTGCTGCCTAACTATTAAACCATGAGTGGGGTGTTTGCAATAGTGTACAATGCAAAATGAATCACTTCTAGGGGAACCTAATTTTAGCAGGTACGACATAGTGAAATTAAATTATTTGTACAGCATCACACACTTTGGTTGAGAGGTAAAGCCAGAATTTGAGCCTCGCCTGAAATTTAGATACTTGACCATGCATCTTCCAAGCTCAACTTGGTACACATATGTGTTGAAGTTTGGTTTTGAATGCCTACAATAATCCTTAATTTTATACAGATTACTTTAAAAATGCATATGTCAAATGATAAATCAACCTGACAATGTATTCATCATTGTAGAAACATGTTGATGAAAAGAGTAAGATGGGCATTTTGTTTTGAATCCTAAATTGCACAAGAAGGGAGCACTCCTGTTTGCACTTTTTGCAAAAGGGGCAGTTCATTAATTGCAATTGTTTCAACCAAGTGCTGGAAAAGTAAAGTGTAAAACACAGGCAAACATCACCTTTGCTCTTTACATTTCCACTGCGTGTCTGGGAAAGTGTAAATCACTTCCACAATTAATGATTGTGGGCACCAACCACAATGGATTCCTTTGGAATCTGCCAGATTTTTCCAGGTGTAAATGTCAGATGGATCCCAGAGGAATCCATTGGTTTTCTGACAACATAAAAATACATGCTGGTGGAAAAACAATCTGATTTGGCAGGGGTTCCTCTGGTCTCCAACCTCACATGCCAAAACATAAAAAGTGGAGCTAAATGCATTTACCACCACTTCTTGCACTCCGCTTTGCTTGGAAAATGACCCCCTATGATTGTATCTTTGTTTTCCCCATCCTGAATGGAAGCATGTAGGCTCAAGCATAGACATTAATGAGAATTTACATACAATCTCTTACAGACACAAAGTGAAATGAAATGCATGACAAGATCATTGTTTCACACCGTTTGTTCTGTATCCTAATCACCCAACAATCACATTTAAATAGCTTGTTAAAACCCTCAATGTAAAGAAAAAAGTGCCACAGCAATGGTCGCTATCTGTTACCTTTGCTCATCTCTAATTACTTTCTGTTGATCACTTCCTGTTGTAAATAGATTGCCTCTGAGAAATGTTAAAAATATACAACCTCAGTGGGAGGGCATGTTCAGCCCTGGCTGTTTGTATTTGGGGGACAGAGGCAGAGCAGGGGGGTATGGGCATTTGTCCCAGGTCCAAATGTTAAATCCACCTCTTATTGCACTCTTTAGGAAATATTTTAATACTGCTTTTTAGTTTTAAAAGATGTACACCTTTTATACTTTGCATGCAACATTATATGAAATGCTCTTCTCTCGTGTTATTTTAAAGGTGCTCTTTAAGGGATTCCGGCACGTCCCACACACCCAGCACACAGAATTTACATTATACTTTCCAAACAAGACCCACAATGCACATGATGTATTCTGTTGGAATGCAAACTCTGTTAAGTTACTCAAACAATATGAGTTTATCAAGTCGGTACTTAGTTTGAATCATGAAATGCTCTGGCGAGTGGACTGGGCTTCCTCACAGACAAAGATACATTCTATTTAGGGCAGAGCCCCACTGTTAAGTATGCATGAGAAGATCCGAAAAACTGGTCCATACTTGCCATCCTAGCCTTATCATTGTCAGGTAGGGCCTTGTTGGACCAACTCAGTGAGGTGCAGCTTAATTCCCTGGGCATAGCAAGCAAGGCACTCCCATCTGGGCATATACGTGTTCACTTTGGGAGATAAACTGAAACCAACATGCATTGACAAAGCAAACAGCTTGGGCTTTTGGTAGGCATGGATAGGCATTTGCCAGGCACTGCCATAAGGGTACCAGCTGGCCATAAGATGGGAACAGCTGGAAAATGGTGCAAGTACCTGAGCATATAATGGCATTGCCTGGCAAATGTCTAATACCTATGCACAAGCAAAAACTGTTGGCTATGCGATTGCTTGTTTAAGACAGTACTTCAGGCGGAGGCATTGACAAAGATATTGCTTATAAAATCAACTGGCTGAAGACACACATTAAGAGTTTTTTTTTATCATACCAGGAGCTCATTTACAGTGGAAATTAAGTAATTAAACACTAAAAGAATGCTTAAATATAACACTGGCAGGCCCAATTTAGCAACACATTTGGTGTTGCTTTGTGATAGAGCTTGCTCAAAGAGTTCCAGAAAGGTTACTTTTGGTGGTGAGCGGCAGGTAGTTGGTGGTAATGCCATGGGCTGTAACATAGCCATGGCTAGTCATTGGGTAGGTAAATGACCAAATACACCCATAGGATGTGTGCTTCTCGTTACATTGCATCTCCATCCTATCTGTGTTCCACTGCATGAGTTCTGTCTTCAACCTAATAGGAAAAAGTCTGAATCAATTATAACCACTGTCATTGCACTGGCTAGCTTTCTTTACCATTGTTTGCAAATCAGTCTTGGCCCATTCAACAATGCAAGAAGCCCTTCCCAGACTGCTAGATGACAAGGCCTAAACATTCATGTGGCTGCTGTGTTCTAGTGCAGGAGGGTCATGGCCTAGCAACTGAGATTGGACTGCACCTTTTGATGGCAGTACCAAGAGTAATTTGCTAATGGCTTGTCGCCTTCTGTAATGTCACAGATATGCTACAGAATTATGCATTGGAATGTTGCGCAGAGCAACGGTAGTGGTAATGTACTACACTCCAGAATTACATTTGTGTTACTATTAACCTTATCTTTCTACTTATACTCAAGTAGTAAATACAGCAGAATAAATACTTTGAATGTTATTTGTAAGGTCCCCCAGTCACATGATGCACCTTCTTCAGAAATCTGTGTTCAAGCAACATCACCTGTCATTTATTGATTGATATAACCATTTTATTAAGCATTATGCGAAAAACAGTTATATTCCCACAAAAGATAAACATGCTTTAAATTACAGAAAGCAAAACTGTGATTTTAGGTTTGAGAAAATAGTTGTAGGCAGCCAGCTTGAATAAGTATGCTACCTACCTCACTTATAGGTGTGAATGGCCCTCCATCTCCCTGGTCATGTCATGGCTGTGGGGCATACATCATTGTCTTGGGTATGAAAACAAATCTTGGCTGACCTCCTCCAGTTCAGCCTCTCAGAAAGCTTTCTCTGAGGTTGCTGCAGCATGTGCAGAGTGCAATCCTCCCCCATACCCATATTCCCTCACGTCCCACTATCATGGCCTAGTTTCTAGGGGTGCCAGAGGGTGGCCTTGACCCCCCTGCTAGGGCCGGGTCTGGCTAGTTGGGTCTACACGGGTGCAGTTAACAGACTTAATTGACATACATGTACGTTGTAAATGTTCCCATGAACTGGGCCCGGGTGGCCTCTGTAACATACTACTAGAAGTGGTCCCCTTATTCTGGGAGAGGGTCTTACATTAAGGTTTGACGGCTATAAGTCGAACAAATGGACTCCCATGCCGATGGAAACAAAGCATCATAGTCCCTGTCTTTAAAAAGGGCTGCCGTGCAAATCCGACTAATTATTGCCTCTTGGCAATGCTTGACGTTCCCTCAAAAATCTTTGCCCAAGTGCGGTGTCCAGTCATTTGGTCGAATTAAAACTGGTCGAATGACATTTGGTCGACACAATTTGGTCGAAAACCAAATGGTTGAATTTTTTTTTTTAATTATATATTTATTTTTCGGGTTTTTGTTTTTTAAAAAAAGGGTTTTTTAGAAAAAAAAGGGGGTTGGGGGGGACCCCCCCAAAAAAAAAAAAAAAGGAGTGAAAAAAAAAAAAATTCGACCATTTGGTTTTCGACCAAATTGGTTCGACCATTTGTCTGGTCGACCAATTTTTTTCGACCAAATGTCTGGTAACCCCCAAGTGCTACTTCTAGAACTCAGACAGTGGATTAGCAAGGGTAATATTTTACCAGCTAACCAGAATGGTTTTTGGGCGGAGCAATCGGCCAGCCCTAAGATCATGGCATAATTGGTAATTATAGATAAAACATAGGGTAGCTCTAACTGAAGGTTTTATGTTGCCTTTGTAGACTTTTCGGCAGCATTTGACAGTGTCCCTGGAAATAAGCCGTGGGAGAAGCTACAAACATGGGCCTTCTGGGGGAGTATGAAGCGTACTGATGGCTTTGCTCTCAGATGTCTTTTTGGAATCAGGTTAGACAGCAAGCGGAAGCTGAGGAAAGGTTTCGTACACCTGATGCAAGGCTGAGTGGTGGCGCCAACTCTCTTCAACCAGCTGATTTAGGTGACATCTAAAAAATTACAATGTCCCGCTTCGCCCCCATGATTAGGCAAGGTCCTTTTATCATAGCTGGGTTAGGCTGAAGATTTCATTTTGATGAATTATAATGTATGAATTAATATAGATAGAACACATCTACCGCAAAGCACATCCGGCCTAGCTTCAAACGTCCAGACTGAAACCCCTGACGTACCACAACACCTCTGCCACTGGCATACAGCGACCACTGCCCGAAAGAAACCCGCTATAGCTGGCCTCACATAGACTCTCTCGACAACAGCATTCTATCTCCAAGCTTCAAGAGCACCCACCCACGTGTCTGACCTCTATTGGGCTACTTAGTTGAGCCATGCCAGCCACCCAAGTCTTAGAATGCCAAACATGCACACACGCATCTAAGCTAATCCCCTAGAATCGGTAACCACATTGACTACGGTCACCAAGGGCGTTCAACCAAGGAAAAAGTGCATTGAGGCCAGACAAGTGGGGAAAGAGCGCTATAAAAATAACAAAATACAATACAAAATGCAATTGTATTTGACTTGTATTTAAATGGGATTTTTCCTAAATAAAGATCTTACTTACTCCTAAAGTATCATAGAGATTATTAATGAACCTCAGAGTGAATGCAGAGGGCCTAATCGCAATAATAAATTGTGAACAAACCCAAAGGTCATGACATTTAGTACATGGGGAAGACATCTAGACATATAAGTAGCTACTTCAGAATAGCCCAATTACTGGGATGTGACATTTAACAAATTCCTAGATGGAAAAATGATCATTTTAAGGAAGTGACCTAGCACATGCTGACCATCAGTGATTCCAGATTGCGCGCTGGCCTTTAGCCTACTGCCACTAAAGGAGCTATACCATCTCTGCCATTAATTTCCACGGGAGTGAACTATGGTTCCCTCAGGATCATAAGGAAATGATAGAAACTGAGGCTAAACAGTGGAAAGCGTTATTGCGGGCGTCCTTATGCGCACCCCATGGCCTTTATTATAATAGACCTAAGCCTAACTTCAATGAATGCTGTGGCTAAACGACAGGTCTTACATTTCCACGGAGAATGGATGAATGCTACGCCTAACACACTGAACGCGAGCCTAAAAGAGTCGGCGAGCAGCAGCAAATATGGCAAAGATTGCACAAACCAGCTTCTGAGTCCAGGCACAGAAGACCTTGATGGCAAAGACATTGGGCCTCATTACGAGTCTGGCGGTAACCGAGGGGGTAAAACCGCCTGGTTACCGCCAGACTCGTATTACCATTCCGCCTCCATGACTCCTGGAAATACCAGGGCATTACGACCCTGGTGTCCCGGGAATTACGGAGGCGGAATTCGGTAAATCCCCATTCCCATTGAGTCCGATAGGACTCAATGGGGACGGGGAAGTGGAAACACCGGCACCATCTCGTGATGGTGCCGGTGTTTCCACATCCGCCTGCAGGCGGGCGGTGTTCAACCCGCCAGGTCAGACCTGGCGGGAACATCACCTCCCGCCTGCAGGACTCGGGATTGGGTGGTCCGGAATTAACAGTGGCGGTGGGTTTACCGCCACTGTTATTTCCGGAACCTCCCGACCTGCAATGAGGCCCAATGACTCTCTTGGGTCGACAATGAAAGTGACATTAAAAAAATCAGATTAATGTGACAATGATGCATCGCTGGCAAGTAAACCTAATGCAGCGGAATATCTCAAATGTACACCAAAAAGGGGGCAAGACCCCTTCCTCAAAGTAAGCCTTTAACCCTTTCCCTTCACTGGATATAAGTGGTGCATGGAGAGGCTCGCCACGCAGTACTCATTGCTGCAGAATTCGTGGTGTGGACAGTGTTATTGAGACAACAAAGCATCTGGTTATGTTTGTCCAACATTTAAAACAGCAGCTATCGAAATAACCTAAATTCAGAAGAGTCATGGGCTAGGATCAGGAGTGGTGAGGACACCCCTCCTAATATAGGCCTGCGTGAAGTTATGGTCTACCATTTACAATAGGCTGACTTGGGAATTTGCGATAATTCATTAGTAATATTTGTATATATTATGTTAATATAATGAGTTAGATTTTAAATATGACATGCATCACTGTTTCTTTTCTCCTTTATTGTAACTAATATTTGAATGTCTGTTCGTGTCCAGTGTTTCCAAGTACATTTTGTAACTGTTGACTTGGGATAACCCCCGGAACCAGACTTCCAAATGATAAATGTCACTGTCTGCTGGCTTCTGTCTTCTCAATAATTATAATTACCAGCAGTCACAGATGGAAGAGTTGGGACCATTTCACTGCTTTAGGATGGCCCTGCATTGCTTTAATTTCAAAAGAAAATGTTTTGTTAAACGTATGTAGTGCATTCGCAGGTTATTCATGACTTTGTTGCTTTCCAGGAAATCAATTTAATTTGACAGGGAAGAGGGTGAACACAGCATTCTGATGTGAATGAAAGTTAGTGGAAGATAGGAGTGCTCTCCATAGTTGAAATGCCATCCTACCGCTACACCCTAGCAGAACACCCTACAAGACAGACACTCTCTGCATCACAGAGAAATAGCACAATCTGCTTTAGCAAAAGCAAACATGGAAACAATTCAAATATCTTCTAAACAATAATGTGTAAGAGGAGACGTTCCTCAAAAATGCATAATAGTGATTCATTTATTGTAATGAATTGTTAAATGCTGCGGCTCAAATTTGTTTGGCACAATGGAAACACGCACTGATTAAAACATTCAACATTGACAGCAACCGTATAAAAGTGGCCAAAGAAGTAAAAACCCTAGGTTTTCACCTGGACTCCTTGCTTACACTATCGAAGCAGGTTAACACTACTACATCAGCAGTAGCCTACACATGCACGCTCATCAACGCATGCAGACCATTCTTGTCACCTAATAGCTGCATCAACCTGGCCAGAGCCCTCATACTGACGAGATTGGATTTGTCTCGGGGGGATAGCTCAGGGGCAACGTGCTTGTCTTGGAAGCAAGACGACACAGAGCAACACGGGTTTCGATTCCCGGGTCTGCGCTTAGAAACCTCTGGGTATTAAGTGCGTTTTAAATAACCAATCATATCATACTGCAATGCCCTCTACGCTGGCACTAAGGCCCAAAACATCAGAAAACTCTAGGTACTACAAAACAACGCCCTTAGAGCAGCACTCAACATCCGTAAATCCACCCACATCTCTACAACGAGACGGGATGCCCAATGGCTACCGGTTCAAGAACGTATCATATTCAAAACACTTACCATGAGACGCAGTCCACAAGGCAGCACCCTCTTATCTGTCAAACAAAGTGTCCATAGCTTAGTCCAATAGGACTTCACAATCATCTAGCATGCACTTGCTAGCTATACCTAGATTCCAACTACAGAAAGCAGGAGGTAGTAGCTTCCCTACAATAGCTGCAAAAAACTGGAACGCCCTATCGGCTACACTGAGGGCAGAAGACTCTTACTGGACATTCCGTAAACAACTGAAAACTCACATCTTGACACAGGGATGAGGTATCCAACTCACGCCTCTGAGCAAGTCAGCTAGACTAGATCCTAAATCACCTAGAAAACCACACACTCTCACGAGGCAGCATGCTCGGACCTGCAACACATAGCTTTGCATGTATATAACTTTATTGCTCTGCAGAAACCTTACCCGCACTCATAGGTAACCATGTAAATAACTCAACCACCATGTAAATAATTGACTTGTGTGCTACGTGTATTTGTAACCTTGAAAATTACTGTAACTAACATTTGTCTTATGTAAGAAAAGCACCCAGCTGCCTCCGAGATATGTGTGCTATATAAATTGCTAAATAAATACATTAGAAATATAGTACCCAGACAGTGGCGTAGCACAGAATTTGGGGGCTTCCTTTTGGGCCATGCTGAACCCCCCTGTCCTCCAAACTCCTTAACAAAGCACATGGCACGACACACCACGGGCCGGTCCGGACCACCACTTGTGCGCAATCTTCATGACGATTATGCCGCTGCAGGGGCATGCACTACTCCAGGTGAGAGAAGAAAATATGTTTTTCAATCGAAGCTTAAATCTTTCATCTTGCGTAGAAATAAGGGGGTGGTGCCTGGCTCTCAACTACACCAGCCACCAGTGGTGGCTGGTGAGTTCTTTTATTGGAGGGTGTAATATTTGCAAGTATGAGATTGTCACCGAGCGTAGCGAGTGAGCCCGAACTAATGTAAGTAGGTGGGGTCAGAGGGATACTTCCCCCCCCCTGAAAAAATGTTTTGAATAATGGTTTAAAATGGTGCATGCTTTCTGTGAAAAATTGTGTTAAAGGCCAGACAATTTACAATTGGTTTTGTAGGGTGTAGGGTAACTCATGAAAAAAGGTACAATAGATGCAAGTCACCAAAAGTGCACAAGCGCATTTCCCAATGCATTGTCACATCGGTCAGTGCAATATATGCAAGTATGCTGGCTGTGCCCATACATTTCCATGCTGGCTCCACCAACATATGCTAGCATTCCCATATAAAACCATACTCATGTTTGCTTTGAGATTGTATTTACAGTATCATTACTGGCACTGGGCACTGGGCACAAAATTGGCTCTGCCAATATATGCCAGTATATGCCAGTACTTCCATGTAAGAACATACTCCTGCTGGTTTGGTCATTAAAAGTGACGTGTTACAATATGAAAACCTGTCCAAACTGGTTCCAATGTAAGCCAGTCTAGACCCATAAGAACACTTACCTTGCTTTCTTCAACCCAGATGCACAGATAATAACAAGTCTTGCTACAGTAGGAAATAGGCTGCTACACCAAAATGTCATTCTAGTGAGGTAATACTACTTATGCTATTCAAACACTCCCTATCACATTCCTACTCATTCACCGACCAGTCACTCACCTATACATCTTCTCTCACATCCATCCACTCACACTGCATTCTCCACACAGGCACGCACCCACCCAGAACATTCAAACACACACTATCCCATTCCTACTCATTCACCCACCAGTCACTCACTCATACATCTTCTCTCACATCCACTCTCACTGCATTCTCCACACAGGCACACACCCACCCAGAACATTCAAACACACACTCTCCCATTCCTACTCATTCACCCACCAGTCACTCACTCACACCTTCTCTCACATCCACTGTACTGCATTCTCCACACAGGCACATACCCACACAGGATATTCAGACACACACTATCACATTCCTACCCATTCACCCACCAGTCACTCACTCACACCTTCTCTCACATCCACTCACACTGCATTCTCCACACAGGTGCGTACCCACCCAGAACATTCAAACACACACAATCCCATTCCTACTCATTCACCCACCAGTCACTCACTCATACATCTTCTCTCACATCCATCCACTCACACTGCATTCTCCACACAGGCGCGTACCCACCCAGAACATTCAAACACACACTATCCCATTCCTACTCATTCACCCACCAGTCACTCACTCATACACCTTCTCTCACATCCACTCACACTCCCTTCTCCACACCGGCACGTACCCACACAGAATATTCAAACACACACTATCACCTACCCATTCGCCCACCAGTCACTCACTTATACACCTTCTCTCACATCCACTCACACCGCATTCTCCACACAGGTGCGTACCCACACAGAACATTCAAACACACACTATCCCATTCCTACTCATTCACCCACCAGTCACTCACTCATACACCTTCTCTCACATCCACTCACACTCCCTTCTCCACACCGGCACGTACCCACCCAGAACATTCAAACACACACTATCCCATTCCTACTCATTCACCCGCCAGTCACTCACTCATACACCTTCTCTCACATCCACTCACACTGCATTCTCCACAAAGGTGCGCACCCACACAGAACATTCAAACATACACTATCACATTTCTTCTCATTCACCCCCACTCACTCACCCATAGCACATACATACATCTGACATGCACTTCACACGTGCAAAATACACATCACTTAAATAAAAAGCCTTCTTACCTGTTTTTCCAGTTTTGGTCCGTCACTCCAGTCCACCCTCCCTTCCTCTGCGCTGCTCACAAACAGGAACCAGGAACCTGGCAGAGCTTCCTGGCTCCTGTATATGAGCCACTAGGAAGCCAGAGGCAAAGGCGTTGGAGCTGAACGTGGCATGTGACACATGCCACATGCCACGGTCAGCTCCGAACCCTACTGAGCGACCACCGTGTGTCTAATGAGCAGCTCATTAGACAGGCTGTGGTCACGGCACTAGGCGGCTATATTGATCCTCTTTATACTATTCTCTACTTTGATTTTTGGAAACAGAACGCTCAGCCCTGAGGAAGACCCCGTTGGGTCGAAACACCTGTAGGCTGTTAATGCACAACACATTGGCTGTCAATGCACAATAAATCTCTAAAAACGCATCCATGAGATGTAACGTTCTATCTATTCTTGTTGGCGCAGGTTGCGAGTGACTTACTTCTTGCGTGCCCATTTATTTCTTTGGAGACCTGGCCTGAGTTCCTGTGCGTCACTCCCCATGCAGCCACAAACTATTCTAACAACTCTAATTACCCAGGAGACCTCGAATCCCAGGAAGGGCCTATTTAAAAAAAAATATGCAATGGAATATAGGCCATCAAACAAATAATATATCACACGTGGCTAGGGTTAATTGTAAGGGGATATTAACATACAGATTGAAATGGGAAACGGTGGCCAGGCAAATAGTACCTTAAAGATAATTAGCCTAACTCTCCATCTTTTCTTAACTCTATTGAATGAAGTTGAACAGTCAGAGAAAATCCTACCTACATTTATGACAGTAGTACCTAGCAGAACCCAAGCATTCGCGTCCACGCAATCGTCTCATTCCTAAAGATCAAAGGACCAGGGATGGTTTGACAAGCACTGTGGAGAGGCAAAAAAAGGCTCTTCTTACGTCATTTAAAACATCGTGACTCTTTGAAGTGCGAGATTACATCCGCCAGAGCTTGATATAAACGTGCTATCAAAACCAGGAAACTGGAATCAGCTAATATTGCATGGAACGAACTGGAAGGAGCAGCTGCAGAAAACAATATGAAGACCTTTTGGGAAGCAGTCAGTTAACAGAGGGCTCCAATGTAAAGAAATGTTGACAGGCCTGGAAAGAATGACCCGCGACCAGCTCTGTGTCGTCATTCCCAGGATCTTTATAGACACCCAGGGAATTAGGAAGGAAAGGCTGGGAGAACTAATCGGGGGATCCCGTTTGGTATAGAGAATCAGAATGGAGCGCTGCCTGTGCAAGTAACATTGACCATCAGAGAGGTCACCGCGGCTACTGTGTCGCTTTCCCATGATAGATCGCCGGGGACAGATGGTATGCCAGTGAGTTACGATCAAGACCTGCCTCATTGAAGTATGGGGGCCTCTTCTAACAGTACATTTAATGCCATAATGAGGACCACCCTGATCCCAGACACCTGCTGCAGGGCAGAAATAATACCAAGATTTAAGAAGGGTAACAGAGGCAGCCCCAAGGCACACAGACCCATTTCACTCCTAAATACTAGTTCCAAAATATTTGGAAGATGTCTTTTGTCTACTATGGAGGCATGGGTCGCCTCTAATTCAATCCTGGCACCGATACAACGGGGCTTTCGCCCCTCATTGTGAACAATGGTTAAACCTATGTTTAGTGGCAGCCCCTTCCTTATTCGTAAAAAAGGGAAGCGGTATACTTGGCGGTGATGGACCTTAGCACCGCCTTCGATAAGGTCAACAGAGAAACACTATCTGAGAAGTGGAGTAGATAACTACTGCACACCCTGGTTTGCAATATGTTCGATGGTGCGGAAAGGATGTGTTTTAGATCCTGTTACTATTTTCCCTATTTATCACCAAGCTTCAGGACAAACCTTTAGAATGCAAAGCTGATGTTCTGAAAAATAGGTGACACATTGGTTCCAGCACTCGCGTATACAGTTGACTCTGCAGCTATAGCCCGCACACCCAAAGCCCTCCAGATTTTAGTTAATGAGTACACGCACTTTATGAACGGCCTGGAACTACAAGTGAATTCTGAGAAATCAGCATAGCAGTAATGGTAACCGGATCTGTGGCTCAGTGGATTAATGCATCCACTACAGGGGCCTGTGTTTGAGCTCATGGTCATAGGTTTGAATCGTGGTCTCGGGAGGATAGCTCATGGGCAACGTGCTCGCCTTGGTAGCAAGATGATGCAGCAGAGCAACAGAGGTTCGATCCCTGGGTCCGTGCTTAGAAACCTCTGAGTATTAAGCGCGTTATAAATAACCAATTACAATAAAACGGGAACCATTAATTTGGGTGACAATACACATCTGTTATCTGTCAATAGCGCCCTCTGGGGGTGAACGTGTGTTCTACAAATACACCCGTTATGTTAAATGTGCATGGAAGAAAGAGCAAAAATGTCCACAATGCAGTGTAGCTCTGAACACATTCCTTATGTAGACCACTTTGATTCACTTTGATTACTTGGCCATTTGCTTTTCAAAATCCTTGGTCAGACGCTCATAGTGCAACAAGAGCGTCGAGAATGAGACAATCCCTGGGGGGGAAGAGGGTATCTTCCAATGTATGAGACAACATAAACAACAACCCCTGGACATAATTAAGAACATCTATACATCACAGACTAAAGGCGCACTGGAATACGGGGCAGCAGTCTGGGGGTGTTATTGCTTCCACGTACCCACCCAGAACATTCAAACACACACTATCCCATTCCTACTCATTCACCCACCAGTCACTCACTCACCCACCTTCTCGCACATCCACTCACACTCCCTTCTCCACACAGGCACGCACCCACCCAGAACATTCAAACACACACTCTCCCATTCCTACTCATTCACCCACCAGTCACTCACTCATACACCTTCTCTCACATCCACTCACACTGCATTCTCCACACAGGCACACACCCACCCAGAACATTCAAACACACACTCTCCCATTCCTACTCATTCACCCACCAGTCACTCACTCATACACCCTCTCTCACATCCACTCACACTGCATTCTCCACACAGGCACACACCCACCCAGAACATTCAAACACACACTCTCCCATTCCTACTCATTCACCCACCAGTCACTCACTCACACACCTTCTCTCACATCCACTCACACTGCATTCTCCACACAGGATATTCAGACACACACTATCACCTTCATACTCATTCACCCACCAGTCACTCACCCATACATCTTCTCTCACATCCATCCACTCACACTGCATTCTCCACACAGGTGCGCACCCACACAGAACATTCAAACACACACTATCCCATTCCTACTCATTCACCCACCAGTCACTCACTCACCCACCTTCTCTCACATCCACTCACACTGCATTCTCCACACAGGCACACACCCACACAGAACATTCAAACACACACTCTCCCCTTCCTACTCATTCACCCACCAGTCACTCACTCATACACCTTCTCTCACATCCACTCACACTCCCTTCTCCACACAGGCACACACCCACCCAGAACATTCAAACACACACTGTCCCATTCCTACTCATTCACCCACCAGTCACTCACTCAAACATCTTCTCTCACATCCACTCACACTGCATTCTCCACACAGGCACACACCCACCCACCCAGAACATTCAAACACACACTCTCCCATTCCTACTCATTCACCCACCAGTCACTCACTCACACCTTCTCTCACATCCACTGTACTGCATTCTCCACACAGGCACACACCCACCCAGAACATTCAAACACACACTCTCCCATTCCTACTCATTCACCCACCAGTCACTCACTCACACCTTCTCTCACATCCACTGTACTGCATTCTCCACACAGGCACGTACCCACTCAGAACATTCAAACACACACTATCACATTCCTAGTCACTCACCCATAAACATCCTCTCAGAGGTGGAGGACCTGGCACACTTCCTGTTTTTCTGCACAGCAGACCCATATTTGAGAACTAGGTTACTGGCCCCAGCTTTTAAAAACAAAGCGATGTGTCCAATATCGCCCAGCGCTTTATGATTTATTAAACCTACAGACTCCTCTAAGAGCCTTTGCGTTGTCCCTGTATAGATGCAAAGCCTGGAAGATTCGGGAATGTTCTGAAACCATTGAAAGGGCCTGATTCATGGTACATTTTCCTATGGGATTGCGCCATTATAAAAGACTTCCATGAATCAGGCCCAAAGTGTCTATGAACTTAATGTATCATGGGTTGTTTTTAGAATGATGTTCTCAGGATTGTACATATTTTAGTCCCTAAAGATTGCTATGCTTTTATTATATGAATTATGAAGATGGTTTTAACCTGTGGGTGGGATTTTGTTTGGCTAATGGAATAGAACTTTTAAGTCATTTTCTACCAAGTTCACACATTTCATTAGTAACATCACGATCTTAGATATTCATAATGTACACATTTTCTTTCTTTTAATAACTGCAAATGCTGTTTTTCAACTTGCACTTTTATTGACTTTTTCTATTCCAAAATGAAGATTGATTGATTGATTGTTTGAGTGATTGAAATATGATGGGGGGCCAAACAAATATAAACAATAACATGCTCAGGACTGTTCTACCAATCCAAGATGGCACCCAGGAACATACTACTTTACTGACGATGTAAAGACTGAATTAAAAGGACCCTCTGCATCACAAAGCAGCTGAGTGTTCTGGTTTGTGAGCCTCATTATTCTTTCATTTGTTCCAGACTAAATCAAACCAACTAGAAATGTGACCACATAACTCCCATTCTCAAAACTCTGCACTGGATGCCCATCCAGGCCCATCCTGGCCCATCCAGGCTCAGATCATCATCAATTCACCCCCATACTATAACCAAGTCCAGATCCACTTAGGAGCTGCCTTGCCTAGACATTTCTGGGAACCTGTACAATTCCAGAAGCCACAACATTGAGAGGCTTGAAAATAAGATATGCTGAAGACCAGGCCAGATGGCATGCAGTCTACTGTCATGATGCTGTCGAACAACACATCAACGGACGGCCCTAGACCTCTGACACTATTAATGCTCAGGAAAGATGCGAAGGCCGTAGAACTCTGACACTATCAATGCTCAGGAAAGATGCAAAGGCCATAGAACTCTGACACTATTATGGCTCAGGAAAGATGCGAAGGCCATAGAACTCTGACACTATTATGGCTCAGGAAAGATGCGAAGGCCATAGAACTCTGACACTATTAATGCTCAGGAAAGATGCGAAGGCCGTAGAACTCTGACACTATTAATGCTCAGGAAAGATACGAAGGCCGTAGAACTCTGACACTATTAATGCTCAGGAAAGATGCGAAGGCCGTAGAACTCTGACACTATTAATGCTCAGGAAAGATGCGAAGGTCGTAGAACTCTGACACTATTAATGCTCAGGAAAGATGCGAAGGCCGTAGAACTCTGACACTATCAATGCTCAGGAAAGATGCGAAGGCCATAGAACTCTGACACTATTATGGCTCAGGAAAGATGCGAAGGCCATAGAACTCTGACACTATTAATGCTCAGGAAAGATGCGAAGGCCATAGAACTCTGACACTATCAATGCTCAGGAAAGATGCGAAGGCCATAGAACTCTGACACTATTATGGCTCAGGAAAGATGCAAAGGCCATAGAACTCTGACACTATTATGGCTCAGGAAAGATGCTAAGGCCGTAGAACTCTGACACTATCAATGCTCAGGAAAGATGCGAAGGCCATAGAACTCTGACACTATTAATGCTCAGGAAAGATGCGAAGGCCGTAGAACTCTGACACTATCAATGCTCAGGAAAGATGCGAAGGCCATAGAACTCTGACACTATCAATGCTCAGGAAAGATGCGAAATCCATAGAACTCTGACACTATTATGGCTCAGGAAAGATGCGAAGGCCATAGAACTCTGACACTATCAATGCTCAGGAAAGATGCGAAGGCCATAGAACTCTGACACTATTATGGCTCAGGAAAGATGCTAAGGCCGTAGAACTCTGACACTATCAATGCTCAGGAAAGATGCGAAGGCCATAGAACTCTGACACTATTAATGCTCAGGAAAGATGCGAAGGCCGTAGAACTCTGACACTATCAATGCTCAGGAAAGATGCGAAGGCCATAGAACTCTGACACTATCAATGCTCAGGAAAGATGCGAAGGCCATAGAACTCTGACACTATTATGGCTCAGGAAAGATGCGAAGGCCATAGAACTCTGACACTATCAATGCTCAGGAAAGATGCGAAGGCCATAGTACTCTGACACTATCAATGCTCAGGAAAGATACAAAGGCCATAGAACTCTGACACTATTATGGCTCAGGAAAGATGCGAAGGCCATAGAACTCTGACACTATTATGGCTCAGGAAAGATGCTAAGGCCCTAGAACTCTGACACTATCAATGCTCAGGAAAGATGCGAAGGCCATAGAACTCTGACACTATTAATGCTCAGGAAAGATGCGAAGGCCATAGAACTCTGACACTATTATGGCTCAGGAAAGATGCGAAGGCCATAGAACTCTGAAACTATTAATGGTCAGGAAAGATGCGAAGGCCGTAGAACTCTGACACTATTAATGCTCAGGAAAGATGCGAAGGCCATAGAACTCTGACACTATTAATGCTCAGGAAAGATGCGAAGGCCGTAGAACTCTGACACTATCAATGCTCAGGAAAGATGCGAAGGCCATAGAACTCTGACACTATTATGGCTCAGGAAAGATGCGAAGGCCATAGAACTCTGACACTATTAATGCTCAGGAAAGATGCGAAGGCCATAGAACTCTGACACTATCAATGCTCAGGAAAGATGCAAAGGCCATAGAACTCTGACACTATTATGGCTCAGGAAAGATGCGAAGGCCATAGAACTCTGGCACTATTATGGCTCAGGAAAGATGCTAAGGCCGTAGAACTCTGACACTATCAATGCTCAGGAAAGATGCGAAGGCCATAGAACTCTGACACTATTAATGCTCAGGAAAGATGCGAAGGCCGTAGAACTCTGACACTATCAATGCTCAGGAAAGATGCGAAGGCCGTAGAACTCTGACACTATCAATGCTCAGGAAAGATGCGAAGGCCATAGAACTCTGACACTATTAATGCTCAGGAAAGATGCGAAGGCCGTAGAACTCTGACACTATCAATGCTCAGGAAAGATGCGAAGGCCATAGAACTCTGACACTATCAATGCTCAGGAAAGATGCGAAGGCCATAGAACTCTGACACTATTATGGCTCAGGAAAGATGTGAAGGCCATAGAACTCTGACACTATCAATGCTCAGGAAAGATGCGAAGGCCATAGAACTCTGACACTATCAATGCTCAGGAAAGATGCGAAGGCCATAGAACTCTGACACTATTATGGCTCAGGAAAGATGCGAAGGCCATAGAACTCTGACACTATTATGGCTCAGGAAAGATGCTAAGGCCGTAGAACTCTTACACTATCAATGCTCAGGAAAGATGCGAAGGCCATAGAACTCTGACACTATTAATGCTCAGGAAAGATGCGAAGGCCATAGAACTCTGACACTATTATGGCTCAGGAAAGATGCGAAGGCCATAGAACTCTGACACTATTAATGCTCAGGAAAGATGCGGAGGCCATAGAACTCTGACACTATTAATGCTCAGGAAAGATGCGAAGGCCGTAGAACTCTGACACTATTAATGCTCAGGAAAGATGCGAAGGCCATAGAACTCTGACACTATTAATGCTCAGGAAAGATGTGAAGGCCGTAGAACTCTGACACTATCAATGCTCAGGAAAGATGCGAAGGCCATAGAACTCTGACACTATTATGGCTCAGGAAAGATGCGAAGGCCATAGAACTCTGACACTATTAATGCTCAGGAAAGATGCGAAGGCCATAGAACTCTGACACTATCAATGCTCAGGAAAGATGCGAAGGCCATAGAACTCTGACACTATTATGGCTCAGGAAAGATGCGAAGGCCATAGAACTCTGGCACTATTATGGCTCAGGAAAGATGCTAAGGCCGTAGAACTCTGACACTATCAATGCTCAGGAAAGATGCGAAGGCCATAGAACTCTGACACTATTAATGCTCAGGAAAGATGCGAAGGCCGTAGAACTCTGACACTATCAATGCTCAGGAAAGATGCGAAGGCCATAGAACTCTGACACTATCAATGCTCAGGAAAGATGCGAAGGCCATAGAACTCTGACACTATTATGGCTCAGGAAAGATGCGAAGGCCATAGAACTCTGATACTATCAGTGCACAGGAAAGATGCGAAGGCCATAGAACTCTGACACTATCAATGCTCAGGAAAGATGCGAAGGCCATAGAACTCTGACACTGTTATGGCTCAGGAAAGATGCGAAGGCCATAGAACTCTGACACTATTATGGCTCAGGAAAGATGCGAAGGCCGTAGAACTCTGACACTATTAATGCTCAGGAAAGATGCGAAGGCCATAGAACTCTGACACTATTATGGCTCAGGAAAGATGCGAAGGCCATAGAACTCTGACACTATTATGGCTCAGGAAAGATGCTAAGGCCGTAGAACTCTGACACTATTAATGCTCAGGAAAGATGCGAAGGCCATAGAACTCTGACACTATTAATGCTCAGGAAAGATGCGAAGGCCATAGAACTCTGACACTATCAATGCTCAGGAAAGATGCGAAGTCCATAGAACTCTGACACTATTATGGCTCAGGAAAGATGTGAAGGCCATAGAACTCTGACACTATCAATGCTCAGGAAAGATGCGAAGGCCATAGAACTCTGACACTATCAATGCTCAGGAAAGATGCGAAGGCCATAGAACTCTGACACTATTATGGCTCAGGAAAGATGCGAAGGCCATAGAACTCTGACACTATTATAGCTCAGGAAAGATGCTAAGGCCGTAGAACTCTTACACTATCAATGCTCAGGAAAGATGCGAAGGCCATAGAACTCTGACACTATTAATGCTCAGGAAAGATGCGAAGGCCATAGAACTCTGACACTATTATGGCTCAGGAAAGATGTGAAGGCCATAGAACTCTGACACTATTAATGCTCAGGAAAGATGCGAAGGCCATAGAACTCTGACACTATTAATGCTCAGGAAAGATGCGAAGGCCGTAGAACTCTGACACTATTAATGCTCAGGAAAGATGCGAAGGCCATAGAACTCTGACACTATTAATGCTCAGGAAAGATGAGAAGGCCGTAGAACTCTGACACTATCAATGCTCAGGAAAGATGCGAAGGCCATAGAACTCTGACACTATTATGGCTCAGGAAAGATGCGAAGGCCATAGAACTCTGACACTATTATGGCTCAGGAAAGATGCGAAGGCCATAGAACTCTGGCACTATTATGGCTCAGGAAAGATGCTAAGGCCGTAGAACTCTGACACTATCAATGCTCAGGAAAGATGCGAAGGCCATAGAACTCTGACACTATTAATGCTCAGGAAAGATGCGAAGGCCATAGAACTCTGACACTATTAATGCTCAGGAAAGATGCGAAGGCCGTAGAACTCTGACACTATTAATGCTCAGGAAAGATGCGAAGGCCATAGAACTCTGACACTATCAATGCTCAGGAAAGATGCGAAGGCCATAGAACTCTGACACTATTATGGCTCAGGAAAGATGCGAAGGCCATAGAACTCTGGCACTATTATGGCTCAGGAAAGATGCTAAGGCCGTAGAACTCTGACACTATCAATGCTCAGGAAAGATGCGAAGGCCATAGAACTCTGACACTATTAATGCTCAGGAAAGATGCGAAGGCCGTAGAACTCTGACACTATCAATGCTCAGGAAAGATGCGAAGGCCATAGAACTCTGACACTATCAATGCTCAGGAAAGATGCAAAGGCCATAGAACTCTGACACTATTATGGCTCAGGAAAGATGCGAAGGCCATAGAACTCTGATACTATCAGTGCACAGGGAAGATGCGAAGGCCATAGAACTCTGACACTATCAATGCTCAGGAAAGATGCGAAGGCCATAGAACTCTGACACTGTTATGGCTCAGGAAAGATGCGAAGGCCATAGAACTCTGACACTATTATGGCTCAGGAAAGATGCGAAGGCCGTAGAACTCTGACACTATTAATGCTCAGGAAAGATGCGAAGGCCATAGAACTCTGACACTATTATGGCTCAGGAAAGATGCGAAGGCCATAGAACTCTGACACTATTATGGCTCAGGAAAGATGCTAAGGCCGTAGAACTCTGACACTATTAATGCTCAGGAAAGATGCGAAGGCCATAGAACTCTGACACTATTAATGCTCAGGAAAGATGCGAAGGCCATAGAACTCTGAAACTATTATGGCTCAGGAAAGATGCGAAGGCCATAGAACTCTGACACTATTAATGCTCAGGAAAGATGCGAAGGCCATAGAACTCTGACACTATTATGGCTCAGGAAAGAAACGAAGGCCGTAGAACTCTGGCACTATTAATGCTCAGGAAAGATGCGAAGGCCATAGAACTCTGACACTATTATGGCTCAGGAAAGATGCGAAGGCCATAGAACTCTGACACTATTAATGCTCAGGAAAGATGCGAAGGCCGTAGAACTCTGACACTATTAATGCTCAGGAAAGATGCGAAGGCCATAGAACTCTGACACTATCAATGCTCAGGAAAGATGCGAAGGCCATAGAACTCTGACACTATTAATGCTCAGGAAAGATGCGAAGGCCCTGCTGTGCAGGAACCATCAATTACCAAACCTGCCAATTCCTCACTGTCCTCCTGGGAGACGCTGCAATGCGCTGTCGCTCTTCATCACCACACAGTTGTCATTGTAAAGTGCACCACTGCTTCCTAACTAGGGTTGCGTTTCATAAATATCATGCATACATTTATATATACTTAGGGACATTGTAATGCAGCATTAGTTGGAACACATTAATGTTCCACACAGCACGTTAACGACAGAAGCTCTTCAAAACAACTTTCGACAACTCTTTCCCAAATGTAAACAGTTACACTAGCTTTTACAAAATGGCTGACATAATAACAGTTTTTTTATTTAGTAACTGGAGGGAAAGCTCAGAATTGTGGAAGGACTTATGAGCTAGAGGTATTGGAAACATAAAGGCAGCGTCCGGCCACATATATTTATCTCTTGACATCTATTTCATCAAAAGTACCAATTTTAACATGCTTTATATTGTTGCCGAGAGAGACTGCTATGTGCTGACCCAAGATCCCACGCTTCTTCACCACAGAAAGCCACATTTAAGTACGAATCAGATCTGGGAGACCCGGCCTAGGCCCATGATGAAGGCTGTCTGACCGACTTGACGAAACGTCATTGGACGGAACACCCTCAGGATTGGAACTGTCCCTCTGTACTTATTAGTGCAGCTGATCTATATCTAGACATAGGTCAACCCTCAGCCTGGCTCTGTTCTGAACATTTGGTGCTCTCCAAAAAATCACCAATAGCAAAAAGAAAGAAATATTAACACAAACCAGAAAATGCTAATGTATTTGTGTCTAGCACTGAAGTTCCCTCCACTATACTGATTGTATGTTTATGTTAAGAAGGTGCACTCCAATTGCTGACAGTACCAAAATATCTATTGTACCTCTGTATATTGTCACGTGCAGTATTGTATTTCTCTACTACGATATGTACTCAATACTTTTTGTTTTACAAATTTCAAAAAAGAAGTTGAATAAGAATGCAACATTGATTGAAAACCCTTGTCATGAATAATGTAATGAGCTGGGTCAGCACTGGCTAAAATATTAAAAGGCTATGTGAACTTGTTAATTGCTGTTGCTTCTCGATCTCCTAACTGCCTTTCAGCCAGCACACAGCAGTCTCTCTCTGCAACAATATAAAGCTTGATAAAATTGGTACTCTTGATGAAATAGATGTCAAGAGATAAATGCATGTGGCGGGACGCCACCTATATGTTTCCATGACATTATAACAGAGCTTTTACCATGATGGATTGTTTCTGCATGATGAGCAGCAGATTTACGATTGGACACCTCTATCTACTGCTATAATAGCTCTGGCAGAGACTTAAAGCTTTCTCTACCCAGCACTAAACATAGAAATAAAATGTAGTTGCCCTCACAGGCAGATGGTGTGGGCTGCCTGCACTCTTTTGGTCTTGGCATCTCTGGCATTAACCATTGCCACCATAGTCAACATGACGAGATATCTGTCCCCAGTATTTCCCACGTGACCTCACTCTAGGCTGATAAGGATCTTTTTACACTTCTGTAATTCAAAATTAAGTTACCATTTTATGTGACAAGTCTGCCGGCTAGGCCATAATGTTTATGTGAAAACATCAGTCAGTCAGTGCAGCTGCACCTGAAAGCCCCTGCACTGCTTCGCATTGGTGAATTCTTTCAGGCCAACAATAACATAGAATCATGAAGTAGGTTTTAAACCGTCTAGTTTCTCTCCATGAAGTCTGCTTATTTGATAAGCAAAAAAAGCTGGCCTTTTGTAGAACTTCAAATAATTCTTCACATAATAAGTAACAAGCTGCATGCATGTCACCGGCTATTAACAGTTGACCCTACCACACAGTTTCTTTTGTTGTGTGTCTATTAATTTTGCGAGTACAGTAGTAAAGAAGATCTTTGTGGGCTCAGATCAAATTTAATTCTGGAGCTTGTAGTCTTTCTTTGATGGCTTGTTTTATAAATCTAGAAGTTCTGTAATGTAATGTATATATACATTATGAAGTTGGGAACGGTGGGGTCCATTGTTCCCCGTCTTGGCCAGCCTATCACTTGACTGCCATGACTTCTAACTATGTGGATGATACTCAGATCCTCCTACCACTTACTGGGGATTATGACAAGGATTTGGCCTTGGTGAATAGGGCATATCTCATCATCCAGGCATAGATGGCCACCCCTGGACTATGTGAATGATTACAAGACTGAGATCATCATCCTGGGCATGACATCAACCCTAAAAAAACTGAGCCCCAAATACTCTGCCTTCAATAAATACAACAATATCATTACCGTTGCCAAGGAGGTAAAAACCTTGTGTTTCTGTCTAGACTCCACTCTCTCCTTCAGCAAGCAGGTCAATGCCTTGGCCTCGGCCACGGCATACACATGCAAGTTGATTAGAGCTGGCAAGGCCTTCCTGTCACAGGACAGTTGCATCACCCTAGCCAGCGCACTCATCTTACCAAAGCTTGATTACTGTAACGCATTGTACATAGGGGCTAACAAACAAACTATTAAGAAAATCCAATTCCTGCAAAACAATGCTCTTAGAGCAGCACTGGGATTTGCCAGGAGAGAACATATCTCCGAGACGAGAAGAGCTAATAATTGGCTCTCAACACATGACAAAATCATGCTAAAAGCTGCTTCTCTTGCACATAAATGCCTGAACAATGTGGCACATTGCTACCTGACAGAAAGACTCACCATGAAACCAGCGACAAGGACTACTAGACTATCCAACACGAATTGCCTCTTAGTCCCTAGATTTAAGCTATCTAGAGTCGGAGTAGCAGCTTCCAGGCCAAGTCAGCCCAATTGTGGAACTCTCTACCCACCCCACTGAGGGCAGATCAATCGTACCAAAATTTCCGTCAGAGCATAATAAGTTGGCTCAAAGACGTTGACAACTAGGTCGGCTTATGACACCCAAGACCAACCCGCCTGCCTTCATGTAAATAATTCTAGCTATCCGTTATATTACTGACTGTCTCTTGTATATATCCTCTGTATATCTCCTCTCTACGGACCATGTCATATCCATGCTTTCCATGTGTTTTCTTTCTGCTTGTATACTGAACTACATGTATGTATATAACCTGTATGTATATAATTGCCCTTGCTGTGTAACTAAACTGTATTTTGTATGTGACTATTATAATGTGTACCTAAACTGTGAGTGACCTTATGCAATGCGCCCTGATACCTACGGGTCTGGAGCGCAATACAAGTAATAAAACAAAACAAACAAACAAACAAAACAACTTCACCCGCAGAACTACCCCTACCCTGTGTTAAGATTCCTCTCTGCCCCATGTGATCAGAGTATGAGTGCACAACTAAGCGTCAGGTAACCCTCATGCCCACCTGAATCTCCTAGTGGTAAACATGGCGGAGCAGCCAAGCCTAATATTTGAGGAGAGTAAAAGGGCGGTTAAAGGGACAGTACACATGTACAACAGTCAATAAGGGAATGTCCACACAGTATATTACTCAAAATATATATTTATCTGGTCAGTTGTGCAACTCAAAGGATAGCAATGTTACAGATAGGTTTCTATTCAGAAAGGATTTTTAGAGCCTTGAGAATGTGACACTGTCAAGTGAGGGTCACTGGGAGAGTTCAGGGGTCAAATGGGTCCTTCAGGTATCAAGGTTGCTCAATTTAAGGCAAGGATGTCCCAAAGTCCATTTTTGTTCTGACGAACCAATGCAGTGTTTGAAAGACAGTAGGCAAACACTCATGGTTATAGGAAAGCAGCGGCAAGCTGTGAAAATGTCTAGCGGTGGTTGTGGGATTCAAAGGTCAGCGTGGTGGAAGATCGTCTGGAAGCTTCCGGTGAAGAAAAGGAAGGTTCTCTCGGAGAAGGAACGTCTCTCAAGCTAGCAGAGCTGTTTCTGGGATGGATGCAAAGGTGGTCTAATGCTCGGGTGCAGTGGCACTCTCCAGTAGTCGATGACACCACGTGGCCCAGCGGTGCAGATCAGGTACACCTCGGGTTCCTTGCAGTTCCACAGAACTTGATAGAAGGTTCCATTCTTGAAGAACATCTTTTGTAACTTAGGACTCTAGGCTTCCGCTGGGAGAAGAGAGGGTCTTTCCACTGGGCCACGTGGTGGGAGCACCATTACTCCAGACAGGCACATCCGTGTCCATTCAGGCACTGAAAGCAAGTGTAGCGGTGACTGCCAATGGTCCTTTGCTACCACCATCTTCCAGGGTGACATAGAACTGGGCCAGTTTACATGTATGGTATTATGTGCAGCACAATGGAGGGCACTCAACAAACACCCCAGTAAATAAGACCTTAAGAACTGTCGAAGAAGGAATCTGACTGTGTGATGGGAATCTGACTGTGTGATGGGAATCTGGTGGACAGGTTGAATACTACTAGGGTCTGAGTGAGAGCCTGCCCTGGCTCCTTAACCCTTACCCCTGGCAGGTGCTACAAAGTCACATGATGCAAACCAATGCTATCCACAGAAGGCAGCACCTCTATCTACTGCACCCTTGTAGTGTCCTTCTAATCAAGGCTGGCCTCCACATCACATGACTGCAGGCAGAGGTTGCTAATCACTGGCCTGATGAGATGTAAAGGAAGGGAGATGGACCGCAGGGAAGAAAGAAAAGGAGATGGGAATAAAGAAAGGGCGATGGAGGGTTGGGAAGAAAGAAAGAGATGGCAACAGAGAAATGGCGGATAGAAAGGGAGAAAGAGAGATGAAAAGAAGGCAATAAAAGAGAACGAGGGAGAAAAAGAGGGAAAAGGAAAGTGAAAGAAAGAGGAGATAGAACTAAGTGGAATATGAACAAGGGAAAGCAGGTTAAGAAAGGGCGCTAGAAAGGTGAAGTTGGACAGGGCCTGCCACAGTACACATGTGATGCTGAGATGGGAGGCGCGTGTGGTGCTGGGGGTGAGCCCCGTGTATTGAGTAATTGGGCTTTTGTGCCTAGGGCCGCAGAGACTCTGTGCCATGCACTGGAGAGCTGAAGGCAGCTGTTATTTCCCCCGCCCTCCCCCATGCTACCACTTTTCCATAGGGACGCATATTGCTCTGCTCATTGTTGAGGAGTTTCCCAGTTCAGTGCAGGCTGCTCCAGCCACCTTACCCTAGTGTGCAGAAGGATCCCTGCCCCCTGGCCTGTTTTTCAGGCCCCCTTGGTTTCATCCGTTTATTGCACCCATCCTGGGTGCCTTCTTGGATTTTTTATATTAGGTGATGGGTGCTGCATTATAAATACACCTCCACTTCAAAGTTCCAGGTATCAAGGGCACGAGGGAGCAGGAGGCCGGGGGGGGGGGCATTCACAGATGGGCCAAGAGGGCGCCTTCCAATCCCTGAGCAGGGAAACACAAAAGGACAGGGGGTGGCTAGAAAAGTGGGAGGGTGTGAGTCGGAGATGTTCCCAGCAGTGCTGGTCCACATTCCGATACCAGAGCATGGAGAGAGCAAGGAGAGAAGGGTGGGTAGTGTGGAGGGGGATATAGTCAAGGACATTCACAGCAGTACTGGACCACATTCCAGGACCTGAGTTTGTAGAGAGAAAGGGGTAGACAAGTGGGTATTGGTTAGGATGGTGGGGTGGAGTCAAGGACATTCACTGCAGTGCTGCGACCACATTGGGTACCTGAGTTTGGAGAGAGAGAAAGGGGGAGAAGAGGTAGTGTTGTCCACATTCCAGTACCTCAGTTTGGAGAGAGAAAAGGGAGAAGGGTGGGTAGTGTGGAGGGAGATATAGTCAAGGACATTCACAGCAGTACTGGACCACATTCCAGGACTTGAGTCTGGAGAGGGAAAGAGGGAGACAGATGGGTATTAGTCAGGAGGGTGAGGTAGAGTCAAATACATTCACTGCAGTGCTGAGACCACATTGGGTACCTGAGTTTGGAGAGAGAGAAAGGGGACAAGAGGGGGTAGTTGGGGTCGCGTAGCGTGAGGTAGAGTCAAGGATATTCACTGCAGTGCTCAGATGCCATTCGGTTACCTGAGTTTGGAAAGAGGATAACAGTGGGTAGTTTGGAGGGTTGGGAGTGTCAAGGACATTCACACTGGGGTACCTGAGTTTGGAGAGAAAAAGGGAGAAGAGTGGGTAGTCAGGAGGGTGGGGTAGAGTCAATGACATATGCAGGGACTGGAATCCAGTACCTGATAAGGCAGTGATGGACAGACAAGTATATTTCAGAGGGCGAATTGTAGGTAGGGGCCCGCGAACAGGCCATGGAAGGTTCTACCAATGGCAAGTCTACACATCTGAAAGCGGGGATGAAAGGGGGCTGGCAGAAAGGGGCGCCTCGCAGGCGAAATGTCTGCTGAAAGAGGACCAGAAGAGAGGCAGCACGGAATAAGCTCATTGGCCATAAGCAAAGGTACACAAGTGCTCAATAGATTTCCGTGCTGCTGCTGCTCGACGCAGAGCCACAGGTGGGAGTGCCTTCATATACTGCACCCCGCAGTGCCCCCTGGGAGGCAGATTGCCCAGAATCATCTCTTATTATTAGGGACTGGCTTTTATGATAGGGCTGGCCAGGTTTTTATGGACCCCAGTTGCTTATTGTAACTATTAATTGGACATTGGTTATAGCATCTTTGCTCTCACGGAACTGTTGACCCTTGCAGTGCCAGCCCATGACATCATGATGGACCCTTTCTTGGGAAAGTCTTGCCCAGTTAAAAGGGCCACATACCATATATAGGGCCTCATCACGAGTTGGGCGGTATCCCGGCGGTATTACCGCCAGTTTACTGGCCACGCTAGTAGCGTTAGCACCAACCGGTCCAGCGCTATATGTGCCAGATCAAGGGTTGGGCGGTAACTGTAATTCCCCATTCCCCATTGGGTCCATTGCACCCAATGGGGAATTTTCAGGTCAAATAACGCGCTCTAATAGCACCCGAAAATGGGAATTTTTCCAGCGCGTTTACCCCCAGCTCTGCGCTGGGGTGAAACACGCCAGACCCATGTTTGGGTGGACCCTTAAATGCAGCAGTATTAGCATTACCGCTGCATTTTCAGGGTTACCGCCTAACTCGTGATGAGGCCCATAATCCTTGTGGTCTAAAGAAAGTGTTATTCAGCACATAAAGAACGCCAGCCGCATGCTGGTGACTGGTTATGCAGAGACCTGGGGATTTTGTTGCTAGATTGTGTTTAGATTCTGCTGAACTCAACTTGGTAGTTTGCCATATTTGCTCTCAATTTCAAAGGAGTGGACCACACTTTTTGGTGAAAGAGCAGCCCACTGTCAGCCTGTACAGTGTCTTTGTAGCATGGCTTTCCTAACACCATCAGTGTTATGGTATGTTTCAAAAACATGCAAGGAAAACATATTTTTAACAGTAGGATAGATCATTTCACTTAACAAGCCACATATGCCAGAGCACTGCCTAGTAGCCATCCCTGGATGTTTACCTCCAGAGCAGAGCAGAAGCGCAATGCTTTGTGGGTATGCAAATTAGCTGAAAAGCTTGCATTTTAGCTCCATTATTAATTGAAATGGCGTATTCTCCCATAATATACACAAACATATCTTCTGACTATACATTTGTTTCAACTCTGACTTTCATTCCTGAAAACTGGACTTGCCATCACATTAAAACACTCAAAATGAAGAAATACAATTAATACCCGGCCACGTGCGCAGATAGGATTTCTTTTAGGAGCCCGCCCTGGCATTAATGTTCATTTTCATTGATATTATGCACATTGCAAAGTAAATTGCCCAGTGGAAGAAAAGCTAGGCCCAGTTCAAGTAGGGGTTCTGCGCCGGCAGGGGGGATTGAGGAGAGTAGTAAGGAAGGCGGTGGGTAAACGGCAGACAGAGCATCCCAGGAGCAGGGGACAAGTGGGAGAAATGGGGCCCTTATATGCTATGTTATTAGTCTTTTATACTGCATACATTGCCAGAATAGTGGTCTTAAGTGATATGATATCATATATGGCATTTGTAACGCGCCTATACACAAGTGTTTCAAGGCGCGACGAGGCAAGGAGGGGGGGACAGAGGGAGGACAGTGACAACTATCTTACTAGGCCAGGTTTCATTGACATGGTGCAAGTGCAGGGGAGGGGAGAGGGGAAAAGTGCCAGGGGAAAGGGAGAGGGGACAATGCTGCACATGGGATCAAAACAATAAAAAGAGGTGCAGCCAGCAGGTGGCAGGTGCATTAAGTGCAGACAGCAGGTGTCCAAAAGTGCAGGTAGGGGGACTGTAGGCTTACAGATACAGACCCAAGTGCAAGGGTTGCCAGGAGGCAATGCAGGTGTGCAACTGGGCGGACAGGGACAAGGGCCCGAAATCAGAGAGTAGCCAGGTGAGCAGTGCAGTATCAGACAGGAAATCATGATATATGAAATATGAATGTGTCAGCATAGCAGACAATCTACTGTCTATGGCAGGGAAAACTCCCGACCTGATCTCCGAACAGAACCATTTGCAATACCTCGCGCCCTTGCACTTAAAATAAGAAGCACCTATTGCAACATGCATGTCTTGACATTCATTGCGCTGTGGGAGTTGCCAGCACATCTGGACATTTTAAAATGAGTCACTGCAAAGCATCATTCAACAATCTGACGTGTGTAGCAAGCAACAAGATCAACAAATCTTCATTTAAAAAAAAATCAACCAATATATTAACATTAGCATTTGTGTAAATTTCCTGGCTTTACTTTTTGGTTTCATTATAAGAGTGCACTGCGGTTTCTGTGTCTTCCCCGTTGCAAAGATGCTTGCTCCAAAATGGCCGACAGCAGTTGCAAATGGAAAGTTCCACTTTCCGTTTTTAAGACCACAGATTTTGGTAACATTCATTCAGTTAATGCCCCATTCCGACTTGGACATCGAGGGGTCAGTCTGAATTGACCAGTGTGAATTCCAGAGTGCATTTTCTAGCACTGTTACCCAATCAATCTAAACTCGTTCAATATGGCTGCGAGTCAAACCACAAGCATGTCAGGAGTACAGCAGAAACTGCTAACACCTGGCTTTCACACTCCAGATCTTAGAAAATTAGCCCCACTGTAAGTTAGTTATGAAGAGTGGCTTTTCAAACCTCATAAATACTAATCCCAACAGCATGAGAACTCGGTCTTTGGTTAAGTGTTTTCAAGTATGTATGCAGATTTTGAGCCGTTTCTCAACCTTAAACTAATCTGTTTTCTCAGAAAACCACAGACCCTTTGAGATGTTTTGAAAAATAACAAAACAAAATGGTTTATACAGAAGTCTGCAACGAGGCCTGTTGTGGCAGAGTCAGCACGAATGGACAAAGTGCGCCGCCACCTCCTCCGGGGAAAGTTTGGAAGCTCTCCGGCTCAAACCTCTGGGACCCATCATCGGCGGAGAACCGCACAGTCATTTTCTTATTCAGACAGTAGACCGAGCCATCCAGCACAGCACAGCGGAAGGGTAGTGGATTACTAAGGCACATGGTGGCACACTCATTCCAGATCTTGGTTGTGGTGTTGTACTTGAAGACACTGACCCCGGACTCCCGGTGGATATCAAACCTGTAGATGAAGTTCCGGATGGCCACCATGTCAGACGAGCGCTTCCTGCTGGTGTTGTAGGGACACTCCTCCCAGAGATCTTTGAGTGGACTGTACTTCAAGAGGCGGTAGAAAAGATGGCCGCCAGAAACATAGATTTCCCCGTTGCAGGTGGCAGCTTCATGGGCCACCGCAAAGGATCCCTTGGGCAAGGGAGCCTTGAATGTCCATTTGTCTAATCGGGGGTCATATCGTTCTACTGTGTAGAGACACTCCCCTCCAATTGCATAGAGATAGCCATCTACTGGGACCAGCTTCAACTGAGACCGGGCTTGGTTCATGGGCGTAATTTGTCTCCATATCTCAGTGAGCGGGTTATAAGAAAAGACCTTGTTGGAGCAGACCGCTTCTTGGCCTTGTCCCCTGATGCCCCCTGCCAGGAACAAGTAGTTATTGAAGGAACAGATGCTGCAACCTTTAAGGTTGGCCTCTTCTGGGATCTGAGTTAGTGGGTGCCATGAATTATTGTCCATGTCAAAAGTGTACAGCCAGGCCCTCTGCTGCCGGTCAGTGGATGGGGATTGTAGCTCATTCAATGATGGACAGCTTGAGCTCTGCATGGATTTCCTTACACCGTAGATGGTCTCCAGTTCAGCTACACCCAGGACCTTCTTCCCCATTGTCCTCAGTTGAAGGATGTGATCCCGTTCACCCCCATTCAGTTGGCCATAGATGGATGGATCTCTCAGTACTTGAAGGTAGTTGTCGCTCAGTACAGTGTAGGCTGCTTCCTGAAGTTCACCTGCTCTGTTCTTCTTTGCAAACTTCAGAAGTTCAATGCAGTTGCCCAAATTTAGTTGCAGCTTCATGGCATTGTCAGTAGACTGAAGGGTTTCTGGAATATTGAGGAAGCTGCCTTTAGCAACAAACTCGATTGGGCGCTTTTTGCTCCTGGAGACTGGCAACGAATAATGTTCTGTAAGCAGGCACAGCATACTTCTGGTTTTGCTCTTCCCATCCACCTTGGTATTTGGCACGTCCAGGAGGATGTTTTCACAGCTTTTAGCCTGTGGTTTCTTTGCTTTGGGACTGGAGGTGCGTTCCCCACATATCCTTAGTTCTGGGTTCTCGGCAATCTCGGATATGCTTCCTCTTCGCTGGAGGCCGTTTCTCCTTGGTGGCATCTGGCCTTCCACCTCAGCAGACGACACTGAAAACGCACTTTTGCATGGATGTGGATGTTCACCCACTCTTACCATTTCAAAGCTGGTCTTAGAATGATGTGCAACAACTGGTCGTAATGGGGAACAGATTTGATGTAAGGCCGTACTTGGCAAGGACCAGGTTCTGGGTATCTCTTGGCTGCATCGCTGATTAGTTAATTCCTGGCTCTTCTGATTTTCTCCAAAACCAAGGTTCAAAGTGACTGCCAATGGATCTTCAGGTTGGGCACATCCGGTCAAGCTAGTACCCATCGAGCCCTGTGGCCTTATGGAATCGAGAGTCACAGATCCTGCCTTCTCTTTCGATGTTTTGGACTTTGGATGTTCTTGTTCTGGATCTGTTTGATTGTGCATGACTATCACTGGGGTACTTTGATGCGGATGTCCGGAAAGACATTTCTGTCCACCAGATAGGAGAACTTGCCGGGGAGTTGTTACTAAAACTTCATAGCTTGTAGATGTGACCTTCTCAATTTCGTGATTCACGTCTTCTAACTTAATTTGGGGAGAAGTGAAAAGCCCAACTCTATCAGCACACATTTCTCCTGAAATATTGTCAGGAGGGTTTGGGCTGGGGTCTGTAATAGCTGCACATCTGGAGCCCGTTTCTTCTACATCTTGGTTCTTCGTAGCCCTGGGCCCATCTATGAAGCCTGTCATCACATCCTTTGTTGCGTGGTCAATGCCTTCTGTTGAGTCAGGACGAGGCCGTGTTTCAAGATGTTTCCGACATTGATCGGTTGGTTCTGCTGCAGCATTGACATGATAGGACGCGTTACTGGAAGTTCTGGTTTCTACGATGTGCAGGTTGTCTGCATTTCTAAAGCTTCCGCTTCTTCCAGATGATGGCATATGGCATAGTTGTTTATCTTCCCTCTCAAAGTCTCTCATTTTGACTTTCATTGACTGCTCAAAATAAAGGCTGTGAACGTCAATATGTCGGCCTTCTTCTCTTTGACTCTCTATTGGTACAGAAGTGGAAAGATAGCCATCATCATCTGGAAACACAGCATGTGAATGTGGAGAAGCTGCTGTGGTCGCTTCATCTCGCTCCTCCAGGTTGTCTTCTCCAATCCTGTCCGCATGATTCACAGTTGTTAATGTTGCATGGTGGTCCACTTGGAGTGTTGTCTGCACTTTATCACAAGTCTTTTCATGTTCCAAAGGAGTGTCTTCCGATTCTCGGAAGACGCTCTCTGCTTCTTCACCTTCAGTTCCCAAAGAGGACCAGCTTCTTTCTTCAAAGATGGGGGTGCTGATGGTTTCGGTAGTGTACCCTGATTCACTGGTTTCAGAATCCAGATTAGGGCCGCCATCTGTAGGATCTTGGTCACCACCCGGCGAAATCTTGATTTCTGTGTCATCGTGGTAAAAAGTACCAACGTCTGTGGTACAGCTCTTGATTTCTGTACAAAGTTGGGTATTTTCTTCTCTAGCTTCACACAAATCAATAACATATTCCGGCTCAATATCCAGTGAAGTGCTTTCTAGTACCTGGCAGCCATTTTCTTTTTGATTACCTTTGCCCACGGCTTTGCTCATTCCGTCACTTCCGGTTCCGGGGTACATTAGAGAATCTTCTCGGTTTTCATTCGGTCCAGATGGGACTTCCTGGGCATGCCAACCCGACTCTGTTGTCAGGCTCTTGATGGCAGGGACTTCCCTTTCCTCACAAGTCAGCAATGGATTCATATCCATGTTCCAATCTGTTCCTATTGGGTGACAGGCAACATTCACAATGCCTCGGGTGCTTGCTTCCACTGGGGGGGTGTCTGCCTCACTGTCCTCTTCCGCCATCGGAGACATTGTCAGGCTGGATGACTGCAATGGAAGTGCATGTTTTGAGGGAACCATCATCCACCTGTCCTGCTGTAGATAATGCTCAGCATCGGCTACACTGGAGCCCATCAAGTCGGGTGGCATGAAGTCCTCTACTTTGACATCCAGTGATACCCTTGATCCAGGATCGGCTGGACAGGGTTGTTTTTCATGGAGGAGTCTCTCTGATGCTCCAACATCACAGTCGGTCCATTGAGCGCTACTTCTTTTTGAAGTGGTAGCCTTTTTAACAGCTGAGAAATTATCATCACGAGATGGCGATGATGTTTTTGCCATGGTTCTTTCCTCAAGGTGGATCTGTGTCTTCTCAACCCTCACGCTCGGGGTCCTCGACTCACCTTCAGAGGCACTCTTAATGTAATGGCCATCCCCTCGCTCATAGTTAGTGCCTTCAATGTCACCATCGTTGGCTTCGTCAGTTTCATGATCCGGGTATGCGTCCTGAGTTGGTGATTGTAGCGTCATTCTTTCTGGTTGTCCTTCAGTACACGTTTTTTCTTGATCCCTTATAAAGACTTGGCCATCATTTTGCTCACATGTCTGCAAGTCAACTGGATAATGTTTTCCATTCTGATGTGCTTCTCTGACTTCCACCGGACGCTCATCTTCATTCTGTGGCGTACACTGGAAGCCTTCCTCCGCGTCTATATCTTCCTCATTCTCATACGTTGCACACCCACTTGAACTTTCTTCTGCTTCTGTGGGTGTTTTAAGTGAAAGCCCTTCCAAAGGAAGTCTTGCTGTGGTTGGAATGTATAAGGCCCTGGTGCAGTTCTCTACGTCATGGTCACCAAGCCCACAGTTGTGTTTGGTCTTCTCACTGGGCACACTACATGAAGGGTCATCCTGCGCTGGGAATGGACCTGCACCACTGATGCTCTCCACGCTTTGAGATGCTGCGGCAATAATTAATAATGACTGGTTGTTGGAGTCAGGGTACACCAGAGGGAGCTGCTCATTATCATTAAGGTGGTTGTTACTCAAATAGGATGCCTGCATGTCCTGTCCTTTAAGGTCTGTCGGCATGACTGTATCAGGCAATTCAAGTTTATCTGGCCGGGGTTCATTTTTCAATACAACAGTGAGTCCTGGACCCTGATTGCGAGCGGTGACCGTAGCAGCCTGCTCTAAAAGGGAAGAGTTCTCTTTGGGAGATGGCAATGTTTCCAACTCAGCCAAGGCGCCGAGTTTAACCTGGGACCCACTGTGAGTTTTGGTGTCGCTCTCATTGCCAGGGCAGTCCTCTCTTCCAGGGTTTAGGTCTACAGAGAATCCTTGCAAAGCCTGAAGGGTGCCTCGCCCATCACTTCCTTGCTGAGAGAGGCACATTACATGTGCTTCTCCAGGGTGCTCAAAGGAGGTCCTTAGCCCATATGTATCTGTCCACACTTGGATAGCATCTGTGCCCTGCTCCAGCGTGTCTCCTGGATAGCTTTGCCCAGGTCCACATGCGTTGGTATTCAATGGTGCATGTTGGAGTCCCATCTCAAGATCCGGGCCTTCTGCCCAAAGGTGGTCTTTGTCCATTGTGTGTTGGCCGCTCACTGTTGCCCCTGTTGTAGTGTGGGCATGAAGGGGGGCCTCTGTCCAGTCATGCCTTTCATTGATCTGCGTCGATGAATAAGCGTTGGGGTGTGGTTCCACCACTTTGCAGCCACGTTCTCCGCTGTCCTGTGTTGTTTGTGCAATGGTCAGGTCAGGCTTTTGTGCAGGGATGTTGCCGGCGGTGCTGTGGTTAGGAGTGTCCGCCTGGAGAGTGTCTTGCTGACTGTGTGGAGTGGAACCGATCCTGAGGGTGGCCTCTGAGGAGTGCTGCGCAGCCGCCTCAGCGTGATCACCGCCATGATGGGATGGCGGCGACATTCGCTTATTCAGCTCTGGTGATAGGGCAGACTCCTGCGGCTCTGCATCATCACCACACCACGAGGGATTGCTCAGGAGGTGGTAGGGTCCCATCCCAACATCTCCACTCACTGATTCCCAATCCCCTGGTGCTGTTGGGGTGGCATCACCCGTGCATGCTGTTTTTGGAGCCCTAGCCTGGTGGTTGCCAGTGTTGGCAATTGCTGGCCCCGACATGGCGTGCAAGCCGCGCCTTTTACCATTGTTGTCCTCCCTTAGGGAGGCATGGATAGTGCCATGAACCTGGGCTTGGCAGGCCCCCCTTTCTATGCTTGGCTCGTTAGATGGAGACGGTGCATGGTTTCTCCCCAGGGAACCCCCTCCCTCTCCTTCTCGTGCACAGCCTGTCATGTGATCGTCATCACCCTTTGGTAAGTCAGCATGTGCCTCAAAGTCTCCTTCTGGGCCTTTGTCCCCATTAAGGCATGTTCTTTGTAGACCCAGCTGGGAAAACGTCCCTTCTGTGTGCGGTTGACCTCTCACTGCTGTTGGGTGCTCTCCACGGGGGCCATCACCTGTTGGATGGACACGCATGGCTTGCCCTTCCCAGTGAAGAGCCGTGTTTGAATGTATGGGTGCCCCCTTCCCCAGGCTTGTCTCTGTGATTCCCTTGCGCCTTTCCCCAGCCTCAGGCGTGCCCTTTAAGCGGGCAGACTCCTCGCGCCCTCCCAGCGCTTTACAGCAAACCCTTGAACCGCAGCCAATAGGATCCAGGTTAGGAATGCCACCCGTGCTGTTTTCAGAGCGGGTCCAAAGGTTGCCATGTGCCGGATCGCACGGGCCCTGGGCGGCATTGATTTCCCTCGCAAACACTGTAAAATCAGACACGGCCTTCATTGTTTGTTCCGTATCTCCCGCGGGGCGGGCCCCCCGGGGACACGGCGACTCCCAGGCTCCTCTGTCACTTGGCTCGGAGTGCAAGGTTTCAGCTTGCACGCCTGGGTGTGCCACCTCCCCTTCCTCCCTGCGCTGCTGTGGCGGAGGAGCCCGAGCGCCCAGCTCTGCCAGGGCACTGGGCGCCCGCCCACCTGGCCCGCTCTCCACCTGGCGCGGCTCCCTCGTGGAACACGGCGGCTCGTATCCACTGCGGCCAGCCAGTGCTTGCGCACTGGTGTCATGTTCTCCGGGGCCAGGCGCCCCCGGGCTGTATCGCTTCTCCAGGCTGCATCTCTGGTCGCCATCACTACCGGTTGCTACGTAATCAATGCCATGGCCCAGAGAGTCTTCGGCGTGCTCCGGCAAAACACAAGCCACAAATACACTGTCTGTGCAAGAAGTGAGGTGATGAGTGATACCCGCCAGTAGGGGGGCGTCCGGGCGCTGTAACTGCAGGTGCCTTCTGATTGCACCCGGAGCCCCGACTGCTGATGGTGCCATGGCACCCAGCCTCTCTCCTTGTGGGTGGGCACGCAGCTCAGCCTGGGAGGGCATTTCACAAGCGGAGACCTTGAGCTCACCTGTTAAAGCGGTGGCTTGTTTTGGAAATAGTGGAACTGTGGAGTGTGTTGCCAGTGGCTCTTCGCCTTCCTGCTGGGCACCCTGGTCTCCATAGGCAACTGGATCGGCACTGGCAATGGGTACATGGGTGTCTCCATAACTGTGGCATTCCTTCTTCTGGATGGTGGAGTCCTTGCCCTTTGGATCCTGTGCCCGGCCCAGCGTGGGCACCTTCTCCCGTGCCCAGCTGTGGCTTGCCAGTCTTCTGCCTGGTGCCTCTGTCACTTTCTGAGTTTGCAGGTGTAGCCCCACTTTCTCTGCATCAGAACCAGTCCTTTTCTTCTTCCGCTGGCCAGCCACCAACCACTTGACTGCGGCACCGGTGGCGGCCACCACAGCTAGAGCGAGCAAAACCCGTGCCAAGAGTCCCATCTCCATGCCACTGACACCAGTGTCGTCGTTCATGGCGGGCCAGTCGCCCACTGGCTGCTCGTGGGACGCACGGCCCTTACGCAGCCCTCTTGGGAGGCCAAGGTGACTTTGAGTGACCAGCCACCTGCAGGAAAGCAGGCGTCATTGGGTGGGCGCAGTCACCCAGCGCCCCGAGCAGTGCCACCCCCTGGGACGGCAGGTCGCAGCGGCAGGTGTAATTCGCCTGCAGGCTGCTGGAACAGCTGTGCGCCCGTTACCTGCGGGTTACGCCTCAGTCCTCTCCTATCCCTGCGCTGCTGGGAAGGCAGCTGGCTGTGGGCCCGGTGTAACGTGATCAGCAGACAACAATGAGCCTTAAGGTGGATCTCGTGTCAGGTGCCAGGCTTGCGTCAGAGGCGCTCTCGTGCAGAACTGGGGCCAGGGCTGTGCCAGTGCTCCGGTGCCCTGGGCAGGGAGGCCTGCGCGTGTGCATCAGCAAGGACCGCCTTCGAAGCAGCGCCTCGATTCGTTATCTTACGCCATCCGTGAGTCCTTGTGCTAAGCAGACATCTGCCCGTAACACAGGAAGACCCTACGAGGATGACTGAAGCGTTTTCACTAATACCATTTGTACAATATTGTACCTATACCAAAATGAAGTTAGGCAGGTTACAGCCCTGCCCTTTTCTTCCTGTACTTTCAGACCTACATGGCCTGCTGCCATAAACCCAGCACTTGCCACTTGCTGGCTGCTGCACTCCCATTGTTTGTTGCCTTTTTTATTTATTATTTTATTATTATTTTAGTTTTTTCCTCCTCGCTCCGCACTCTCCTTTTGTTCCCCCTTCCATGCACTTCTCCCGCTTCCCCCTCTACCCTGCACTTGCACGTTCTCAATGTCACTGGGCCTAGTAAGATCGCTTTTCTGTTCTCCCCTGTTCCCCTTCCCTTGCCTTGTCGCGCTCTGAAACACTTGTGTACGAGCGCGATAGAAATGAAATATCAATCAATCTATGTTAGAAATGTATCCAACCAAACTGCAACATTATACATGATGAATTGTGAAAGAATAAACCTGTTTGCATCCTGTACAGGCCAATGCGATGCTGCCAGTCGGAGATAGGGGGCATGGGAACTAAACATAGAGTTGAACCACTCATAAAACACAAGTAACATAACCTTTTAACATTTAAGAAAGCTTTGAAGTTGTGGCGACATTTCCGAGTGACTTCTGAATAGTCACAAAGCCTCATCCAAACTGTTTCCGAGTGCTTCAGACACACTCCAACCAATAGCAACTATTGTTCATAGCGTTGAGGGATTTATTAAAACCTACTCATAGAACACCCCTTAGACATTGTTAAAGAAATAAATATATTTTCAAACTGGGATGCAAAACATTCCACCCATATTGTTGCAGAATGGTCTATAGTCATTGCATCGAATTCCAAAGCATGAAAAGCCTTGCCATCGAAAAAAATGCATCGAAAAAAATGCATTGAATGCATTTTTTCATTTTTTTTTCATGGGAGGGTCTTCCCCCAACCCCACTTTTTCTAACCTTTAAACCTGTTATAATTAAAAGAAACCCTTTTTTAAATTATTAGTATTTATTGTGTTTAACCTTTTAGGTTTTTACAAAAGATTCTGCATTCTCGTGTTTTTGTGCCGTTTGTAAGCTACTTAAGACACCACTTTTGGACGGGGAGTTCAGCAGGGACTATTAGCGGGGAGCAGACTAATGTCTGCCGAATTAGCTCTTTTCAAGGCTACGACCAGAAATTTTGCTGCCATCCTGGACCATCTAGCTGAGTCACCTGCAATCAACCGGTACCATCCAGTTTCTTCATTTAGTACTGACGGATGTGAAATAAGTGGTGCCAAGTATGCTTGTCTCTCCAGTGCTAAAGCTGGGCAGGACATGAGAAGGTGTCGTAGTGTTTCTGCTTGATCAACGATTTTTCAGAGACAGCAGTCTGATATAGAAGATTGAGCTCGAATGGCCAAAATTTCCCTAGTTTGTAGTAAGTTCAGCCGGGCTCGCAGGTACATTTTTCTTAGTTCTTTTACTGGGAATTTCTCACAGTACTTCAAAGGGACTTTTAGCCTGTTATGGCTCGATGGTAGATGCGTTAGGGATTTGTACAACAAGATGCTGTTTCTGTTAAACAGCACCTTAGCTTCTTGTGTTGAGCTTCATGTGGCCACTGATTGGCTGCTGCCCCGTTTGTAAGGGCCAATAGAAACCGGGAGGCGGGAGCTGGCATTTCCACAAAGGCAGGAACACAAAGGCTTCCTGTCCTAAGCCTGTCCTAAGCCTTCCTCACCGTTCGCCCATAATCTCTGCCGTTTTTCTGCCACCCACCCCTCCGCCTACAGCAAGTTCCATGTGACGGATAAAGGACTGCAAGACAAGGAACTGCTGCCTCGAACCCTAAGGCAATTTACATAGTAAACCTATTCGAACTGTCTGCACTCAGCTTCATTCCTACCAACATACGAACTTAGTCGGGACGCTCCGATTGATATTCGGTCACATCCTAGTCCGTATGTACCCCCCCCGCTTAATAGAGCTCTCACTGCGTGCCAGTGCTCTGCCTAATTGTGCAAGCTGCATTACCGAGGTTTATTTGCTAACTGTTCAGATATGGCCTGTCATTACATTGTGTAGTCACTCCGTCCTGCGGTGCAACCGCCCTGCCTCCACTCAGACTAGCCATGTTGGCTCATTGTGCTCATTGCTAGCTAACTGCTAGCTAATACTCCTCCATCCCTCCTCAGACACTGCACTGCCACAGTAGCCCAAACCTGCCTCAGTGCACATACGTGTGACCCCTCTCTCAACATGTACTGATGGTCCTGCCTATGCCTATACAGCCTGACTGCTATGACCATGCCCCTAGCCTGAATCACGTGCATTGTCATCCTCCTCCCTACTCATCTACTCCCACTGCCGAATGTGTCTTGTGGGTGATGTCCCTGCATGTCTTGTTATACCTGGCCTTTCCGCCCCACTGCGCCATTTAGCAGCACTATTATACTATGTACTTTATCTAAGATGTACTACGACACTCAATGGATGCATCGCACCCAAATGTCTCTTTATTTAGCATCAACTAGCCTAAGGGTGCCCTGCGCCCTGAATTGCATTTAGCCCATTTGTAATTGCATTGATTAGCCTAGAGGTTCCCTGCGCCCTGAATTGCATTTAGCCCATTTGTAATTGCATTGACTAGCCTAGAGGTGCCCTGCGCCCTGAATTGCATTTAGCCCATTTGTAATTGCATTGACTAGCCTAGAGGTGCCCTGCACCCTGAATTGCATTTAGCCCATTTGTAATTGCATTGACTAGCCTAGAGGTTCCCTGCGCCCTGAATTGCATTTAGCCCATTTGTAATTGCATTGACTAGCCTAGAGGTGCCCTACGTCCTGAATTGCATTTAGCCCATTTGTAAATTGCATTGACTAGCCTAGAGGTACCCTGCGCCTTGAATTGCATTTAGCCCATTTGTAATTGCATTGACTAGCCTAGAGGTGCCCTGCGCCCTGAATTGCATTTAGCCCATTTAGCCCATTTGTAAATTGCCTTGACTAGCCTAGAGGTGCCCTGCGCCCTGAATTGCATTTAGCCCATTTGTAAATTGCATTGACTAGCCTAGAGGTGCCCTGCGCCCTGAATTGCATTTAGCCCATTTGTAAATTGCATTGACTAGCCTAGAGGTGCCCTGCGCCCTGAATTGCATTCCATACTGCTCTCTGCACACTGCAATTTGAGTTGACTGCAATTTGAGTTGATGCCCATGTTATTGCCATTGAAACGCCTAACTAGTGTCCACACACACGTTAGCTGAATTTACAAACTATTCTTGCTAATAATTTATGAACCTCACTGCCTCTATCTCCAGAGCCAAGTTACCCATGATGGCCTCACTTAGAGGTGCCACTCTAACTATGGCTACTCTCCTCCCTCTGTTCCAGAATAGCTCACTTCAGAACTGTGCCTACACAACCACACCACTTTACCCAGACTTACTATCTCCAGCGGACTGGATAAACAGATTCGCCAGCCCACCTACACTCCTAATACCCTGTCCCACACCTCTTAGAAATACAAGATTAGCTTCTCGCCTTGTTGTACCCTCTACCACCTTCTTGAACGCAGCCCCACCGACCATGATTAGAAACGCTAGACTCAGCCATCACACTAATCCTGATGTAAAACTCACCAGAATGCTCAGTAATCAGGCTAGGAATATCATGCAGCCCACCTCACTTACTGACCCTCCACCGAGTCACAAGCCTGCAACACCTCACCCACCACCATACACGAAAGTCAACCTTCCACTGACCTCCATCAAGGGAGCTCTCATCAACTCACGCTCATTGGTAGCCCACGCTACTGATGTCGCCGACATTATCTCCACCAACCACCTAGACTTTATCGCTATCACGGAGACATGGCTCCACCTAGCAGCCGGTCCCACAATAGCTCTAGCCACAGAAAAAATGGAATAGGAGGAGGAATAGCAATTATTGCGAAATCCACCCTAGACATCAGAGAAGTAACAAGCACAACCCTACCTTCAGCCGAACTCCTATACGTCAAACTCCCATTATCTGACACCCAAACTATCCTTCTCCACATTATATACAGACCTCCAGGACCCCCCTCCACCTTTGAAGAAGATGTCTCTCTCTTACTCACTACCAACCTGAAACCTAAATCTCAAATCATCATTATGGGCGACTTCAACTTGGGACTTAATGACCCCAAAGACAATCAGGCTACCTCCATTAATGACACCATTACTCATCTAGGCCTCACCCAACACATTAATAAACCTACACATACAAAAGGAAGATCCTTGGACTGGCTTGCAGACGCCAACTGCAACCTCTCACTGACCGACATCACTCCTTGTGCTTGGGCTGACCACCACCTTATTACCTTCTCTCTACCCAGATCCATACCATCTACCACACTACCCACTAGGTTACCTCAAATAATCTCCAGAAATAACCACAACATCACTATAGAGAACCTTAGACCTCTTCTCGTGCCTATCAGTAAAACTAATCTACCTACGCAAAATGACAACCCATCAGCCATTGTAGACCTATACAACAATACCCTAGAACTAGCTCTCAACCAGATAGCTCCTCTTAAACAACGAAAAGCCAAACCCATTGCCCACTCCAACAAATGGTTCTCAGCAGAATTAAAGGCTCTCCGCAATATCAAAAGAACTGCAGAAACTAGCTGGAGAAAAGCCCCTTCTCTTTCCACTAAAGATAAGTTCGCCTCAGCAGCCTCCACCTACAAATCCGCCATATTAAATGCTAAAAAAGAGATCTGTAACATGAGAATACAAAACACCAAATCTGGCACTAAAGAACTATTCGCTATACTAAGGGAACTCAAATCACCACTGCCTCCTTCAGAGGACTGCATTAAAGACAAGGCCTGGTGCAATAATATCCAGCTGGCCCTCGCTAATAAAATTGCCCTCCTACAAACTAAGATAGAAGCAAAAAAAGCCAACCTTGCCTCCAAACAGAATCCCATCAGCATAATAAACCACACCACCCCCAATTGCCCTTCCTTCCACTTCTCACCAGTCACAGAAGAGGAAGTAATCAAGATAATCGCCAGTCTCAAACCATCCAACTGCAAAGGTGACATTTGTCCCGCCTCCGTCATCAAAGACGGGGCTAATGAGTTAGCCGCACTTATCACCTCCTTGATCAATGCTTCCTGCAAAAACTCAGTGGTCCCCAATAACCTTAAAGAAGCATGGGTCCTACCCCTGCTCAAAAAACCCAACCTAGACCCCAACGTCCCCGCAATTTACAGGCCCACCACCACAGTCCCATTTCTCCTCAAAATCTTAGACAGGGTAGCCTACCTCCAAATACAACAACATTTGGAAGACAACAACCTCCTAGGCCTGCAACAATTCCGGCTTTAGACCAAGGCACGGGACTGAAACTGTCCTCTTGGATCTAAAAATCCAAATGGATGATGCCAAAGATAAGGGCAAACTGTCCATTTTGCTCTTGTTGGATCTGTCTGCTGCCTTCGATCTGGTTGACCACCAGATCCTCACTCAACACCTCTCCTCGGCTGCTGCATTCTCTCAGAATGCCACTAAGTGGATCCAGTCATTTTTGTCTGACAGGTCGACTAGGGTCGTCGCCCCCACCATGGCTGCGGACCCTATCCCAATCACATGTGGAGTGCCCCAAGGCTCCTGCATTTCCCCCACACTTTACAATATCTTCACGAAGCTCCTCTTTGACCGTCTTGACGATCTGGGTGTCAGCTACACTAATTATGCAGACGACACCCAGGTCCTCATCAATCTCACTGGCAGCTATGAAGAGGATGCTGCAAAGCTTATTGAAATCTACTTAGAAATCCAAGCCTGGATGGCCACACACAGTCTTTGCCTCAACAACGATAAGACAGAACTGCTTATCGTAGTCGTAGGCTCCCAGGCTCGCCTCAACAAACTAGACCAAAGGTATCAATCCTTTACCATTGACAGCAACATCATAAAAGTCTCCAAAGAGGTCAAAACACTAGGTGTGTACCTCGACTCCATCTTGTCACTAAAAAAACAAATAAACTCCACCATCTCAGCCACCACCTACACCAATAAATTGATCAATGCCTGTAGGCCTTTTCTCTCCACCTCTAGTTGCCTCACCTCATCAAGAGCGTTGATATTGTCTAAACTAGACTATTGCAACACACTCTACCTAGGCACTACCACAAAAAACTTGAACAGGCTCCAGATCCTGCAAAATAATGCACTAAGGTGTGCCCTTAACTTCCAGCGCAAGGCTCACATATCCACGGCCAGCAAAGAAGTCCACTGGCTCCCGATCCGCGACAGAAACGAGCTAAGAACCCTGGTCATCACCCGTAAATCCTTGTCACGCACCGCCCCTCGCTACCTCTCAGACAAATTTGCTAGACATTGCTCCAGTAGACCCACCAGAACCCCTTACCTGCACCAACTAAAGATCCCCAACTATAACCTAAAAACAGCAGGAGGTTCAAGCTTCCCAGTGCTCGCAGCACAATGCTGGAATACCCTCCCTCTTGCAATTAGATCGGAAGCCGCATTCTGGCCATTCAGAGCCATGGTGAAATCATGGTTACTAGCCTAAACATCCAATCTCTCAATGACACGTTTGGCCAGCCGCCGTTCGCCACCATGTAGTAATGTTCACCCTGGCTTTATCCGATTCAAGACCACCCTGTAACCCGGTCCTCACTCTCCACTGTAACTATCTTGTACACTGTTCTCTGTATACTTTATTCTTGTATGTAACTACTCAGAGCCTGGACTAATGTATGCTCTGACTGGTGTATTAAGGTGTTTGTGTAACGATATGTAACTCTGCTGTGCACATGATTATGTGCCCAGCTACCTGAGGGTTCAGACGCGCTTTATAAATAAACAAACTAAACTAAACTAAGATCTTCTCATTAGTGTTGATCCAGTCTTGTTGGTCTAATTTCCTCTTTACTCGGCCTGGATGTGTAATTAGATTCTCCTCAGTACAGGCTACTTCTTCCAGTTTGGCTTGCAGTTTTGTAGCCCATGCAATTAGAGGTTTGCAAGTTCCTTTATTGATTTCAGTGGCAACTACCTGAAAAATTGGTAGCGAGCTTGGTAGCAGAGTTTTTCTATACAGCTGAATTGCACTTTGTACCACCACTGAGGCTAGAGAAGACAGACCCAAGTCACAACAAATTGCCACCATTGGGGCTGATTTGGGCAGGCCCAGTACCGACTTCCGCAGAAATCCTTCCAACTGGGTCCAGATTTCTGCAGGCAGATTTAAACTAGCCGCCATTCCATAAGTTAACGGAGGGACAACTTTTGACTTGTAGAATTGAAGAGCTGGGGACCATGAAAATTTCCCACATTTTTGTCTACAGCTCGAGTTTGCGCCGTCAGGTTTCTTATTTTTTCCCACAAGGATTTCTGGAGAGAGTTCTCATTCAAGGTATTATCAATCCAGACACTCAAATACTTGAATTATTTTACCACTTCGATTTTTGTCTTTTCGAGGTACCAGACTGGGCTGTTTTTGCTTTCCGTTAGTGATTTGGAGAATAGGAGGATTTTGGTTTTATTTTTGTTGATTTACAAATTGTTGTTTTCCATATATGTGGTTAAGTTAGTTAGTTGCCTTTCGAGACCTATTATAGTCTGGTCCATAAGGATCAGGTTATCGGCGTACCACAGTCTTGAGACTTTACATGCTCCCACCTTAGGAGGGAAAGATCGAACCAATTTTTCTGAGTTTTGAAAATCTCCAATGAAGGCTATGAAAAGGGCTGGAGCCAAAGGGCAGCCCTGTTTGACTCCTGGCTCCGTGTAAATTGGATCTGAAAGAATGCCTTGTTGACTTAATCGAACCCGCATTGATGTCACTGTGTGTAGTACCATTATTGGTTCAAGTACGGGACCAGGGCAATTCCAAGTTCTTAGCTTTAGCCATAATTTATTACGGTCAACCATGTCGAACGCCTGCGACAGATCCACCATCACCATGTAGACTTTGGGCGCACCTCCTTTCACTTTGGCTTTAATGATGTTTAAAATTAGGAGGTTAATCCCTGTACCGGCGCCCTTTTGAAAACCAGTTTGAAAGATGTCTGCTGCCAGAGATTTTTTGGCCCATTCTTTAAAATGTATCAACAGGAGATATGCGAAGATCTTACCAATGATGTCAAGCAGAACTATTGGTCTGTAGTTGGCCGGACTGTCTCTTTTCCCTTTTTTGAAAATCGGAACCAGGACTGCTTCTGTCCATATTTTTGGAATTTGTTTCGATTTGTGGCAGTAATTAAAGAGTTCGCTAACCACGGCTGCCCATTCTTTCGGATGTCTTTTTAGATCTAAATTGGTCAGCCGTCCGGGCCTGGTGCCCTTGATGATTTTAAATTAGTGATTACTCTGGTAATGTCAGCCACACTTGTTAGTTGGATCCATATCTCGTCATTCGAGGATAGTATCTTTGGTTCCGTAGTAGGTGGAAGGCGGTACAGTTCAGTGAAGTGCATGATCCAGCTTTGTTCAGTAATGGAATTTGATAGCGAATGAGCCCTCTGGCCATTTATGCTTTTAAGTAGGGTCCAGAAGTCACTTGTATTCCTTGAGGCCCAGGTATTTAAGATGGCTTCCGCGTCATTTTAGTACAAGACCCCTCGCTGATGTTTAAGCCATGATTTGTAATGTTTCGCTCCGATGTAATAGGCGGTCCAAGATTCTTCGGTTTTGCTTCTGAGTGCGAGGCTTTTTAACTTTCTCAGTTCTCGCTGTTTCACCACCACCGTGTTGTCAAAAGTGTGGTTATGTTTTAACTGATTTTGATTCTTTCCAGTAAAGCTCACCTTGTGGGGAGACAGTAGGGACACATACTCAGGTCTCTTCTCCATCAAGCCGCTGCTTGTAAGATCTTGTTTCCGGCGTAATGTGTCCTTAGAGGTTCTAACATTTTCAGAGGTTAGACGAAGCCGATTTTGTTGTTTGTTCGATTCGATGGCAGACGAATAGTGTAGCTTTGCCGGGCACATGCCACCCCACGACATTCGTAGGAGATTATGGTCACTTTTGATGGTTTTCAGGACCTTAAAGGAGGTGAAATGAGTGATCAAGCCTTCAGTAATGAAGATGTAGTCCAAGGTGGCAAACGTTTCTAACCTCTCCCAAGTAGGGATCAGATTGACAGGATCTTGAAGCGTCTTCACATTATGGAACTTTCTCGACTTCATTAGGTTAGACCACGCTAGGCCTCTTTCGTCGACCCGCGGGGAAATCAATGGTACTAGACCATCTGCAGGCGCCGCTCCACATTTTGCATTAAGATCTCTGCAAATTATGATGTTAGCCACTTCACGATCGACTGTGAGTTTGTCAATGGCATTAGCTACTAAGTTGCAGAAATCTTTAGTAGTTGTTCTCTCAGGGTTCCAGTACAGGTTGATTATGGCCAGCTCTGATGTTACCCATGAGTCTAGCTCCAGATCTTGATGACACCATGTGGTTAAGGTGGCCAGCATACCGTAGGCTTCCGTAATATTTTCCTTCGGGATGATCCCTGAGCCAAAACGGATTGCAGTCAATAGGCCCGCTGATGGTCTTCCCAAAAATGACCTGGATGCTGGCGAGACTTCGATTGCGAAACCATCTAGGGAAGGCTTATCCATTAGCCAGGTTTCTTGTAAACAAATCAGGTCAGATGTGCCTAAATTGACGTCACTGGGTCAGGTTAGGTGGTGATATCCTCTTGTGTTCCATGATGCCATTAACAGTGCACTCTTATTGATTGGTGTCGTTGGTTTCTCTGCCTGCCAGGAGATATCTGTGGAACACTGGGCTCGCTGCTATTTCTTCTGGTTACGGCTGAAGGTATCGGCGATCCACTTCCATGGCTTACTTGTGGCCGTTTCAATCTGTTCGGTATTAGAGATTGCCGAATCCACTCCCTTATTTTATGTTTCATGTTTTCTTTCCGAAGATCTTTTTAGGGTTTTGAATGTTGGGTACTTGTCGGTCACCCAATTTTTTGAATAATCCGAAGAATGCTCAGTCATCACCCTTTCACGCCTCCTTGGAGGATCTTGCCATCTAGTATCTTTGTAATATACTTCAGATCTTGATAGATCAGTAGGCTTCCTCGAAGACCCCCTCTTCTTCGTTCCATGATTGAGTTGATCTATGCGGGATTTCTGTAGCTGTTGTAATTTAAGCCCTAGGCAGTGGAGATCTTTTGATACTTCTGTAGAGATTTCACTTATTGCCTTAGTTCTTATGAGTAGATATGCTTTAGCTCTATGTTCACGATGATAAGGCTCAATAAGCTGGAAATCATCAGTTGTTAAGTGTCGAAGCTTGTTAACTTTTCCCAATATTTTCAGTACCGTCCTTCGGTTCAGTACCAAGTAGCTTACCTTCGCTGAAATTTGCTCCAGTTTGAAAAGTGACGTTTCTGCCAATTTTAAGTCCGTCTTCAATTTGGCTACTTTGAATCTTGGAGCCTCCTTGTATGATGGCACTCGGTGCCTGCCTGACCCATATTTTTGGTCAGATCTTGTATCACTTCCCCGGTTGGATCTGTGACTGGCTGCCTTTTCTGATTTTAGACTTTTTATTGCCTCTATGGCGGTGCTCGGAGTGTTCGATCGAGGCCTCTGGTGATGGTCAGCTGGGCCTCTGTCCCTTTGATTTTGTTCAGTCTGGGGGGTCGTTAGCACCTGTTCTGCGGGAGCTATTTGAGATGGGTTATGTTCAATCACTGACGTTCCTGATGGTGAGGGGATCGCTTCCAATGAGTCTGAGTCCTGCAACAGATTCATCAGGTTCGAGGTGATTTCATAGTCGTCACTCGATTTGAGTGCACGTGATGGTTTAGACAGGACTTGGATATTGTCCGATGAGGGGCTTTTCAATTCCTGTGGCTTCGTTTTCTTTTCCTCCCGACTGCTGTAACTTGGAACCAGTAGAACTTTCGTCGGCTTGTCCTGTGTGTATGTTGAGGAATTGGACAATTTTGGTTTCTTCGACTGCTCCACACTCCCTATAGCCACTTTTGAGGTTCCAGGGTCTGGTATTAATGGAGAGGTCCTTTGTGGAATTTTTGAGAAGATAGGAGCCAAGTCCTTTTGTTTCCATCCCTCTACGGTCTGAGTGGACTTAGTACATGAAGATTTAACAGTTTGGGCCAGTTGGGCTCTTTTCTTGAGATCGTCTTCCAATCTGGCTATTTTTTCTTCCAAGTCCACCTGAGTCTTGTTTGCATTACGTTCTACGGCAGTTAAGTACCCTTCAATGAAAGTCAGTTTGCCAGTCAAAATGGCTATCATTGTGGTGTTATCTTTGAGGGCCTTATCTATTGACTCGTAGAGCTTTCCAAACGGATTTAATGCAATCGTTAATGCTGACATGATTGATAGTAAGTCCGCTTTCTTTGAGGGAGACTCTTTTTGTGGAGCACCTAAAATTTCACTTAGCCGTCTACTTTTGGCCGGGGTGTTTGGTTCTTTATCGTTTGAATGCTGAGGGGGTCTATCAGACTGTCTTTTCCCCGGCAGTATCGTGATTTCTTGGAAAGTAGGCGGGCCAGTCCCAGAATTGCCGCTGATGTTTCCTTGAATATGTGGTCGAATCCATGCATAATGGTCCTCAGCTTGAGCCGGTCTTGTAATATACTTTGCCCTATCCCATGCCGAAGCACATGGAATTGATGTGATCACAGCTTCGGACATTAGCTCAAGGTGCACTCTTTCTTTTGTCTTTTCTAAATTGTCCGCTCTTGTAGACGATGTGGACTAGACACACGCTGTTGACTGGGGCAGAGTGTCACTTAAGGTTTCCAAACTCTCTGTCTCTATTCTGGAATCAATATTTGACCCCGTCTGAGTTGGAAGTTTGGGGCTTGAATTAAGCCCCCGTGTGTTTTGATCTGTTTTTCAGGCTTTGTTCGCCTGCGGAGGATTTTGGATGGCCTCCAAGATTTCCGCATCTGAGAGCTCAGGGTCTTGGTCCAATTTCCTTTTATGTTGCTTTAGGAAATATTCTTTCAAAGATGACAAGATCATAGGAGTTGGAAAACCTTTTAGGCCCACCTGGGTTCTGAGGTCTGCTTTCCGATGTTTCTTTGTAGGCACTTTTTCTAGAGGGTTTTTGGTTTGACACTTCCCTTAGTAGTCAGATTCTTTATAGCAGGGTTGAGTTTCCTTGTAGCACTGTTCCAAGTCCTTTTTCCCGTGGCCTGGTCATCATCTGGGCGTTCAAGGCAGTCTGTGGCCAGATTTGAAGTAGAGCCTGTAAAAGGTGAGCCATGGACTTGGCCCTCAGCAGCCATAATCTGTTCTTCTCTCGTTCATGGCTCTGAAATTAGATCCTGCTGGTTAATAGTTGCATCGTAACCTACTTCAAATACTGAGTCATCTTCGTCCCGCCTGTTTGGTGGGCTCACCTGCTCCTCGTTGTCTGTGTCCCACGAATCATTTGAGCTGATTCTTAAGGGCGTGATTTTGGAAAGTGCCTGCTGTGGATGCCTTGACTGGCCTACAGGGGGCTTCTTTATTGAATGAATTTGCGCAGCAGTTACAAATCCTGTGCTGCGCGGTGCCGGCGCCTGCTCAGCTGAGTCTGCTGGCCTGGCCCCAGTGATAGGTGAGTGGGGGCCGGTCGCTGATGGGAGATGTTGATTTAAAAGGTCGGCGTCAGACGTTTAGTCCTGACTTGCCACCCCTGACCGTTTAGACCCCCGCCCAGGCCGTCCTCCGACAGTCTCCGGCTGGGAGTCACTCGTCGATACAGTGCAACGGCCGGGGGCTTGCGGCAACATTAGCCTTGGAGACGAACTGGAGTTGCTAAGCACGACTCTTTTCGGTTTGTGGGCAGTTGCCTCCGCTGCCGAAGAAGTCTGGTCTGTGGCCATGCCTTCTTCTTCCGATAGTGCCCGTAGTATCACAGGCTGAGGAGACCTTGTTAAGGTCCGCGGAACTGCCGGATTACTGGTGGCTTCAGAATATCCCTGAGTACTGAAAGTAGTCAGAGCTTTGCCTGCTTGCCGAACCGCCCTTCGCCGGCTTCTGTTTGTAATTTGCTACTTCGCAGGCGTTGGCTTAGGTCCGCTTCTGTTGGGGAAGGTGGGGCAATGGGGCAAATTAAAGGTGCAATTGAGTTAGGTGAATTGGGTGACAGTGGATGTATCGTGAATGTACACAGTCCTTAAGGAAAACAGTGCGACGGACGGGGTGCGCTTACCGCGCCTCCCATCTCCAGACACCAGACACACTGCTTCGCACACCGCGCAGTGCTCCGTGCATGTGTGGTGTATAAGTAGGAAGGGCTAAAGTTCGTTGAAGATGAAAACAGGACTGCTGCAAAATCCTCGTAGTAAGCAGAGAGTAATTGGGCAAAGGTCTGTCCTCAGCCAGACACACTGCTTCGCACACCACGCCCTTTACCATAAAAAAAAAACGCATTCAATGCTTTTTTAGATGCTTTTTTTCTATGGTATGGCATTCGATGCTTTCGAATTCGATGCAATGACTAGATAGATACCTTGCAAGAATGGAGGACAAACACTTTTATTATAATAAACTTTGAGTTCAGTATTCGTACAACACAGAAATTATTTTTTGCATCATGAAAGATTGTCACTACAGATGACGTCACCAAAACACCACCCACGCGATGATGTCATCACATTATGACATGATGTTGCTGAAGTTGTATACAAGTAGCGGCCATCTTACACCGCTGATGCACGCCAACCCGGCGAAGCTAGGATACTCAGTAGATGGTAGATGATGTATCCTGTGTAGAATCTACTCATTTTGAAAAAGAGACTTCCTTTCTACTGACAACCTAGAGGAAGGATGTCTTACCTTCTAATTTTTTTCACATTAGATCAACTATCCGCTAATCATTACAAAGATTGAAGGACACTGAAACCACAACTTCTGTGAAGTACAACCTGTGAAATATCCACACACATGTAAGTCGTTTAACTAGCTTGCATTGAACCTATGATTTTATTAACTTTGCCAGTGACTAATGAAATTGATGATTCTAGTGAAACACACAGTTACACATACTCTTGTCAATAGGGATTACCTGTGATGAAAATGATGAACTTTCCTGGAGTAGAATCCTGGAACGAAGTCTAGTGGAGAAAACACATCTAGGTAAGTGAGTTCAAATATCTAAATATAGTGAACAACAGGATCATGTGTCCAAATGATGATCACCATACTTTTATCACTGGGAGTGGACAGTGAGGACCCACAGACCGCAATTTTGCGAAAACATACCTGATGGTGGCACATGGCAGAGTCTAGCCAGGTGATAAACTATCTGATCTTAAAACAATATATACTGTGTATAAAATATGAAAGTGTAAACATTTGAACCCTATTTCAATATATTCTAATTTATTCTTTAGATATTACTGAAAATTCTTAGAAGAGAGACTAAAAAGCTCCTGAAGAAGGGAATCCCCCGAAACACATAGAGCTATTTTTATGTTATGTTGAAATTTAAATGTGATTAACACTCATTGTCATCATTAAAAACATTGTTAATTGTTATGAACACTATGGATAAAGAATGTACTTTATAAATATTGCTACTATCACAGATATCAAATCTCGATCAAAACTTGGACGGCCTTTTTGACAGTACCATCGGTGTGCAGGGAACGGGAGTGTCCATCAACGAAGGACACTGTTTCATGTATTAGTCATAACACAGGAAGGCCAGGATCCCAGCACTTTCTGCTTCCCTTACGGAGTAGTTCTAACCTCGCTGTCCTGAGGAAGCAAGACTTGACTTGTCCTCGGTTGAAGAGCAATTCTCAGGAGTCTGGTTAAGCAGGAATTTGCTTCCAGGCACTAGATGATAGCTCATGATTTTGCATTGTTACTGGCAGAGGAGAAACGGTTCTCCCAGCTGAACGCGGGCAGCAGGAAACCCGCTAAGGCAGAGAAGATGGCAGGATAAGAAAAAGTCAGGAGAAAGAAAGGTCCAAAAACATTGGTTATTTAAAGGCAGTGTTTTGAGTGTTCCCTGAAAAGACCATTTAAGAAGAACAAAGGATTGGGAGGGAATTTGTTTCATTTATCCCCCTGAGCAGAAATCACTACTCTATCCCTCTTAATCTACCGGAAGTCTCTTTTAAGAAGAGCCTGGCGAGCGTAGCAGAGGTCTCTCTACTGTGGTGTTGGAGTTTGGACTGGCGGCGCTCGCTTGGTCAAGAAGTGAATTCTCTTCTGGGAGCTTTCACTCTGGCCCGCTGACTCTCCAGGTGTAGGGGAGCACTACACCCACCCTCACCCCAGACCAGCTAGAGCAGGGGTCTACTTGCTTAGGCAACCTGCGGGGAGTTACACACTCTAGATGCCTGCTTCACTGACTTCCCACTACAGACAGAACTATTGGACCTGGATGCCAGACATTAGCGCCTAGATCAGCTCAACAGAGAGAAAGAACATTAGCCGCTAGTGCATCCATACTTATATAACGCACACACCAGCAAAACAAGCCTGGTAAAAAAAACAAATCATCTAGAACACACCTGGCATAGAACAAAAAAAACAAATCATGTAGAACACACCTGGCATAGAACAAACGACACCCAATAACTTTGTATTTTTCTGCTGTAACCATGGCAACAATGGCACTTGATGTGCCAATATTCAAACATATGCAATGTATTAATTTCGGAACATACCTTGGTACAAGGAACATTGCAAGGTGTGGCCAGGTGCTTATGTGGGTCAAGGGGCTCCCCTGATTTAAGAGTAACTTGGAGGGCAATAGGAATAAGGTTGCCACACCCAATGATCCACACATCCAAGGTCCAACCTCCATAGCTTGGTCTTGGCGGGAACCCTGTAGATCAGACCAAGTGGGCCAAGCACCCTTAAAATATCCTCCAGCAGGCAATTGCAGTCTTCCCTGATTGTTTAACCGTAATGAATTCATCCAATTGGGGCCCACGATGAGTCATGCCATTTTTTTGCCGACCCACAGTGTACGTATGAAGGTGCACCTCGGTGCACATTAGGTAGGCCCAAGCCAGATTGGCGCCCATGCCGCCTACACAGGTATCCTTCTCCCGCTCACAGCGCGGAACCGCCATACAGCACGTGGTGATCCTACCCCGACTAAAAGGCCATCTGTGCCACTTCCTTTCCCTGGCCTACCTGCACCTGGCTTAAAGGCTGGACTGGGGCAGGAGAGACCCTTTCCACTGCACAGGGCTCATGTGGGAGGCAAAGGCGGTGCGGGCCCCGAAGATAGACACATTTCGCCCCAAAAGGGGCTTAGCTGAGGTAACGGGTAGCGTGAGCCAAGGTAAGTCTGGTACATGCCCTGGGCATGGCTGTTTAGGGTAGCAGCCGGTGAAGAGAATTGCCCCGCCCACCTCTCTCTCTCTCTCTCTCTCTCTGGTCATGACCGCCAATAACTGCTTTTCCTCATACAATTCTTCCAGCAGGTCCATTGTCACAGGCCACCTGGTGGGTGACCTGGTGGCCCTCCATTGACCTCTCCAGGGTTCATGCCCTAAAAAAGAGGGGGGGGGCTCTGGCATACATACGCAATGGGAAGTGACGTCACATGAAGTGGACATATCCTAAAGGGAAATATGTACATGGTATTCAATGGGAAGTGAAGTCCCAGGAATTGGACATATCCAATAGGAAGTGAAGTCACAGGAAGTGGACATATCCAATGGGAAGTGAAGTCACAGGAAGTGGACATATCCTAAAGTGAAATATGTACATGTTATTCAATGGGAAGTGAAGTCGCAGGAAGTGGCCATATCCAATGGGAAGTGAAGTCACAGGAAGTGGACATATCCTAAAGGGAAATATGTTCTTTTCATGCTATTTGTCTCACTGAACTGAAGAAAGTGCACAGGACAAAAAATCGTTTGCTAAGAAAACATTGCTCTATAACGTTGCGGGCTAAGTATAGGAAGTGTACACCTTGTGTGCCTACAAATCTGTAACAAAACATATCTGTAGCACAATATCAATGCGAGATGTTTGGCAGCCGCAAGTTCAGAGATTCCTGCGGTCTTGTGGCGAGGTGTCTGCACTCACAGCCGTGCGACCTGCGATGAGGTCCAACAAGTTCTTCTTGTTTTAAAATTCCTCGAAAACACACTGGGGAGGCGGTGTCCACCCTCTGAAAAATAAGCGGCCGGACACGGCCCAGCCCCCTGTTCCCTGCTCATCTCTGAGTGGCCCTATTTCAGAGCAATCCACCTGCGGCCATTTTGTGGTTTCCACACACAGCCCCCCAGGGAACCTAGCATCTTAGGATATGAATAATAGGTTTCCGTTCAGGGAAACTGAGAACTCACAAACCGCACTTCAGAACAATTGCTGGGGACGCCTTAATAAAACGTATCTTTATGGAAAAATGGCACTGTGCGCTGGGTGTGTGTTTATTTCTGTCGCTGGTAATTATGCCTTCCCCGTAAATGTGGGGCTCAATTAGCCAAGGGCTACTACTGTCTTCCGAGCAGCCAAGAATCTGTTCCTGTTACACGAACCATCGTGTGGTCCTATCACCAACTCAACGCCTCCTTCTCAGACCCATCAGCCTAGCAGTCAAGAGGGCTGGCAAAGGGCAATCTGCCATACAGTCGCCATGTCTGAAGAACAAAATGGCGTTCACCAAACATTCAACACAGGGCAGAGATAAAACCAAAACAGGGTCGAAGCAAATTCAGACATTTGACACACAACTTCATCAGTGCAGAGACGTGAGCCTCCAAGGATACTGTCCCTGGAACTGGAGACACCAAAGCACCAGCACCCAACGTCCCAAGCAGAGTTAGAGATCCTGAACGGAGAAAATCAACAGGCATGTGTAAAAGTTGTGGAAAGGTCGACTCACACCATGATAGTAGTAGGGCCGGCCTTAAGCATGGGCCAACTGGGCGGTTGCCCGGGGCACCAATTGAGTAGAGCACAGGTGCTGTGGTGCCGAGTCATGGGGGAACACAACTATTAAAGAAACGATCATCAAAGTAAACTGTGAGGCACCATGTCACTGGGTGAGCCCAGTTGCACCTGAAGTAGAGTGTGGGGGATGCATGGGGTGCCATGTCACGTTCTGTGCTCCTCTCCACAAAAGTGTTTTTGTGTGTACTGGGTGGGGTGTCACCTCTCTGTCCTGGACAGCCTGTTCTCATTTGTCCTGCTCTCCCCCACAGCGAAAATCCTATTAGTTAAGGCAGAGCACAGTCGTTTTAAAGCCAAGGCTGGGCTAAGAAAATCTTTCCATTGCTTTATGGGCTGGATTAATCCCGTCATGCACCGTACACGGGAAGAGAGAGGAGGGGGCAACTAACGAACACCAGAGAGGTGCAGACTAGGGCCAATGCAGTGGGGTGCCGGCCCAGCAGTTACCGTGGAGCAGTGGTCTTCAAACTCTTTAGGCCTGGCACCCCCCCAGCAAAATGTGGGGAGGTCGCCCCCCCAAAATGCCAAATGGACAGTAAATCCAAATGGCTATGAACTATCGCCCGCCGTCACCGCACCCTAATCCCAGCATAGACCCTGGGCTCCCCAACCTGCACCCATCACAGTCTCTGGACTCCCCCATCCCACTCCTAGCCCAGTCTCTGTGCTCTCCCCACCACACCACAGACCGGGGGCTCTCCCCACCCTGCTCCCACCACTATACCATGGCTCCCGCCCATCCTGCTTCCACCACAGTCCCTGGGCTCCCCCACCCTGCTCCAATCTCAGTTGCAGGGACAGTGGTGAGTGCTGAATATTTTAAGCTGAGGGGCATAAATATTTCCAGCAGATATGCCATAGCGGCCGGGCACAGCGAGAGAGCCCAAACCAATCAAGGAGGGTTCAGGGAGTTATCCCCCCTGTGATTTTTTTTAAAATAATGGGTTAAAATGTTTCATTTTAGAGCATACTTTAAAGAAAATGGGTAAAAATCCAACCAGCTTTCAATTGGCGCTTGGGGGCACAGGGGGCAGCATGATATTTTTTACTGGACATCTATAATAGATGTCCAGTAAAAAGATACTATCCCTGTCCCCTGGGCCCCACAAGGGGGAAAGCATGGTATTTTTGACTGGACATCTATGATAGATATGCAGTAAAAAAAATTACCATCCTTGTCCCCTGGATTCCACAGCGACTCAGAAGGAGTGCTGATTTTGGCAAGTGGGTAGGGTAATTGTGCAAAAAAGACTTTTTTTAAAAGGCCTTTGTTGTACAACCCTCCTTCCCCCCTCTACCCTCTACTCACCAAAATCAGCTCAATGGAATGGACCAAAACAAAAACAAACACACACACACACACATCACCATACACTTACTCATAACTGAGGCATACATGCACCCATACACATATTTAAATTAAAAATAAATGAACATAAACTTATCTTCTTCAAGGGACGGCGTGTGGGTGTTGAAATGCCCGCTCCAGGCTGCTCTGTCCATATGTGCGTGTTGGCGCATGAGCTCCCCCTCACAAACACAGAAATGCAGTGCCCAGTCAGCATTTCTAATGAGCTATGCAAGGCTGGCGAAGCAAAACGCCCCCAGCCTTGCATGGCTCAGTGAGCATGTGCGGCTGGGGAACAGACCTGAACTGTCAAAGGGAAACTATGTTTCCCTTTGACAGTTCAGCCAGCCCAGGAGCACTCCCTCATCTGGAAAAAGCATCTGATGGAGTGCTTAGTGGTTTACTGGGCTGGCTCTTCGGCTCCTCCATAATGGGTGAGGGGGCCAATGGGTGGTTGCCCCCTCGCCCATTATGGATGAGCAGCCAGGCTCTGACTGGCCTATAGGGCAATGCCCGTACCAAAAATGCAAAATGCTAATGTGGGCCAGTCAAAATGGGCCACTTTTTGGGCCAATGTGTGCCAGGCCAGTTTGATGAGTTACTTCACTATGCAGCTAGTAGTTTTGACCATTGTTACTGAATAAATATTCTTTAAATAACACAATTTGCTTATATTAACAAAAAACATCCCGCTTGAGTACTGTTTAAACAGTCTGGGCCTCATTACGACCCAGGCGGTAAGGGTTTTACGGTGGCGTAAACAGCGCCGACCCTTACCGCCTGAGTACGAGGTCCCTTAGCGCCATGGCGGACTTAACACCTGCTTTTAGCAGGTGTTAAAATCCATGGCGCTAAGGGACCATGGAGTTAATTACGCCACCGTAATTTACGGTGGCGTAATTAACGCCTTCCCCACTCCCATTATGCCCTATGGGGCAAAAATGGGAATGGGGAAGGGTAAATGGGGATTGGGGACTTACCGCCCCGCCAAGGTCGGAATGGGGCGGTAAGTCCGCCAACCACCATGGCGTAAACGTAGTTTACGCCATGGTGGTAAAGTCACGGCCCAGGCGGTAACTTACCGCCTGGGTCGTAATGAGGCCCTCTGTGACTAAAGGAATGAATATCCATTTACATCTCTGGGCCAGCTTTCATTGGCACGTGAGACAGTTTTATGCTCCAGTCTGACCATGTGAGCCGCTCCTACCCATTTCCTCCAATCTGAAAAAAAAATTAATAATAATATTAAATATTTTTATTTTTTTTTATTTTTCATACTGTCCTTTCGCGACCCCAGGATGTACAGTTTGAAGACCTCTGCTTAAGACCCATGGAGCAGGGGAGAGAAGGCGTGGGCCAAGGAGGATTGGAGCAGGAACCAAAATATATAATTTAAAAAAGCAATCCCCGTTTAAAGTGCAATGTTTGTGATCCTGTTATTCCTCGCCACCGGCCTGCTCTCATGCCTGCTGCTGAATTCTGCATCAGATCACTGCAGTCTTGCTGAGTGCCACGAGAAGGCGCTTGCTCTTCAAGTCTTGTGAAACGTGCACAGGAGCTGTGCGCCGTGGAAAATGCCCTGGTTTACACAGCCATAACCCTTTTAAAAAACAATTCTCTACACTGCTTTCAAAACAAGCAAAAACAAAACAGCAGTTCAGCGCCCCCCTTTCTCCAACACCTTTCAGCATACACCACCCCCCTAATTTAAATCGTGCAATTGACCTTCTAGCATTCTTCAACCGTTGCTAAATTCCAAAACACCGCCAGGTAGAGCTCCAGCAATGTCAACATAACAGGTATATCTCCACACACACCTTCCCTGGGGTCACCTCGATACCCCAATCAGTTACCTTTCAGGTTAATCCGTCTTCCGACCTTGACACAGTCTCTTGCGTCAGTGACATAAGGTATTGTGTATAGGAGCCCAGATTTCTCTGGGTCTAGAACTCGCATGTGCCACGCCAGCTCCATCCCATTACAGTAAAGAATAGAATATCCACTTTCCATTGTCCCATTGTAAGTCGGGTTTTCCTGCCCTACACCATTGCCGCTCTCCTCTTGGCTAACTGTCACAGCAACCCCACCACCCTCCGCGCATGGCACGCCATTAGTTTAGTAGATCCCGAGAGGGCCACCAGTGGCGTGGCATCTACCCGCTCCCCAACAATGACAGTAATATGGCAAAAAACATCCTCTCAAAATTGCAACACAGGGGGACAGCTCCACGCCACATGCAAAAGAACTTGCAGGTGAAGCCGCACATCAAACACACTCAACCGGTGTGTTCGGAAAGAATGTGTGTAATAGAACTGGTGAAGATATTTTTATTATTTTATTACTTTAACTTTTGCACAGAGTTACCACATTACAGTCCTTACATTTGTGTTGTAAATTGCTCCAGATTACAGTAGCGTGCATGTTCATGCGATTTCCAACATACATTATACCATTTCGTCTTGACTGCATTCCTTGAAAGGATTGAAACACTTGCGTAGGAGCGCGATATAAATAAACTATCCTTATCGTTATCCCTTTCACTTTTATTGAGCAGGTATTGCCTAAATCCGCCCCACACGTCTCGTTAAGGGTGGTAAACTCGCATACATTTCTTCGTTATCATCTGCCCAGGACATGCCACTCCCCTAATCTACCACCGATGGGGGTTTCTTGGTCTTCCAACGTAACGATAAAGTGCGCTTAGCCAACAACAGGCCCAGATTGAGAAGTCTGCGCCGAACGGGGTTCATTTTACATACAAAGCCCAGGAAGCATGACCCCTGCTCCCACATTATAGGTTTGGTGAAGATATTTTAAATCTTTTATCTTAAAACTGCTATAAACAGCTCTTTTCCTAGTTTGTGCAAAACAGTATTGCCGCAGCTTGTCAGTAAAATCATAGCCCGGAGTTCTCTCCCATTCCCTCGGGCTACCTCTGCCCACTGCACTGTACTATCTATTATTTTACCATAAAGACCTGACACCAGCCTGCCTGGCTCAATTATCCATATCACTCTGTCCAGAATAGGGGCCACCCCGGCTCTGTCGGGAATGACAGAAACAACGCTTTCAAAGACTTTTTAATCTGAAATACAAGAAAAAAATCCATTGACGTGACACTCCCTCTCCCACTAAACGATTCCACGGTAAGGAACTGCCCATTAGGAAATATGACACTTAGCTTCTCAAAACCAAGCTCACTGGTCAACAGCACTTTTGGAATATGTATAACCGATAATTTAGGAGAGTAAAGAACATCCCCCTTCCCATTACATTCAATGCGAACCCAAGTTCTGCATGTTAGCTCCACGATGTTCCCCGGCTTAGTTGGGTTTCCAGGAGCCATGAGAATGACCGCCCTTAATAAGGATGGGGCCGCAAGAGCCCTCTATCTCCACAAGCCTCCTATCTGTTCCAGTACGCCAAAAAGGCAGCCTGCGCTGCTTCACAGTATGCCTCAAAATCAGGCAGTAGCCAATCCACCTTTATATAGGGGCAAAGTCAATTTCCCCCACCCCATACGCGGTTGCTTACCTGCCCATATAAATTTGGACACTACTGATTGCACCTCTCTAAACTAGGATTGGCGTAGCAGCAATGGTACGTTACGGAACACATACAAGAATCGGGTTAGCTGGACCATTTTCGCCATTGAGATCCTCACAAAGAGGTTAAGGGGCAGCCCCATCCACCGTCCCACAACCACCTTAGCCTGCTCCAATACCCTCCCATGATAACATCAATACAAAATCTCAGGGGAGTGGGCTATATCTATTTCTTGGGATCGGGTGCTATCCATGTGCCGTTGAAAGTCCAACCTCTCGTCATACTACTCCGTGTGATCGCTAAGCGGTAACAGCACAGACTTCATTGTGTTTATTTTCAACCCCAAAAATTCCCCAAATCCTAACAAATCAGTCATAATCGGTGACAAATTAACCCTCTGGTCTCTCTCATACAGCACCATATCATCTGCATATAAGGACAACATTAATGTATGACTGTACAATTGTATCCCCCTGTGCAGGTGTTTATCACTAATCAGCAAACGACTCAATCGCCAAGGCGAACAGCAGAGGTGAAAGAGGACACCTCTGTCTCGTGCCTCTACATAGCGAAATCGATGGCGTCAACTGACCATTTACACTGATGCTGGCATTCGGCTATGCGTAAAGCAGACAAAATATAGATATAAATCCCTCTCCAACCCCCATCCCTCTCAATACTGCCAAAAGAAAGGGCCATTACACTGAATCAAATGCCTTTTCGGCATCCAACAATGTGACTACAATCGAGCATTCCTGTTTCACCGCTGACATCCATAGGAGGTGGATCGCCCCGGGATAATGCCAGACTGATCTAACTTAACACATTTGTGCATCAGCGAGACCAGTCTTGCAGCTAACAGTTTGGCCAGAATCAAATTATCTAAGTTAATGAGTGACATAGGACAGAATGAAGAACACTCATCTGCCTCTTTCCCTGGTTTAAACAGTCTGGTAACCACTGCTTCCCACATGACCTCCGACAACTTCCCATCCCATATAGCCTGCTGATACAATGATAGCAGGTGGGGGGCCAAAATGAGTGCAAACTGCTCATAAAATCAGCCCTCAGGCCATCAGGCCCAGGGCCCTTCCCCAACGACAAGCTGTAATCGCCTGCAGGATTTCCTTTACCATGATAAGTGGGCACAACCATGCTCATTCCCCAGGACTACATCAGTACAATGCCACTTGGTCTACAAAGTGGTCTGTTTTGGGTGGCGACACCCGAATCTGCGAGGAATAAAGTTGTGTGTAGAATTCACAAAACATCTGGACAATGTACATGTCTATATATTTCACACACTACTGCCTATCTCTGATGACTGCAAAGTGTGAGCTGGGAGTGTCAGCCCTAGCTGCCCTTGACAACAATCTGCCTGGGTGCTGACCCTGTCCATATTGCCAAATTGCTGCTTTCTTCATCATGAATTTCCTCTCTGTGACGGAGTAAGTCTATACAGGTGATCGCAGAATATAAATGGGTAGTAACATATATAGACATTAGTTCATTCAGGAAGACCAGGAAGCCACAGATGTATGGACTTTCCTCTAATGTTTTTGCACTCTGTTTGGGTTGCCTAGGAAACGCCTGGTGAAGAGGGGAATGCGGAGGACGAGGGTTGGACGTGGGCTTATTGAGGTGAGAGGAACAGCTGATGGGAGCACGTCGTCGGATTGAAGGAGGAAGACAGATCGGAAAAAAAGAAAAGTGTCAAAGTCAGAACGTGAACGGCAGAGACGTTGCTTCGCAGCATTTAAGGCCGTCGGAGACCGAGTGGTGAAACTGACGAGGCGATTCTCGGCGAGCTGCAGAGACGTTGATGCGCGGCATTCAAAAAAGCCGGCTGACAACGAATGGGGAAACTGACGAGGCGATTCCCGACGAGCTGAAATAAAGATACAGAAAGATATCGGAGGTGGGTGAAACAGAGAGAGAGAGAGCGAATGCTTCGTGTTCAACGTTAAGGAGAGAGGGGATTCGAGCGACCGTTGTCGCCGGGTGACTGTTGAAGTTAGCGCCGTTGCGCACTTACTGATGATCTCACGGATGTCGAGATCTTCAGGGTATATTGAAGTTATGAAATAGGCGCCGTTGCGCCAACGTTATTTTTAAAGAGTTAAAGAGTCAGTGAGGCTGGCCACCAGGGGGCGCACAGATAAGTATGCTCTGTGCGTGAGCTCCGCTACCACGGCCCCCAAAGTGGACTGAGCCCCCACCTAAGGCCCCCCCCCCGTGGTAAAAACAGACTCGCTGCTGTCGGAAGGTCCCCCCCCCATATGGTGAAAATCCGGAGCAAAAACGGTGGAAGACTCGCCCAGAAATCGCCCCGTGAAGCCGAGTCACCATACGGGCACGGAGACGACTGGCGGGCCCTCAAGCGACAACGAGCGACGACCAGCAGAGGAACTGGAGTAGGCCCCGCGGCGGAGAACCCGGAAGCGGAGGGCACTGCCCGCAGTGAAAGGGCGCCCCTCCACCACGAAGGAGCAGCGTTGTGAGGGGAAGCTGGAGACAGGACCGACCTGAAGGTGGGTGATACGCGGTGCGGGGTGCTGAGAATCCTGCCCCTCAGCGCCGCGGAGAGCTGGAATAGCTTACACCCCAACGAAACTGGGCACGTAGGGTGAAACCTACCCCCGACAAACCTGAGAGACAGTCTCACGGGAAAAGGACGGGGCGGACACCGTATCATACGGCCTCCGTACACAAGAAGAGACCCGGGGCGGGTGATAAACTGTGCCCCACCGCGACCCCCAGCCCATAGGTGCGCTGCGGACGAGGACACGACCAGGAACACCCATCACACCCGGTCCCGTATTGAATCACAGGGGGCCAAGCACTGGTCCCACCATCGGAGGGACAAAGCCTACGACCGAGGGGAAAGGCCTCAACGGAGGAAATAATGACTCCGGACTGAAATAGATTGAAGAACGTATCGTGGTACTGGGGGATGGTCCGCTGTGCCCTCTCAGCGACGCCACCTGCATCTACCCTGCGGGCACATCCCCCCACATCGCATAAAAAGACGGCTCCCCGGCTGTACCCCAGACGACTCACGTGCTCCAGTGAATCTGCTATACTCCGAGCATAATCACAGCCGCACCAGGATCTCACGACCCCCAACGAGCCAAGCAAGACCACTGATACTGAAGTACAGAGGGTTGGGCCCCCGATTTAGGGGCGTGTGCCTCCTCTGGAATCTGGCAATCCAAATTTCCCAAGCAACGCCATAGTACCTTGGGAAAACCAATGGACATAAAGGACAAACTGGCTACATACTCCTACGTCCCAACTTCTACCGAGAACCTGGACTCTACGATGGCGAACCAGAGATCCTCAGTGAGTGAGTCCGCGGCTACCAAAGGGGACATCGCTGCTCTCCTGGGAGAAATTAAAAATATGGGGGCCAGTATTGGCTCCAAAATTGACAAAATCACCCAAAGACTGGACACCATGGAAGAAAGGTTGGACGGAGTTGAGAACAATCAGACATCAATAGATACCTTGGAGGCACAATTGGACCAGCGGATGACTGAACTGGAACAACGTGAAGAAAGCTTCAAACTTAAGCTCGATGACTTGGAAAATCGGGAGAGACGGAACAACCTGAGAATCTTCGGTATTCCGGAACAACAGGGGGAAACAGAGAGTGACCTGAGGAACGCCCTCCATGATATCATCAAGCTCTTACTTGCCGATGAAGAGGTTGACGAACCAAAGACAGAAAGAATACACAGAGCCGGAGGCCCTCCAGGAGGACCTAGATCGGTCCTGGCTCGATTTCACTGCTTTCAGGACAAGATGAGAATCCTAGAGAAAGCAAGAAGCAGTGACTCAATTACATTCCAAGGATCCCAAGTCACGATATATCAAGACCTATCCACTATGACCTTGGCACTCCGACGCATGTGTGGCCCCCTCACCAAACATCTGAAGGAAAAGAATATAAGGTACAGATGGGGATACCCCTTCTCCCTATCCTTTGACTATAACGGGAACAAAACCAAGTTGAGCTCGGAAGGAGAGATTAAAGCGTGTATTTCGGATCTCCTTGGTCCAAACATGGAAGAAGATGGTCGAGAGGACCAACGCCGGGAGGAAAGAAGATGGCGCATACAGGGGCCCAGAAGAAAACGAGTCAAGGGTTCAAGAAAATTTCGGAGAGGTAACACCCCTCCAGGGGGTGAGAACTGATGAATCGCAATACTGGTAAGATGGCACACATTTGATTATACTAGTTCATGACCCGAACTGCTCAAGGATCTAGGAGCCCTGACGAGATTTGGGCCATGTAAACGGAGGGGGGGGCGATCGGGGGCTCAGTCAAAACAAAGATGTTAATGTGGTCTTGGGGACGTGAAGTAACGGTCCCCAAGGGTGGTTCGATGCCGGATCCACGTCTCTACTGGGACCTGCACGAACGCCGTCAAGTTGGGTGGGGTGGGGGGAGGGGGGGTTGGGCGGACGACAAACGAACAGAATATGAGGCGACAGCGACAACACAAAGGATGGCTCAAGAATCTAAGAGTCTTTATCTAGGATACACCTACTCAATGCAGGTCACAAATTTGCGACTGATATACTTTGAAAATGACGCCAGTTGAAGAGCAGAAAGACAGGGAGTCCCTTCGGATAGGAACACTTAATGTGAAAGGCCTCAATTCACCAACCAAGAGATCACTGGTGGCAAGGGAATTCCGTAGATCCCAAATTGACATCCTCCTTCTACAAGAGACGAAGTTCGCTAAGGGAGAAGAGAGGGGGATATTAGGGAAAAAAGGAGGAAAGGAATTCTGGGGCTCTGGCCCACTTAGGAAGGGGGGAGTCGGAATCTTGGTCAAAAATGGAATTAACTTTGAAGTTGAAAAGACTTGGTCAGATGTGAGTGGGCGTGCCCTCCTGATATCCGGGAGGATCGCAAAGGTCAGAGTGACAGTGGCAGTAATATACTCTCCCAACACGGGACAGTCCAAATTTCTAGAGAAGACAATACCCAAAATAATGTTAGAAGCATCAGGCCAGGTTGTCCTCGGAGGGGATTTTAATCTGTGGGCAGACCCGACCAAAGACTGGGAACCAGGTAACCCTGAGGCAAAAAACCAACCGAGAAGTGATTACACGTGTCTCCCTGACATTATGGAGATATATGATCTGCAAGATGCATGGAGAACTAAACATCCGCATGATAGAGGTTACACATTTTACTCCAATCCACACAAAACCTTTACCCGGATCGACTATTTGTATCTCACCAAGGACCTCCTCGAATCCACGATGTCGTCAGAAATCATCCCGATAACGTGGTCAGACCATGATATGGTCCTGTCAGACATAAAATGGGCAGACTTGCCTGTTCCAGGAGGAAAGTGGCGCTGTAACGAAAGCCTGTGGAAGGACGCAGTATTTAAAATTGAAATGGCGACTGAAATTGAGGAATACCTTAAACTGAATAACAATGGAGAAGTCTCCAAGCAAACAGTATGGGAGGCGGGTAAAGCCACTTGGAGAGGTATCCTAATACGTGAAGGATCTACCAAGAAAAGGGAAAGGAGGATCATCGAGCATAGGCTTCGGTCTGAAATACGCAAACTGGAAAGCGAGAATAGGGGACACCTAGGAGCAGATTGTGACAATATTAAAATAGCGCAACGTAAAAGGGAAGAACTGCGATTACTGGAACACGAGCAAATCGTACGCAAACTTCGATCTCTCAAACAAAAATTCTATGAGAAAGGAGACAAAGCTGACGCATTATTGGCAGCCAGATTAAGAAAACAAAGAGCGGAACGAAAAGTGAAAGAGATAATTGAAGAAAACTCTGAGACCCCCCCTACCCCCCTCACCATACCGGAGAGCTTCGCCAGCTTCTATGAGCACCTGTACACCTCAGAAGTGACCCCAGGCCAATTAGACACAGATCACTATCTCTCCCTGGTAGACATGCCCAAAATTTCACGCCCCGAAGCTGAACTGCTGGAATCCCCGATATCTGAATCCGAGGTCCAGGAAGCGATTAAGAGACTCACCGTAGGCAAATCCCCTGGTGAGGACGGGTATACCGCAGGGTTTTATAAAACCTTCAGCGCTCAACTTACACCATTCCTGACCGAACTCTTCAATGAGATATTAGAAACAGGGACAGCTCCCGACTCTTTCATGAAGGCCCTTATAACAGTAATCCCGAAAGAAGGAAGGAACCCCAAACATTGTAGCTCATACCGCCCAATTTCTCTACTTAATCTAGATGCCAAAATCTACACCAGGGTGCTAGCTGCTCGGCTAGAGGTACTAACCCCCCACCTGATACACAATGACCAAGTCGGGTTTATAATGGGTAGGCAAGGAGCCGATACAATGCGCAAAACTCTCCATCTCATTCACTCATCACCAGAGCTACCAGGTAACCCTGCCCTATTGTCGATAGACGCAGAAAAGGCCTTCGACAGAGTGGAGTGGGGGTTTTTGTGGGCAGTCCTTAGCAAAGTAGGAATAGGGCCGAGATTTAGGAAGGGTATACAAGCTGTATATACATCCCCCAAAGCGTCTATTTCAGTCAACGGGGATTACTCCAGGTGGTTCGGACTAGGACGAGGTACTAGACAAGGATGTCCCCTCTCTGCGATTCTTTTCGCGCTCTCCCTGGAACCCCTAGCCCAAAATATACGAGCCAGCTCCAGAATAGAAGGCATGCGATTGGGGGCCAGGGAATACAAGATAGCGCTCTATGCAGATGATATACTCCTACACATCACTAACCCTTCTACATCCGTCCCACATGCTCTCCAACTAATAGAAGAATATGGCCAACTCTCTGGGTTCAAAGTGAATAAGTCTAAATCAATATTATTCCCTTTGCAAGGTACACATGAAGAAAACGAAACTAAGTACTCTCCCCTTGGCCTCAGACTCGAACATTCAGTTCTTAAATACTTAGGCATCCAGATCACTAAAGATTTGGCGGATTTATATGACGCAAACTTCCCCCCCCTCCTCCGTAATTTTTCGGCTGATCTGCAAAGATGGGACAAGCTCACAATCTCGTGGTTAGGGCGGATTAACGCCATTAAAATGGTATGCCTTCCCCGTTTCCTGTACCCTTTCCAGATGTTGCCTATCGAATTACCAGATGAGTTCTTCACAGAGGCCAAAAGACTCATGTTGAGATTCCTCTGGCAGGGGAAGAAGGCGAGAATCAGATATGACACCCTAACGCTCCCAAAAGACAGAGGAGGAGTAAGCCTGCCCGACCTGCGAGGATACTATAAAGCCGCGCAACTACGTGTCCTCATCCCACACTTGCGTGACCACAACCACCTTCAGTGGATCCACATGGACAACCACTTTTTCTCCCCAGCCACAGTATCAGAATGGTTATGGTCCCCCCGTAAGAGAATCCAGCGGAAAATCAAAGACCATCCAATACTAAGTACCTTATGGAAAATCTGGCAACCAGGCAAAGCGATGAACAAGATCACCACCTGGCCGTCCCCACTGAGCCACTTATGGTCCCCTGGTATGAATGACCAAATACCCGACGTAGGTAGATACCAGTCCTGGTATGAGGCGGGCCTCGAAAGAGTGGGGCAACTTCTGAAAAAAGACACTTTCATATCTCTCCCGGATCTAACTGAAGCCCTAGGAATAAGCCCACTATCCACTTTCCAATACATCCAGATAAAAGGAGTCCTCACGAAACCTGCATGGAAGGAAAAACTCCAGAGAGATCTCACCCCGTTCGAACGAATCCTGGACTCCAAATCTGAACAAAAGGGTCTGATATCCCTGATGTACAGGGAACTCATCGAAGCAGGCAATGGATCCACGGAACATCTCAGAAGCCGATGGGGAAGAGACTTGGGGGAAGAGATAAACCCTGAGCAATGGGAACTGATGTGTAAAGCAGCATCCAATACATCCCTCTCTAGCCAATACAAGGCACATGCCATCAAACTCCTACATCGCTGGCAATACGACCCACTCAAGTTGTCCCGGATGTTCCAGACACTGAGCCCAAGATGCTGGCGAGACTGTGGAGAGACAGCTGACTACTGGCACATGTGGTGGACCTGCCCACACATAAAGGTCTTTTGGGAAGAAGTCCTAACGTGGATCAAAGACATAGATGGTACACAAAGAGATACGGACCCACACCTGATTCTCTTTGGACTAGAGAGAGACGAGGACGGATGGACTAGACTCAGAGGTCTTGCCCCACAGTTACTCCTCGCGGCCCGAGCGCTACTTGTAATAAAATGGAAATCCAGAACAATCCCAAGTAAGAAAGAATGGATCTGCCTAACCACCAACATCTACACGATGGAGACGATCACTGCTTCACTACATAATAAAGCGCCACAATGCGAGACCCTATGGTCGGAATTCCGAAGTAAACATCTTTCCGAGATAACGGACTCCCAATCAGATAATGATACTGGACCCTGATTTAATACAAAACAAACCTGATGGCCTTCATTGAGAAACGGTGTTGACCCTAGAACCAGAAATCTATCCACTATGGTTATATTGACGGAGAAAAATGACGCTGCTAAGATGCACGCCCTATTGGGGGGAGGGGGGTGGGAGGGTACGGGTTATGTTACTTTCTTTGTTACAACCAAGGAACGGACTTGAATATAGAAACGATCTACTGAAGGAAATATTCTAATGCTGTTTCTTAAAATGTAACCAAACGCCAATAATGCTGTAACAGGCGATATGTTTCATCTGTTTTTCTTTTTGTTGCCTCAAAACCAATAAAACCAAATTTAAAAAAAAAAAAAAAGAGTCAGTGAGACAGTGAAAGGGAGATACAGACTGGACGAGAGGAAGCATATTTCTCACCCAACGCTGATGAGAGAAGGCGAAGTCAAGCAGGGCAAAATAAAGGGCGAGAGAGTTACTGCTCAGAAAGAGAGCGAGAGAGAGAGAGGAAGTATAAATCGTTTTTGAAAAGATGCAATAGTATCCATACCAGAATACCAAGCTTTGACAAGTGGAAATAATGAAAGAGCTGCTCCCAAGCTGTCCAGCTTCAGTGTGTTAGAACAGGAAGATATCAGCAAAAATAGAATATGTAAAGGGACAACCCAGTATACATATAACTGGCAGCAACTAAGAGGCTTATGCAATCCAGAGTTCTGAAACCACAAGGGAGTTAAGAAAGTGATAACAGAGGGAGAGACATAGACAGGTCAGTGGAGAAGGCATTAAAGAACAAGAAGTAAGAAAACCAAAGAAAAGAGACATTAAGTCATCGTTTTAAAGAGTTCAATGAAAGAGAAGTTTGAAACATACATCAATAGACTCTTACCTGAATTTGAAGTGGCCACATATTCCTGCTGAAGTTCACCTCGTTCAAGAAAAGACGTATCCTTTTCAATCTATAAAGGAGAGAAAGAAATCATTTGTTAATAAATAAATAAATAAAAGAAAAGGATTCTCGTAGTAATCCACAACCTACGTATTGGCTCTGAGTCTCATTCATGTTTTTAAAAACTTTACTGTCACAAGTGGTGTCAGAAGTGGGATTCTGAGAACGTCATGGAGGACCTCATTAAGACCCTTTCCGAGGGACAACAGATGCTACAACAAGCCATACAAATGCAGAATCAGCAAGCCCAAGCAGATAGATTAGCGTTTCAACAGGCATTACAAATGCAGCAAGCGCAGTTGTTGGAAGTCACAAATATCAGGAATAATCCCCAAGTCCCTACTTCAGTATTACAAAAATACTCAGTGGGAGAAGACCCAGCCCATTTCTTCGTAAACTTCGAGAGGGTCGCTCGAAATGCCCAATGGCCTGCCGAGAGATGGTGCCACTACATCGCACCATTGATGACCGGTGAGATGCAGTCGGCTTATCAGACCGCAAATCCCACGGGGGATACCACATATGGAGACATGAAGAAGGTGGTCCTAGAACGTATGGGACACGATGAGGAGACCTATCGTATCAAGTTCAGAGAGGTTAAACTGGGGGGAGAGGAGACCCCAAGACAGTTGTTCTACCGAGTGAAGGAACTGGCCGAGAAGTGGTTACAACCCACTGTGTCTTCACCGGCTGAGATATTGGAAAAGGTCATCTTGGAGCAATTCATAGAAGGACTACCCGGCCCAGTACAACGATGGGTCAAACAACACCATCGATTATCGTTGTTGGAGGCAGTGGAAGTAGCGGCAGCATATCAAAAGGCAGGACAGGGCCGGGTGTTGACCTACGCATCAGGTTCTAAACCACACGCCATGATGAATAAACCCACACCCCAACCAAGATGGCCTCATTCTATGTTGAGGAAGCCCGAAGGGGAGAACCTCCGGATCAGACCTAGCAGTGAGGGACCCTCAAATTATCGTACAGCGACAACGTCTATTCGAGGCCCACAATGCTTTGATTGTGGAGAATGGGGACACCTCGCCAGATTCTGTCCAAAGAAACCAAAACCAGAACCAATGGATGTGAGTGTACTTGAATCTATGAAAGAAAGAGACTACCCGGAAACTTTACACGGAAGACAGTCTCAATATTTGTATACCTGTGAGGCGGAGGTCGACGGGAAGCCTACCACTGCCCTAGTTGATTCAGGAAGTCTACAGACAGCGGTGACATCAGAACTGGTAGGTGATAGTCCTCATTCAGCAGGGGAAATTCCTATTAGATGTGTGCATGGGGATATAAAAGCTTACCCTGCAAGAAAGATACAAATTAGGGTGGGTGGAGAAACAGTCGGAGTGAAAGCAGCGGTACTACCCAGTCTACCGAAGCCCTTACTAATTGGCTCCGATCTGCCGAAATTCTCTAAACTAATTCATGAGATTGAGAAGAGCTGGTGGGAAATGGCCCCTTTTCATGAAGAGGAAATAACCTCCCCGTGCCCCAAACCTCAGAAGAGTCGGAAACTAAGGAGAAGGATGAAGGAGGAGTGGAGAACTAAGAATGTGTGTCCAGTATCCGTAGATTGGAGGTTGGATGAGGAGGGCGATAGTTTCAGAACCGCTCAGGACCTAGATCCATTACTCCAATATGCACGAGAGCGAGCTAAAGAGGTTTCACATGGAGAAGGTCCTCGTTTCATCAAGGAAAAGGGGCTACTGTATAGAGTGAGTCAATCTAGGAGTGGAGATGTGTTGAAGCAGTTGTTGGTACCAAGCAAATATTATACAACGGTTCTAGAAGTCGCTCATTTACAGGTCGGGGAGGGACATCTCGGAACCGAAAAGACCTCTAAGAAGATTTTGGATAGATTCTACTGGCCAGGGATATACCAGCAGGTGGCTAGATTTTGTCAGTCATGCGAGGAGTGTCAAAAGAAAAATAGAGCAAACATCAAAAGGGCACCTTTGCAACCTATGCCATTGGTACTTGAACCCTTCAGCCGAATAGGAATTGATGTTGTCGGACCCATGGAGCCGACCAGAAGAGGTCATAAATACATACTTGTTATTGTAGACTATGCTACAAGGTATCCGGAAGCTTTTCCCCTAAAGGCAACAAATACGCAACAAATATGTGATGTCCTAGTTCCCTTCATTGGACGAGTGGGAATTCCTAGAGAAATTGTCACGGACCGTGGAACCAACTTCATGTCCAACGTTCTGAAGCAAGTCTGTGAAACCCTAAAAATTGAACATTTAAAGACAGCCGTATATCACCCACAGACCGATGGTTTAGTGGAACGCTATAACCAAACAATCAAACAAATGTTACGGAAGACAACCTCGCCAGAGAACAAAGACTGGGACAGAATGCTACCCTGGATATTGATGTCCCTGAGGAACACTCCCCAGTCGTCAACAGGGTTTTCACCCTTCGAACTGCTGTTCGGAAGACCGGTAAGGACTCTATTAGATGTGTTGAAGGAAAACTGGGAAGAGCAGGTGGATAATGAGGTATCGTTGACCGAATATGCCTCCCAATTACGGGAGAGGATAGAGAAACTGCAGGCTATAGCTAGCAATAACCTTCTCCAAGCTCAGATAAACCAAGAAAGGTATTACAATCAAAAGGCCCAGCTACGTACCTTTAAAACAGGAGATCAGGTCTTGGTACTACTACCCACTTCGGACAATAAGATGTTGGCTACCTGGAAGGGGCCTTTTGAGATTCAAGAAGTGTTAGGACCATTAACATACAAAGTGAAACAACCTGGTACTAGACTGTCGTGCCAAACATATCATGTCAATTTACTAAAAAGATGGATACCCCCTATTCAACCTATAGCTATGATTTATAGTGAACCCTCATCGGAAGAACATTTTCCCCAGCTTAAAGAAAGAATAGGAGTTGAAAGTTTGAATATCAATCCTGAACTGAAATCTGCCGAAAAGACTGAGCTGTCCCATCTCTTGCAAGAATTTGCAGAAATCTTTTCTTCTCTTCCAGGGAGAACTAATCTAACATGTCATCACATAACCACCAAACCCGGCTCTATAGTTCGTCTCAGACCCTACCGAATTCCTGAGGCAAAGATACAAGCTATCAACCAAGAAGTGAAGGAAATGTTAGATTTAGGGATCATCGAACCTTCATACAGTGACTGGAGCTCTCCGGTGGTATTAGTACCGAAGGCAGACGGCACCGTAAGATTTTGTATGGATTTCCGGAAAGTAAACGAAGTTTCCAAATTTGATGCCTACCCAATGCCACGAATAGAGGACCTCTTGAATAACCTGGGGAAGGCCAAGTTTCTAACTACCATTGATCTAACCAAAGGTTATTGGCAGATTCCTTTGTTACCATCAGACAAAGAAAAGACGGCATTTGCAACACCTACTGGATTATATCAATTCACGGTACTACCATTTGGCCTACATGGGGCTCCGGCAACATTTCAGAGGTTGATGAACCATCTAGTAAAAGGACATGAAAGTTATGTAGGAGCATATCTGGATGACATTATCATTTACAGTCAGAGCTGGAAGGAGCATCTAATCCATCTACGGAAGATGTTTGAGACTCTGAGAGGGGCCGGATTGCACATAAACCCCAAGAAGACTCATGTGGCAACATTTCATACGAAATATCTGGGGTATTATGTGGGTCAAGGAATGATCAAGCCACAAGAGGAGAAAGTGAAGGCCATAAAGCAATTAAAATTCCCTGAAACTCCGAAGCAAGTAAGGGCCCTTCTGGGGTTTGTGGGGTATTACAGAAGGTTTATTCCGCATTTCTCCACGTTGGCTTCTCCTTTAACAGACTTATTAAAAAAAAACACTGGGAATAGAAAAGCTTGGAAAACGGTTGAAACCCTAAGAGCCTTCAATGGCTTAAAAGAAGCTCTAACTAATCAGGCGGTTTTACACTGTCCTGATTTTAGTGCACCATTTGTTCTACAAACGGATGCTTCAGGTACAGGACTTGGGGCAGTACTTTACCAAAATGAAGGAGGAAGAGAAAGGCCTATCCTGTTCATAAGTAGAAAGTTGCTACCTCATGAACTAAGCTACCCAACCATCGAGAAGGAATGTTTGGCAGTCAAGTGGGCCATTGAAACACTTAGGTATTACCTACTTGGTCGAGAGTTTACACTGATAACTGACCATGCACCGTTAGTGTGGTTATCCCGAAACAAAGACTCGAACCAAAGAGTGTTGAGGTGGTTCCTTTCCCTTCAGCCCTTCTCATTTAAAACTATTCACCAACCGGGGAAGATGCTTTCACAGGCTGATTTCTTGTCCAGAGCAGAAACCCTTCCCGAGCGTAAGGGCTTAGTAGAGGGGGTGTGACGGAGTTAGTCTATACAGGTGATCGCAGAATATAAATGGGTAGTAACATATATAGACATTAGTTCATTCAGGAAGACCAGGAAGCCACAGATGTATGGACTTTCCTCTAATGTTTTTGCACTCTGTTTGGGTTGCCTAGGAAACGCCTGGTGAAGAGGGGAATGCGGAGGACGAGGGTTGGACGTGGGCTTATTGAGGTGAGAGGAACAGCTGATGGGAGCACGTCGTCGGATTGAAGGAGGAAGACAGATCGGAAAAAAAGAAAAGTGTCAAAGTCAGAACGTGAACGGCAGAGACGTTGCTTCGCAGCATTTAAGGCCGTCGGAGACCGAGTGGTGAAACTGACGAGGCGATTCTCGGCGAGCTGCAGAGACGTTGATGCGCGGCATTCAAAAAAGCCGGCTGACAACGAATGGGGAAACTGACGAGGCGATTCCCGACGAGCTGAAATAAAGATACAGAAAGATATCGGAGGTGGGTGAAACAGAGAGAGAGAGAGCGAATGCTTCGTGTTCAACGTTAAGGAGAGAGGGGATTCGAGCGACCGTTGTCGCCGGGTGACTGTTGAAGTTAGCGCCGTTGCGCACTTACTGATGATCTCACGGATGTCGAGATCTTCAGGGTATATTGAAGTTATGAAATAGGCGCCGTTGCGCCAACGTTATTTTTAAAGAGTTAAAGAGTCAGTGAGACAGTGAAAGGGAGATACAGACTGGACGAGAGGAAGCATATTTCTCACCCAACGCAGATGAGAGAAGGCGAAGTCAAGCAGGGCAAAATAAAGGGCGAGAGAGTTACTGCTCAGAAAGAGAGCGAGAGAGAGAGAGGAAGTATAAATCGTTTTTGAAAAGATGCAATAGTATCCATACCAGAATACCAAGCTTTGACAAGTGGAAATAATGAAAGAGCTGCTCCCAAGCTGTCCAGCTTCAGTGTGTTAGAACAGGAAGATATCAGCAAAAATAGAATATGTAAAGGGACAACCCAGTATACATATAACTGGCAGCAACTAAGAGGCTTATGCAATCCAGAGTTCTGAAACCACAAGGGAGTTAAGAAAGTGATAACAGAGGGAGAGACATAGACAGGTCAGTGGAGAAGGCATTAAAGAACAAGAAGTAAGAAAACCAAAGAAAAGAGACATTAAGTCATCGTTTTAAAGAGTTCAATGAAAGAGAAGTTTGAAACATACATCAATAGACTCTTACCTGAATTTGAAGTGGCCACATATTCCTGCTGAAGTTCACCTCGTTCAAGAAAAGACGTATCCTTTTCAATCTATAAAGGAGAGAAAGAAATCATTTGTTAATAAATAAATAAATAAAAGAAAAGGATTCTCGTAGTAATCCACAACCTACGTATTGGCTCTGAGTCTCATTCATGTTTTTAAAAACTTTACTGTCACACTCTCCCTCTGGGCTGCTGTACGAAATCTTGTCAATATATCCTGCTCCAAAACCAGGGTCCACAACAAACTGCCTGCTAGTGTCGTATTTGGCTGAAAGATTCACATGGCACCTCAAGTCGACAAGGCTAGATATCGTCTTGAGACAAATAAACAGACGATAAGGTCGAGATTTGAAAAAATATAGATATAATTTTATTACTTAGCACGTCTTAAAAAATGGACAGAAAGAATAAAGCCCATTCGAGTAAAAACTTAACAACAAATAATATCAAAGTCACAACAAAAAAGAGCCCTTGTCTATATATGCAGATGTTTTCTTGAGACCTTTTGTAAACAAAATGAAGTAATTTGTGCAGGATTCTACATCCATGATCAAAATTCTAGATGCTCTGACCATGGAGACCCAAGAGATTTTTGTCACCCTGGATGTAGTATCCCTATACACTAACACCCCCCCAAATGAAATGTATCAATGTAATGCTGGAACTGTTAGAAACCAGGGAGCAAAAAAATCCCCCCTCAGCTTTTATTTCCGAATGCATTCACCTGGCTCTCACCAGAAATGCCTTCATATACAATAACACCTTTTTTCAACAACTATATGGGACAAGCATGGGGGCGACCTTCGCCCCAGACCTAGCCAACCTATATATGGATTTTTTTGAGAATAACAATTTATATGCCGAAAGGAATCCATATCTAGCGAACATCCGAGCCTGGTATCGTTATATTGACGACATTTTCATGATCTGGCTAGGCACTAGTCAAGATCTCAACTCTTTCAACATATGGCTGAACAACCAGGAGCCAACCATCAACTTCACCTGTGAGTCCCACAAAGAAAGAATTGCCTTCCTTGATCTTCTTATCTATCGTATGCCGAACAAATCTATCGGCACCAGTCTTTTTAAGAAACCCACACAAAAAACACTGTCCTGCAATTCAACAGCTGGCATCCCCAAGCATTAAGAGAAAATGTGCCTTTTGGGCAGTTTTTTGCGTATCAGGCGCAATTGCACCGACATACAAGACTTCAAACTACATAGTGAGTCTATCAAACAGAACTTGAAGGATAGAGGTTATCCTCCCTACATTATAAGAAGGTCCTACAAAAAGGCAAAGAATATACAGAGAAGAGAATGCCTTGAAAAACAGACTAAAACTGCACTTGACAAAATCACATGTGTTTCATCATTCACTCCTATTAGTAATAATTTGAGGAAGTCCATATTAAAAAACTGGAAAATGATCAACACCGAATCCTTTAATATTCTCCCCCCGCGGTTTGCTTTCAAAAGACTGCAAAACCTGGGAGACAAACTGGTCCACACATACCCGCAACAACGGGATGTGATGATGACGCAATCCACACTATGGGATCTTCCACCAGTGACAGGCCACTACAAATGTGGCAAATGCTCGATGTGTAAATTCACGAAAAATCTGAAATCCATCGATCTAAAGGGCAAGACCTGGCAATTGAAATCATTCACTAACTGTGCCACAAAATGGGTGATTTATTGCATCATCTGCCCGTGTGGTCTTTGTTACATTGGCAAAACCAAAAGAGCAATCCGGACCAGAATAGGAGAACACCGTTCGTGCATTAAGAATGGCACAGCTGATAAGCATCTGGTAGAACATTACGAAAAATGTGACACACCCATGACGAGGTGTTTTGGTGTGTGTTACAAACTTTGGGTCCGCACCCCCGTGGTGGTGACAGAGATTTGAAGCTTTGCAGACTCGTACAGAAATGGATTTATAATTTGGACTCTGTCAAACAGGGTCTCAATCTGTACATTGAATGGAATCTATTGCTGCACAAATAATGTTTTTTCTCTCCAATCTAATATTGGACTCATCATATTGATACACACGGATATGTGGTAAATTCAATTTGACCACCTCTGTGTCACCATCACAGCCCCATTCCATTTTCATATTGAATACAACACTGGATAAAATAGGCCATCTTTCTCCATCTGGCCGGAATGTTAACACATGATGCTCATCACACTGACTTATGGGGTTTTCCCCATTGGCACATATTGCACATCTAAGTAAAGGGCTTTTTGTTGTTTTTGTTTTTGGCCAGCACATACGCCCTTCTCTGGCCTGCACTCACTCCCCCTTGCGGGGTTTGTTTTTTTGCTCTCAGGCCTTTGCCTTCCCCATGTGTGGGGTTTGACGCCTGTTTTTCCTAACTCCCGCCTCAATTGGGCGGCGCATTTGTCAACTACCCCCCTTCCATCATAGACGAAGGAAGGCCACAGCTGTTTTGTAATCGTGTAGGAAACATACGCGGTACTATCACAGATTACATGGTCACATGACTAGTTTCTCAAATACCAGATCACGTGACTTCATCTCACGAACGCTGACTTTCGCTACGCAGACGCTGACTACAGACAGCGAACTGCTGAATACGCCACCTTCTAAAACTCCAAGTAAGTACGATTTTGCGCATGTTTACCCGCGTCAATCCAGTAACTCTTGGTAGTCTCCCTCACATGGTCTTGATCAATATTTCCACGTTCCGTTTTTTCTAGGTCATTTGTGAGACCGAAATACAGCCCGAAGTGGACGCGGTCCAAAAATACCGCTCCTTCTGATACTCCGCTTCCTCGTATCCAAGCATTTAGGATTCGAGTCTGACAATGCTGCGCCTTTTCAAATGGCATTCAGCTTAAACCTGCCTCACTACAGTTAAGGTAGGCACCCACAAACTACTAAATAAATAGGGGCATGCCAGTAAATGACATATAAGCAAAAAAACGAAATAGCGGTTCACTCCTGCTTCCTTCCCGAGTCAAATGTACAGAAGACATATGTTATACAAGGCACTACATATGGCCTAATAGAAGAATCGCGATTGAGGACCTGGGAAAGTACCCAGAGGTACACATTGATTTTGTTTGTGTTTTACTTGTTTGCACTGAATATACAAGTGTAGAAAAGGTTTCAAGTCACCACACCCTTCTTTCTTTTTCCTCCCCCTCCCCTTCCCTCCCATCCCATCCCCTTCCCTCCCATCCCCTTCTCTTTCTCTCCCTTCTCCTTCCATGCACGGGCATTTCCCAAACACTATGTATTGTTTATAAATGAAACAAAACAAGATGATGTATGACTGATGTCACATGGGCTTAAATTATGCCTTTCTCTCTAAGCTTGTCTATATATAAACAAGCATGCTAATGCATATAAAGATTAGACGTTTAGGCTGTGTAGAATATAAACTGTCACCTCTGTATGACATGGCGAATTGCACTATCTTTTGAAATTGGTCGGTAAAAATGTTTCCTTATGGTTTTTTATAGAAATGCTGGTTGAAAGTGTAAAAAAGACCATCAAAACGACATCCAAAAAGCCTTGTATTGCAAGTGTCCTGATGAAAGCCTTAATGGGAAAATTATACATCTGCTATTGTCCTTGACTTTGGTTATCAGTAGCAACCCCATTGCGGCTAGAAACAGATCTTGTTACTGTCGACACACCCTTAGTGGGGACTTTTGTTCTGTTTTGTACAAAAAATGCTTACTAAATCACCCACCAATTACTAACACCACTCCGAGGGGTTAGGACAATTATTTTTGAATGGCAAAAAATACCATTATGTATGTTTCTTTTTTGTTGTGACTTTGATATTATTCGTTGTTAAGTTTTTACTCGAATGGGCTTTATTCTTTCTGTCCATTTTTTAAGATGTTTTAAGTAATAAAATGATATCTATATTTTTTCAAATCCCGACCTTATCGTCTGTTTATTTGTTTCAAGATGATATCTAGCCTTGTCGACTTGAGGTGCCATGTGAATCTTTCAGCCAAATACGACACTAGCAGTTAGTTTGTTGTGGACCCTGGTTTTTTTGACATGTTACAAAGTCCTCTCCCAACAAGCCCCTAAAAAAAGAGGACACCCTATTGCTCGTTTTACAATTACACCAATATATCCTGCTCCTTCATTTGCTATCACCCATATAGTCGTCCTCAGCCTGTATTTGCTGAATCTTTGACTTACAATCCGCTAGGTCTCTCCTTATACTTTTCAGGATCCCAGATTCTCTCGATATACACGCCCCTCTTATCACACATTAAGTCATCCCACAGTAGTGAGTATGAGGCAACAGAACCCACATTTTCCCTAAAGGAATTCTTGATAACCAGCGTGATGGTAGTCCAGAACACAGCATCGGACAGGCCCTCGTGCTTAAATACCCAAGTGAGTCTCCCATCCATTCTCCCAGGAATATCAAGTGTCATCACCACTGGCTCATGATCCGACAGGGTGCGAGCCAGGATCGTAACTACAATTACCTACCCCATCACCTTATCCGAAATAAAAAAACAATCCTGCCAACTGATGTACTGCAGAGCTGAACGTGGATACCATATCTTCCTCATGTCTAACCCTCCAAACGTCATTTAGCTCCCAAGCCCAATCTAGGTCTCTAAGTTCACAGGGTGATTTTGAAAGAGGCCTGGAGACTCCCCCTGCCCTGTCCTTCTCAGGCTCCAATACCACATTCAAATCACCTCCCCACACAATTATTTTAGAACAACACTTTGCTAGTCTATCCATTCCATTGTGCCCACGGTATCAGTATTGAGACCACAATAATTGACCAATGTTATCGCCTGGCCGTATGCAGTCCCCGTAAATAACACAACTCTCCCTTCCTGATCCCCCACCACCTCAGCAAGGCCAAATCCTACCAACCTGTGTATCAGTGTACAAACCCCTCTAGAATAATTATTATGGCAGTTACTAATAAATCACAGAGTTTAGAAACATAACTAGATTTTTGCAAAAATATGACATGAAAACAAAATGGGATTTCAGATGGAAGTTGCAATATGTCTGTTCCAGACTCTTAAAGCAATCCATAGAGAGAGGCAGGAATGGGGAGGAGGGAGGAGGGTGACTGTCCAATCGTATTTGCGAGAATACTTTGCCAGAATAAGAGCAATCCTGGGGAGTGCTCTTACAGGGCACTCCCCAGGATTGTTAACTTGATGGTGTCATCGCTGCTACATAAAGTGGAATGCACTATGAGGAAGGGATAAAGCTGCAGAAATGTACCATCAGGGAGAGCTGCTGAAACTTACCATCTGACACCTGCAAGGAAACACCAGAGGAGATTGCTGAGCGTGCATCTGGGTGGAGCGGTCTATTTCTGTGAAGGCCTAAAGGCTGACTGTGTCCTATGGTGGAGTGCTTGGGGCCATCTTCGAGATTGGAGGGGCCAGACCCATGCCCTATCTTTCCAGAGGGTCCTGAAATGCAACTGGCTTTCCTGAATTTTAAACAGAGGTTTTCTATGTAAGTAGAGCTGAGCCCTGGGAAACCAAATGGTGGGGGAGTCTGCTTGCCTTAAATCCTTTCCCATTATAGCGGAAAGGAGTACAGGGAGTCAGAACTGTGTAGATCATGGGTGCACAACATACAGCCCCCGGGCCAGTTGCGGCCCGCCATGCTGTTTTGTCCGGCCCGCGAGGCACAAGCACTTTCCTAATGGAGGCCGCCCCGCAAGCAGCATCGGCCGCCCTCCATTGGGAAGGTCTTTGTTGTCTTCCGGGCTGGACAAAACACTGGCCGTCACTGGCTCAGCACGCACGCACTGTGTCGCTACTATGAGCCACGTGGTGCGTGTGTGCTGCACCAATGGAGGGCCAGCACTGCGGCTGGCGTGGCCTGTAAGGCTTGATGCCGGAAGGCGTTTCGGCCTTGCTGGCCACGCCAGCCGTGGTACCACTCACTTCGCCAGCGTTCCAGCTTACCTGCCTTCCAGCACGTCCGGTAAGTGGTCTGTCTGTTTGTGTTTGTGTGTCGGGTCTGTTCTGCTGTATGTTTGTGTTGTGTATGTTGAGATGGGGGGTTGGGTGTCGGATGTGTATGAATATTTGTTTTTGAGTGTTTGTGTTGTTTATGTTGAGTTGGGGGGTGGGGGGTGTCGGATGTGTATGAATGTTTGTTTTTGAGTGTTTGTGTTGTGTATGTTGAGATGGGGGGTGGGGGTTTGGGTCTGTATGGGTGCATGCTTGAGAATGTGTGTGCTCAGTTGGCGGTGGGGGGTTCGGGTCAGTATGGGGGCATGCTTGAGAGTGTATGTGTTGAGTTGGGGGGTTTGGGTCTGTATGGGTGCATGCTTGAGAGTGTGTGTGCTGAATTGGGGGGTGGGGGGTTTGGGTCTGTATGGGTGCATGCTTGAGAGTATGTGTGCTGAGTTGGGGGTTGGAGGTTCGGGTCTGTATGGGTGCATGGTTGAGAGTGTGTGTGCTGAGTTGGGGGGTGGGGGGTTTGGGTCTGTATGGGTGCATGCTTGAGAGTGTGTGTGCTGAGTTGGGGTTGGGGGGTTTGGGTCTGTATGGGTGCATGCTTGAGAGTGTGTGTGCTGAGTTGGGGGGTGGAGGGGTTCGGGTCTGTATGGGTGCATGCTTGAGAGTGTGTGTGCTGAGTTGGGGGGTGGGGGGTTTGGGTCTGTATGGGTGCATGCTTGAGAGTGTGTGTGCTGAGTTGGGGGTTGGGGGGTTCTGGTCTGTATGGGTGCATGCTTGAGAGTGTGTGTGCTGAGTTAGGGGGTTTGGGTCTGCATGGGTGCATGCTTGAGAGTGTGTGTGCTGAGTTGGGGGTGGGGGGTTCGGGTCTGTATGGGTGCATGCTTGAGAGTGTGTGTGCTGAGTTGGGGGGTGGGGGGTTTGGGTCTGTATGGGTGCATGCTTGAGAGTGTGTGTGCTGGGTTGGGGGGAGGGGGGGTCGGGTCTGTATGGGTGCATGCTTGAGAGTGTGTGTGCTGAGTTGGGGGGTGGGGAGGTTCAGGTCTGTATGGGTGCATGCTTGAGAGTGTGTGTGCTGAGTTGGCGGGTGGGGGGGTTCGGGTCTTTATGGGTGCATGCTTGAGTGTGTGTTTGGGGCATAGTGTTTGGTTGGGGGTGAGGGACATGGGGCATAGTGTTTGGTTGGGGGTGAGGGACATGGGGCATAGTGTTTGGTTGGGGGTGGGAGCCATGGGGCATAGTGTTTGGTTGGGGGTGAGGGACATGGGGCATAGTGTTTGGTTGGGGGTGAGGGACATGGGGCATAGTGTTTGGTTGGGGGTGAGGGACATGGGGCATAGTGTTTGGTTGGGGGTGGGGGACATGGGCATGGGGCATAGTGTTTGGTTGGGGGTGAGGGACATGGGGCATAGTGTTTGGTTGTGGGTGCGGGGGCCATGGGGCATAGTGTTTGGTTGCGGGTGAGGGGTTCATGGGGCATAGTGTTTGGTTGGGGGTGAGGGACATGGGGCATAGTGTTTGGTTGGGGGTGAGGGGGCCATGGGGCATAGTGTTTGGTTGGGTGTGAGGGGGCCATGGGGCATAGTGTTTGGTTGGGGGTGGGAGCCATGGGGCATAGTGTTTGGTTGGGGGTGAGGGGGCCATGGGGCATATTGTTTGGTTGGTGGTGGGAGCCATGGGGCATAGTGTTTGGTTTGGGGTGGGGGACATGGGGCATAGTGTTTGGTTGGGGGTGAGGGGGCGATGGGGCATAGTGTTGCACTCCAAGAGTGAACCCATTAATAAAGCTAAAGCAGGCACAGTTAGGAGATGTAAATCCTTTGCTTTTTTGCGGAATCCTGACTCAACGAAGGCCATACTCCTCTTGGGCAACCCAAACAGCAAACTATAGCAGTCCAAAATAACGGAATGTCCAATCATAGGTCAATAAAATATATATAATTTAATTAAACAGACGATATACAATAAATAAATCGAAATAAATTATAACAATGGAAAATGTGTAGTACGAAATGTAAGTTTGAAATGCAATAAAAATCGTTACCCCTTAAAACACATATATTCTTTTTCCATGTGTTTAATACAAATTGGGGGTTGAAAAAGCCTCCTGCAACGCCCCGCCTACCGCCCCGCCCACATTGTCTTTTCGGCCCACTACAGCCCTCATGGAAGGTCCGGTCGGCCCTCTGTCAAAATTAGTTGTGCACCCCTGGTGTAGATCCTTAGCCTATTTAAATAAAAAATATAAATTTAATTAATTCCCTTTGGCAGAACACTACAGGGTGATTTTTGTTAAAATACAAAATTAGCAAAGCTCACTTCCCAATGTGCACTGAAAAACTGTTAGCCTATAATTTAATTGGATAATCCTTTTTGTCCTCTTGACCCTGACTTCTTTAAGGAAGAGGGGTGTCTTTGTTCTTAAATCAGTCCAATCTTTTCGTCCAACCTTCCCCAACACAGGCCTTTCAGTGGAGGGGGATCTGAAATCAAAAATGTTCTGTCTGACTTCCCCAACCCAGACTAAAGTAGGAGGGTCTGAAAACAACCGCTAAATTATCGTGTTTATTTTAAAGCGAAAGTGTGGGTGAAATTATAATTGCCAAATGCTTTTGCCCAAATTTGTACAACTAAACTGCTACCGTTTTAAGCGCACAGAAAAATCGAAATTGCACAGCACTACATTTGTAATTGTTTGTGTTCACTGACCAGCGCTAATTATTTTTTTAATTGAAATTGTGATAAAGTACTGTAATTTGTGTGTTTCAACAATAATTTGTGTGATTTATTTGTGTAACAAGAAGTTGATTGTGAACCAGAAAGAAGGTGGTGGGTGTATTTTGTGTGATTTTTCTCATCATCTAATTCAAATTAACATACATATATTTCCTGTACACCGGCCTGGTTCTTGGCTTATTGGTAGCTCAGTGGGAGGGATTGAAGGGGTATTAGATGAATTGGAGATAGGGCTGAATAAAAGAGTCCATTACACAGTTTGTTGCATGACACCTTGAGTGGGGAGGGAAGGAACCCCCCCGTGTTGTGGGTGGCCTCTAAATGAACCGTTAAACTGTAACTGAGCTGGCCCGCCGTATCACCGCAGAATGCTACACAGTCACAGCTGAGTTACAAAGTGAACCGCCACTCAGGAAATGCAGTCCATCTGCTCCTAATGGATAACCAGGGTTGCAGCTCTCTTCACGCAGTCCCATGCTGCCCCGGGCTTCCCACAGCTACAGCTGCACTCCCGGCAATGAGGAACCATGCTGCGGCACCCTCCAGGGCCGAGCCGTCACCAACAGCCAGAGGCACAAGCACACCAGCCACTTGTTGCCACTGCGCCTCCCCAGTTCTGAGGTCACTCGTCCCCAGCTACCTCATATAGTGGGATCCGGTGACCCAGAGTGTCCAGAGGCCACAGTAAGAGCGTCCAGCCAGGTTGCCTCCTCCAAGTCAGACTGCCTCCCTCTCCACATGGCGATTGCCATCCCCCGGCTCGTGTCATGGCCAGAACAGGGACTCCGCTTATCGAACCAGATCTTCACATCAACACGGTATCTAGCGACAAAACTCTCCAGATTCGGTTCCACTAACTCTTTCTCTATGCGATCAATGTCGCGTGCCCATGGCCTCCTTTTGAGTTCAATCTCTTTGTCAAGCTCTCTTTGTCTCCTTGCTTCCTCTCTTACTCTTTCAACTTCCTGTCTTTTCTCATTTCCCTTACGTATTTCTTCATCCCTTTGTCTTCGTATTCTTTTATCTCTTAATTTCTGTTCTTCCTCTTCCTCTCTTTTTCTTTCTAGCTTATCCTGTTCTGCAATTGCTCTCTGCCTATTATCATATTTCCTTTGCTCTTCTGCTCTTTCTTGTTTTTTCAGCTGCTCATCTTGATAGAGTTTTTCCCGTCTTTGTCTATTCTTTCTTTTAGCCTCGTCTTCTTTCAATCATTCCTCTCGTTCCCTGTCTTTTATATCTTGTTCGTCTTGATCTTCCTTTAGCCTTTCTTCCTCAATGCTCATTCCGTCAAGTTTGAACAAAATCTGACCACCCATCCATTTGTTCGGTATGAGCGCTACCCCATCAGCCTTATCTTTCTCTCCTTTCCATCTTGTTATCTCTCGCCCTGTGCCTAGGGATGTACTTGGTTGATTACTTCTCTCCTTGTACCGTGGGACTTTAGGAATCACATCTCTTTCTGGAGTCTTTTCTGGGCTTTCGTCGCTGCTGTATGCACAGGCGACTCATATGCCGGATTGCTGTACCCTATTGCCACCATAAGCTCTCTTAATGAGTACACACTGTCATCCTTTGTACTATCGCCATTTACATCAGGCCCGGCGGGGGGAGCAGAAGACTCCTCAGGTAGGTCTTCCCTTTCCTCCTGGTACATTTTCCAGAGCTCTAAGCACGCTAACCTCTTTTCTAACTTTTTTCCTTTGTATACTGTGTGCAAGTATGTCATCATGTGTTGCTAGTGATCCCCCTTGTGGCCATGGCATGAACATCTTAATGCTGTGCCCTTAATGCATTCTGCACTGTACTGCTTAAGCTTGGGTACGTGTTTCGGCAACTGTTTGCACGGATGTATAAGCAGAGTAATATCCTCCATTTTGACTAGTCACACTTGACTGTGAATACTTACTGTTGTTTTTACACTTTATAAATATACCTTTCAGAAAACAAATACAATATGAGCGTGCACCAATTGTTGCAGCTCCAAGCCTTTTATGTCATGCTCTATTTGAATCTATTTTATTCACCAAACACTGTCAGTCAACTAAATAACGGGGCACATTTTAAAACCTTTTGCATGCAACCAAGTATAAAGAATCCTTTCCGCAATGCATCTGCGTAGGAGGGCAGGTCAGGCCAGCAGAATAGATATTGCGCCTGTCTTTGGCCCATTAGATGCATCTTTTACCCCCATCTCAGCGGGCCGTAGACAGGATTGTGTAACAAGTGGGGCCTGGAGCTAATGTAGTAGGGCTCACCCTAAGGGTAACACAAGGAGGGAACTGGACTTGTTCTGCCCCGATCGAATCTGTAGGAGCTACCGAGAGTATGAGAGTAGCAATGGTGAGAGAACCAACCAAGGTGGGTTCAGAGAGGAGCTCTCCCAGCGAACATTTATTACGGGGTTAAAATTGCGACTTTTACAGCATATGTTCTGTGATTCATTGGGTAAAAAGTCACACAGTTTACAATCGCTTTTGTAGGGTGAGACATGAAAAAAGTCCATTAGATGCCAAGTCATCAACAATGCACAGGAGCATTTTCAAGTGCATTTTCATGATGCCTTTGCCCACTATATGCCAGAATTCTGCAGGAGTAAACACATTGGCATGCTGATTGTGCCCACACATGTCCATTCTGGTGCACCTATATATGCCAGTATTCCCACATAAGCAACATACTCATGGTGAGTTGCTCTTGAGCCCGGTAATGATACTGTAACAAAACATGTTCACGCTGGCTCTGCCAATATATGTTGTATCCCCAGTTAAGAACATGCTCCTGTTGGCTTTGACTTAACGGCAGTTAAACATAAAAGCCATGCCACAGTACGAAAACTTGCTTGCTAGCTGGTAAGACAGCTCAGTGGGTTGACCTCTCACTGTTGCAATCTGAGTGTGATCTGCAGGTCGCAAATCCTGCCTGGGCCAACTCAGCCTTTCATCCTTCTGAGGACAATACATGAGTGCCAACTTTGGTTGGATAATGATTTTATATAAATATATTCTCTGTACAGTGCTTTGGCGAAAGCGCTATAAAAACAACAAATCATTATACAAATCAACCAAATATGATACAATCATCATGTTGTATTTTCCCCATAACAGCAGTAAAAAAAAATGTCATGCAACAGTAAGAAAATAGTGCCCAACTGCAGCCCGACACCTTAACACCAGTAAAACAATGCCCTGCCCCAGTAAGGAAACATGCCCTTCCCCATGTAAGAACACTCACAATGCTGGCTTTAACCTTAATGTGAGTTGAAAGTTCAAGGCCACAGTAGGACCAAGATAACCCCATTTCAATACCCCCACCCCGACCCTCCACTGCAACCCTTCCTTCACATTATCACACATAAGTTGGATTTGCTTTGACCAAAAATGCCAGTAAAACAAGCCATGCTCCGCACAAAAAATGTTCACACACCCCCACACAGTTTCTGTCATTCACACGAGCAATCAGAACATTCACACTGCACTCTCATCCACACACGCACTTACACCCATGTACACCATTCACACTGCACTCTCATTCACACGCGCACTCACACCCATGTACACCATTCACACTGCACTCTCATTCACACGCGCACTCACACCCATGTACACCATTCACACTGCCTTCATTCATATGCACACACTTACAGCCACTCCATCGCATACAAACATACGTAATTTATTACATTTGTTTAGCGCACAGCAGCCCTTGGGCATCGAGGCGCTGTTACTTGCAGGGAGCTTAGTTACAGGGTGAGGGCAAACGGGGAGCAGTAGTTATATGTAGAACAAATATACTTTAGGATACATATACATATGAGCATGGTACATTTATGTGGTTTAACAGGTTTAGCTGGAAATCGTGGCGTACTTCAGGTGAAGAGCACAGTTTTCCTACACGCACTTGCATAACCCTCACATGCATGCACGCACGCACGCATACATTGATAAATGCATGCACACAAACAAAAACACTTTTTTTTCTTACCTGTTTCCCTCTGGACCCTCTGAAGCCCTTCCCTGTCTACACCTCTGCATCTCACAGGCAATTTAGTTAAACAAAGGAAGGCTAATCATTGGGGGCATGGGGCCAACTAAAGGGTGAGCCTAGCAGTTAAGCCTTTAGCTTCCACACAGGGGGGTCTATTGATATCATCCCCTGGGCAGGCTTTTTTCCTCTGCACCTATCCTGATGCCGCTGTGACGGTAACGACTATTTTCTCACCTCGGAGAACGGTATATTTAGTTACTTTTAAAGTTTAAAAGTACGTGTTTAAAAGTAATTACAGCGCTCTCAAAGGTGGGAAATGTGACAGCGTCTTGCTGTTGGGGCGAGTGGGGGATGAGGGGGGGCGGAGGGGAGGGTGGCGGTCTCCGGATGCCGCCGTCCGTGAGCCCCCCACCCCCCGTGGCACAGAGACACGGAGACAGCGTTGTTACCAGTGTGGGCTCCCCGGTGAATGTGATGTCACCGGGAACGCCCTGTTTATTTAACAGCGCACGCGACGGAGTGAACGTCACCCCGTCGCGTGCGTACCCTTAAAGGGCCAACGCCACACTCCTCCTTTTCCATAACAACAAATTGGAAACAGGAGGGACTAACTATCACACATTTATAAAGCACACAACTCGGTCAATTCCAAAACCCCCATTTATTCACAGCCACCCTGGATCCCCCGCGGGTACCTGTCACGGCCTGACCATTAGCCCCTGGTCAGCCTCCTGAGCTCAGTCCATCACATAGTCTGTAAGACGGGCAGGTTTCCCACACCCTGTTCTCAGGGGGTACCTCCTGCCACCGTCCCTGGCCGGTGTCTCTTGGCCGGGTCTGCCTCGAGCCGGAGAGTCCGCGGCAGGGCTGTCACCCCCACCTTCATCCAAGGCACCCTCACCCTCTCGGTTGTCGGGGCTGTCCACTCTCTGGTCGCCGATTCTCCTGAAGAATGAAGCATTCCTTGTTGTTTTCCATCTGCGTCCTGACTCGTCTGTCCTCCTCGACCTGTTCATTGTCAATGACGGCAGGGTCACTGTCCCCAACCTCCGGTATCACGTCTCTCGGACATCTCTGAAAGAGAGCCTCCGCCGGGGCCACACCCGTTGATGAGTGAGGTGTGGTCCGATAGCCCCGCAGGAAGACGTACAGGGCCCTCTGCAAACACTCGCCCTTTCCATGGGCAATCCGAAACACTTTGTTGAGGGTGCGCATCATGCGCTCTGCCTCCCCGTTGGCCCGGGGCCACAGTGGGGTTACCCGCCGGTGTTGAATGCCATACTCCTTCATGAGCTCGGCAAAACTCTCACCTTGGAACGGTGCCCCGTTGTCGGAGCATAGCACAGAGGGCAGGCCATGGGTGGCGAAAATCTTCTCCAGCGCCACCACCACGTTCTCAAATGCGACAGACTCTATGAACTCGACCTCCGGGTATCGAGACCACTCGTCCACCACAACTAGGAAGTGAGTGCCTCTCGACGTGGACCCGGAGTCTGCGTGCACCACTTCCCATGGCCGGGTGCCTCTGGGCATCGCTTCAATAGATGGTTCCCGCTGGGCCGGTGCCGCAGCCTGGCACCACACGCACGACGCCACAAATGTTTCCACCTTCCGCTCGAGTTCCGGGAACCACACCTTCTGGCGGAGGCGAGCTTTGGTTTTGGGCGCCCCTTGGTGACCCTGGTGCGCCAACGCGATGACCTGTGACACTTTGGCATGGGGCACCACGATCCTCTCACCCCTCAGTAGCAGCCCCGACTCTGAGAATGTCAGTTCTTCTCTCACTCTCCATAACTGCTCAAGGGCCACTCTGGCTTCACATGTCCTGCGTTCCACGGCCTCCAGTACCGTCTTCCAGGTACCCCTCTGCATGGCTTCCTTCAGGATGGCGAAACATTCGTCGCCTTTGGACGCAACCTCGAGTTCTTCCACCTGCATGGAGTTTGGGGTGGCCGTCTCCACTACCAGACGGACATGTTCATCGGCCTCTTCCGCTGATGCAGACTCCTGCGAGTCCCTTCTTGGGTGACTAGATAGGTAATCTGCCGCGTTGTTAGCCCCTGGACGATATGTTAACGACACTCCATACTCGAGCAGGGCGAGCATCCAGCGCTCTATTCTCACTGGTGGACGGGATGATGAGCCCGCCATGATCGGCAGCAACGGCTTGTGGTCCGTGACCACAGTCACGGGGCGCCCCAGAATGTAGAGGCGAAAATGTCTGCAACCCCACAGCACCGCCAGGGCTTCCCTCTCGATCTGGGAGTACCTTTGCTCGGTGTCGGAGAGCGCCTTACTGGCGTATGCTATGGGTCGGACTTCTTGGTCATTCCCCACTTGTGTAAGCACTGCCCCCAGTCCATATGGGCTGGCGTCCACCACGATCTCTGTCCGCAGGCTCGGATCGAAGAACGCCATGGTGTCGTCCGCCGCCAAGGCGCCTCTGATGTCGTCGAATGCCGCCTGCTCAAGGGGGCCCCAGTGCCAGGTGGTGTCCTTCTTTGTGAGCGATCTCAACGGCTCTGAGCGGGACGCCAGGTTCCTGATGAAACGGCCACAGTAAGTGACCATGCCCAAGAAGCTCCTCACCTCTGCAACATTCTCAGGCGGACGCGCCTCCTTTATGTCCCTCACTTTGCGGGGGTCCGGCGACACCCCATCCGCCTTAAACACGAACCCAAAGAATTCGATCGTTGTTTGCAGAAATTCACACTTGTCCTTGTGCAGGGTGAGTCCCAGCGAACACAGGCGCTCAAAGGTCTTGGCCAGGCGTGCCAGATGCTCCGTCTCAGACCTGGCATACACCAAGATGTCGTCGCTAATATTGAGGACTCCATCCAGGTCCGCTAGTGCCTCTCTTATGATGTTTTGGAAAACCTCCGCCGCAGAAGACACCCCAAAACTCAACCTCTTGTATCGGTAAAGGCCTCGATGAGTGGTAAAGGTTGTGATGTAGCGGGACCCGGGGTGCAGGACCACCTGATGATAGCCTGCTCTCAGGTCCAGTTTGGAAAAGAACCTCGCCCCTTGCAGTTCGGCTATGATGTCATCGATGGTAGGGGTCAAATGTCGCTCCCTCTTTATGGCCTTGTTGGGGAGTCGCATGTCCACGCAGATCCTCACCGCGTCCGGCTGTTTCGGCTTGCGCGCAATGACAATGGGCGACACCCACGGGGTGGGGCCCTCAACCTTTTCAATGATGTCCAGCCCCACCAGATTGTCCAGTTCTCGATCTACCAGATCCCTGAGATGAAAAGGAACTCGCCGGTGCTTCAGCGCCACTGGTTGGATCGACTCATCGATGTGGAGCCGGACTGGCTCACCCACCAACTGTCCAATGCCTTCAAACAGGGAGCTGTGTTTGGCCAAAAGCACCTGAATGTCGTCTAAGTACACTGAGTATGCGAATGTGACTATGCCCAGCGCCTCAGCCGCAGCACAGCAAAGCAGGGTGTTGTCGCTCACCGGTGTGACATAGAATCTGGCCCGGATGTGCGAGTCACCATATTGGACATCAGCCACGAACACGCCATCCAGAGGAAGGGGCTGATCGCCGCCGAAAGCGAATATGCATGCTCTCGGTGCGGTCAGCGTGGGCCGGGCCTGCATGGTATTATAGTGCTGTCTGGCCATCACATTCACGGACGCACCGGTGTCCACTAGCATCGGTACCGAGTCTCCATTGACAAACACGTTGCACCTGGGCTGTCTCTTAGAGCGGGATTTCAGCATGCTCACACTGGACACGAAGAAGACGTTTTCCTCATCCACTTCTTCCTCTTCCCCTTCCTGAGGGGCCTCTACGTCACCCTGGTCCACCTGAGCGACGTTGGACGCCCTTTGGGGTCGGAAGAAACCGGCTCTGACAGGTCCTCTTGGCACTACCTTGGGAGCTGCAGATCTGCACATTCTGGCAAAATGGTCCGCGCCTCCGCACCTACCGCACTTAACCCCAGTCGCGGGGCACTCAGCTGGGTGTGGGAGATCGTACCCACACTTTGGGCACGAGGAAGTCGTCCCAGGCGGGCGCGGGCTCTGAATGTTCATGGGGCGCCTCGCTCCACGGCCTCTTCCGACTGCGCAGATTTCCTCCACCTTGCCTGGGCGGGCACCAGCTTCCATTCTGGTTGCCCGCAACTCCGACACTTCGTGGCACCTTCCCAGTTCTAGGATGCGAGGAAGGGTGATGCCAGGCTCGCGCAAAATCTGGCGCCTCAGTTTCCCAGAGACACACCCCTGAATGAGTTGGTTGCGAATCATAACTTCAGGGTCATTCCACGCACATGGCGCCGCCAGTCTCCGCAGCCGTCCATAGAACACATCCAGTCTCGTCATCCTTCTGTCGGGCCGTTCCCATGAGAAAACGTTCATAATCTGCATTGGCCATTGGCAGAAAATGATTATGGAGTGCATCCTTTGCCGCCGCAAACGACCCATCCGCCGGCTGAAGGGACATAAATATCTCGTGCACTGCTGGGCCAGCAGAGTACAGAAGAGTGGCCAGCTTGCTGTCGTCGCTTGTCTCCATAGTGGCCCTGAAGTACATCTCCAGCCTATCCATCCACATCTTCCACCTCTGTCCCAGGCTTGATGGAGAACCCGAGGTATCAAACTCAGGCATTGGCTGTAGGGACCCAGGTGGTTTCAACAGGGGAGCAGGCGGAGGCGCAGCAGCAGCAGCAGCAGCAACAGCAGCAGCTTGACTCATGGTGGAAAGCGCACAGGCACCCCAGAAGATCTAAGTGATGGGGCCGCAACTCACCACCAGCAGTTAGCCTCTATAGATGGTTTGACTTCTGCCTCTCACCAGGCGCACTCCTCGCAGATGTATTGCTCCAGCCAGCATGCAGACACTGAGGTGTCCAAAAATTGAGCAGGGGGAAAGGCTCCTTCAGCAGGCTTACCATAGAGTCTTGCCCATCTACTCAGTGAAAAACAGTGTAAATGTCGATGAATCATTCCGAAATTGACACGTGTTGTCTCCAGCGACTATCCGCCGCTGAAGTATCCAAAAATTATGTCCGGATGGCTCACCGGCGCTCCGTTATGAAGCCGTGAGTCTCCGAGGCCTATTCATCAAAATGGCCGCCGGCCGCGTGTATCTCTCCCTTCTCCGTGGTCAGAAATCGCTGGAGCGCTCACATCGGATCATCTACGCCCCCAGCTGATTGCTCCGCCTGTTCCAGGGAGTGATCCCAGCACTCGTCGCCACTGTTGGCGGTCTCCGGATGCCGCCGTCCATGAGCCCCCCAGCCCCCGTGGCACAGAGACACGGAGACAGCGTTGTTACCAGTGTGGGCTCCCCGGTGAATGTGATGTCACCGGGAACGCCCTGTTTATTTAACAGCGCACGCGACGGAGTGAACGTCACCCCGTCGCGTGCGTACCCTTAAAGGGCCAACGCCACAGGAGGGTGGGTGGCTGAGCCTTACACCAGAGTGATTACTGCTGCCTCAAAGTGGTAGGGATGTTGCTCTCCCAAGCCCAAGCCTGGTGCCACCCATTCCTACTCTCTGCAGTGTGTGTGTCCCTTTAAGTGTTGGTGACGCACAAGGTCACGGGACAGAGGAAACAAAAGGAGGTTCCCAGTGCTGTGCAGGCGGTCAGCACGGGGACCTTGTCAGAATGCAAATCTGTCTCCCTGTATTATTCACAAGGGTGGGCATGCCCTCAATCTGGACGGGTCGCTTCCGCCACCACACTGGCGATGAGGCGATTGCCGTGTTCAACACGGTCGTGAAACCGCTCATCGCTCCATCAGAAGCACAGGGCTGTCTCCCACACTTCCTGCAGTCAGCAGCTGCTGGCAAACCCTGCCCAGTGGCTAGGAAATAATGTAACCTTGCAGGAACATTAACTAAAGAGGACATGGGTTGCAGCTCCTTATCAGGAGCGCTTGTGAGCCCTAAATCTGTTGCAGTGCGAGCCCTAAATCTGTTGCAGTGCGACAGTGCCTGCATGAGGTGTCTCTTCACAGGACATATCTGTTGTGTTCTGTGCTGCCTCACTTCTCGTGAGCACTAGTGCTCTAGGCCTCACATGCCATTCACATAAGTACACGGAGACAGAGAGGAACTCAACTTCTCTTTATTACCCTCTACAGAGTTCTGCCTTCCCGGGCTCTACTAGCCCCTCCTCCTCTTCCCCCCTCCCCTTCTCCGTGGCTTCCCTCTTCTTCACTTAAGGTGGATGTCTTCTTAAGGTGGGCTGGCCACGTTGCATGTCATAACACCCCCCCCTTGCTTATCATCTTTGTAGGGAGCAGTGTTTATTCTTGTGTGTTCTGGTGGCCATTGTGGTCTTCTCCTTGGCCTCATTCCCATTGTCTGTCTTCTGCTTCTGTGCCCATGCCGAGGTCTGCGTGCCCTCCTGGCGAGCTTGTCCTGGGTGGGCTCTTCTTTCTGCCCTGTGCCCCATGTCCTTGTCACGCTACTGGGTAGTCCTAGTCTTGTGGTTCTCTTTCCAGTTTCACTCAGCCTTTGCGCTGGTGGCCTTGACATTCGAGTGCCGCTGTCGTAGGGGCTGGGAGGTACGTTTGTTTCCCATTCCCCTAAGTACGCGTGATGTGCGGACGGGGTTTGTAGTTGTCCTGGGGCTTGCGTTGTGGTATCGCCCCGTGTTCTGGGCATAGTGACTGTTCGGATTCTCATCATAGTCATATGTCGAGGTGTCCAGGACTGTCTTTTCATCCCCTGGGACCATCGCGGTTAGAGCGCAGGGTGCCTGTGTGGTGGGGCGTGTATTGGATGTTGTAATGGCAGCAGGGGTCTCTGTGGTGCTGGTGCCGGCCTGGCTGTGCTGTTTGGTTGGGTGTCCAGTCGAGGCCCTTGCAAGCCCGTTATCGTCATGGTGGCTGTTGATGGTGCTTGCCCGGTAGCTCTGCTAGCATCTTCCTTAGGCTGGTGATGTTGTTGATGCACCTGTCTGTGCTGTACATGTCCTTCTTGGTAGCTGGGGCCCATCCTTGCTTCTTGCTCCTTCTTGGGGCTGCTGATCAGCTGCAACGGTTGTGCTGGCAACAGCGGATGCTGTGGTTGAGTTTCCGGCTGGGAGGACCCAGTGTTTGCCTATGCCTTTCTTGCAGTCTACTGTCCATATTTTGTCCATTGTTTCGAGTAGGGAGTGCCCCCTCATGCCCCCTTGCAGTCCTTGAGGAGCCTCCTCCATTGAGGCATGGTGCCTCCTACGCCCGTCCCTTGTTCTGTTGTGGTTGTTTGTCCTCAGTGAGCGGTGTGTTACCCCTGTCAGGGGTTACCGGTTGGGAAACTGCGGTCTTGATGTGTTCCGCTCCTGTGTGGGATGCTCTGTTCTTCCGGGTGGTCGTCCCGTTGTGACGTTTCGCAGACAGCATCGTCTTTTGCACTCGGATGGGGTAGTCTTGGTCGCAGTCAAATCTAGGAGTGCTGCCTCTGCAGTCCGGTCTCCTCCCGGAGGTGTCTGGTGATGCTCCTCGCTTTACTCTTGTGTTTATCCTAATGGGCTCCTGTCCTTGTCTTGGGCCTTGTCCTTTCAATGTCGCTCAGTGTTCATGGTACTTCTCCAGGCGGTGGCGGACTTGAGTTTGCGTGTGGAGTCCCCTTTGTCCGCTCTCTCGCCTGGGCATGTATGATTGATGGCTGGCTGTTCCGTGTGTTGAGTGTGCCTGTGCGGAGTCTTGCCTCCACTCTAATTTCTTCCACGTGGCACCATTGTCTGTGCTGTCTCTGAGTTGTTGCGTTTGTGGCCGTTCTTGCTTGTGCTGCTTTGTTGGTGTGGATGAGTTTCTTGTCTTGATGGGTTGATTGTGGGGGTCTCTGTGGGTGGCCACCTCATGCTCTTGCATGGTTATGTCCTGCAAACTTTTGTTCCTGGCCTGTGCTCTGGTTCCTTGGTGGTGGCTCACTTTGTTCGTTGACCCTCCTCTACTTTCCAGTTAGCACTGGGCACTGCCTCTTCTGTGTCAGCTGCGTCTTCCCAGCTGCCCCTGTCCGCCTCCTTCCCTTCTAGGGTGTCCTCGGGTCCTCCTCGCCCTTAGGTACACTTGCCTCCAACAGACCTGGGTCCACCTTCTCCTATTTCCGGTACCTATTCTGGCCCTCTCCTTGGGCACATTCTTCCTTGGCCCACTCCTTGGGCATTATTCTTCCTTGGCCCCCTCATTGGGCAATCTCTGTTGTGGCCCTCTTCTTGTGCAATTACTTTTTGTCCACTTACTCTTTCTTTTATGGCCCCCTCATTGGGCAATATTCCTCTTCGGCCCCTTCCTTGGGCAATATTCCTCTTCGGCCGCCTCGTTGGGCAAAATACTTATTTTTCATCTAGCCCCTCCTTGGTAAACTTCTTATTTTTCATTGACCCTCTCCTTGGGCAAAGTCCTTATTCTCCATTGACCCCCTCCTTGGGTAAAATACTTATTTTCCATCGACCCCCTCTTTGAGCAAAATCCTTATTTTCCATTGACCCCCTCCTTGGGCCTCCTCATGCGTTCTCGTTGCCTTGGTATTTTCAAAATTCATTATTCTGCTAATCACTTTATTCTTTTCTTGCATTTGCAGATGCAGCTGCTTGGTTTTTTATTTGTGCAGTTTTGTCTTTCAAATGTCATGTTGTTGTGTTTATTTTCTCTTTCTCTGCATTTACGGTCAGTTCTTTCCTTGTATTGTCCGTGCAACCTCTATTTGTGTGCTCTTGTGTTTATTTTACTCTTCTTCTCCTCGCGCTCAACGTGATGCCACTGGGGTCATCATACTCTGTTATCATCGGGTTACGTTGCTATGACAGTGTTGTATTTCCTATCCTTGTTGTCACTAACATTCAGGCTAAGATGGCTGCACGTCCTTAGGCCCTTTCCTCTGATGTTACGGGTGTTACGCGCGCTCTGAACTTTCAATCCTACGTTCCGGTGAGTAGCGTGCTTTTTTAACGTACACTGGCACACCATGTATATAACTCTGTCACGTAATGTTCCAATTGTGGCAATATTAATCTTGCTTCGAACGACAGTCTACTCGTTGCCTTTCTTTATGGCTGCACAGCAATGTACACACTTTCAAATGAACTACTGCCGCGTCGACCCATACGAAACCTCCGCGCTCACACGCCTTCCTTTGATGTCCCTTCAGCCCAAATGTCTGTGACGGATGAATGTCCGTTGGCTTCACTCGTTGCTCACCCACGACAGGACACTAGGTCTGTTTGTTTCCTCCATCAGACATCAGCGTGGGTCGCCTTTCCTGATGGGGTTTGTCAGGTGTCAGTCCCATGCTCCTCTTTCTGCGCACCGGCGCATGGTTGGTTCACCACTGGGTGCGTCCCTCACCCCTTTCCCTGTGCGCTGTGTGGGTACGTCCCCACTCCTCACACACACCGGTGGAGGGCCAGTCAATTCCAGGGCCACTCCGCTTACGTTGAAGAGTATCTTGGGTCCCTCGCTGGGCATCTGCTGCGCACGGCAATGCGCTGGCAGGGTGTGTTGCGCTCCGGTCCTCTCCCTCGAACACGGCGCTTCGCAGGCTGGGTGTGCTGCGCTCTGGTCTTCTCCCTCCTTTACGGCATGCACACGTCCGTCACGCTGTACCTTATTTGGATGCCAGTGATCCGAAAATTTCAGACATGGGCATTCCGCTCATGTACACGGTTGGGCCTTTCCCTTCGTCGCCAGTTGTTGTGTTCTGTGCTGCCTCACTTCTCGTGAGCACTAGTGCTCTAGGCCTCACATGCCATTCACATAAGTACACGGAGACAGAGAGGAACTCAACTTCTCTTTATTACCCTCTACAGAGTTCTGCCTTCCCGGGCTCTACTAGCCCCTCCTCCTCTTCCCCCATCCCCTTCTCCGTGGCTTCCCTCTTCTTCCCTTAAGGTGGATGTCTTCTTAAGGTGGGCTGGCCACGTTGCATGTCATAACAATATCCTGATCTAACAGGCTCACAGTCTGTCACAATGGGTTGCAGCTCCTACTGGGAGTGCGTGTGGCCCTGCCATTGGAGGCCAACAGACCTGCATCCTTGACAAGTCCTTTGTTGGGGGCAGTTGATTCGTAGCTGACCACCCAAAATGCAGGGGCCAGGGTGCATCGCTCACCTGTGTATCTCACGCCCCTACAAGAATTTGATATCTCCGGAGCCCCGTTGTCCCTGGGCCCTAGGTGGTCTGTCTGGGTGAAGCGCTAGACATGTTTTACAACCAAAGGTGAAGGTAACGGTGAGATGAAAAAGTCAGTCATGCTCCATTGGGTTTGGGCGTGTTTGACCGAATTTTTGTGATCGTGGCAAACTGACTGAAAATTATTTGCTCGGGGCCCAATTTAAACTCACATTAATTTTTTTATTTTCTTGTCCTCTGCCTCCAATTTTAAGCAAGCGGGGACACCCTCAAAATTGCAAAATATCAAACATGGGGAGCTGCGGCCACCCGCACAACACCCCGCTCTCCATGGTTGGTGTTTTGCAATACATGCGACCAAATTGCCTGAAGGCCAAATCACCCATGTACAATTCGATCAAATTGGTCCTTAGGTCAATTGTTTTAGGTCAAATAGGCTAATACCCTTCATTCAACCGGCCTAGTGGGCTGCAACATTTTCGAGATCCTACAACCTAATGAGGAGACATTGGTGCAGCCAAGACTACGCTGCTAGAATACTTTGCACCCATGGCGAACCTCAACTATGAGAGGTCATTGATGAGGAACGCTGTGCAGAGGAGGGTGAGTCCCACGACACATACTATTGCAGACTGCAGCAGATGGCGACAACGTGTGCATGGGCAGATGCAGAACACGAAATGCGCCAGCAACTGATCAATGGTTGCTCGTCAGTCAAGCTAAGGCGACAAATCTTGCCAGAACCAGGGATAATGTTGGTTCGCATTCTTGAACTTGGGCGCTCCCATGAACTGGCAGACGTGAGGGTGGAGAAAATGTATGTCCCGCTATGAAATCTGTGAAATTGGAGGAGGCCTGTGCCATAGGCAGACAACAATTTAGCAAGACAGACAGGTGTCCACTGTGTGTGGAATCAGAAAATACAATATTAAGGCTTTTACACCATGCAAAGAGAAATACACCGACACGGGCTTGTAAAGATTCCCAGAATCTTTATTGCAACACTGTACAGTTTACAAAACAAAGTACACAAATAGCTATTTGGCCGTCAATACATCACAGAGACCACCAGCAGGGTTCAATGTGAGTAGTGAACAGGAATTGCTAGCTGGACATCAGAGTATTTATACAGTTTCTTCAGAACAATGTCCAGCCTCCTACAAGTAAATCATGTACTGGGCTAGGGTCATGCCAGGTTAGTTCCTAATTTACATATCTCGTGCATGCGGTTTACTTTTTAATACATTTACTAACAAACACTATTATTCTCTGGGTTTAACTTTACGCTCTTTACACAATGCTTTAATGCAGGTCAAACAGATGTTTCGCATGACATGTTTAAATAGAGTTATTGTTCTTATTTACTTGTAGGTTAACATTGCTGATTTAAGTAATACCATGATCCCGAGGTTAACAAAGGACAAGGTCTACATGACCCTAACATGTAGCCTGCAGGCAGGTTGGACATGAACTCTCCTACAGAGGTTGAAGAGGTTAAAGTAAGAACAAGAGAACACAGGTCGGCCATTTTAGGCCACAGGATGACTTTTCACGATAAACTAAAATGGCGGCCTTAACCTAAAATGGAGGCTTGATTCACTTAAGGTCGCGACCTTGCAATACGGATTTCCTCGCAAAGCGACTCGGCATAGGCCAACATATACAATGAGGACGGAACAATATTATATCAGTTTTAACAAACCCTCCTTTTGGCCTATGCCAAGCGCTAAACTACCTTCAATCACTTTGCGACTAACTCCACATTTCAATGTCTATACACCCCGAATCATTGTCAGACATATCTATTGCCATTAGATCAGACACTAGAGTTTATTTCAACACATACTCCTTGGAAACCTTATCTGGGGCGTATATTTTATGCCCTGATACACTTGTTGCTTGCGCGCAGCACCCCCCTAATACTGAACATATACCAGGGAGACACTGTATACAACAACAAATGAACAGAAAACTACTCAAGATAATCAGCAGGGCCGAAAATAACTTCCATCCCCACGACCGTAGGAGGTCCCAAAACCATGCACTAAGTTCCCAATTTCCCTCAAGAACATGTACTTCTGAACTAAGAACATGTAGATTTTGGATCGCCCTAAAGATTGTTGGAGAGGAGTCTGGAACGTAAACGCAGCAAGCGGACCCCACTAATTTACATACTCCTCCACGCTGTGCCAGAATGACATCTAATGCCATCCGTTTCTGAAGAGCTACTTATCTTATCGCTTTCTGTTCTAACGTCATATTATAGAGTATGTCAGTGGTCCGGTTGATGGTTCTCTCCAATACTCTCGCTAGTCCCCTGATATCTTCTGAATTCGTAATTTGCCCAAAAAATGGCACAAAGGATTTCATGATGTCTCCTAGAGTTTGTGCCGGAGTATCCCCCTTCACACCTCGTCGTGGGCGAGTCTTCGAAATTTCTGCAGTACTGGCAATAAATACCCCAGGTAATAGAATCCCTAAATAGCAGGTTCCTTGCCAATCCCTGGGCAACCATGGAAATGCAACATTACCGCAAACGAAATAGACAGGTTCACCTACGTACAGTGGTCTGTTCTCACTAGTCAAATTCGCAACGTTGGCGCTTTTTCTAAAATTACCCATTGACCGTGTTCCATTCCTCTGTATGCAGAAGGATACTGAATCGGGGCTATGGTTAACAGAATAAGATGGAGGCGTGGCATTGTTATTGCCTATAGGAGCCATTTTGAAAGAGATCAAAGACTGAAAAGGACGAGACAATCTATCAGAGGGCCTAACAGAAGCAACGTTTGGCTTACTCCTATTTGCAAAAAGCGAGCATCCCAGGGGCATCAAAACACGTTTTTCAAAACTATTCAAATTTGTACCATCAAAGTTCCCTGAGATGCTGTCATTCCATCGGCCAAAGAATAGTGCTCTAAGAGAAGCATAACAAGCAGTTGTCAACGGTAAAGGATGAATGTACCAACCTAGCCCCTTATCCCCATGTTACGGTAGATGTGAGCAGATCCAGCAGTTGGTCCTATTCAAAATTGCATGAGTGGCATTCATCACAAGGTATGCAATTGCACGGAAGGAGTGGGAAAAACAGATACATTTTCAACAGGTAAAAAGTACTCTAGCGGATATGCTTCCTCCAGATACCATAACCCAAAACCAATAGTTACGAAAAACCCAGTTATTATTACAAAAAGACAACAATACACTTTCGGGGTCCCATTACATGCTTGATCATTGTCTCTGCTAGTCACATATTTATCTAAAAGTTCGGTACGAGCGATAGCGGGTGCAGGCATTGTAGTCTTCAATCGAAAAAACACCAATTGTTCGTTTGCTGGCGACTCCAGTCGCGCGTCTTCTTAATGTCTTTGCCACAACCCTTAGCCAACAGAATCCTTTCATAGAGCCGGGCCAAAAGGCAGGCCCTCAAATGATTTCCTCAATCGCACAGTCAAAAACCATGCCGTATGTCTATTTTCTTGGACGTAAATTATATTTCACAATTTCCAGTGCCGAAGGATCGGATAGCAGTATGTCGTCACTTCCCACTGGAGGTGGCGAGTGAACGGAAATGGGGTCAGAAAATGATTGATCCGGAAGTACCACTGTTGGAGAGTGCGGAGACAAGATGGCCATTTTGTCTGGCCTTACGAATTCTGGAACGGTCTCCGATACTCTCTTGTCGGTTGTTGCTGTTTCAGGCACGTTGGTTACAGCATTGGAAAGGGATTCTGTGTCTTCTGTATCGTATGGCACGGGCTGCGGGATCCGTTTGGTGTGTGTCGCGTGGATCCAGTTCTTATGCCCTGCTACCCGCACAGCAGTCTGGGTGACTAGCAGGACCTGGTAGGGACCCCTCCACCGAGGTGCAGGGCAAGACAACCTCTCGAAAACTTTCGTGAGGATCCAGTCCCCCAGTCGTAGACTGTGACCAGGACCCTCGTACCGTACAGGTAATGCCTCTCGCACCTGGTGATAAATTGAAAATAGATTTTTAGTCAACCAGTTACAGTAATCTGAAAGAAGCACATTCTCTATATCCCGCAACAAGCGACTTTTTGGCATACCCCAAATATTAGCAGGCCTCCCCATTACCACCTCAAAGGGAGAGAGCCCAGTCTTAGTTTGAGGGGTTGTTCTCATCGACAGCAACACGATCGGTAAGGCGTCCGGCCATTTTAACTTGGTGCCAGCACACGTCTTAGCGAGCTTGTTCTTTATAATGCCGTTATGCCTTTCCACTAATCCGGCACTTTGGGCATGTCTGGCCGAATGGAACCGTTTATCAATCTGTAATCCTTCATATATTTGTAGGATTACAGCAGCGATAAAGTGTGGCCCGTTATCCGACCAGATGACTCTCGGCAGCCTGAACCTAGGAAAAAACTCTTTCAACAGAGTTTTTGCCATGGTTATGGCCGTTGCATCTCTAACAGGGAAGGCCTCAACCCACTTACTAAATGCACAAATGACAACCAACACATATTTAAGATTGTTGCAACGTTCCATTTCAATAAAATCAAAGTGGATAACCTCAAACTGAACAGAAGGTGGAGCGAAACTTCCTCTAGGAGTCGAGGTACCTTTTCCTACATTGTGCTGCAAGCAGACCATGCACCCTTGGCCAAAGCGCTCCGCAATTTTGAAAATGTTATCATTGGCCCATACATTGTGTAACATTTTAGTCAATTTACACGCACAGACATGGGTCGGACCATGAGCCATAATGACCATCATTGTAATATAGGCGTCAGGGAGTAACCATTTTCCTTCAACATTGTCCACCCAAAACCCATCATCATCCAATCTTCCTGCACCCTCGACCCATTTTTTGGTCTCCTCTATAGTAGCGTTTGCTTGAATGTCTTTTACAGAATCAATACTTTCACCAAAAGTGCAAACATTTACAGTTTCTCTTACAGCATACATTTCTGAACTAAAATCAGTGGAAGTTTGCTTAGCTATCTGATCAGCGAAAGCATTCCCTTTTCCTATATCATCTGTAACCTTTTGATTTTTTTCTTTTTTTTTCTTTTACATTTTTTAAAGAGCTCACACAGCCCGTGGGCATCGAGGCGCTGTTACAGGAATTGTTTTCTTAGTTGCGTAATTGTTTTTTTTTTGTCTTAGTTCCGTATTTATAACTCACTTAAACACCCAGAGGTTTCTAATCGCGGACCCAGGGATCGAACCTGTGTTGCTTCGTGTCGTCTTGCTTCCAAGAAGCGCACATTGCCGCTGAGCTATCCTCCCGGAACGATTTTGATGTGCTGTACATTTTATAATAGCTAACTCAACAGGGAGTGTGAGAGCTGAAAGTAATTGCACTATTAAAGTGCCATGCTGTATTTTCGTGCCATGTGAGGTCAAGAATCCTCGTTCTTTCCAAAGTCCACCAAAGTTATGAACTACCCCAAAGGCATACTGACTGTCGGTATATATATTTACTGTAAGCCCTTCAGAAAGTTCACAAGCCCAAGTTAATGCTATAATTTCTGCGGCCTGCGCGGAATTATGCATAATTCTTTTGGTTTTTACAATCGTACTTAAAGTAGTGACGGCATAAGCAGCCGTGGATGTACCATTCGGAAGTTTAAAGCAAGAGCCATCACAAAATAGCTCTCCTTGTGGGCTATTCAAAGGCGTGTCTTTCAAATCGATTCTACCTTTAGTCACTTGTTCTGTCGTATAAAGGCAATCGTGTGATGTCTCCTCACCATCAAAGGTATCTTGTGGGACAGGTAAAAGTTCAGCCGGATTTAATACACAACACCTCTGAATTTGAATGTGGGGAGCAAACAAGATCAATTCGTATCTTGTCAATCGTGCAGAAGTGAGGTGTTGAGTTTGAGTTCTATTCAATAAAATATCTGCAGAGTGAGGTACCATTAGGGTTAACACATGACCCAGGACCATTCCCTCGCTCCGTTTTAGAGACGCAGCAGCAGCAGCGACAGCTCTCAAACATCTCGGCAAAGCGCATGCAACAGGATCAAGGGCGGATGAGAAATAACCGCACGGCCTATTCTTCCCTCCATGTTCCTGCGTTAACACAGCCAAAGCACATCCATCACGTTCATGCACATACAACATGAAGGCCTTTTCATAATTTGGAGTTCCTAAAACCGGCGCCGAACACAGCGCGGTTTTGAGCAAGTCAAATGCTGTCTGGTGTTCCAAAGTCCATGGCAATGGCAAAGAAATGCCCTTTTTTGTCAAAGCCAGCATTGGTTTAATCCTTAACAAAAAGTTAGGGATCCACAATCTACAGTAAGAAGCCATACCTATCAAGGCTCTAACTTCCTTCTGCGTATTTGGGACAGACATGCAATAAATAGATTTTATTCGTTCAGGTGTCAACTGTCTTCCGTCCTTTGATAGGAAGACCTCCTGACAACAATTTTGGAATTTTTTGAGTGAAGCTTTGTGGCCATGTTTTGCTAGATGACAAAACAACAACATGGTGCCTTCTTTACAGGCACTCGCAGAATCAGCAGCCAAGAGGAGATCATCTACATACTGTAGTAAAGTGCAAGTAGTAGGCACCTCAAGGGTATCGAGTTGCTTTTTTAATGCCCTACTATAAATACTTGGACTCTCAGTGTACCCTTGTGGTGCACGAGTGAATGTGAACGAGCGTCCACCTAGGGTAAACGCGAACAAATACCTACTATCCTTGTGTATGGGAATACTGAAAAACACGTTTTTGAGGTCAACAACGCTAAAGTGAGTGGCAGAAGCCGGAATCATAGTTAGTATCATTGTAACATCAGGTACATTGGGAAATTGAGGAGACACAATTTTGTTAATAGCACGTAATCAATTATAAACCGAACGGGAATCGCATTATCACCTTTTTTGTATAATGGCAAAATCGGGCTGTTACACAAACTACCGGTAATTTCCTCAATTACTCCACGATGTACAAAATCAGAGACTATACAATTCAAAGCCTGTTCGCCTTTAACTGAGATCTTATACTGTGGGATGCAAGGCAATTTTACTCCATGTTTCAGAATAATTTTAACAGGTTTAATTTGAAGAATGCCCACATCATTATCATCAATTGCCCATAAGCATTCCGGAATATTACTGAATTTTGGCGGTAAAGGTCGAGTCAAAAACTGAGAGGCAAGTGATTGCTGAGGTGAAATTGTTAACCGAACTCGGTCCGGGGAACAATGTATTACTGCATGCAATTTCTTCAACAAATTTAACCCCAGCAAATTATCCCCACAGTTTGTGGTAAGTAGAAATGGACACTGCTCCGTGAAGGGACCCAGTGTTATCGGTACCGGCAAAGAGACCGGACAAACTACAGGTGTGCCTGAAAACCCTACGGAAACGTTGGACTGCCCTGACAGGGGAATATTTGGAACCCGTGAATGGTCAATGGAACATTTCTGTGCTCCCGTATCTACTAAAAATAGATGCTTCCTATTCCCCACCGCCACCTCAACGTAGGGACCTTTCTGATGAACGGGAATATGCGTTGGTTCCAAATCCTGCTTCGGGCAATCCTAACGAAACAGAATGTCGTCAAAAGGAAGCTCTTCAGAGAGGTACGCGGCAGAAGGGTGATCAAAAATGTTTCTATTATCCACATTCGAAACTTGCTTATCCTGTGAAGGAGGTTGCTGTGATTCTGGTGCAAACTGACCTCTGCCAGGGCCCCCTGCACCTGGGCGACCTCTGGATCGTCTACCCATGTTCCCAAATGACCTTTGCTACAAGGTTGGACATTGTGCGCGCCAGTGACCTTCCTGTCGACAATAGGCACACTGGTTAATGGTTACCGGAGCCAGGGGCGTACTTCTCTGTGGAACGTACTGACCTCTAAATTGATTACCCCCTCTAGGGTTTCTAACAATCTGTTGTAATAGGACTTTTGTTTTCCGGTCACCCTTTTTTTCTCAAGTTTTTCCTTTTTATTATTCACACGATTTTCATAGTACTGAGCCATGTGCAGTACTTCTGATTGAGACTTCGCCTGCCAAGCGCTTTTGGAAGACATAATCTGTAACTGGATGTCAGGCAGCAATCCACGTACAAATTTGTTGACAAACAGCCTTTTCCCTGACTCTGTGCCTAAATCTTGTCCACTGAAATCTGAAAATACCTGTTCAAACCGATTGAAGAAATCGGTAGCACCCTCAGACTTTCCTTGGACACAGGCCGTAAGCTTCTCCCAAATGATTATTATTTCAGGAACTATAGTTTTTAATTTTACAATAATCCTATCAGGCAAAGTTAATATCACTCGAGGCGGTCGCTCGCCAGCTGGTCTTTCTCTGTTGAGCCTAACCATGTTATCCCATGTATCTCCTAACCCAGGTACATCATCTACAGTCCTAATCTGTTTCCACAAATCAACTGGCACGAGCACGGAAAATAATAAATCAATATCACTTAAGGTGAATACCGATGATTGTAAGACCAACTCTATTTCTTTATAGAACCCCGTCGGATTCTTTCTTATATCAGGAATAGATTGCTTTATGGTGTTCACTTCCTGTCTTGAGAACGGGACGTGAACAAACTGCGATACGTAATGTGCAGGAATGTCCACCGCGAGTATTCCTTGTGCAGCATCGGCCGCAATCTCAACTTTTGGGACAAATGTCAGAGGGACCTCTATTATAGGCAACTGAGAAGTAGGTAGCTCCGAACGCTTACTAAGCAACAGAGCCAAATCGAGCACTAAGGCAGTCGAAGAAGTATCAATCGAAAAGGCTCTCTTATAAACACTCAACAATTCTGCGGAACAACAAATCTTTCTTTTTACACACTCATTCTGCAGGTATTCTACCATAACCTGTATCACTTTCTTTTGCATTTCTAACGTATACTGACCATATGTGTCATAACTTCATCTGGAGTTATCGACATATCCGAAATCCATCTTATCGCATCCTTTGTACAAATTCGCGCTTCCTCACCTTTTAATTCACGGTGAGGAGAAAACCGTTTCTGTAAGTATATACTACCTAAACTATCAGCATCTGCTTCTTCATTCTGTAACTCTTCCAACTCCTTTCTATACACAAAAATTCTCTTGACATGCTCATATACTTTCTCCGCAGTATCTCTGGACAACGCTAAGGCGTTCAAATCCCGTAACTCTTGTGGGAGATCTACATCATTTAATCTATTCCACATTATACTCAAATGAATCCCTAACCTTTCAATAAAAACATTTTTCTCAGGAATACTTTTTAGATTTTCGAGTGTGGAAAAAACATCAGCTTGTTCACCCTTCTCCATACAATGTTTAGCCCAAGCAATCAATTTATTCTTTTTATCTGAGGACACAGTATTACGAGTCACAACCCTTGATCCCGCGCCCTTGTCTACTATAAGCGATGCGGAATCACTTGGAAGAGGAAGAGTAGGCACATTCTGAATATCAACAGGTGGGAGAAGGGGGGCAGGCAAAGGAGCGACAGCTGGAAGAACAACAGGAAGAACAGCAGGGAGGACCGGAGGAACTATATGAGGAGGAATAACAACAGGAAGGGGCAAATCACCAGGAGGAGGGACTTACAGCGGTGGCGCAGAGGCATCGGGCCTTCGTTCATGCAAAAGTTTATTAATCAATTCATCTGACGTATGAAAATCTTTTGAAGGGTACATTTTTGAATGCCTAATTGAAACGCTCTGTCCGTGTTCCTAACTGACTCCAATTGTTTATTTTGATCATATAACCATGCCTTTTTCGACACTCGTCATATGTCGACGCATATGTTTCTCTACTCTTTTGTTGCTGCAAAGCTTCTGTTTTCCAACTGTGCAATGCGTCAAATGCTGCAGGTCTAGCCTTTTTCTTTACCAATACAGACTCTAGATATTCTATACGAGGGATTTCAAAGCTACCATTGGTTGGCCACCGAAGATTAGAGTTATGTCTGGTCTGTCTATGCTATACTACCAAAGCCTTTCTTACAGAACAAAGTACATGCCGGCGACCCCTCCTGTGGTGCGGGACAGCTATCTTCCAAAGATTGTCTGTTGCTGCGGAATAATGCCCTGAAGCAGGCAGACAATTTCCCAGGCATATCAAAGTTCTGGTGTTACCTGGTCAAATAATTGTGCTCGCGAGTACAATGCGCCAAATTCAAATTGTCAGGGTTAAATTAAGAATCGGGTCACGATTCACCTGAGCAAAGGACTGGGAGGCCCGATCGGGTTACTAAGGACAATTCTAAGGACCCACGTGTCTGGTGATTTCGGCAAATTTACCCACCTCGATATATGGACCCTCGTCAAGACATCGTGAAGGGCTACAGCTCACCGTTCAGGGATCGGATTGTGCAGTTCTGTTGAGGTATTCACTTCTCGTCCAGAGGGGCCTTTTCTGTTGGCATCGTCCGATCCCGGTCCGATAGCCGAGCAAACCTTCAACGAGACAAAGTCGATCTTGATGGTCCCTGTTCGGGCGCCATCTGTGGAATCAGAAAATACAATATTAAGGTTTTACACCATGCAAAGAGAAATACACCGACACGGGCTTGTAAAGATTCCCAGAATCTTTATTGCAATACTGTACAGTTTACAAAACAAAGTACACAAATAGCTATTTGGCCGTCAATACATCACAGAGACCACCAGCAGGGTTCAATGTGAGCAGTGAACAGGAATTGCTAGCTGGACATCAACGTATTTATACAGTTTCTTCATAACAATGTCCAGCCTCCAACAAGTTAATCATGTACTGGGCTAGTGTCTCACCAGGTTTTTTCCTAATTTACATATCTCTTGCATGCGGTTTACTGTTTAATACATTTACTAACAAACACTATTATTCTCTGGGTTTAACTTTACACTCTTTACACATTGCTTTAATGCAGGTCAAACAGATGTTTCGCATGACATGTTTAAATAGCGTTATTGTCTTATATACTTGTAGGTTAACATCACTGATTCAAGTAATCCCCTGATCCCGAGGTCAACAAAGGACAAGCTCTACATGACCCTAACATGTAGCCTGCAGGCAGGTTGGACATGAACTCTCCTACAGAGGTTGAAGAGGTTAAAGTAAGAACAAGAGAACACAGGTCGGTCATTTTAGGCCACAGGGTGACTTTTCACGATAAACTAAAATGGCGACCTTAACCTAAAATGGAGGCTTGATTCACTTAAGGTCGCAACCTTGCAATACGGATTTCCTCGCAAAGCGACTGGGCATAGGCCAACATATACAATGAGGACGGAACAATATTATATCAGTTTTAACAAACCCTCCTTTTGGCCTATGCCAAGCGCTAAACTACCTTCAATCACTTTGCGACTAACTCCACATTTCAATGTCTATACACCCCGAATCATTGTCAGACATATCTATTGCCATTAGATCAGACACTAGAGTTTATTTCAACACATACTCCTTGGAAACCTTATCTGGGGCGTATATTTTATGCCCTAATACACTTGTTGCTTGCGCGCAACACCCCCCTAATACTGAACATATACCAGGGAGACACTGTATACAACAAGAAAGGAACAGAAAACTACCCAAGATATTCAGCAGGGCCGAAAACAACTCCCATCCCCACGACCGTAGGAGGTCCCAAAACCATGCACTAAGTTCCCAATTTCCCTCAAGAACATGTACTTCTGAACTAAGAACATGTAGATTTTGGATCGCCCTAAAGATTGTTGGAGAGGAGTCTGGAACGTAAACGCAGCAAGCGGACCCCACTAATTTACATACTCCTCCACGCTGTGCCAGAATGACATCTAATGCCATCCGGTTCTGAAGAGCTACTAATCTTATCGCTTTCTGTTCTAACGTCATATTATAGAGTATGTCAGTGGTCCGGTTGATGGTTCTCTCCAATACTCTCGCTAGTCCCCTGATATCTTCTGAATTCGTAATTTGCCCAAAAAATGGCACAAAGGATTTCATGATGTCTCCTAGAGTATCCCCCTTCACACCTCGTCGTGGGCGAGTCTTCAAAATGTCTGCCTTACTGGCAATAAATACCCCAGGTAATAGAATCCCTAAATAGCAGGTTCCTTGCCAGTCCCTGGGCAACCATGGAAATGCCACATTACCGCAAACGAAATAGACAGGTTCACCTACGTACAGAGGTCTGTTCTCACTAGTCAAATTCGCAACGTTGGCGCTTTTTCTAAAATTACCCATTGACCGTGTTCCATTCCTCTGTATGCAGAAGGATACTGTATCGGGGCTATGGTTAACAGAATAAGATGGATGCGTGGCATTGTTATTGCCTATAGGAGCCATTTTGAAAGAATCAAAGACTGAAAAGGATGAGACAATCTATCAGAGGGCCTAACAGAAGCAACGTTTGGCTTACTCCTATTTGCAAAAAGCGAGCATCCCAGGGGCAACAAAACACGTTTTTCAAAACTATTCAAATTTGTACCATCAAAGTTCCCTGAGATGCTGTCATTCCATCGGCCAAAGAATAGTGCTCTAAGAGAAGCATAACAAGCAGTTGTTAATGGTAAAGGATGAATGTAACAACCTAGCCCCTTATCCCCATGTTGCGATGATGTGAGCAGATCCAGCAGTTGGTCCTATTCAAAATTGCATGAGTGGCATTCATCACAAGGTATGCAATTGCACGGAAGGAGTGGGAAAAACAGATACATTTTCAACAGGTAAAAAGTACTCTAGCGGATATGCTTCCTCCAGATACCATAACCCAAAACCAATAGTTACTAAAAACCCAGTTATTATTACAAAAAGACAACAATACACTTTCGGGGTCCCATTACATGCTTGATCGTTGTCTCTGCTAGTCACATATTTATCTAAAAGTTCGGTACGAGCGATAGCGGGTGCAGGCATTGTAGTCTTCAATCGAAAAAACACCAATTGTTCGTTTGCTGGCGACTCCAGTCGCGCGTCTTCTTAATGTCTTTGCCACAACCCTTAGCCAACAGAATCCTTTCATACAGCCGGGCCAAAAGGCAGGCCCTCAAATGATCTCCTCAATCGCACAGTCAAAAACCGTGCCGTATGTCTATTTTCTTGGACGTAAATTATATTTCACAATTTCCAGTGCCGAAGGATCGGATAGCAGTATGTCGTCACTTCCCACTGGAGGTGGCGAGTGAACGGAAATGGGGTCAGAAAATGATTGATCCGGAAGTACCACTGTTGGAGAGTGCGGAGACAAGATGGCCATTTTGTCCGGCCTTACGAATTCTGGAACGGTCTCCGATACTCTCTTGTCGGTTGTTGCTGTTTCAGGCACGTTGGTTACAGCATTGGAAAGGAATTCTGTGTCTTCTGTATCGTATGGCAAGGGCTGCGGGATCCGTTTGGTGTGTGTCGCGTGGATCCAGTTCTTATGCCCTGCTAACTGCACAGCAGTCTGGGTGACTAGCAGGACCTGGTAGGGACCCCTCCACCGAGGTGCAAGGCAAGACAACCTCTCGAAAACTTTTGTGAGGATCCAGTCCCCCGGTCGTAGACTGTGACCAGGACCCTCGTACCGTACAGGTAATGCCTCTCACACCTGGTGATAAATTGAAAATAGATTTTTAGTCAACTGGTTACAGTAATCTGAAAGAAGCACATTCTCTATATCCCGCAACAAGCGACTTTTTGGCATACCCCAAATATTAGCAGGCCTCCTCAATACCACCTCAAAGGGAGAGAGCCCAGTCTTAGTTTGAGGGGTTGTTCTCATCAATAGCAACACGATCGGTAAGGCGTCCGGCCATTTTAACTTGGTGCCAGCACACGTCTTAGCGAGCTTGTTCTTTATAATGCGGTTATGCCTTTCCACTAATCCGGCACTTTGGGCATGTCTGGCCGAATGGAACCGTTTATCAATCTGTAATCCTTCATATATTTGTAGGATTACAGCAGCGATAAAGTGTGGCCCATTAACCGACCAGATGACTCTCGGCAGCCCGAACCTAGGAAAAAACTTTTTCAACAGAGTTTTTGCCATGGTTATGGCCGTTGCATCTCTAACAGGCAAGGCCTCAACCCACTTACTAAATGCACAAATGACAACCAACACATATTTAAGATTGTTGCAACGTTCCGTTTGAATAAAATCAAAGTGGATAACCTCAAACAGAACAGAAGGTGGAGCGAAACTTCCTCTAGGAGTCGAGGTAACTTTTCCTACATTGTGCTGCAAGCAGACCATGCACCCTTGGACAAAGCGCTCCGCAATTTTGAAAATGTTATCATTGGCCCATACACTGTGTAACATTTTAGTCAATTTACACACACAGACATGAGTCGGACCATGAGCCATAATGACCATCATTGTAATATAGGCGTCAGGGAGTAACCGTTTTCCTTCAACATTGTCCACCCAACACCCATCATCATCCAATCTTCCTGCACCCTCGACCCATTTTTTGGTCTCCTCTATAGTAGCGTTTGCTTGAATGTCTTTTACAGAATCGATACTTTCACCAAAAGTGCAAACATTTACAGTTTCTCTTACAGCATACATTTCAGAACTAAAATCAGTGGCAGTTTTCTTTGCTATCTGATCAGCAAAAGCATTCCCTTTTCCTATATCATCTGTAACCTTTTGATTTTTTTTCTTTTTTTTTCTTTTACATGTTTTAAAGCGCTCACACAGCCCGTGGGCATCGAGGCGCTGTTACAGGAATTGTTTGTTTTCTTAGTTGCGTAATTGTTTTTTTTTGTCTTAGTTACGTATTTATAATGCGCTTAAACACCCAGAGGTTTCTAAGCGCGGACCCAGGGATCAAACCTGTGTTGCTTCGTGTCGTTTTGCTTCCAAGAAGCGCATGTTGCCGCTGAGCTATCCTCCCGGAACGATTTTGATGTGCTGTACATTTTATAATAGCTAACTCAACAGGGAGTGTGAGAGCTGAAAGTAATTGCACTACTAAAGTGCCATGCTGTATTTTCGTGCCATGTGAGGTCAAGAATCCTCGTTCTTTCCAAAGTTATGAACTACCCCAAAGGCATACTGACTGTCGGTATATATATTTACTGTAAGCCCTTCAGAAAGTTCACAAGCCCGAGTTAATGCTATAATTTCTGCGGCCTGCGCGGAATTATGCATAATTCTTTTGGTTTTTACAATCGTACTTAAAGTAGTGACGGCATAAGCAGCCGTGGATGTACCATTCGGAAGTTTAAAGCAAGAGCCATCACAAAATAGCTCTCCTTGTGGGCTATTCAAAGGCGTGTCTTTCAAATCGATTCTACCTTTAGTCACTTGTTCTGTCGTATAAAGGCAATCGTGTGACGTCTCGTCACCATCAACAGTATCTTGTGGGACAGGTAAAAGTTCAGCCGGATTTAATACACAACACCTCTGAAGTTGAATGTGGGGAGCAAACAAGATCAATTCGTATCTTGTCAACCGTGCGGAAGTGAGGTGTTGAGTTTGAGTTCTATTCAATAAAATATCTACAGAGTGAGGTACCATTAGGGTTAACACATGACCCAGGACCATTCCCTCGCTCCGTTTTACAGACGCAGCAGCGACAGCTCTCAAACATCTCGGCAAAGTGCATGCAACAGGATCAAGGGCGGATGAGAAATAGCCGCACGGCCTATTCTTCCCTCCATGTTCCTGCGTTAACACAGCCAAAGCACATCCATCACGTTCATGCACATACAACATGAAGGCCTTTTCATAATTTGGAGTTCCTAAAACCGGCGCCGAACACAGCGCGGTTTTGAGCAAGTCAAATGCTGTCTGGTGTTCCAAAGTCCATGGCAATGGCAAAGAAATGCCCTTTTTTGTCAAAGCCAGCATTGTTTTAATCCTTAACGAAAAGTTAGGGATCCACAATCTACAGTAAGAAGCCTTACCTATCAGGGCTCTAACTTCCTTCTGCGTATTTGGGACAGACATGCCAAAAATAGATTTTATTCCTTCAGGTGTCAACCGTCTTCCCTCCTTTGACAGGAGATAGCCTAAATAGGCGACCTCCTGACAACAATTTTGGAATTTTTTGAGTGAAGCTTTGTGGCCATGTTTTGTTAGATGACAAAGCAACAACATGGTGCCTTCTTTACAGGCACTCTCAGAATCAGCAGCCAAGAGGAGATCATCTACATACTGTAGTAAAGTGCAAGTAGTAGGCACCTCAAGGGTATCGAGCTGCTCTTTTAATGCCCTACTATAAATACTTGCACTCTCAGTGTACCCTTGTGGTGCACGAGTGAATGTGAACAAGCGTCCACCTAGGGTAAACGCGAACAAATACCTACTATCCTTGTGTATGGGAATACTGAAAAACGCATTTTTGAGGTCAACAACGCTAAAGTGAGTGGCAGAAGCCGGAATCATAGTTAGTATCATTGTAACATCAGGTACAATGGGAAATTGAGGAGCCACAATTTTGTTAATAGCACGTAAATCAATTATAAACCGAACGGGAATCGCATTATCACCTTTTTTGTATACTGGCAAAATCGGGCTGTTACACAAACTACCGGTAATTTCCTCAATTACTCCACGATGTACAAAATCAGAGACTATACATTTCAAAGCCTGTTCGCCTTCAACTGAGATCTTCTACTGTGGGATGCGAGGCAATTTTACTCCATGTTTCAGAATAATTTTAACAGGTTTAATTTGAAGAATGCCCACATCATTATCATCAATTGCCCATAAGCATTCCGGAATATTACTGAATTCTGGCTGTAAAGGGCGAGTCAAAAACTGAGAGGCGAGTGATTGCTGAGGTGAAATTGTTAACCGAACTCCGTCCGGGGAACAATGTATTACTGCATGCAATTTCTTCAACAAATTTAACCCCAGCAAATTCTCCCCACAGTTTGTGGTAAGGGGAAATGGACACTGCTCCATGAAGGGACCCAGTGTTATCGGTACCGGCAAAGAGACCGGACAAACTACAGGTGTGCCTGAAAACCCTACGGAAACGTTGGACTGCCCCGACAGGGGAATATTTGGAACCCCTGAATGGTCAATGGAACATTTCTGTGCTCCCGTATCTACTAAAAATAGATGCTTCCTATTCCCCACCGCCATCTCAACGTAGGGACCTTTCTGATGAACGGGAATATGCATCGGTTCCAAATCCTGCTTCGGGCAATCCTAACGAAACAGAATGTCGTCAAAAGGAAGCTCTTCAGAGAGGTACGCGGCAGAAGGGTGATCAAAAATGTTTCTATTATCCACATTCGAAACTTGCTTATCCTGTGAAGGAGGCTGCTGTGATTCTGGTGCAAACTGACCTCTGCCAGGGCCCCCAGCACCTGGGCGACCTCTGGATCGTCTACCCATGTTCCCAAATGACCTTTGCTACAAGGTCGGACATTGTGCGCGCCAGTGACCTTCCTGTCGAAAATAGGCACACTGGTTAATGGTTACCGGAGCCAGGGGCGTACTTCTGTGTGGAACGTACTGACCTCTAAATTGATTACCCCCTCTAGGGTTTCTAACAATCTGTTGTAATAGGACTTTTGTTTTCAGGTCACCCTTTTTTTTCTCAAGTTTTTCCTTTTCATTATTCACACGATTTTCATAGTACTGAGCCATGTGCAGTACTTCTGATTGAGACTTCGCCTGCCAAGCGCTTTGGAAGACATAATCTGATACTGGATGTCAGGCAGCAATCCACGTACAAATTTGTTGACAAACAGCCTTTTCCCTGACTCTGTGCCTAAGTCTTGTCCACTGAAATCTGAAAATACCTGTTCAAACCGATTGAAGAAATCGGTAGCACCCTCAGACTTTCCTTGGACACAGGCCGTAAGCTTGTCACAAATGATTCTTTTTTCAGGAACTATAGTTTTTAATTTTACAATAATCCAATCAGGCAAAGTTAATATCACTTGAGGCGGTCGCTCGCCAGCTGGTCTTTCTCTGTCGAGCCTAACCATGTTATCCCATGTATCTCCTAACCCAAGTACATCATCTACAGTCCTAATCTGTTTCCACAAATCAACTGGCACGAGCACGGGAAATAATAAATCAATATCACTTAAGGTGAATATCGATGATTGTAAGACCGACTCTATTTCTTTATAGAACCCCGTCGGATTCTTTCTTATATCAGGAATAGATTGCTTTATGGTGTTCACTTCCTGTCTTGAGAACGGGACGTGAACAAACTGCGATACGTAATGTGCAGGAATGTCCACCGCGAGTATTCCTTGTGCAGCATCGGCCGCAATCTCAACTTTTCGGACAAATGTCAGAGGGACCCCTCTCATAGGGAACTGAGAAGTAGGTAGCTCCGAACGCTTACTAAACAACAGAGCCAAATCGAGCACTAAGGCAGTCGAAGAAGTATCAATCGAAAAGGCTCTCTTATAAACACTCAACAATTCTGCGGAACAACAAATCTTTCTTTTTACACACTCATTCTGCAGGTAGTCTACCATAACCTGTATCACTTTCTTTTGCATTTCTAAAGTATACTGACCATATGTGTCATAACTTCATCTGGAGTTATCGACATATCCAAAATCCATCTTATCGCATCCTTTGTACAAATTTGCGCTTCCTCACCTTTTAATTCACGGTGAGGAGAAAACCGTTTCTGTAAGTACATACTACCTAAACTATCACCATCTGCTTCTTCATTCTGTAACTCTTCCAACTCCTTTCTATACACAAAAATCCTCTTGACATGCTCATATACTTTCTCCGCAGTATCTCTGGACAACGCTAAGGCGTTCAAATCCCGTAACCCTTGTGGGAGATCTACATCATTTAATCTATTCCACATTATACTCAAATGAATCCCTAACCTTTCAATAAAAACAATTTTCTCAGGAATACTTTTTAGATTTTCGAGTGTGGAAAAAACATCAGCTTCTTCACCCTTCTCCATACAATGTTTAGCCCAAGCAATCAATTTAATCTTTTTATCTGAGGACACAGTATTACGAGTCACAACCCTTGATCCCACGCCCTGGTCTACTACAAGCGATGCGGAATCACTTGGAAGAGGAAGAGTAGGCACATTCTGAATATCAACAGGTGGGAGCAAGGGGGCAGGCAAAGGAGCGACAGCTGGAAAAACAACAGGAAGAACAGCAGGGAGGACCGGAGGAACTATATGAGGAGGAATAACAACAGGAAGGGGCAAATCACCAGGAGGAGGGACGTACAGGGGTGGCGCAGAGGCATCGGGCCTTCGTTCATGCAAAAGTTTATTAATCAATTCATCTGACGTATGAAAATCTTTTGAAGGGTACATTTTTGAATGCCTAATTGAAACGCTCTGCCCGTGTTCCTAACTGACTCCAATTGTTTATTTTGATCATATAACCATGCCTTTTTGACACTCGTCATATGTCGACGCATATGTTTCTCTCTACTCTTTTGTTGCTGCAAAGCTTCTGTTTTCCAACTGTGCAATGCGTCAAATGCTGCAGGTCTAGCCTTTTTCTTTACCAATACAGACTCTAGATATTCTATACGAGGGATTTCAAAGCTACCATTGGTTGGCCACCGAGGATTAGAGTTATGTCTGGTCTGTCTATGCTATACTACCAAAGCCTTTCTTACAGTACATAGTACATGCCGGCGATCCCTCCTGTGGTGCGAGACAGCTATCTTCCAAAGATTGTCTGTCGCTGCGGAATAATGCCCTGAAGCAGGCAGACAATTTCCCAGGCATATCAAAGTTCTGGTGTTACCTGGTCAAATAATTGTGCTCGCGAGTACAATGCGCCAAATTCAAATTGTCAGGGTTAAATTAAGAATCGGGTCACGATTCACCTGACCAAAGGACTGGGAGGCGCGATCGGGTTACTAAGGACAATTCTAAGGACCCACGTGTCTGGTGATTTCGGCAAATTTACCCACCTCGATATATGGACCCTCGTCAAGACGTCGTCTCGGGCTACAGCTCACCGTTCAGGGATCGGATCGTGCAGTTCTGTTGAGGAATTCACTTCTCGTCCAGAGGGGCCGTTTCTGTTGGCACCGTCCGATCCCGGTCCGATAGCCGAGCCAACCTTCAACGAGACGAAGTCGATCTTGAGGGTCCCTATTCGGGCGCTATCTGTGGAATCAGAAAATACAATATTAAGGTTTTACACCATGCAAAGAGAAATACACCGACACGGGCTTGTAAAGATTCCCAGAATCTTTATTGCAATACTGTACAGTTTACAAAACAAAGTACAGAAATAGCTATTTGGCCGTTAATACATCACAGAGACCACCAGCAGGGTTCAATGTGAGCAGTGAACAAGAATTGCTAGCTGGACATCAGCGTATTTATACAGTTTCTTCATAACGATGTCCAGCCTCCAACAAGTTAATCATGTACTGGGCTAGGGTCTCGCCAGGTTTGTTCCTAATTTACATATCTCGTGCATGCGGTTTACTTTTTAATACATTTACTAACAAACACTATTATTCTCTGGGTTTAACTTTACACTCTTTACACATTGCTTTAATGCAGGTCAAACAGATGTTTCGCATGACATGTTTAAATAGCGTTATTGTCTTATATACTTGTAGGTTAACATCGCTGATTCAAGTAATCCCCTAATCCCGAGGTCAACAAAGGACAAGCTCTACATGACCCTAACATGTAGCCTGCAGGCAGGTTGGACATGAACTCTCCTACAGAGGTTGAAGAGGTTAAAGTAAGAACAAGAGAACACAGGTCGGCCATTTTAGGCCACAGGGTGACTTTTCACGATAAACTAAAATGGCGGCCTTAACCTAAAATGGAGGCTTGATTCACTTAAGGTCGCAACCTTGCAATACGGATTTCCTCGCAAAGCGACTGGGCATAGGCCAACATATACAATGAGGACGGAACAATATTATATCAGTTTTAACAAACCCTCCTTTTGGCCTATGCCAAGCGCTAAACTACCTTCAATCACTTTGCGACTAACTCCACATTTCAATGTCTATACACCCCGAATCATTGTCAGACATATCTATTGCCATTAGATCAGACACTAGAGTTTATTTCAACACATACTCCTTGGAAACCTTATCTGGGGCGTATATTTTATGCCCTAATACACTTGTTGCTTGCGCGCAACACCCCCCTAATACTGAACATATACCAGGGAGACACTGTATACAACAACAAAGGAACATAAAACTACCCAAGATAATCAGCAGGGCCGAAAACAACTTCCATCCCCACGACCGTAGGAGGTCCCAAAACCATGCACTAAGTTCCCAATTTCCCTCAAGAACATGTACTTCTGAACTAAGAACATGTAGATTTTGGATCGCCCTAAAGATTGTTGGTGAGGAGTCTGGCCGTAAACGCAGCAAGCGGACCCCACTAATTTACATACTCCTCCACGCTGTGCCAGAATGACATCTAATGCCATCCGGTTCTGAAGAGCTACTAATCTTATCGCTTTCTGTTCTAACGTCATATTATAGAGTATGTCAGTGGTCCGGTTGATGGTTCTCTCCAATACTTTCGCTAGTCCCCTGATATCTTCTGAATTCGTAATTTGCCCAAAAAATGGCACAAAGGATTTCATGATGTCTCCTAGAGTTTGTGCCCGAGTATCCTCCTTCACACCTCGTTGTGGGGGAGTCTTCGAAATTTCTGCAGTACTGGCAATAAATACCCCAGGTAATAGAATCCCTAAATAGCAGGTTCCTTGCCAATCCCTGGGCAACCATGGAAACGCCACATTACCGCAAACGAAATAGACAGGTTCACCTACGTACAGAGGTCTGTTCTCACTAGTCAAATTCGCAACGTTGGCGCTTTTTCTAAAATTACCCGTTGACCGTGTTCCATTCCTCTGTATGCAGAAGGATACTGAATCGGGGCTATGGTTAACAGAATAAGATGGAGGCGTGGCATTGTTATTACCTATAGGAGCCATTTTGAAAGAGATCAAAGACTGAAAAGGATGAGACAATCTATCAGAGGGCCTAACAGAAGCAACGTTTGGCTTACTCCTATTTGCAAAAAGCGAGCATCCCAGGGGCATCAAAACACGTTTTTCAAAACTATTCAAATTTGTACCATCAAAGTTCCCTGAGATGCTGTCATTCCATCGGCCAAAGAATAGTGCTCTAAGAGAAGCATAACAAGCAGTTGTCAACGGTAAAGGATGAATGTACCAACCTAGCCCCTTATCCCCATGTTGCGGTAGATGTGAGCAGATCCAGCAGTTGGTCCTATTCAAAATTGCATGAGTGGCATTCATCACAAGGTATGCAATTGCACGGAAGGAGTGGGAAAAACAGATACATTTTCAACAGGTAAAAAGTACTCTAGCGGATATGCTTCCTCCAGATACCATAACCCAAAACCAATAGTTACTAAAAACCCAGTTATTATTACAAAAGACAACAATACACATTTGGGGTACCATTACATGCTTGATCATTGTCTCTGCTAGTCAAAAACCGTGCCGTATGTCTATTTTCTTGGACGTAAATTATAGTTCACAATTTCCAGTGCCGAAGGATCGGATAGCAGTATGTCGTCACTTCCCACTGGAGGTGGCGAGTGAACGGAAATGGGGTCAGAAAATGATTGATCCGGAAGTACCACTGTTGGAGAGTGGGGAGTCAAGATGGCCATTTTGTCTGGCCTTACGAATTCTGGAACGGTCTCCGATACTCTCTTGTCGGTTGTTGCTGTTTCAGGCACGTTGGTTACAGCATTGGAAAGGGATTCTGTGTCTTCTGTATCGTATGGCACAGGCTGCGGGATCCGTTTGGTGTGTGTCGCGTGGATCCAGTTCTTATGCCCTGCTACCCGCACAGCAGTCTGGGTGACTAGCAGGACCTGGTAGGGACCCCTCCACCGAGGTGCAAGGCAAGACAACCTCTCGAAAACCTTCGTGAGGATCCAGTCCCCCGGTCGTAGACTGTGACCAGGACCCTCGTACCGTACAGGTAATGCCTCTCGCACCTGGTGATAAATTGAAAATAGATTTTTAGTCAACTGGTTACACTAATCTAAAAGAAGCACATTCTCTATATCCCGCAACAAGTGACTTTTTGGCATACCCCAAATATTAGCAGGCCTCCACATTACCACCTCAAAGGGAGAGAGCCCAGTCTTAGTTTGAGGGGTTGTTCTCATCGACAGCAACACAATCGGTAAGGCGTCCGGCCATTTTAACTTGGTGCCAGCACACGTGTTAGCGAGCTTGTTCTTTATAATGCCGTTATGCCTTTCCACTATTCCGGCACTTTGGGCATGTCTGGCCGAATGGAACCGTTTATCAATCTGTAATCCTTCATATATTTGTAGGATTACAGCAGCGATAAAGTGTGGCCCATTATCCGACCAGATGACTCTCGGCAGCCCGAACCTAGGAAAAAACTCTTTCAACAGAGTTTTTGCCATGGTTATGGCCGTTGCATCTCTAACAGGGAAGGCCTCAACCCACTTACTAAATGCACAAATGACAACCAACACATATTTAAGATTGTTGCAACGTTCCATTTCAATAAAATCAAAGTGGATAACCTCAAACAGAACAGAAGGTGGAGCGAAACTTCCTCTAGGAGTCGAGGTACCTTTTCCTACATTGTGCTGCAAGCAGACCATGCACCCTTGGACAAAGCGCTCCGAAATTTTGAAAATGTTATCATTGGCCCATACACTGTGTAACATTTTAGTCAATTTACACCCGCAGACATGGGTCGGACCATGAGCCATAATGACCATCATTGTAATATAGGCGTCAGGGAGCAACCATTTTCCTTCAACATTGTCCACCCAACACCCATCATCATCCAATCTTCCTGCACCCTCGACCCATTTTTTGGTCTCCTCTATAGTAGCGTTTGCTTGAATGTCTTTTACAGAATCGATACTTTCACCAAAAGTGCAAACATTTACAGTTTCTCTTACAGCATACATTTCTGAACTAAAATCAGTGTCAGTTTGCGTAGCTATCTGATCAGCGAAAGCATTCCCTTTTCCTATATCATCTGTAACCTTTTGATTTTTTTCTTTTTTTTTTCTTTTACATTTTTTAAAGTGCTCACACAGCCCGTGGGCATCGAGGCGCTGTTACAGGAATTGTTTGTTTTCTTAGTTGCGTAATTTGTTTTTTTTTGTCTTAGTTACGTATTTATAACGTGCTTAAAAACCCAGAGGTTTCTAAGCGCGGACCCAGGGATCGAACCTGTGTTGCTTCGTTTCGTCTTGCTTCCAAGAAGCACACGTTGCCACTGAGCTATCCTCCCGGAATGATTTTGATGTGCTGTACATTTTATAATAGCTAACTGAACAGGGATTGTGAGAGCTGAAAGTAATTGCACTATTAAAGTGCCATGCTGTATTTTCGTGCTATGTGAGGTCAAAAATCCTCGTTCTTTCCAAAGTCTACCGAAGTTGTGAACTACCCCAAAGGCATACTGACTGTCGGTATATATATTTACTGTAAGCCCTTCAGAAAGTTCACAAGCCCGAGTTAATGCTATAATTTCTGCGGCCTGCGCGGAATTATGCATAATTCTTTTGGTTTTTACAATCGTACTTAAAGTAGTGACGGCATAAGCAGCCGTGGATGTACCATTCGGAAGTTTAAAGCAAGAGCCATCACAAAATAGCTCTCCTTGTGGGCTATTCAAAGGGGTGTCTTTCAAATCGATTCTACCTTTAGTCACTTGTTTTGTCATATAAAGGCAATCGTGTGACGTCTCGTCACCATCAACAGTATCTTGTGAGACAGGTAAAAGTTCAGCCGAATGTAATACACAACACCTCTGAATTTGAATGTGGGGAGCAAACAAGATCAATTCGTAACTTGTCAATCGTGCGGAAGTGAGGTGTTGAGTTTGAGTTCTATTCAATAAAATATCTACAGAGTGAGGTACCATTAGGGTTAACACATGACCCAGGACCATTCCCTTGCTCCGTTTTACAGACACAGCAGCAGCAGCGACAGCTCTCAAACATCTCGGCAAAGCGCATGCAACAGGATCAAGGGCGGATGAGAAATAGCCGTATGGCCTATTCTTCCCTCCATGTTCCTGCGTTTACACAGCCAAAGCACATCCATCACGTTCATTCACATACAACATGAAGGCCTTTAGTTAATTTGGAGTTCCTAAAACCGGCGCCGAACACAGCGCGGTTTTGAGCAAGTCAAATGCTGTCTGGTGTTCCAAAGTCCATGGCAATGGCAAAGAAATGCCCTTTTTTGTCAAAGCCAGCATTGGTTTAATCCTTAACGAAAAGTTAGGGATCCACAATCTACAGTAAGAAGCCTTACCTATCAGGGTTCTAACTTCCTTCTGCGTATTTGGGACAGACATGCCAGAAATAGATTTTGTTCGTTCAGATGTCAACCGTCTTCCCTCCTTTGACAGGAGATAGCCTAAATAGGCGACCTCCTGACAACAATTTTGGAATTTTTTGAGTGAAGCTTTGTGGCCATGTTTTGCTAGATGACAAAGCAACAACATGGTGCCTTCTTTACAGGCACTCTCAGAATCAGCAGCCAAGAGGAGATCATCTACATACTGTGGTAAAGTGCAAGTAGTAGGCACCTCAAGGGTATCGAGCTGCTCTTTTAATGCCCTACTATAAATACTTGGACTCTCAGTGTACCCTTGTGATGCACGAGTGAATGTGAACGAGCATCCACCTAGGGTAAACGCGAACAAATACCTACTATCCTTGTGCATGGGAATACTGAAAAGCGTGTTTTTGAGGTCAACAACGCTGAAGTGAGTGGCAGAAGCCGGAATCATAGTTAGTATCATTGTAATATCAGGTACAATGGGAAATTGAGGAGCCACAATTGTGTTAATAGCACGTAAATCAATTATAAACCGAACGGGAATCGCATTATCACCTTTTTTGTATACTGGCAAAATCGGGCTGTTACACAAACTACCGGTAATTTCCTCAATTACTCCACGATGTACAAAATCAGAGACTCTACATTTCAAAGCCTGTTCGCCTTCAACTGAGATCTTATACTGTGGGATGCGAGGCAATTTTACTCCATGTTTCAGAATAATTTTAACAGGTTTAATTTGAAGAATGCCCACATAATTATCATCAATTGCCCATAAGCATTCCCGAATATTACTGAATTCTGGCGGTAAAGGTCGAGTCAAAAACTGAGAGGCGAGTGATTGCTGAGGTGAAATTGTTAACCGAACTCCGTCTGGGGAACAATGCATTACTGCATGCAATTTCTTCAACAAATTTAACCTCAGCAAATTCTCCCCACAGTTTGTGGTAAGTAGAAATGGACACTGCTCTGTGAAGGGACCCAGTGTTATCGGTACCGGCAAAGAGACCGGACAAAATACAGGTGTGCCTGAAAACCCTACGGAAACGTTAGACTGCCCTGACAGGGGAATATTTGGAACCCGTGAATGGTCAATGGAACATTTCTGTGCTCCCGTATCTACTAAAAATAGATGCTTCCTATTCCCCATCGCCATCTCAACGTAGGGACCTTTCTGATGAACGGGAATATGCGTCGGTTCCAAATCCTGCTTCGGGCAATCCTAACGAAACAGAATGTCGTCAAAAGGAAGCTCTTCAGAGAGGTACGCGGCAGAAGGGTGATCAAAAATGTTTCTATTATCCACATTCAAAACTTGCTTATCCTGTGAAGGAGGTTGCTGTGATTCTGGTGCAAACTGACCTCTGCCAGGGCCCCCTGCACCTGGGCGACCTCTGGATCGTCTACCCATGTTCCCAAATGACCTTTGCTACAAGGTCGGACATTGTGCGCGCCAGTGACCTTCCTGTCGACAATAGGCACACTGGTTAATGGTTACCGGAGCCAGGGGCGTACTTCTCTGTGGAACGTACTGACCTCTAAATTGATTACCCCCTCTAGGGTTTCTAACAATCTGTTGTAATAGGACTTTTGTTTTCAGGTCACCCTTTTTTTCTCAAGTTTTTCCTTTTCATTATTCACACGATTTTCATAGTACTGAGCCATGTGCAGTACTTCTGATTGAGACTTCGCCTGCCAAGCGCGTTTGGAAGACATAATCTATAACTGGATGTCAGGCAGCAATCCACGTACAAATTTGTTGACAAACAGCCTTTTCCTTGACTCTGTGCCTAAGTCTTGCCCATTGAAATCTGAAAATACCTGTTCAAACCGATTGAAGAAATCGGTAGCACCCTCAGACTTTCCTTAGACACAGGCCGTAAGCTTGTCCCAAATGATTATTTTTTCAGGAACTATAGTTTTTAATTTTACAATAATCCTATCAGGCAAAGTTAATATCACTTGAGGCGGTTGCTCGACAGCTGGTCTTTCTCTTCGAGCCTAACCATGTTATCCCATGTATCTCCTAACCCAGGTACATCATCTACAGTCCTAATCTGTTTCCACAAATCAACTGGCACGAGCACGGGAAATAATAAATCAATATCACTTAAGGTGAATACCGATGATTGTAAGACCGACTCTATTTCTTTATAGAACCCCGTCGGATTCTTTCTTATATCAGGAATAGATTGCTTTATGGTGTTCACTTCCTGTCTTGAGAACGGGACGTGAACAAACTGCGATACGTAATGTGCAGGAATGTCCACCGCGAGTATTCCTTGTGCAGCATAGGCCGCAATCTCAACTTTTGAGACAAATGTCAGAGGGACCTCTCTCATAGGCAACTGAGAAGTAGGTAGCTCCGAACGCTTACAAAGCAACAGAGCCAAATCGAGCGCTAAGGCAGTCGAAGAAGTATCAATCGAAAAGGCTCTCTTATAAACACTCAACAATTCTGCGGAACAACAAATCTTTCTTTTTACACACTCATTCTGCAGGTATTCTACCATAACCTGTATCACTTTCTTTTGCATTTCTAACGTATACTGACCATATGTGTCATAACTTCATCTGGAGTTATCGACATATCCGAAATCCATTTTATCGCATCCTTTGTACAAATTCACACTTCCTCACCTTTTAATTCACGGTGAGGAGAAAACCGTTTCTGTAAGTACATACTACCTAAACTATCAGCATCTGCTTCTTCATTCTGTAACTCTTCCAACTCCTTTCTATACACAAAAATCCTCTTGACATGCTCATATACTTTCTCCGCAGTATCTCTGGACAACGCTAAGGCGTTCAAATCCCGTAACCCTTGTGGGAGATCTACATCATTTAATCTATTCCACATTATACTCAAATGAATCCCTAACCCTTCAATAAAAACATTTTTCTCAGGAATACTTTTTAGATTTTCGAGTGTTGAAAAAACATCAGCTTCTTCACCCTTCTCCATACAATGTTTAGCCCAAGCAATCAATTTATTCTTTTTATCTGAGGACACAGTATTACGAGTCACAACCCTTGATCCCGCGCCCTGGTCTACTACAAGCGATGCGGAATCACTTGGAAGAGGAAGAGTAGGCACATTCTGAATATCAACAGGTGGGAGCAAGGGGGCAGGCAAAGGAGCGACAGCTGGAAGAACAACAGGAAGAACAGCAGGGAGGACCGGAGGAACTATATGAGGAGGAATAACAACAGGAAGGGGCAAAGCACCAGGAGGAGGGACGTACAGGGGTGGCGCAGAGGCATCGGGCCTTCGTTCATGCAAAAGTTTAATAGTCAATTCATCTGACGTATGAAAATCTTTTGAAGGGTACATTTTTGAATGCCTAATTGAAACGCTCTGTCCGTGTTCCTAACTGACTTCAATTGTTTATTTTGATCATATAACCATGCATTTTCGACACTCGTCATATGTCGACGCATATGTTTCTCTCTACCCTTTTGTTGCTGCAAAGCTTCTGTTTTCCAACTGTGCAATGCATCAAATGCTGCAGGTCTAGCCTTTTTCTTTACCAATACCGACTCTAGATATTCTATACGAGGGATTTCAAAGCTACCATTGGTTGGCCACCGAAGATTAGAGTTATGTCTGGTCTGTCTATGCTATACTACCAAAGCCTTTCTTACAGTACATAGTACATGCCGGGGACCCCTCCTGTGGTGCGGGACAGCTATCTTCCAAAGATTGTCTGTCGCTGCGGAATAATGCCCTGAAGCAGGCAGACAATTTCCCAGGCATATCAAAGTTCTGGTGTTACCTGGTCAAATAATTGTGCTCGCGAGTACAATGCGCCAAATTCAAATTGTCAGGGTTAAATTAAGAATCGGGTCACGATTCACCTGACCAAAGGACTGGGAGGCCCGATCGGGCTACTAAGGACAATTCTAAGGACCCACGTGTCTGGTGATTTCGTCAAATTTACCCACCTCGATATATGGACCCTCGTCAAGACGTCGTCTCGGGCTACAGCTCACCGTTCAGGGATCGGATCGTGCAGTTCTGTTGAGGAATTCACTTCTCGTCCAGAGGGGCCATTTCTGTTGGCACCGTCCGATTCCGGTCTGATAGCCGAGCCAACCTTCAACGAGACGAAGTCGATCTTGAGGGTCCCTATTCGGGCGCCATCTGTGGAATCAGAAAATACAATATTAAGGTTTTACACCATGCAAAGAGAAATATACCGACACGGGCTTGTAAAGATTCCCAGAATCTTTATTGCAATACTGTACAGTTTACAAAACAAAGTACACAAATAGCTATTTGGCCGTCAAAACATCACAGAGACCACCAGCAGGGTTCAATGTGAGCAGTGAACAGGAATTGCTAGCTGGACATCAGCGCATTTATACAGTTTCTTCATAACGATGTCCAGCCTCCAACAAGTTAATCATGTACTGGGCTAGGGTCTCGCCAGGTTTGTTCCTAATTTACATATCTCTTGCATGCGGTTTACTGTTTAATACATTTACTAACAAACACTATTATTCTCTGGGTTTAACTTTACACTCTTTACACATTGCTTTAATGCAGGTCAAACAGATGTTTCGCATGGCATGTTTAAATAGCGTTATTGTCTTATATACTTGTAGGTTAACATCGCTGATTCAAGTAATCCCCTGATCCCGAGGTCAACAAAGGACAAGCTCTACATGACCCTAACATGTAGCCTGCAGGCAGGTTGGACATGAACTCTCCTACAGAGGTTGAAGAGGTTAAAGTAAGAACAAGAGAACACAGGTCGGCCATTTTAGGCCACAGGGTGACTTTTCACGATAAACTAAAATGGCGGCCTTAACCTAAAATGGAGGCTTGATTCACTTAAGGTCGCGACCTTGCAATACGGATTTCCTTGCAAAGCGACTGGGCATAGGCCAACATATACAATGAGGACGGAACAATATTATATCAGTTTTAGCAAACCCTCCTTTTGGCCTATGCCAAGCGCTAAACTACCTTCAATCACTTTGCGACTAACTCCACATTTCAATGTCTATACACCCCGAATCATTGTCAGACATATTGTCATGATGCCTACCTCCAAGGAGCCAGGTCCGACGCAGCAACCCCAGAGGCAGGCATCATTTCCCCCAGGGGATTGCCAGCGGGCCCAAGCTGGGGCCCTTTGGACGCAGTCCTGGCGCCATAGGTGCCAGGCTCATGTTGGACCTCTGTCCTGGCGCCTTAGGCGCCAGGCTCATAAAGCTAGACATGTGTTCAAGTGTTTTGATGTGCACTTACCTGATGCAGACCATGCTGCCACATCCAGGCCCTCTTGAGGCCTGAATGGAACTACTTTACCTGTGGGACTACTTTCCACCCGGGTGTGGTCGGGGAAGGATACATACCTGATCGGAGGAAGGATACACACTTGGAACTTCTTCCAAAGCTATTTAAACCACACCCGATCAGCAACTCACGCTTTGCGTTGTTCTGCTCCTCGCAGCTGGACGCTCTCCGTGTCAGCTCCTGCATCTGGACCTCAGCCACGCCTGTCAGTATCCTGGGTCACCTGCAAAGGGAGACAAAAGACCTTACCTGCTAAATCAGCACCACAGAGACATCACACCGACGATCCTGAAAAGGAAGACATCATTTTAAAAGCATTTCGCTACGATCGCTGCAGCGCTGCATTTCACTCACCTATCCTGGACGCCACCATCTTCAGCAGCGATCATCCGGATCCACAGCCACTTCCCAGAGCCTAGAGAGAAAAAGACAAGAACAAGGTGAGAGAAGGAAGGGAATAGGAAAAGCTCAGTTTCCTTCTAAGTCTAACCTGTTGGGTCATTCCCATTTCATTTCGGGTCTTGCCACTTCCAGGCATTTTCCGGACCCCGGCCCCTATGGGGAAAAAAGACAAAGACATTGAATGAGCGAATGCAAAGACATTACCCGAGCGCTCATCCAGAACTTACCTGTCATTTACTGGAACTGCACATTTCACTTCAGGTCGGCGCCATATCTCCGGCATTCCGAACCCCGGCCCCTAAGGGGAAAAAGACAATGAACATTATTATTAAGCTTGGACTTTTGAACTTGCAACAGAACATTTACAGAGCCTTACCTGAATAGTCAAGCTTACCTGAACTCCCATCAATCCTCAATCCAGTGAAGTAACTGGGTTTCAAAGCGCCCCTGCATCAGAAGCAGGATGGAGAGCTCATCCTTCCTGACCATAAGGTGAGACTTCACAGGGAATCGTGGAAGGGTATCGTGGAGGGTTGGAAGAGAGTGGGAGGCTTGAGCATAATTCAGTCAGTAGGTAATACTCCCTTTTCACGCACAGGGGAATATTCCTGCGAGCCGGAGAAGCCAGAGTAGAGAGGCCCTTCCTGTCCATCTTCAGAGTCCTGCGCTTCACCATTGAAGAAGCATCAGCACTCGAAGCCAGACCTGCGCCTCCGTGGGAATCAGATGAGCGTTACACATATCTATTGCCATTAGATCAGACACTAGAGTTTATTTCAACACATACTCCTTGGAAACCTTATCTGGGGCATATATTTTATGCCCTAATACACTTGTTGCTTGCGCGCAACACCCCCCTAATACTGAACATATACCAGGGAGACACTGTATACAACAAGAAAGTAACAGAAAACTACCCAAGATAATCAGCAGGGCCGAAAACAACTTCCATCCCCACGACCGTAGGAGGTCCCAAAACCATGCACTAAGTTCCCAATTTCCCTCAAGAACATGTACTTCTGAACTAAGAACATGTAGATTTTGGATCGCCCTAAAGATTGTTGGAGAGGCGTCTGGTACGTAAACGCAGCAAGCGGACCACACTAATTTACATACTCCTCCACGCTGTGCCAGAATGACATCTAATGCCATCCGGTTCTGAAGAGCTACTAATCTTATCGCTTTCTGTTCTGACATCATATTATAGAGTATGTCAGTGGTCCGGTTGATGGTTCTCTCCAATACTCTCGCTAGTCCCCTGATATCTTCTGAATTCGTAATTTGCCCAAAAAATGGCACAAAGGATTTCATGATGTCTCCTAGAGTTTGTGCCGGAGTATCCCCCTTCACACCTCGTCGTGGGCGAGTCTTCGAAATTTCTGCAGTACTGGCAATAAATTCCCCAGGTAATAGAATCCCTAAATAGCAGGTTCCTTGCCAATCCCTGGGCAACCATGGAAATGCCACATTACCGCAAACGAAATAGACAGGTTCACCTACGTACAGAGGTCTGTTCTCACTAGTCAAATTCGCAACGTTGGCGCTTTTTCTAAAATTACCCATTGACCGTGTTCCATTCCTCTGTATGCAGAAGGATACTGAATCGGGGCTATGGTTAACAGAATAAGATGGAGGCGTGGCATTGTTATTGCCTATAGGAGCCATTTTGAAAGAGATCAAAGACTGAAAAGGATGAGACAATCTATCAGAGGGCCTAACAGAAGCAACGTTTGGCTTACTCCTATTTGCAAAAAGCGAGCATCCCAGGGGCATCAAAACACGTTTTTCAAAACTATTCAAATTTGTACCATCAAAGTTCCCTGAGATGCTGTCATTCCATCGGCCAAAGAATAGTGCTCTAAGAGAAGCATAACAAGCAGTTGTCAACGGTAAAGGATGAATGTACCAACCTAGCCCCTTATCCCCATGTTGCGGTAGATGTGAGCAGATCCAGCAGTTGGTCCTATTCAAAATTGCATGAGTGGCATTCATCACAAGGTATGCAATTGCACGGCAGGAGTGGGAAAAACAGATACATTTTCAACAGGTAAAAAGTACTTTAGCGGATATGCTTCCTCCAGATACCATAACCCAAAACCAATAGTTACTAAAAACCCAGTTATTATTACATAAAGAGAACAATACACTTTCGGGGTCCCATTACATGCTTGATCATTGTCTCTGCTAGTCACATATTTATCTAAAAGTTTGGTACGAGCTATAGCGGGTGCAGGCATTGTAGTCTTCAATCGAAAAAACACCAATTGTTCGTTTGCTGGCGACTCCAGTCGCGCGTCTTCTTAATGTCTTTGCCACAACCCTTAGCCAACAGAATCCTTTCATACAGCCGGGCCAAAAGGCAGGCCCTCAAATGATTTCCTCAATCACACAGTCAAAAACCGTGCCGTATGTCTATTTCCTTGGACGTAAATTATATTTCACAATTTCCAGTGCCGAAGGATCGGATAGCAGTATGTCGTCACTTCCCACTGGAGGTGGCGAGTGAACGGAAATGGGGTCAGAAAATGATTGATCCGGAAGTACCACTGTTGGAGAGTGCGGAGACAAGATGGCCATTTTGTCTGGCCTTACGAATTCTGGAACGGTCTCCGATACTCTCTTGTCGGTTGTTGCTGTTTCAGGCACGTTGGTTACAGCATTGGAAAGGGATTCTGTGTCTTCTGTATCGTATGGCACGGGCTGCGGGATCCGTTTGGTGTGTGTCGCGTGGATCCAGTTCTTATGCCCTGCTACCCGCACAGCAGTCTGGGTGACTAGCAGGACCTGGTAGGGACCCCTCCACTGAGGTGCAAGGCAAGACAACCTCTCGAAAACTTTCGTGAGGATCCAGTCCCCCGGTCGTAGACTGTGACCAGGACCCTCGTACCATACTGGTAATGCCTCTCGCACCTGGTGATAAATTGAAAATAGATTTTTAGTCAACTGGTTACAGTAATCTGAAAGAAGCACATTCTCTATATCCCGCAACAAGCGACTTTTTGGCATACCCCAAATATTATCAGGCCTCCCCATTACCACCTCAAAGGGAGAGAGCCCAGTCTTAGTTTGAGGGGTTGTTCTCATCGACAGCAACACGATCGGTAATGCGTCCGGCCATTTTAACTTGGTGCCAGCACACGTCTTAGCGAGCTTGTTCTTTATAATGCTGTTATGCCTTTCCACTAATCCGGCACTTTGGGCATGTCTGGCCGAATGGAACCGTTTATCAATCTGTAATCCTTCATATATTTGTAGGATTACAGCAGCGATAAAGTGTGGCCCATTATCCGACCAGATGACTCTCGGCAGCCCGAACCTAGGAAAAAACTCTTTCAACAGAGTTTTTGCCATGGTTATGGCCGTTGCATCTCTAACAGGGAAGGCCTCAACCCACTTACCAAATGCACAAATGACAACCAACACATATTTAAGATTGTTGCAACATTCCATTTCAATAAAATCAAAGTGGATAACCTCAAACAGAACAGAAGGTGGAGCGAAACTTCCTCTAGGAGTCGAGGTACCTTTTCCTACATTGTGCTGCAAGCAGACCATGCACCCTTAGACAAAGAGCTCCGCAATTTTGAAAATGTTATCATTGGCCCATACACTGTGTAACATTTTAGTCAATTTACACGTGCAGACATGGGTCGGACCATGAGCCATAATGACCATCATTGTAATATAGGCGTCAGGGAGTAACCATTTTCCTTCAACATTGTCCACCCAACACCCATCATCATCCAATCTTCCTGCACCCTCGACCCATTTTTTGTTCTCTTCCATAGTAGCGTTTGCTTGAATGTCTTTTACAGAATCGATACTTTCACCAAAAGTGCAAACATTTACAGTTTCTCTTACAGCATACATTTCTGAACTAAAATCAGTGGCAGTTTGCTTAGCTATCTGATCAGCGAAAGCATTCCCTTTTACTATATCATCTGTAACCTTTTGATTTTTTTTCTTTTTTTTTCTTTTACATTTTTTAAAGCGCTCATACAGCCCGTGGGCATCGAGGCGCTGTTACAGGAATTGTTTGTTTTCTTAGTTGCGTAATTGTTTTTTTTTTGTCTTAGTTATGTATTTATAACGTGCTTAAACACCCAGAGGTTTCTAAGCGCGGACCCAGGGATCGAACCTGTGTGGCTTCGTGTCGTCTTGCTTCCAAGAAGCGCACGTTGCCGCTGAGCTATCCTCCCGGAACGATTTTGATGTGCTGTACATTTTATAATAGCTAACTGAACAGGGAGTGTGAGAGCTGAAAGTAATTGCACTATTAAAGTGCCATGCTGTATTTTCGTGCCATGTGAGGTCAAGAATCCTCGTTCTTTCCAAAGTCTACCGAAGTTGTGAACTACCCCAAGGGCATACTGACTGTTGGTATATATATTTACTGTAAGCCATTCAGAAAGTTCACAAGCCCGAGTTAATGCTATAATTTCTGCGGCCTGCGTGGAATTATGCATAATTCTTTTGGTTTTTAATATCGTACTTAAAGTAGTGACGGCATAAGCAGCCGTGGATGTACCATTCGGAAGTTTAAAGCAAGAGCCATCACAAAATAGCTCTCCTTGTGGGCTATTCAAAGGCGTGTCTTTCAAATCGATTCTACCTTTAGTCACTTGTTCTGTCGTATAAAGGCAATCGTGTGACGTCTCGTCACCATCAACAGTATCTTGTGGGACAGGTAAAAGTTCAGCCGGATTTAATACACAACATCTCTGAATTTGAAGGTGGGGAGCAAACAAGATCAATTCGTATCTTGTCAATCGTGCGGAAGTGAGGTGTTGAGTTTGAGTTCTATTCAATAAAATATCTACAGAGTGAGGTACCATTAGGGTTAACACATGACCCAGGACCATTCCCTCGCTCCGTTTTACAGACCCAGGAGCAGCAGCGACAGCTCTCAAAGATCTCGGCAAAGCGCATGCAACAGGATTAAGGGCGGATGAGAAATAGCCGCACGGCCTATTCTTCCCTCCATGTTCCTGCGTTAACACAGCCAAAGCACATCCATCACGTTCATGCAAATACAACATGAAGGCCTTTTCATAATTTGGAGTTCCTAAAACCGGCGCCAAACACAGCGCGGTTTTGAGCAAGTCAAATGCTGTCTGGTGTTCCAAAGTCCATGGCAACGGCAAAGAAATGCCCTTTTTTTGTCAAAGCCAGCATTGGTTTAATCCTTAACGAAAAGTTATGGATCCACAATCTACAGTAAGAAGCCTTACCTATCAGGGCTCTAACTTCCTTCTGCGTATTTGGGACAGACATGCCAGAAATAAATTGTATTCGTTCAGGTGTCAACCGTCTTCCCTCCTTTGACAGGAGATAGCCTAAATAGGCGACCTCCTGACAACAATTTTGGAATTTTTTGAGTGAAGCTTTGTGGCCACATTTTGCTAGATGACAAAGCAACAACATGGTGCCTTCTTTACAGGCACTCTCAGAACCAGCAGCCAAGAGGAGATCATCTACATACTGTAGTAAAGTGCAAGTAGTAGGCACCTCAAGGGTATCAAGCTGCTCTTTTAATGCCCTATTATAAATACTTGGACTCTCAGTGTGCCCTTGTGGTGCACGAGTGAATGTGAACGAGCGTCCACCTAGGGTAAACACGAACAAATACCTACTATCCTTGTGTATGGGAATACTGAAAAAAGTGTTTTTGAGGTCAACAACGCTAAAGTGAGTGGCAGAAGCCAGAATCATAGTTAGTATCATTGTAACATCAGGTACAATGGGAAATTGAGGAGCCACAATTTTGTTAATAGCACGTAAATCAATTATAAACCGAACAGGAATCGCATTATCACCTTTTTTGTATACTGGCAAAATCGGGCTGTTACACAAACTACCGGTAATTTCCTCAATTACTCCACGATGTACAAAATCAGAGACTATATATTTCAAAGCCTGTTCACCTTCAACTGAGATCTTATACTGTGCGAGGCAATTTTACTCCATGTTTCAGAATAATTTTAACAGGTTTAATTTGAAGAATGCCCACATCATTATCATCAATTGCCCATAAGCATTCCGGAATATTACTGAATTCTGGCGCTAAAGGTCGAGTCAAAAACTGAGAGGCGAGTGATTGCTGAGGTGAAATTGTTAACCGAACTCCGTCCGGGGAACAATGTATTACTGCATGCAATTTCTTCAACAAATTCAACCCCAGCAAATTCTCCCCACAGTTTGTGGTAAGTAGAAATGGACACTGCTCCGTGAAGGGACCCAGTGTTATCGGTACCGGCAAAGAGACCGGACAAACTACAGGTGTGCCTGAAAACCCTATGGAAACGTTGGACTGCCCTGACAGGGGAATATTTGGAACCCGTGAATGGTCAATGGAACATTTCTGTGCTCCCGTATCTACTAAAAAAAGATGCTTCCTATTCCCCACCGCCATCTCAACGTAGGGACCTTTCTGATGAACGGGAATATGCGTTGGTTCCAAATCCTGCTTCGGGCAATCTTAACGAAACAGAATGTCGTCAAAAGGAAGCTCTTCAGAGAGGTACGCGGCAGAAGGGTGATCAAAAATGTTTCTATTATCCACATTCGAAACTTGCTTATCCTGTGAAGGAGGTTGCTGTGATTCTGGTGCAAACTGACCTCTGCCAGGGCCCCCTGCACCTGGGCGACCTCTGGATCATCTACCCATGTTCCCAAATGACCTTTGCTACAAGGTCGGACATTGTGCGCGCCAGTGACCTTCCTGTCGACAATAGGCACACTGGTTAATGGTTACCGGAGCCAGGGGCGTACTTCTCTGTGGAACGTACTGACCTCTAAATTGATTACCCCCTCTAGGGTTTCTAACAATCTGTTGTAATAGGACTTTTGTTTTCAGGTCACCCTTTTTTTTCTCAAGTTTTTCCTTTTCATTATTCACACGATTTTCATAGTAATGAGCCATGTGCAGTACTTCTGATTGAGACTTCGCCTGCCAAGCGCTTTGGAAGACATAATCTGTAACTGGATGTCAGGCAGCAATCCACGTACAAATTTGTTGACAAACAGCCTTTTCCCTGACTCTGTGACTAAGTCTTGTCCACTGAAATCTGAAAATACCTGTTCAAACCGATTGAAGAAATCGGTACCACCCTCAGACTTTCCTTGGACACAGGCCGTAAGCTTGTCCCAAATGATTCTTTTTTCAGGAACTATAGTTTTTAATTTTACAATAATCCTATCAGGCAAAGTTAATATCACTTGAGGCGGTCGCTCGCCAGCTGGTCTTTCTCTGTCGAGCCTAACCATGTTATCCCATGTATCTCCTAACCCAGGTACATCATCTACAGGCCTAATCTGTTTCCACAAATCAACTGGCACGAGCACGGGAAATAATAAATCAATATCACTTAAGGTGAATACCGATGATTGTAAGACCGACTCTATTTCTTTATAGAACCCCGTCGGATTCTTTCTTATATCAGGAATAGATTGCTTTATGGTGTTCACTTCCTGTCTTGAGAACGGGACGTGAACAAACTGCGATACGTAATGTGCAGGAATGTCCACCGCGAGTATTCCTTGTTCAGCATTGGCCGCAATCTCAACTTTTGGGACAAATGTCAGAGGGACCTCTCTCATAGGCAACTGAGAAGTAGGTAGCTCCGAACGCTTACTAAGCAACAGAGCCAAATCGAGCGCTAAGGGCAGTCGAAGAAGTATCAATCGAAAAGGCTCTCTTATAAACACTCAACAATTCTGCGGAACAACAAATCTTTCTTTTTACACACTCATTCTGCAGGTATTCTACCATAACCTGTATCACTTTCTTTTGCATTTCTAACGTATACTGACCATATGCGTCATAACTTCATCTGGAGTTATCGACATATCCGAAATCCATCTTATCGCATCCTTTGTACAAATTTGCGCTTCCTCACCTTTTAATTCACAGTGAGGAGAAAACCGTTTCTGTAAGTACATACTACCTAAACTATCACCATCTGCTTCTTCATTCTGTAACTCTTCCAACTCCTTTCTATACACAAAAATCCTCTTGACATGCTCATATACTTTCTCCGCAGTATCTCTGGACAACGCTAAGGCGTTCAAATCCCGTAACCCTTGTGGGAGATCTACATCATTTCATCTATTCCACATTATACTCAAATGAATCCCTAACCCTTCAATAAAAACATTTTTCTCAGGAATACTTTTTAGATTTTCGAGTGTGGAAAAAACATCAGCTTGTTCACCCTTCTCCATACAATGTTTAGCCCAAGCAATCAATTTATTGTTTTTATCTGAGGACACAGTATTACGAGTCACAACCCTTGATCCCGCGCCCTGGTCTACTACAAGCGATGCAGAATCACTTGGAAGAGGAAGAGTAGGCACATTCTGAATATCAACAGGTGGGAGCAAGGGGGCAGGCAAAGGAGCGACAGCTGGAAGAACAACAGGAAGAACAGCAGGGAGGACCGGAGGAACTATATGAGGAGGAATAACAACAGGAAGGGGCAAAGCACCAGGAGGAGGGACATACAGGGGTGGCGCAGAGGCATCGGGCCTTCGTTCATGCAAAAGTTTATTAATCAATTCATCTGACGTATGAAAATCTTTTGAAGGGTACAGTTTTGAATGCCTAATTGAAACGCTCTGTCCGTGTTCCTAACTGACTCCAATTGTTTATTTTGATCATATAACCATGCCTTTTTCGACACTCGTCATATGTCGACGCATATGTTTCTCTCTACTCTTTTGTTGCTGCAAAGCTTCTTTTTTCCAACTGTGCAATGCGTCAAATGCTGCAGGTCTAGCCTTTTTCTTTACCAATACAGACTCTAGATATTCTATACGAGGGATTTCAAAGCTACCATTGGTTGGCCACCGAAGATTAGAGTTATGTCTGGTCTGTCTATGCTATACTACCAAAGCCTTTCTTACAGTACATAGTACATGCCGGCTACCCCTCCTGTGGTGCGGGACAGCTATCTTCCAAAGATTGTCTGTCGCTGCGGAATAATGCCCTGAAGCAGGCAGACAATTTCCCAGAAATATCAAAGTTCTGGTGTTACCTGGTCAAATAATTGTGCTCGCGAGTACAATGCGCCAAATTCAAATTGTCAGGGTTAAATTAAGAATCGGGTCACGATTCAACTGACCAAAGGACTGGGAGGCCCGATCGGGTTACTAAGGACAATTCTAAGGACCCACGTGTCTGGTGATTTCGGCAAATTTACCCACCTCGATATATGGACCCTCGTCAAGACGTCGTCTCGGGCTACAGCTCACCGTTCAGGGATCGGATCGTGCAGTTCTGTTGAGGAATTCACTTCTCTTCCAGAGGGGCCGTTTCTGTTGGACCGTCCGATCCCGGTCCGATAGCCGAGCCAACCTTCAACGAGACGAAGTCGATCTTGAGGGTCCCTATTCGGGCGCCATCTGTGGAATCAGAAAATACAATATTAAGGTTTTACACCATGCAAAGAGAAATACACCGACACAGGCTTGTAAAGATTCCCAGAATCTTTATTGCAATACTGTACAGTTTACAAAACAAAGTACACAAATAGCTATTTGGCCGTCAATACATCACAGAGACCACCAGCAGGGTTCAATGTGAGCAGTGAACAGGAATTGCTAGCTGGACATCAGCGTATTTATACAGTTTCTTCATAACGATGTCCAGCCTCCAACAAGTTAATCATGTACTGGGCTAGGGTCTCGCCAGGTTTGTTCCTAATTTACATATCTCTTGCATGCGGTTTACTGTTTAATACATTTACTAACAAACACTATTATTCTCTGGGTTTAACTTTACACTCTTTACACATTGCTTTAATGCAGGTCAAACAGATGTTTCGCATGACATGTTTAAATAGCGTTATTGTCTTATATACTTGTAGGTTAACATCGCCGATTCAAGTAATCCCCTGATCCCGAGGTCAACAAGGGACAAGCTCTACATGACCCTAACATGTAGCCTGCAGGCAGGTTGGACATTAACTCTCCTACAGAGGTTGAAGAGGTTAAAGTAAGAACAAGAGAACACAGGTCGGCCATTTTAGGCCACAGGGTGACTTTGCACGATAAACTAAAATGGCGGCTTTAACCTAAAATGGAGGCTTGATTCACTTAAGGTCGCGACCTTGCAATACGGATTTCCTCGCCAAGCGACTGGGCATAGGCCAACATATACAATGAGGACGGAACAATATTATATAAGTTTTCACATGTGGAGCAAGAAGGATCAACACGGTGCGGAAATAACTCGGTGCCCCAATTGCGGCTATGACCTGCCTCACTCTGCTGACTGCCTGACGAAGGGCCAAACCTGCAGAAGATGTGGCGTAGCAAACCATTTTGCCAGAGTCTGCTGTGCACCAGCACCATCAATGCACATGCGAGGATGGGCAGGATTGAAACAATACTCTCTAAGACAGGCACAGAAGGTGGCGACAGCAGACCAAGAACCCCCAAATGAAGAGCAACCGATCAAAGAAGAAACGGATGAGGAAGATGCATATTTTATAACTAGCCTATCAGTGATAACAGCCTCAGGACTGTTAGGGAGAATTCTCCAGAATGGCTAATTTCCCTTACCTACTGAATCCCTCAGCGGCTTTGCTAGATTTCTAGGATTTATTTTTTTCACCTGGTAAGAGTGTGAGCCTTTTTTTCCCTACTCTTACATGTGTTTTGCTGTGTGCGTTTAACATTTTTGTGTTCATAGACTGTGGAGCTTCACCTACTCCATAGGCATCATCTTTTTACTGTGTGTTACACAGCACCTTTAGTGCAGTGACACAGGGATGTCTTTTTCAGACTTCCCTCCTCAAACTCCATTTTCTGTGACTGACTACTGTCTCCCAGAGCATGTAAAGTTGCCATTGACTTTATTAGTCTTTTTAAATTCACTGACCCAGTACAAACTATCTTACGTAGAGTTCTGGAAAGGGTTAATAGTTATCCCTTTTTGTCTGGTTCTCATGGAACATTATTTTGTTCCCCTTTCTTTAAGATTTGGCTGGTGGCAGTGGTATCTACCCTATTTGTCCTACCGCGGTCTATTTAAATAGCCTTGGTACTGTTTTAGGCTACGTTAGTAGCCTCGAACTTAAATCCGCTGGACTCCATTTACTTTTATCCGGCTCCGGCTGGGTTTATGCGCCATTTCTTTTTGTAAAGGTCTTTCTCGTGTTTTACTCTGTGTGCGCCAAGCCAGGTTTGGTTCCTTTGTTCGCCATCCTTTGGCGGCTTCTGCACAGAAGACCTCCTTAGGCACCTGAATGTCTGAGGGGGACAGGATGTGAGGGAGGGTTTTGAGACTCCCTGCACAGGGTCTCTTTGGAGACCCATGTCGCACTCTGTATGATTGGCTGTGCTGACTGTCCCGCCGGGACAGCCACCCTGCTGTGTGATTGACAGCCATGCTGTGTGAATGGGGGAAAACTGTATAAAAAGCAGGTCTCTGGGACTGAGAAGGCAGAGTCGCCACTGGATCGAGAGAACCGAAGAGAAGCTGACAGAAGAGGACCTCTACCATGGTGAACCTCCCGGTGAAGAGCTGCTGCGGGTCCGAATCTCCAAACATCGACGACAGGAAAGATCTGCAAGGAATCTTCTCCCCTTGAGCTGGTGGAACCAACCAGTTCACCAAACTGCAAGCCAGGCCTCCCTCCTCTGGTCGAATTTGCTGTGCACAGCTATAGTGAACCGGATAGCCAGAAGGACCGGACCCTGCTTGGGTTTTAAGGAGCGCACCTTTTATTCGTTGCTTTGCTCTGCTGCCGGTTTCTTCCCTGGGCAGTGCAGGACCCTCCAGTCTTCCTACTTCATGTCAGTCCGACAGTCGCTCAGGAACTGTAAGACTGCAGGACTTGCCAGGAACTTCTGCCTCAGCTACAGCCTTTTTCTTCATTTAAGGTATTGTTCAAACCCGGTTGTTCGCTCCGTCCGACCGCGGTGAAAGTGTTTGAAATCTTTCGCCAATCCGAGGGCTTGTCCTTCTCTATTCTTTAAAGTAACTTTTCTTCCGACCAACTTTGTTCCGAACTCTTGGTAAAGACTTAACCGCAAACTACTCTGAACTGTGTGATCCTCTGCAAAGACTCTGGTCCATTGACTTTGGCTCAGGCCTCTTGATTTGATTTCCTCACCGTAGTAGTCTGTTCTAGATTGACCTGCTTACCTACTTGTTGGTGATGCTCAATTTTTGTTTAACCTTGTCTTTCCCTCCCTTTTAAATTGCTGAAGTGCCATTTTGCTCACACTTCATTTTGAGCTTAACTTGTCCAGAATCTATTGGGTGGTGTGTAGTATATTAAGAGTGTGTTTTTTCTTCTGCTTTACTTTAGTGAATTGTTTTACAAATGATGTGTAAATAAATGTATATTCTTTTACTCAGAAACCTTGAGTCAGTGTTTGTTTGAAGCACAGTAATTGCTGTCTTTTGTGTAACTATTGATACTGCTCACTTTACTCTTGCGATAAGTCTGGCTGCTCAGCCATCGCTACCACTTTACTGTGTAGTACAGGCTTGTACCAAAGGTGAATTTGTACTGTCACTTGTAGTCTTAATTGTGTGTGGTGTTCCCAAAGGGTACTGCATATGATTCTGCCTAACACTGGTGTACAGCGGTGAGGATCAAGTATAGTGATTACACTTAGAGTGCTATTACTACCTTGGATCAACTAACCACAAGGCTAAGCATCACTAAAGAGCAGTATTAATCATGTTTGATATGGAAAGCTACAGTCAGGAGACTCTCCTTAGTTACACTGGGGATTATCTGAAACATCTGTGTAGAGTAGAGATAGGAATCTCTCTGTTAAAGGCAAAAAGTCAGAATTGATTGAAAGGTTGTTAGAGAAACAAAGTCTGGAGGGTGGGTCTGAAATACCTGAACCCTCAGCAAATGTGGAAAATGATAAGGATGATAATGTATCAATTGATGAGTTAGATGATGCAAATGTGTCTCCCAATGTAGGCCTCACTGCTACTCTGCCTGCTTTGCACCCTCAACGTTTGACCACTGGGACCCCTACAGGTCCTACACTCAGTCCTGAATTCATTGCTCTAGAAAAGATGAGGCTTGAATTGGAATTTAAACGTATAAAGGCTCAAACTGAACAAAAGCATCAAGAACTTAAGCTCAGAGAAATGGAGTTGAATCATGCCTTAGAAATGAAAAAGTTGTCTTTGGAAAATGCTTCTCTCCCAGAGTCTTCTAGGTCTTCCAGTCTTGAGAGACCCCGTATGCCCAAAGATATTGTTGGTATGTATGAGGCTAAGCTTAATATTTTGGATTGGTTGGCAATGTTTGAATATAACCATGGGATTCAAGACATAACAGGGAATCAGTTGCTTCCTTGGCTCTTCTCTGGGCTACCCACTGTTGCATCTGATGTTGTGATGGAGTTGGGGGAGGTGGATAGGATGGATTATGAGTGTGTGAAGCTAGCTCTAATTGCTAGATTTGGGAAGACCCCTTCCCAGTACGTTAAGAGGTTTAGGACCCCCAAAAAGCATGATGGTACCCCTTGGGCTACCTGGATATGTGAATGTTTGAAAAACTTAGATGGTTGGGTTAAGGTTTACATAGTAAACACTTATGAAGGTATGATAAATCTTGTCATGTTGGAGTCAATTTATGATGCCTACTCTCCTGAGCTCAGACAGCACTTGGCTGATTCTAAGGAGATAGATCCAAAGAAGTTAGCTAAGGCTGCTGACTTGTGGGTTGCCAACAGGGCTACTCACAAGGATTCTGGGGCAACTCAGAAGAAGGATGAGGGAAAGCAGCCAAAGAAAGATAACAAGGAGAATTCTAATACCTCCAATCCAAAAGAGGGCTCCAAACAAAACAATAAGGGTATTCCACAAGGGGAACCGAATCAGGCTAGTGTACCATCTGGACCCAAACTAGATGGAGGTCAGAACAAGCCCCCATTCATCAAAACATTTGGGAAATGTTATGTTTGTGGGTCAACTGGCCATGTGAAAGGAGATCCCAGATGTAAGGGTAAACATTCAGTGGTCCACACTGTCTCCTTAGCCTTCTCCCCAGAGGAAGAAGTACCTAAGGCAAGTGGAAACTTTCACCTACTGGCTGATGAACCCACGAGAGTCTCAGCTAGTGTTTCTTTAGTGTCCCTGGGTTTGTGGGAACAATAGAATGTAGATGTCTATAATTCCATCCCAGATAATACTAAAGAGTATTATAAAGACAGTGTTCTTGTGAATGGCCAGGAGACTCCTGCAATCAGAGACACTGGAGCCAGAATAACTGTGGTTGATGAATCATTTTTCAAGGTGGAGGATGTTGCTAAGGCACCCAAATGCCTAACCAAGTTAGCTGGAAGCCCTGTGCAGATGCTTCCCCAGTTAAAAGCTCTCATCCAGTGTAATGATATGACTGTCAAGATACCTGTTAGTGTGCAGAGTGAAGTGCCTGCAAGAGTCCTGTTGGGTAATGGCCTGGCAACTCTTGGAGTTGTGTCTAGTACCCTCAGGCCTCCCAGTAAAAGGAAACAGGAGCTCACTAGGCCTGCAAGGGAGAGGTCCTTGAGAGGCTCTCCAGAGGAGTTGGCAGAGGGAACTATCACTCCCAGTCCACAGGCGTTGCTCACTGCTATTTCTAGAAAGAAAGAGGCAAAAGGGAAACACAGACCTCCAGGAAAAGTACAGATAGCTCCCCTGTGCTACCAACAAGGACATCCCCAAGATTGTCCAAAGTCACACCTGTGACTCCTCCACCTGCTGAGGCAGAGTCTGAGGTCCAACCCTGTGTGGTTGACCCAGTTTCTGAAGAGTCAGATCTGGAAGAAGACATTGTTTTAGTTGGGATTCTGGGCCCTATTGACCATCCTGAGCTGCAGTCTTTACTGGCAGAAGGTGGACCCAACAGGGCAGACTTCAGCAGAGGACAAAGAATGTCCTACTCTCGAAGGTCTTCGCCTACAGGCAGCTTCTCAGCTCGATGGGCAAGAGCCTGGGAAGCTTAGGTTGCACTAGGAAGATGGCCTCTCCTACAGTGAACCAATTAAGTCTATCCCAGGGGACTGCAAAAGACTTGTAGTGCCCCTAGCAAACAGACTCTAGTTCCTACAGTTGGCCCATGAGATACCTTCGGCTGGTCATTTGAGTTTCAAAAAGACCAAGGAAAGGCTCTCCCTATACTTCTACTGGCCTAAGATGGGTTCAGAAGTTGACAAATTCTGTAGGAGCTGTCACACTTGCCAAACCTCTGGCAAGAGTGGAGCCAAGAATGTGGCACCCATGGTGCCTCTCCCAGTGGTGGGAGTTCCTTTTGAGAGGGTGGGCATCGACATTGTTGTTCCCCTTGACCCTCCCACATCTTCAGAGAACAGGTTTATCCTGGTTGTAGTAGACCATGCTACTAGGTACCCCGAAGCAATACCTATGAGGACTGTTACGGCTCAGGCTGTGGCTAAGGTTCTACTTGGTATTTTTACCGGAGTAGGGTTTCCTAAGGAAGTGATATCTGACAGGGGATCCAATTTTATGTCCCACTACATGCAAGCCATGTGGAAAAACTGTGGTGTCACTTACAATTTCTCTACAGCCTACCATCCACAGACAAATGGAGTGGTATAGAGGTTTAATAGTACTATGAAGAGCATGATAGGTTCTTTAGAGGAACCCCTTAAAAGAAAGAGGGACCTTCTACTGCCATGCCTTCTCTTTGCTTATAGAGAAGTCCCTCAGGAGGGAGATGGTTAAAGTCCCTTTGAACTTCTCTATGGCCATCCAGTCAGAAGTCTGTTGGCCCTGATTAAGGAGGGGTTGGAGAGTGCTCCTTCCCCCAAGCCAGTCAGAGTGACTGACTATGTGATAGGTCTCCGGAGGAGAATGTCACACATGATGGCAGAAGCTAGTGATAACTTAAAAACAGGTCAGGCTCGGGTCAAACATTGGCATGACCAGAAGGCCAGAATGGTTGCGTTTACTCAAGACCAGCCTGTATTAGTTATGGTGCCAACAAGGCACAGGGCCTTGCTGGACAAAAGTATAGGACCCTTCAAGGTTGTGTGCAAACTTGGAGAGGTGAACTATTTGGTGGATTTAGGCAGACCTAAGGGGGCTCCCAGAGTCTTTCACACCAACCGTTTGAAGGCATATGTCTCGAGGACAGAAGTGGGAGCTTTGCTTCTAGCTTCAGCTCAAGAGGAGGAGGCGAGTGAACCTGTACCTGACCTCCTCAGAGGCCAACCGTTGGATGAGAACATAGAAGGAGTCAATCTCTCTTCTAATCTGACATCTGAACAACAGGAGGAGTGCAAGGTTCTGTTAAATCAGTTTGCCTCCCTGTATTCACTTTCACCAGGCTTGTCCCTTGGTGCCAACATGATATTCTCACTGGTGACTGTTTGCAGAATTTCAGAACATGTGAGATCCCACATCAAAAGAGAGGTCAACAAGATGCTTGATCTCGGGGTTATAGAGCCCTCTACAAGTCCATGGTCTAGTCCAATTGTTCTAGTACCAAAGGCAGGATCCAATGAGTTGAGATTCTGTGTGGATTATAGAGCTCTAAATGCAGTCACTAAGACTGATGCCCATCCTTTGCCAAGGACAGATGAACTGGTGGATAAACTTGGTGCAGCCAAGTACCTCAGTACATTTGATCTGACGTCAGGATATTGGCAAATAGCCCTGACAGACCATGCCAAGGAGAAAACTGCATTCTTAACTCCAGCAGGCCTCTACCAGTTTAAGGTCATGCCTTTTGGATTAAAGAATGCACCTGCTACATTCCAAAGGATGGTCAATTAAGTTCTGAATGGGATGGAGGACTTCTTCATGGCATGCTTGTATGACATTGTAGTGTTCAGCCCTACTTGGAAAGAACATGTTGATCACTTAGGATATGTTTTGCAGGCTCTTGAGCAGGCCCATCTGACCATAAAGGCAAGCAAATGTCAAATTGGTCATAGCAAAGTGGTCTACCTTGGTCATGAGGTAGGAGGAGGTGAAATAAGGCCATTGCCTAGCAAAGTAAAAGCTGTACAAAACTGGGCCACCCCTACTACTCAAACCCAAGTGAGAGCCTTCCGAGGTCTCACTGGGTACTACGGGAATTTCATTGAGAACTATGGGTCCATAGCTTCTCCTTTGAATGTAATCTCCTCTCCAAAATTCCCTAAAAAGGTTAGATGGAATGAGGAGTGTACTCAAGCCTTGGAAAACCTGAAGAAAGCCCTTTGTCAAGCTCCAGTCCTAAGAGCTCCTGATTACCACCAACCCTTGATTGTGCAGACAGATGCATCTAATACAGGTGCAGTCCTTAGTCAACTGGATAAGAAAGGTAGGGAGCACCCCATTTGCTTCATCAGTAGGAAACTGAAGGAACCAGAAACAAGGTGGGCAACCATAGAGCGTGAGTGTTTTGCCATTGTGTGGTCTCTGAAGAAGTTTAGACCATACTTGTATGGATCTACTTTTGTGATTCAGACAGACCACCAACCATTGAGATGGTTAATGCAAATGAAAGGGGAGAACCCAAAACATCTAAGATGGTCAATCTGCTTGCAAGGGTTTCATTTCACCATTGGGCACAGGTCAGGATGTCACCACCAATATGCTGATGGTCTATCTAGGATGTTTGTAACCGACTAGAGTGAAGAGATTCATCCAGGAGTGGATTAAATCCTCCTGTCCCTTACTCTGGGGGGGGGCAGTGCTAGGCAGAATTCTCCAGAATGCCTATTTTCCCTTACCTACTGAGTCCCTCAGCAGCTTTGCTGGATTTCTAAGTTTAATTTTTGTAACCTGGTAAGAGTGTGAGCCTTTTTCCCACTCTTGCATGTGTTTTTCAGTATGTGTTTAATATTTTTGTGTTCATAGACTGTGGAGCTTCACCTACTCCATAGGCATCATCTTTTTGCTGTGTGTTACACAGCACCTTTAGTGCAGTGACACAGGGTTGTCTTTTTCAGACTTCCCACTTTAAACTCCATTTTCTGGGACTGACTACTGTCTTCCAGAACATGTAAAGTTGCCATTGACTTTATTAGTCTTTTTAAATTCACAGATCAGTGCAAACTATCTTACATAGAGTTCTGGAAAGGGTTAATGGCTATCCTTTTTTGTCTGTTCCTCATGGAACATCATTTTGTTCCCCTTTCTTTAAGATTTGGTTGGTGGCAGTGTTATCTATCCTATTTTTCCTACCGCGGTCTATTTAAATAGCCTTGGTACTGTTTTAGGCTAAGTTAGTAGCCTCGAACTTAAATCCGCTGGACCCATTTACTTGTATTTGGTTCCGGCTGGGTTTATTCGCCATTTCTTTTTGTAAAGGTCTTTCTCGTGTTTTACTCTGCGCGCCAAACCAGGTTTGGTTCCTTTGTTCGTTGTCCTTTGGCGGGCTTCTGAACAGAAGCCCTCCTTATGCGCCTGAATGTCTGAGGGGGACAGGATGTGGGGGGCGGGGGTTTGAGACTCCCTGCACAGGGTCTCCTTGGAGACCCATGTCGCACTCTGTACGATTGGTTGTGGTGACTGTCCCGCCGGGACTGCCACCCTGCTGTGTGAGTGACAGCCAGGCTGTGTGAATGGGGGAAAACTGCACAAAAAGCAGGTCTCTGGGAGTGAGAAGGCAGAGTCGCCACTGGATCGAGAGAACTGAAGAGAAGCTGACAGGAGAGCACCTCTACCACGACTGAACCTCCCGGTGAAGCCCTGCTGCGGGTCCGAATCTCCAAACTTCGACGACAGGGAGGATCTGCAAGGAATCTTCTCCCCTTGAACTGGTGGAACCAACCAATTCACCAAACTGCAAGCCAGGCCTCCCTCCTCTGGTCGAATTTGCTGTGCACAGCTACAGTGAACCGGATAGCCAGAAGGACCGGACCCTGTTTGGGTTTTAAGGAGCGCACCTTTTATTTGATGCTTTGTTCTGCTGCTGGTTTCTTCCCTGGGCAGTGCAGGACCCTCCAGTCTTCCTACTTCGTGTCAGTCCGACAGTCGCTTCAGGAACCATGAGCCTGCAGGGCCTGCCAGAAACTTCTGCCTCAGCTACAGCCTTCTTCTTCATTTAAGGTACTGTTCAAACCCGGGTGTTCGTTCCGTCCGACCGCGGTGCAAATGTTTGAAATCTTTCGCCAATCCGAGGGCTTGTCCTTCTCTATTCTTTAAAGTAACTTTTCTTCCGACCAACTTTGTTCCGAACTCTTGGCAAAGACTTAACCACTAACTACTCTGAACTGTGTGATCCTCTGCAAAGACTCTGGTCCATTGACTTTGGCTCAGGCCTCTTCATTTGATTTCCTCACCGTCGTAGCTTTTTCTAGATTGCCCGCTTACCTACTTGTTGGTGCTGCTCAATTTCTGTCTAACCTTGTCTTTCCCTCCCTTTTAAATTGCTGGAGTGCCATTTTGCCCACACTTCATTTTGAGCTTAACTTGTCCAGAATCTATTGGGTGGTGTGTGGTGTATTAAGAGTTGGATATTTCTACTGCTTTACTTTAGTGAATTGTTTTACAACTGTTGTGTAAATAAATGTATATTCTTTTACTCAGAAACCTTGAGTCAGTGTTTGTTTGAACCATAGTGATTGCTGTCCTTTGTGTAACTTTTGATACTGCTCACTTTATCGCTACCACTTTACTGTGTAGTACAGGCTTGTACCAAAGGTGAATTTGTACTGTCACTTGTAGTCTTAATTGTGGGTGGCGTTCCCAAAGGGTACTGCACATGATTCTGCCTAACAAGGACGACAACAGCCAAAATGCACAATTGACATATGCGGCTCCCAAATTCCAGCACTAGTTGACACCGGTGCACCGGTCAGTATCATGGCATACGAATATTACCGCGGTCTAATGAATGCACCTCCCTGGAAAAAAAACAAGTGTGGATCTACACTTTTTGGGCAGACGTGCCACTGCCGCTGGAAGGCGTCTTCATCACACAAGTCTGCCATGAGGACACCACTATCAAGATTCTTTGTGACCAAAGTGGGTAAAGTCACACTTCTGGGGTGGGCTGCGGCAGAGGCACTGCACATCATGAACTTTCCCTTTGGGGTCTATGTACACGACATCTAGTCCCTATTGTCCAGATATGCCCGTGTGTTCTCGGACATAGGGACGTTCCTGGGTGACCCAGTTCGTTTACACATTGTTCCAACAGTGTAGCCTGTGGCGTTAAAACACAGGCAGGTACCTTTTCATCTTCGGGCGATGGTCGAGAAGTAGCTGAATGACCTGGTGACCATGGACATCATTAAGGAGGTGGAGGGACTGACCCCATGGGTCACCCCCATTGCCATTGCTAGCAAACTGAAGCAACCAGACTCCATCAGCATCTGTGTGGATATGCACCTACCCAACAGATCCATAAAGAGGGAGGGACACATTACCCCAACACTTGATGACATTCTAGCAGACCTGCAAGGGTCTCCATTCTTTTCCAAGCTGGACCTGAGGTTGGGTTATCACCAGCTGGTGTTGGACCCAGCCTCCCGCTACATCATCACGTTCACCACTCACAAAGGACTGTACTGATATAAGTGCCTCAATTTTGGCATATCTTCAGCAGCAGAGGTATTTCAGCACACAATCCATGGTGCTTTGGCAGGTCTAAAAGTGGAGATTAATATACGTGATGATATCATGGTGTTTTCCAACGCGGAGCAAGAACATTTGGAAAAACCTGGGAAGGTGCTAGGTCGAATCTAACAATTAAGACTTACATTGCACTGGGACAAATGCACATTTTGGCATCAGAAAATAGAGTTCTTTGGATTCGTAATTCAAGAACATGGCATTTCACCAGCAGGTTAAAGACATCCAAACAACAGGATCCCACCACTCCTCAAATGCCTCTGAAGTGCACAGTTTCCTGGGTATGGTTACCTACTGCAGGAGGTTCATACACAATATGGCCACCTTTTCAGAACCTCTTCGCCATCTTACAAAGAAAGAAGGTAGCTGGAAGTGGACTGCCCTAGAACAAAAGGCCTTTGAAGAAATAAAGAATGTGCTCACTGCAGGCTACAATATGGTGTTCTTCAACCCTAACAGGAATGCAGAGATAACCGTGGACGCTATCCCATTTGGTCTGGGAGCAGTGTTGACACAGTCGGATTAGTCTGGGGAAGCCCGACTGGTTGCTTTAGCAAGCATAACACTCTCGAGCATGGAACAGTGATATTTGTAGGTCGAGCAGGAGGCATTGGCTGTGCTGTGGGGATGCAGGCAATTCCACCTCTATGTCTATGGAAAATCAGTAACAGTGGCCACTGATCACAAGCCCCTCGTCCCGATCAGGATTGGGTCATCCTCGAAACCCCCGGTGCCAATCAAAAGTGGCTGCTTACCGTGCAGAAATATGACCTTGATCTGGTCTACCTTCCAGGTAACACCAATGAGGAGGATTACTTGTGCCAACATCCCAGAGGAGCAAGAACACAGATGGAGGTTGACGCAGAACCTGATGTGGAAGAGTTCTTATACATGTTGTCAGCTTCAGCTACGCCCATATCCATGACTATCGAGGAGATTCAAGAAGCATCAACAAATGACGAATGCGTCCGACTGCTGCAATCAGCTCAGACCAGTGGGGGGTGGAACCACGTCCTTTACAAATTACCCCGAGTACTGGAGCAGATGTGGTGTGTGTGGTGCAATCTGACATTTCTAGTCAACAGACTGGTCTTGAGAGGATCAAGAATGGTCATTCCCTCGAGCTTGATACCACGTGCACTGGAACTGGCCCACCGAGGACATCAAGGAGTGGCCAAAACCAAGGCTGGACTCAGAACAAAGGTCTGGTTCCCAGGCCTGGAAGACAAAGTGGAGGAATTCATATATGACTGTGTGTGGTGTCAGACAGCCCTACCTCACCAGAGAGAACCATGCATAGAGTCCATGGACTGAAGCAACGTCCCCAGGGGCACAGTGCACATGGCCTTTGGGTCTAGCTGCAGGGAAACACATATGCTAGTATTAGTGTACTGGTGGTCAAGATGCCCTGAGGTGGGATTTGTGAAGTCCACCTCACTTGAGCATGTGGTACCTATCAGCTAGAAGATATTCGCCACCCACGGACTTCCTGACAAGATTTGCACAGATAACGGACGGCCATTTCAGGGCAGGGGATACTCCACATACCTCTGTGGGTTATTAGTACATCACTAGAAAATAACAGCAGAGAGAATGATGAGGATGCTCAACAAAGTATTCCACATTGCTCATGGTCAAAGGAAGTGTGCGCGACGAGCCTCATAGCAGTTTTTGTTGCAATATCGCACTACCTCCCACTGTTCGGCCGGGGTACCGCCAGCAGAGGCCCTCTTCCAGTGATGCCCGAGGGGATTGTTTTCTGATAATTCAATTTGCACACCCAGGGTGATTGATGAGGAACTGGTCCTCGAGCAAAGAAGGAAGGTCAACAAAAGGGAGACCGTCAGCAGAGTACTGCGTGATCACCACCTAGAGGTAGGAGACATTGTACTAGAGCGCACCAGGTACTTGAAAGGAAATATGGAGCTGCCCCATGAGCCCAACCCGTTGGAAGTGGTAAACACAAAAGGGACCATGGTCACTGTGTCCAACGGTAGGACCACAGTAACGAGAAATGCCAGTTTCTTCAGGAGGTTGGGGAGATCGACAGGAGAAAGGAGGTCAAGCTCTCCTACCACTGCATCCCCACAGTGGCCAGGACTCGAAGCAGAGGGATCTGACACTGAGGAGCCTGTGCCCAGCGATGATGAGAATGATCTGGTGATATGATATGATGTGATAGTTTATTTATATAGCGCCTATACACAAAGCGCTTCAAGGCAAGGAAGGGAACAAGGGAAAATACAATTACATTCTCATAGACCATGAACAGTAAGGATGTGAAATTAACTATCAAACTCAGCCTGATGACATTTCAGATAGTGCAAGAGCTAAGACATAGATAAGGAAGGCAGGGGGAGAGTGGGAAGGAAATGGAGACAGACAGGCGACTACCATACTAGGCCTGACGACATTTCTGTTAGAGCCAGAGAAAAAGAAAAGGTGAGGGAGAGGGGTTCAGAAAGGGAGGGGAGGAACAAAACAAGTGACTATCGTACTAGGCCTGACGAAATTTTGCATGGCGCTGGAGGGGGGCATGTAAGGGGAAGGGGACAGACGAGTTTGCTATCATACAGGTCCAAGACCAATTCTGATAAGAGTAAGTGCATAGAAGAAAGTAAGGGGAGGAGGGGAGGAGATAGGAAAAGGGAGAAAGGGAGAGGAGGAGAGAACAGAGAGTAAGCTGACAAAAGAGTTGAGAAGCAAGAGGGGAGAGCAAATACAATTGCAGAAGTCAGCAGTAACACATAATGTTGCAAGCCAGGATACAAGATGAAGATGGGAACAGCATGATTCAGGGCCACCATGAGTACAAGATGGAAAGGAAGTCCAGCATGAGAGTTGAGAAAGGGTGACACACCGTGAATCAATGAATTCCATAAAAATCAAATCCAGCATTGGCCATAAGACGGTGGTGGTGAAACCAGAATGTATCAGGACAGACTCCTGCAGAGGTAGGCTGGAGGGGGGAAGGGGAGCAGGGTAGAAGAATCAAGCAAAACAGGCAACACTTGTGTGCAGGAAGGGGGGCACAAGGGTACATCACAGGGGGACCAGAGGGTGTGCGGGTGGCCTGTGGGGACAGAGGGAGTAAACACATGTTGGCGCATGCTTACTTGCTGTCTGAGCAGGGGTTCAGGCCCTGGGTGCCCCTGGTCCAAACAGGTCAAAACAGGAATTGTGGATCAATGGGGCGGCATGTCTTTGGATGAAGAAGAGGTGGAGGGTTGAAGGCTCTACCCTGCGAGAGACCACCCAAAGCCACCAGAGTATCTGAAGGTCTTTGGGGTAGATACCCCTTCATAAGTACGCTACTATTATGGGACACAGCGTTTATGCTGACAAAAACGGATGTGTATGTTGTATGTTCCACCTGGTGTGGCCCTGTGTGAAATGGCTGTTGTCATCATTTGTTTAAAAAAAGGAGGAGTGTAGTGTGTGTGTCCCTTTAAGTGTTGGTGATGCACACGGTCACGGGACAGAGAAAATAAAAGGAGGTTCCCCGTGCTGCACAGGCGGTCAGCAGGGGGACCTTCTTAGAATGCAAATCTGTCTGCGTGTATTATTCAGAAGGGTGGGGAGGCACCATCTGGATGGGTCGCTTCCCCCACCACACTTCCCTTCACCGCCTTGCTCTATAGACAGGAGGCCACAGCATCAGCTTGAACGTGATTCCATCTTAAACACCTACCTGGAGTTCTGAGGCCAAGTTTTTAATAGTACACTTGATGAGCAGGCATGAAGCATGCATGTGATGTAAAGTGCTACTATGACAGCCCCCTCTGATTCAGACTCATGGGATGCCCTGGCATTATGCCGACTGAGGAAGCAGATCGTCTGGCACAGCAGAACACCACTGTGAATGCCTCATGCCCCCTTATTTGGAGAACTTGGCAAAAGCACCAAACCTGATATGGGTGAGTGAAGCACTCTTATTCCCCCATTCCCCTATCCAGTCCATGCCCATGTGGATGTCCTTCCAGACAGTGGTGTTCTGGAGTATGGAGAGTGGTACTTCCATGGAGGTCCTTGGCACTCCATCTCTCATCCTTAGGTTTTCCACTGAAAACTAGCAACGCCTCATTCTTCACCCAGTGTCAATCAGAGGTGTGGCATTGGGCATAGGTTAATAGGTTATGTGTCATGAACTTCAGATCACGCCCCTTTTCGACCTCCTGGTCCTTGTCTCAACGGGGCTTGCATTCCGTACTACTTCCAACATGGCCGTCCAGAGCTGAAGCCCTTGCTTGCTCCATGCGCTGAACGCGGTGTGGTCTATTTATAGACCACGCCTTCCACGGCTCCGCGCGTCTCAATGCTATTGCAGAGTAGCCCAGACGTGTGTTCGTAGCTCGCGGTATTGTTTCCCTTATCCCAGTGCTATTACCCATTCCTTTTCCTTTCCCCCTTCCTGGTTCCGAGCTTTTCTAGCCTTTTCCAGTCTCCCGGATTCCTGGACTCCTTGATCCTGGAACTAAACGCAACCTGGAACCAGACGAATCTCGAGCAGCGCTGTTCAAGACCAGGAGCGTTCGCAAGAAGGCAGCGATTGAAGTCACCGGCAAACATCGGACCCAGGTGAGAAGGAGGGAACTCCTTGACAATATGTCCCTTTACAACCTCCAGCTCAGTGCTAGTTTCTTCTGCCCCCTTGAGCATGGAAGAAAACGCGAGCTTCCTCATCGGCGCCACCTCTCAAAATAGATATGAGGTTCCTTGAAAAGAATAAGGATGAACTTGAAGGACTATGACGAAGGGCTGGGATGAAGGTCCAGGATGAAGGACTAAGACAAAGCAGAAGAAAGCAAGGGTGGGTCAATGATGAAGAAGAGTGGTCTCGAACAAAGGACAAGGACAAAACAGAAGGACAAGGAATGGGACAAAGGACAAAGAATGGAGCAAAAGAGATGACTAGGAAACAGGAGACTGACTTGGATAAATGACTAAGATGAAGGAGAATGGCGGAAATGAAGTAGAAGGGCTAAGACAAAGGACTAAGGAAAATAACTGGGATGAAAGAGAATAACTAGGGTGAAGGAATAAGATGAAGGGAAAGGGTGAAGAACTAGGACGAGGGACACAGGAATAGGGGAGAAGACGGGGACAAAACACTGGCACAAAGGATAAGGACTAAAATGAAGGATTAGAACAAAAGAGAAGGACTCATAGTAGGAAGAGAGACTATGGGCCTCATTACGAGGTTGCCAGTATCCTGGTGGTATTATAAGCCAGGATACTGGCAGCCTCTAACCCCATTACCAGCACTTGGTCTGCCAGAATTACCGGCAGATTACAAGTGCCGGTAAGGGTGGTAAATTCCCATTTCATGGAGTGCCGTAGGAATCCATGGTGGGATTTGCTGGTGTTACCGGCACCGGTAATATGGGTGGTGGTAATACCGGCTATTATTGCCGGTAGGGTGGCAGAATTATCTCCAGCTCTTGACAGAAGGTCATTCCGGCCACCCCACTGGCAAACTTGAAGTGTTCCGTGCAGTAGAGTGCCGGTAAATGGAATTACTGGCACATTATTACCGCACTGGCAAACTCCTTATGAGGCCTTATGACTAAGATGAGAAACTAAGACCAGGATGGGACAATAGGATGAGGGGTCCAATGATAGATTGGCTGTGACTCAGACTCCAAAAGTTCCAGGGATCTGCAGTTTTCTTTTACTTGTGACTGTGCTCAGACATGCTGGCAGGATAAAATATGGTGAGCGGCAGGACACACATTAACCACCTGCATGCCAATAACATTGCCAGTTGCCAAGCCAAACAAATATTCTGCTTCTCAACACCCTATCCCTTTTCTCTGTAGCATTCTTTTGGGCCAGGTTAATCCTAACATGCCATAATATGTGCCAAACAAACATATGGCCTAGCAGAACTCATTACTTCTCTTAAGCTTTTAACTGCCATGGGTTTTCCTCCCCAGTGCCAAGGCCTTTTTTGGTGATTTCAGTATTTCACCATGCAAAGCCTTCTAACATTTTATCCTTCATTATCCCCTTAAGTGCCAAGGACGAGCTATCTCGTCCTTGGCACTGGGGAGGTAAGCACCTGTTTGCTTAAATACCTGGTTGTGAAAACTTTAAAACTTGGAAGACATTATCAACTGTGAGGGTGCTATTTCAGAATAGTCATCCTCAGCACTTTGGACGCGGGTGAAAGTCTGGCATTGGACAGGGAAAAGTAACTGCAACATGCAGCCAAGCGGAATGTCTCGCTAGGAACTCCATGTTAGTTGGTCTGTTACCCCCTGTTAACTATTTAATAAATTGAGTTACACAAATTGTTTATGGATAGCATTGAGATTGATTCGTAGACAGTTTTATGTCTTTTTTTACCATAGATCAACCCTGATAGTACCATATCACCCAGAATTTCTTGTTTCCACCCTGAAGGATGCTGAGCATGAATAATTATTTTCACATAATGCTGACACTTATATCCTATACTAAAGTGTACCAATGATCCTGCTTTCAAAAATAGCAGACTACTGTAACTCTAGCTCATTATAAAATGTCAAATAGATGTGAAAACTCTGTTTCTCTCAGAGTACTCAAATCCTAGCCTATAGGGATCTTTTCCTTCAAGCTAGTGCGTATTTGTCTACGCATCTTGGCCCGGACATACCTCTCCTTCCCAACACCTCCAATACGGTGTCCCTCAAGGTTCGGTGCAGGGTCCTTTACTTTTCTAGATCCACACCATTCTGCTTTTCTCAATCATCAAATCTTTTGATCTTTCCTCTCATTTCTACGCAGATGATTCGCAATTTGTCTTCTCCTTCTCGACTTCTCTGATTCTCTTCATGCCTCTGTATCTTCCTGCCTTTCAGCTGTCCAATTGTGGATGCACTCCTCCTACTTTCTTCACGCCAATCCCTGTGAAACTGAGATTCTCTGCATTCCTTCTGCTTCTCACCCTCTCTCTTACATTTCTCGTCCTGTGCCCGCAATCTTGGGGTTAGTTTTGACTCATCACTATCCTTTGCCTGGCACATTTCTCTGATGGCACATACCAGTTGCTTTCATCTTTTTAACCTATGCAAAATTCACTGCTTCCTTTCTTTCCACACAGCCAAACTTCCCATTACTTCCTCTATTTTTTCCCGACCTCACTACTGCTCTGCCCTACTCCATGGTCTACCCTTCTCTCTCCTTACTCCTCTTCGTTCTGTATTTAACTCTGCTATTCGGCTTCTTTTTCTACTTCCTCCTCAATCATCTATTAGGTCATCTCTGAGTTCTGACTCTCTTTTTCCTCATGACCCTCTCTTGCCTCCTCTTTCACTTTCTTTGTATTATTTTTAAATGCTACCATGGCCTTGCCCCGCCTTATCTGCCCTTGCGTGCACTTGCGCGATCTCAGTGTCACTTGGCCTAGTAAGATCGCTGTCTCTGTCCACTCTCTGTTCCCCCTCCCTTTCCTCGTCGTTCCATGAAACACTTGTGTATAGGCGCGTTACAAATGCCACATCATATCCAATCTCGCTTCTCTGATCTCACCATATTCCCCTTGGTGCTATGTTCTTTCCCAACGCCATCATCTTCACACTACCCCTTCACCCCCCTGTGTGCGTCTTTAAAATTTTGCTCTTTTCACTTCTTGCCCCCAAATCTTGTAATGCTCTTCATCTGATATTCATGCACCCCCTCCCTTCACATTTTGCGTTCCAGTCTAAAAACACATCTTCCTTCTTCTCAATCTCTTCTTTAAACCTTCTGTTATGACTTTTTTGACTCCCATTGCTAATTGTTTATACTATTTTTGTTCTTATGTACATCGCCTTGGTGAAGGCCCTCTATATATTTTAAATAAATACAAATACATCTGGTTGTGTACATGTTTGTATCAACACTGTGGATTTTGTGGGGTTTATATGTATAGAGGGATATGTGCGTGCAGAGTTCTACATCAATGCCTCAATGTATTTTTGCTTACAAGGCTTCGTTTAAGTGTATGTTGCATTTCTTTAGATTTTACTGATTTTTCTATCATGATTACAAATATTTTGTATCAATTATGAGGTTTATATATTCTCTGTCAAAAATGTAGGTGAGATTCTGGTAACATAGGCTAGTTTGTACTGTCAATCAAAAACGGGAAAACCCCATCCGATCAATTCGCTTAAGAGCTAATGTTTAATTACTAACTATGTCGCATGAGACTTGAACATGGTATGGGGTGCTTCCTTGGTGCCCCATGTATATAAAGTCATTCAAAATGATTCAAGTCTCTAATGCGCTACGTCCCTGTTGCCGTGGTTGTGTATAAGTTACATGTAATCAAATATCCAGAATTCAGATAATAATTATAACAAATGCATTTTTACATCCAAATCAGCTTTATGAGCCGTAATATCAGAGTGAACCAGCACGGGTTTCGAGAATTGATTCTCTTCCTCAGGGCTCTCAGTATCATCACAAAGTAGTTTTTCATAAACAATCGTCACATAAATTCTGTTGAATGATGTTAGTTTTGTGACATATTTAAACCCAGTTATTTATATATTGGCAATAGCAAGTCATATGCTTGGGGATGCCAAGTGGCGGCATCAACAATAGTGCAGGTTCCTTGTGTCCAAGGCTGCTTGTTAGAACTTGGTAAGACAATGTGGTGTAGTTATGCGTGCAATGGAGCCTTTAGCATCGATAAAGGGCTGGAGAATAATTCTTGCTCTATCAGTGTTCGCTTGTTTGTCTGTAATTTATTTATTTTTTCGCATTTGTTGAGCACGCAGCAGCCCGGAGGCATCGTGGCGCTGGTTACAGACATAATCTTAGTTACAGTTACCATTGTCATTTGCATATTTTTGTTTTCAGTGCCGGCATAATGGGAGACAGCGAAAGTAGTGGGTTAGGTGAAGAGAGTGGTTTTGAGTTTTTTTCAGAATGCAAGGAGGGAGTTTTCAGCTCTGATGTCCGCAGGTAAGGAGTTCCATAGCTTGCCGGCTACGTAAGGGAAGCCGAACCCTCCAGCTCTGGCTTTGTTAATGTGGGGGGAGTGTATTTGGTTGGCATAGCGAGTCCTGACTGGTTGTGTGGAGGCAGATTTAGTTATGGTCTCAGATAGATATGATGGTTCTGTGAGAGAGAGGCATTTGTGGGTGAGAGTGAGGATTTTGAACGTGATGCATTCTTCTACTGGGAGCCAATGAGCTTCCTGTCTGGCATGGGTAATGTGGTCTCTTTTTGGGATGCTAAGTGCTGCTCTTAGTGCATTGTTCTGTGTGATTTGGAGTCGGTTCATGTTTTTTTTTGCAGATGTACCTGCCAAGAGGGCATTACAATAGTCCAGTTTGGCACCGATGGTTGCTCTGGCTATAGATAGACAATTGGGTTTGGAAAGGGATGGCTTTATTGGATTTATAAGTTTGGTAGTGTGTGCTGAGGCGGCTGAAATGGTGCTGACCTGCTTTGTCATGGATAGAGTGGAGTCTATGTAGACTCCTAGAGTCTTCACAGAGGTGGACACAGGGATGATGGTTTTGTCTGCGGTGAAGTTGGAGTACAGTATGTCAAGTTTGGCTAGGGTAGTTTTTTGACCTAGTATGATGATTTCGGTCTTCTCCCCATTGAGGCAGAGGCCATTGGCCGCCATCCAAGCTTGGATGGTGGTATAGATTGTGTGGAGTGCTTCAGCGTCTTTGTGGTATACACCAGAGAGTGGTAGGAGTACCACTGTATCGTCAGCGTAGTGGTATACGCGATACCCACGGCATCAAGCTTGTCGAAGAGAGGCTTTGTAAACAAGTTGTATAGAGTGGGAGCCGTGCAGGAGCCCTGCGGGACTCCACAGTGGATGGTAGTGGGGGCAGCGTTGGCTATGTTAGAGAAGACCTTCATGCCCCTACCCTACAGGAAGAGGTGACCCAAAGTACTGCTTCTTGGGAAAACTTAGCTGATTGAGTGAGGTGAGAGTCTTGTGGTCCATCAGATTGAAAACAGCCGAGAGGTTTAAGAGTAACAAGAGGGCCGGCTTTCCTTCATCCATAATTTGGGTGATCCGTTTTTTTAGGTCTACTAGTGCAGTTTCAGTACTGTGTCATTTGCGGAAACTGGATTGTCTAGTCCCGAGGATGGAATGGGCTTCAAGGAATTATTGGATTTGGCAGTGAGCAGCTTTATCCAAGATCTTGAGGAGGAAAGGCACAGTGGTTATCGGGCGGCAGTTGTCCGGTTGGGTGGGGTCTAGAGTGGGCTTTTTCAGGAGGGGGCGTGCCCACACCTCTTTGAGGCTGGCGGGGATAATGCCGGTTCTGAATGAGGCATTAATGAAGGCTGTCAGTAGTGGAGCCAGGCTGTCGGCACAGTCCTTGATGAGCTTCGGGGGACAGATGTTCCCTTTACACATTGAGGGTTTTAAGTTTTTAAGGATGTTGATGACTTCAAGTTCAGTGATGTCTCTAAAAGAGAAAAGGGGTTTAGTGGGTGGAGGAGTGGAATGTGACTGTTTGGCCCCTGTATGACGAGGTAGTGCATTGTGAAGGTCCTGAATTTATTTTTGCATGGCTGCTTGAATGCTCGCATACCAAGCTTCATCTTTGATGATCTCGTCTGGGGTGTTAGTGGTGGAGGTAAGTACCTTAAATATGGCAAAGATTTCCTTAGATTGTGAGTTTGCATTAGAGATTCGAGTGTTGAAAGCCTTAGCTTTGGCTTTGGTGATGGCATCTTTATATTGGTGGGAGATTAGGTTAAAGTCTTTCTTGGTGTTGTCGCTAGAGTTGGATTGCCAGTTTTTTAATGCTCTTGCGGGAGCGCATGGATTGTAGTTCAGCCGTGAACCAGGAGTTTGAGTGCAGGGTCTTTTTTCTTTTTTAATTTTCTAGTGGCGCTATGGCAGTGATAGCATTGGAGAGAGTATCTTTGTAGATGTGCGCTAGAGTGTTGGGATCATTCAAGAAGGGGTGAGCTAGAGCTGGTATGGTAAGGTAAGGTTGTAGATTGGCTACAGTGAGTTTTTTGGAGCTTCTCACTTGTGAAGGGGGGGCGGGTGAGAGCTTTTTAGAACTAGAGGTGCTGGGCAGGGTGAATTCAATACAATTGTGGTCGGTCCATGGCAACGCTGTGTTTGAAGTGATAGTAGTGAGACAGTTGTGGTCTGCGACCCAGTCAAGGGTGCGGCCTTTGTTATGTGTGGGGGTGGAGATTTTTTTAGAGAATCCTAGATCATTAAGTTCTTTGGCGAAGGTGGTGGCAGCTTTGTCCTTGGGATCGTTAAGTCCTAGGTTCAGGTCTCCAAGAAGGAGAGTCTTGGTAGAACCTCTGATATTGTTGCTATGTAGGTGGGTGAGGTGTCCCTGGAAGTCTGATGGGAGGTCAGGGGGGTGATATAGCGTGTCAATGTTGACAGTGCTATTAGGGGACAATGTCAGCTTTACAGAGAGTATGTCAGAGTTGCTCAGCCATGGGTACTCAGAGCGTTTCTTTGAAAATGAGAGCTACTCCTCCTCCTAGGCGAGCTGTTCTGTCTTGTCTGAGAATGGCATGGCCTGCTGGGAGTGCAAGGGCGATGGCAGGGCCGGATGCCCCATGCAGCCATGTTTCAGTGATGGCTAGTAGGTCAGTAGGTCAATGTTGTAATTGGTTAGGAGATCATGTATTTCGAGGGCGTGGGCGTGAGTGATCTAACGTTAAGGAGGGCACATTTAATGTGTGATGGAGGTATGGTTGTAGATTTGGTAGTAGTGTGGATTCTGGGTGTGCAGGGAATGGTGGGTGGCTTAGCGAGGCGGTGTGATTGGAGGGGGCTGGGTGTGCGATTGGGTGTGAGAGGGTGTTCGAGGTGCGAGGTGTATTTGCATGTGAAGCGGGAGCCTAAGCGGAGATTTCGAGAATTAGTGGATGAAGGAACGCAAGTATGTTCTGGTGGATGAGTTTGTGCTCTAAGTCTGGTGCGTCTGCTCGTAGTAGCAGTGGGGCTCGGCATTAGATATGCGCTGGTTGGTGTGAGAAGAGGGGTTTTTGAGTGGTGGTGTGGTTGGGCAGAGTGGTATATTGGGGAGGATTATGGGTGGTACAGTGCCGTGATTCTGTGCTAGCGGAGTTGGAAAGTGTTTCAGTATGATCCAGTATAGTGAGAGTCTGAGGGCCAACACTATGGTAGTGGTGGGATGGTAGCGGCTAAGGAATTTGTAGAAGACCTTGCTAGTGGTTGTGGCCTACATAGTGTGTGTGAGGTCTAGTGAGAGGAGGGCGGTGCGCATAGGGTACACCGGTAGTGAGTGATACCAAGGTCAGGGGTGTATGCAGCAGTAAGGGTTATTGGCATATTGTGGTGCGTCGGCAGTTGGGGAGGAAGGTGGTATGGCACAATAAGGTATATGTTCAAATAGTCACGGTGCAGGACCCTGTCCTCAGGTATATAGCAGTGAGTCAGTCACAGGGCACAGTGCGAGCAATCAGGGGGCATAGGCACTAGTGATGGTATAATATCCAATGCACAAGTTTGGAACGTGAGGTGGATTTCCTCTTTCCATGTCAAGAATCAAGAGTTCACAGCTCACCCTCCTGATAACGTGGATCCGATTACGGGACAGTGCTGATAACCTCTGTCTTGCCGTCAATCGCAGTTATTTGGTTGTTCTGTGGTTCTTTCTTTTTTGACTGTTATTTAGAGTCTTGAGTTATGGCAGTTGTCTGAGCAACTACGCTGCTGTGATGTCACCTGCTTACTGAGCGGCACCCTGCAACGCACAATGCAAGGGCAGTCATGTCCCGTTTTGAGAGTTATCTAAGTTTTTGAGAGCCAGGATATGTTCTGAAACTCTTTAATACAGGTTACAATGGGGGTAATTTGGGGAGCAACCATGAGGGTACTCTTGCGTTTTGCAAACACACTATGGGCTTCATTTTAAGTTGGACAGTATTACCTCTGGTAAATGTGATAACATGAACTCTCTGCAGTCCTAAGAGCTGTTGGCAAGTTGAAGTTAGTCCCCATGTTGGAGTTCCACAAGCTATGAGTTGAAATGTCCACCATTGCAGTAGAACTGCAGAGAAACGGCCTGTTTTACCATTACCGCACAACTTGTAATGTGGTCATGTAGGGTGGATATGGCTTCAGGTTAGAGGGTAAGTTCGGCCGAGCCCTGCAGAAGATCACAGTGACTTTCGGTGCACATTTCCACAGACTAGACCAATCTTTCTCTGAATCCCACAGCTGCGGACAGAGAAAAGAGCTGAGGTATGGGGAGGATGTGGGATCTTTAGAGGGACGTCTGGCTGCCATCCACATGACCTAGGCGACCGTGCCATTCTAGCTCTTTTGCTGTTCTAGTTCATTAGTACCCGGTGAGGGACAATCAGATTGATACAGACGATCCTCGCTGAGTCGTTACCTGGCCGGAAAAGACTTGCCTGAGACGCTCTATTTGGAGTGCTGAGTCCAACAGAGTTCTTTTCCTTTTCTCCTTGGCCAATCGGCTTAGAGGAAGGAGGAATATTGACCATTAAAACTCTGGGCACTATGGCGAATTCTGCAAGACTAGCTACAGCTACTATCTACATGCATTTTCTCATTAAGAAACGAGTGCAGGCAGCAAACATTGCTGAAAAAGATCCTTTGGGAAGGCATACAGAGTTCAGCAACCTATAACACTTTGGGCGCTTCGAGCACATGTGTGTACAGTGGCATAGGCTAGAAAGTATAATAGTTTCACCCTCTTGTATTGTAGTAGAACTTGATAAAGCGCGAACATATACGCAACAAAGAAACATTGGACGAACTGAGAGTTCTGCTGGGGTTGTATGCTATCAGTTTAGATTGTAGGAACTCTGCAACTCTTGGGCTTTATAAAATGAGTTCCCCACCATTCCTTTTCTTAGACTGCTTCCCTCTCGTTGCCTGCGGCCTTAGGCCAACCCAGAGGGATGTCGCGCACTGTGCAAATCCATAGCGCCTTCGATGAAAGGTGTAGACATGAAACGATAGGCAAAAGAACCGACGCGTCCAACGGAAGCGTCAAAAGACAGTTGTGCTTGAGTGCACTTCATGGCGCAAGCACTGGGCTGTTCTTCCCCAGGTCTTCCATTTTGCAAAGTGTTGCTTTCCGAAAGCCGTAGCTCTAATTAACTGCAGTTGAAGAAAATCATCAGAAGCACCTGGCGCCAGTGGGTTGAAATGTCTCTGTGAGATGTTTATGAGGAAAGTAAAGGAAAGGCTCATTGGAGGAAAAAAACGCACATTTGGATTAGAGAATGAAAGTCCAGTGCTGCAGGGCTCTTTCTGGAAGCAATGGATTGCATTAGCCAATAAAGATGTCAAGGTCTGCAACATGTGTTAGTGCAGCTAAGAAGAAAAGCCAGAGACACCTTTCCCAGAAAAAGAGAGAGATTTTGGATATACTTCCTGAAAGCCTGCCACCTTTTGGCATGAATGAAGATATGGACACTAGCATCCATGTGTGCTGTAGAAAATCACAGTAGTTGATAATTAAACGACTGGTAAAGCTTTCTTTCTTATCTAATTTGTATCGCTTCATTATTCTAGTGTTTCCTTTTTAAGGTTTATCGACATTTCTTTTTATCAGCAACTGTTCATTCAGTTATTTAAAAAAAAATATGTTTGAAGATTATAGGAGTCCAAAAGAACACTGAATAAACCCTATGAACCCTGGTTTCAACAAGCAGTCTTCTGTGCTTCCGACCCAGCCTATCTGGCAATCATCGGTTCATAGACACTTCTACTGTTCTAAGCCACTTATCCCCTCCTCCGCACCCCACCCGTGGCCCAGAGCCAATTTATATTCATCACCCTGACATCCCTGCCAGAAGCCTGATCACCTGCAGGCTCGGGTCTAGCTCCTGCAACTGCGTCCCCTGAAGGAAGGGATCCAGAACTAGGTTATATGAACATAGGCCTGATGAACACCTGAGGGCCACGAAACACTCCCTAGAAGAACTCGACCCAACCAGTGGAGACAAGCGCCTGACCCTGTTTATAATACCTCTACCAGAAAACACAGTACTGACAGTCCAAAAGAGGAGGCAGACATGCCAGGGTCGATTACAAAGGGATCCCATGCAGGGAGATCACTGGCCCAAGCACCAGGCCACCATGCTGGGTGACCACTGGACTTCCATCACCAAGAATGACAGACAGTCTCTAGGTTTAGTGGGTAAATAGATCGATCATTCTGCAACAGAGGGTACTGCCTATGTTTGCACTTTCATGCAAAATGCTGCCCTCTGTTTGCAACTTTCCAGATTTATGCTAGGTGGGGCAACAAATAATGTGTTCAATTAGGCGTAGTCGAGTGTACACTTAATAAGCCAAGAGTGGAAATGCCACCTGCTATGCATGCCGGCAGGCAGCTTTTACAATAGATTCCTATGAAATTCGCCTGATTTTAGCAGGTGCTGAAAACAGGTGTATTCTATGGGACTCCGTTGGTTTTACACCAGCATGACACTGTCACGTTGGCGCAAGATCGTGTCATTTTTTTTAGAAGGAATGGGTAAGCAAGGCGGACCCAGTCGTGTCCATTCATGGACATGCCATGCCCAAAAAGCAGCAACATCTGTGCTGACCGGCAGTAGAGCTGGTGCTGAGGCAGGGGACAGGGAGACACCTATGCATGTGGTTCTGCGGAGTAGGAGGAAGGGGTACCTTACAGCAAACATGAAGACGTGTGCGCCGGCCGGGTTTCTAGAGTCAGTCAGGCATGAGTATTTCCTTCTCACTGTTCCTCCTTCCCCTTGCGCTTCCTCCCGTTTCCGCTCATTCCAACTCCTTGCACCTCTACATTGGAACTCGCTCCCTCTTACAATCCGCTCTACCACAACCTTCACCTCATTTCGCACTTCCCTTAAATCCCTCCTCCTCCATTCTCCTCCTTGAAAACTCCTCCTCTGCCCTCTTCTTTTCCCCCCACCCCCTCTTCTTACCTTCATCTGATTCCTCTCTCCCCCCTCCTACTCCTCTCTTTCCCCTTCCATTCTCCCTCGCCCTGTCCATCTCCTACTCCCCCCACCTCTTCCCTCTCCCCTTTACACCCCCCACCTAAGTTAATTGCTCTTTGCACTGTTTTGTTGAATGATTCATGATGTAAATTTTGCTCTCATTGTTAAATGTTGTTGTTATGTTGCATTTTGTTGTTCCACTGTACAGCGCCTTGGTATAAAGCGCTATATAAATAAATCAACCAATCAATCAATCAATGAGTAGCTGCCCGCCTGAGATCATAACTTGCCCCCATGCCAACATCATCAATTCCAGTCAGGTGGCACCAGGCCTGTGCTGGTTTTGGAGGTGACGGCGGGGAAACCCTAGAGGAGGTGCCCAGATAACCTGGCAGCATCCTTCTTCCTCCCCCCTGGATAAGGAGGAGGGGTTGGGTGGAGGCTTGTGAAAACTGGGGCTGCTGCACGGCAAGAATGAAAGGAGGCAGGAAGCCCGCCAAACAGGAGAGGAAGATGGCGAAACGGCAACAAAAGAAAGGGGCACGGCCAGGGGCATGAGAGGGGCTCAGCCAGAAGGCTGCAGCATCTGTGCCCCACCAACACTGGAAGAACGATTACGGGAGCTATTTTTTCGCTTTAGGGTGATTTTCCCGAATAAAAATGGTCGCAATGACCGAAAATTCTAAAAATGCTACCATGAAAGGTTCGAACACCAAAAGTTCGAACCTTTGGTGGTAGCATTGTAAAAATAAAACCAGGGGCTGCGGGGGTGTCCCCTGCATCGCCCCGCTCACTATACTTTATGGTATAGTGAGTGGGGGCTGCGGGGGACACCCCCGCAGCCTTCCGTAAAAAAAAAAGAAAAGAAAAGGACCCTGCGGCGCCGGTTCCCGATCACAGAAGTGAAAGGGAACTAGCACTGCAGGAACCCAGCATGAAGATGAAGGTAAGTGGGGTTTGTTTATGTTGGGGGTGTGCTGAGGGTGTGGGTGGGGGGGTGTTATGGGTGTGTTGTGCGTGTGGGTGTGAGAATGTATGTGTGTTCGCATGAGAAAGGTGCAAACTTTTGGTAGTTCGCACCTTTCTCATGCGAACGTTTTGCCGCGGGCAAATCACTTGGATTCGTTTTTTCTGGAAGGAAGTCGCTGCAGCCACGCGAAAGCCAGCATCTAGCAGGACCAGAACCGGAGGTTGCGAACCACTCGTCGGGGTGTGCACATCAGAGGACTGAAACCACCGAAACAGAGTAACCCAGGATGAAGGAGGTATTCAGGAGGACTTTATGAAACAGTTTCGGCAGTGCGTATGCCGAGTAAGGCTGCTGCCTATGAAGAGGTCGCCCAGTGCAGGAGCGTGGAGAAGTAGTGCGAGACAGTGTGTGTGCCAATCGGGCCGCTGCCGTGGAGAACAACACCCTGCACATACTCGTCGGGTGAGTGCTGATGGTGGGACCGGAGTCAGCAGTGCATGTGCCATCAAAGGCTGCTGCCAGAAGGGAGCAAGAAACAGACTCAGGCGTATGGTTGTCGGACTGTGGCTTCGCAGAGGCTTTGCCGATGAGCACAAGAGCATACGGGCCGCGGCGGTGATTGTCTTGAATCATTGATGGGCAGCGGCAAAGTCTGAAGAGTAAGCGTGGGCCGCAGTGGAGATTGCTTTTTCTCCTAGTAATATACAGTGGCAAGGCTAAGCAGTGAGCGGGGTGTGGCAGGGAGATCGTTATTTCAATTTAAAGTGCAGTGGCACGGTGGGTGAGTGAGTGGACCGCAGCAGTGATTGCCTTGGGATATTTAAAGGAGTGGTTCGGCCAAAAAAATTTATTGCAAAAAAAGATGGGCAATAATAAAAAAAATCGATTGCCACTTTTTTTTTTTAAGCCCCTATGTAAAATTTTGAGAAAATGAAGCTCAAAATTTTAAAAAGGAAGCACATGGGCGCATCCATTTTGTGAAATGGATGTCCGCCTGTGCTTGCTTTTGCAGCACTAATGAAGGAAAAGCCAGCCAGCTGTAGTAAACAAAAGCTACCACTGGGTGGCTTTTCTTTCATTGGTGCCGGGACTCGGAGGACGCAGACCGGAGACTACAGGCAGAAAAGCTGCAGCTGCATCTCGGTAAGTACTATTTATTTTAAAAAAAGAAGCACTAGCTGCTTTTTTTTCTACGTTTTTCCGGGCTGGAGGAGCCCGGAAAAATTAGAAATAAAACCGCAGCGTTATTGTGTTTGAAAACGCTGCGGTTTTTCTTTCCAAGTTTCTTAGGCTCCTCCGGCTCGGAGGAGCCTGAGAAACTTGGAAAGAAAAAACCACAGTGTTTTCAAACACAACCGGGTTGTGTTTCAGCCTAAAGCTGCTTTCCCATTTGGGGCTTTCGGTCTCCCCGTGGGGAACAGTTATATTTCTGCAAATAATTCGACATGTTCATAACCTCATTTCCCATCTGTCTACCAATTTTCCTCTTAGTCCCATTTATGCATCTGCCAGAAACGAGTCTTTACTGGCCATTTCAGTCCACAAAGTGCTAGGAAAATGTACTTATTTTCTTAACATCCACCTGGAAATTGAATGGAAAAATAGCATTAAACAAAAACAAAAAAAATCTTATTCTAAGTGCGGGGAAAATTCCTAAAGTGAATCACTATTTTAATGTCAATTTGGAGAATCCATCACATATGGGGGCAGTGTTTCATTCCCCACAGCAAACTGTCTCTCTCTGGCTCGGCATGCAACAAAAAACTTTTATTGCCCCTTTGAAGTTTGTCAGTTGGTCCTTCAGAGTGGGTGCTGGAGAAACTCGCACTTCTTGGTCAAGCATTAGCCCCACTGGCTTTCTTTGTCCCCTCTGCTAGTACTGCCTTTTAGTCTGGCAGAACAGGTAATTATCACACCCTCAGCCACCTCAAATGTCATTGCGGAATATTTCACTTATAAGTGTGACTTCCAGGGGGAGGCAAGACTTTCAATTGAGTGTTTCCTGCCTGAGCCAAACTGGTTTTACTGGTATTGCTGAGCCTCTTCCAAATTGATTGAAGGCTTGTGTGGGGAAAACATAATATGCATGGCTTTGTCATCCCCCCACCCCCAACATATTCATTGACAATTCTGTGCAAGCAACGCTACCCTTTCACGGTGGCCTTTAAAAGTGATTTTCCTTTTTCCTCTTTTATACTTGTGGAAGCCGTATTTCATCCAGTGTATGGAATGTGGTTCTGTAAGTCAGGGGATTCTGTTGATTTATCCTTCTTGAATGGGTTTGCATTTGTAGTTAATCCATAGACACGTAGGGGTAGACCCTCTGCACAAGTTTCTTTTGATTTGACACAGAAGGAAAAACTAAGCCGTTTTTCATTCATTTGTAATGTTTCAGAGTTCTGCCGTTCACATGAAAGGGAACACAAAAGCTGTATCGGGTTGCAATGTGAAATCCTTGCCCCTTGTGTGAATGAACAGTAAAACAAGGCTGTTTTCAGCTGTATTGCCTAACTTTTTGGCATTCAGATGGAATAAAGCACGCAGGGGTGTTTTTCAATGCAGCGCATAACTTTGTGGTATTTCAGATGAAAGAAGAAAAAAAAACAAACGCAGGGCCGTCTTGAATGCAGTGCACAACTTTGGTATTCAGATGAGAGAACAGCAAATGTAGAGCTGTTTTTCAATGCAACACATAACTTGGTGGTTCAGATCAAAGTAAAGTAAACGCAGGGCCATTCTACAATGCAGTGTTCAACTGCTTGCCACACATGTGCCAGGGAACAAAGCACAGCCGTTTTTGGTGAAAGGTTCAAATGCTTGCCAACATTTGTGCCAGGGAAGCAGAGCACAGGTGTTTTCGTGGCAATGTTTAAATGCGGTTTTGAGGTGAAGGGGATTTCTGCTTAGGGCCTTAAATGCACCCCACATGATGTAGTGCTTGCATGCATGGGGTAATGGGGTTAATGAACATATTCTGGGCCTCATCAAGACTTTGGCGATAACCCTTAAATCCGGCGGTCGCGGTATTACCGCCGGATTTAAGGGTCCGCCAAATGAGGACTTTGGCGGATTTCGCCCCAGCTCTTGGCTGGGGGGAAATCTGCCGGAAATTCACGCTATTACCGGCGGCGGGAAATCTGCCGGCGGTAAGAGTGCGAATTTTCCCCATTGAGCCCAAAGGGGAATGGGGCATTCCCGAATGGGCTCAATGGGGAATTACATTACCGCCGAACTCGTGATCCGGCGCTATTAGCGCCGGGGAGTTTGGCGGTAGGGCTAATACTGCCGGTGGTAATACCGCTGGCGTTACCGCCAAAGTCGTGATCAGGCAGTGTGGAAATGTTAATGCTTTTCACCAAGTGAAGGAATGCGGAATATGTTCACCAGTAGGGTGATGCTCAGAGAGCAGTGGTTATTGGGCCAGAAAGGGCTGTTAGGGGTGGTACACAGGGGCAAGCGGGTAGCGCACCCGGGGTACTGCCACACAGGGTAGTCACGCAGCTACAACAGGTGACCACAATGGCGTACACCAGTCAGGGACAAGGTGAGATGTCTGGGAATTGTACCACCTATGGGAGAGGGATGCCAGGGTTCGCACCAGTGCGGGCAAAAGGAAATGCATTAGTGTGGCTTATCCTATGGTGCACAAGGAGAGGATTTGGCAATGGAATTTATTGATATTTTCACCTTGCTTGATATGGAGCAAACAGGTCTAGAAATGCGCCAAAGAAGGAGGAGACCATTCACATCTTGTTAGCAGGTTTCAGAATGCTGGCATCCATTATGGTAGAAAAGTTCCCAGAGGATGCGGGGGTGCTATTTACCTATGAGCAATACATCCGTACCGCTTATTTAACTTATGATGGAGAGGCGTGGTTAAAAGGCGAGAGGGGTTTTCATTTAAAAATGCAGATTTGGGCAGCTATGTCATGGGATGAAGTGGATGTGACAGGTTACATTGAAAAGATAATAGCAGCAAAAGAAATGGGGGAAGGGCCCAGGTGGAGAGGCCTTACTATAAGAAAGAGAAATGGATTATGGGGACAGGAGGAGGGTATCCTTTTGCGGGCGCTCCTCCTGGAATAGTGGACCCAGCTATCAGCAGGAGGAGCAAGCGACATGCTGGAAATTTTAACAAGGCTATTGCCTCTTCAGATGAATTTGTAAATTCAAGCATGCATGCACCAAATATTCAGGGAGTCATAGCACAATATCATGTGATGCGGGAAAAAAGAGAGCGAGCACCAAGCCAAAAGTGAATGCAAAGCGAAATTGACACCTCACTGCCTACGCCCATACTCCTTGCTAAAATTATGCTAATTTGGGAGGGATTTAGGGGGGTTGTAGATTCATACACTGGGCCAATAGGGAGCATGGTGGCTGACAACCTGAAGTCTGTGCTAAAAATGACGGAGGTAGTGAAGCAGAACATTGCAAAGGAAGTTAGTCTAGGAAGGGTGGCCGGTCCTTTCACTACACCTCCTTTCAATAATTTTAGGGTATCACCCTTGGGGTTGATGCCCATGAAAGAGGTACGGCAGTTTCCACTCATCCAACACCTATCCTTCCCTGAGGGGCAATCAGTGAATGATGGCATAGCAGAAGGAAACTGTAGGGTGAATTACACCTCCTCCGAGGATGCAACAGAGTTGGGGGAGGCCATGGAGAGATGGGGCACTAATAGGGAAAGCAGACATTGAATCAGCCTTCAGGTTCTTACCAATCAACGAGGGAGGCTACAACCTGTTGGGCTTCAAAGTCAATGGCCTGTATTGTTATGACAAATGCTTGCCCATGGGTTGCTCAATTTCCTGTGCATACTTCTAAATATTTAGCCCGTTTTTGGAATACGCACTAAAACAAAGCGCTGGGGATGGGAACGTGATGCATTATTTGGAGGACTTCTTGTTCATCGGTAGGAAAGGGACAGACAAAAGTGGCACGTTAATGGACAAGTTTAAGGCATTGGCACATGACCTGGGGGTTCCCTTAGCGAAAGGAAAGGCAGTTGGCCCTCTCGCAAGGCTAACATTCTTGGGAACTGAGATTGATTCAGAGGAAGGAATAACAAGGCTGCCAAGAGACAAAGTGGAGAACCTAAAGGACACTATCACGGAATTGAGGGGCAGGAACAAGGCCACATTGAGGGAGCTAAAATCATTGGCAAGGAGATTGAATTTCGCCGGTAGGGTGATCCCAGCGGGCAGGGTGTTGGCCAGGAGCATTGAGCTAAAGACAGTGGGGCTGCAGCATGCATCCCAACATGTGTGCTTGGGTTCTGAAGTAAAGGAGGACCTGAAGATGTGGGATGGTTTCCTGGATAAGTACAATGGGGTTCTACTATGGAGGGACCAGGGGGCAAGTAGTGAGAGCATGAGGCTTTTTACAGATGCATCAGGCACCCACGGGTTTGGTGCAATACTGGAGAATGAGTGGTGTGGTCACACTTGGCCGGCAGCATGGCATGAAGAGGGCGTAACCCGAGACATCACACTGCTGGAGTTGTTCCCGATCCTAGAGGCATTCAGGATATGGGAGGAGTCACTGGCCAATAAAGGGTGATTTTGTGGTTAGATAATTTAGCAGTGGTACAGATCATAAATCAAGGGACATCTAGCAACTCAAAGGTGCTGAGGTTGCTCAGGGAGCTGGCAACGAGCGTGCTCACGTTAAATTCCAAAGTGAGAGCGAGACACACACCGGGAGTAAAGAACGTAGCAGCTGACTCTCTCTTGTTTACAGTGGGGAAGAATTTTGGGAGAACAGACCAGAGGCAAACAAGAGATTGACCCCATTCAAGGGCCAATGGTGGGGCATGATTGGGAAACTTTGAGCACACTGATCCCCACAGCATTGGCGCCAGGCACACGAAGGCGATACAAAGCGATTCCTGACTTTCAAGGAGGAATTCCTGGCAGCACATCAGGGGGGATCGCCAGTGCGCGCTTTTATCGTGTGGTGCCTGGCAGACTCAAAAAACCAGAGCCTGGGTAGCTTACCACCTAACAGCAATAGCCCACTACCACAAACTGGGAGGCATGCCGGACCCCACTATGGAGCATTACTTCACGATTGCTATGAAGGTTTGGACTAAATGCACAGAGAGGAAAGCTCATCCCAGGAGCCCCATAGACATTTTGAAACTTCACTCATTGATAGGAATGCTGCCAAAGACATGGCAGAGCGAATGGGAAGTGGTACTGTTCAAGGCAGCATTCACCTTGGCCTTCTTTGGGGCATTCAGAGTAAGCAAGTTGGTCCCAGAGAATAAGGAGGGCCGGGGTGCAGGGTTTTTGAGGCTGGAAGATGTAATGATTGTTAGGCAATGTTTGTATGCAGTACCCTATGGGGACACTACACACAACTATGACTACAGGTGTAAGCAAACCAACCTTTGGTATAAGTCTGTACTACCCAGTTTTGGTAGCTTGTTGAGCAGCCAGGCTTATCTCAAGAGGAGAATGTGAGCAGTAATGATGTTACACAGAGGTTTACAATCCCAGTTGTTCAAATAAACTCTTATACTCAAGGTTTTTTGGATACGTATTAATTTATTTATCAGTCAGTTATAAAACATTCATTAGAAGGAGGCAATCATATAATAACACACACATATACTTCAGTACTTTTCAAGAGGAGTAAAAGGTAAAGGTTATCAGAACTTGAAAGACTACACAAGATAGTGCAAATACTTTGAGTTCACCAGAAGACTCAATTCAATTCAAAAGGCTAGGTCAAAGTCAATAGGCTAAAGTCTTAGATAGGTTAAAGCGGTTCTGGTAATTAAAAGAAAAAGTCTGTGCACAAGTTCTTGGAAGTCGTTTGTAAAAAGAAGAATCTTATGTTGGGTCACAAGCTGATTAGGCCTGTGAGTTGCAAAAGTTTCAAGCACTTTCGCCATGAGATGTAAGTTCTCTCAGTCTTGTTTTACAGTACCTTACAATGAAGAAAAAGATGGAGCTGATGACTTCTGTTCCCGGCAGATCTTGCTGTTTCTGGGCCTCATTCTTGGGGATAAGAGGGAGGACGTCGGGGGACTCCTGCACTGCACTGGGACGGTCAAAAGCTTGAAACTGGCAAACTTCAATTGCAGTGGCTGTTTCGCTTTTCAGCTACCGCACTGGTAACAACGCTGGTCCTGGCTGTCAAGGTGGACTGTCCTTGCTTCTGAGGTCCCACACTCAGCTGAGGGGGGTCAATTCCGGTCGGTCCGATGTTGTGGGAGTCCGGAGGATCTTCCAAATGCTTTTGGGCATCTTACAAGTCACGCACACAATCTGGTGTCCCTCTCCCTGGTTCTACGGTTTCCTGCAGCACTCTGAGGAAATGCAACCAGCTCCAAGATGGGTGTCCAGGTGGCTTACTTGGGAGTTGATCGGTCCTACCAACTCAAAGAGAGAAGTCGTCCCTTGCAGGGCTTCTCTGTCGATGCAAACTTGATGATTCAGACCTGCAGCAAGGATTCACCGGGCAAACCAATGGTCCAGGAGTTGCAGCAGCCGTCCTCTTCAAGCTCTTCTTCGGTTCCTTAGTCCAGTGGTCGACTTTGCCTTCCAAGCCAAAAGACTCGCCTTTTATTCAGTTCTCTCCCATTCATTCCAGCCTAGCTGCCACTCACCCAGCAGGGTGGCTGTCCTTGCCGGACATTCAGCCAGCCAATCATCACACAGTGCATTTGGGTCTCCTAGGAGACTAAGCACAGGGAGTTTTGGGCACCTCCCCCACTTTCTGCCTACCCCAGAGACTCTGGAGTCAGAGGTGGGTTTCACTCCTGAAACCCGCCAAAGGCGAATGAAGAAAGAGACCAAACCTGGTTTGGCACACAGAGAAAAACTCTAGAAGGACCTTTCCACAAAGACATGGTGAAAAAGAAGACCGGGAACCATTTTAGCAACGATGGCTGGGCGCCATCTTGAAAAACATGGCTCCCGCGGTTTAACTTTACCGGAGCTACGAATAGTTTGTGGTCAGAAAAAAAATCATGGTAGTTCGTTGTAAAACCACTGCCACCAGCCATTCTGAGAGGAAAGGGTAACGTTTGACTGTTACATGAGCATCTAGACACAGGGGATACTAGGTAACACCTCCAGCACTCTATAGGAAGATAGGTTGTTCTGGATCTAGAAATGTACAGGACTAAGTGAAGTCAATTTCACTCCACTGTTCTAGGAAATAGTAATTTATCCCAGATAAGGTGTTAAACCTTGGGAAAGCCTGAAAGGCATCCCTGTGTCACTGCACTGAGGGTGCTGTGTGACACAAATGAAAAAGATGATGCCTATGGAGTTGGTTAGACTCCGTAACCAAAGGAAACACACAGGTAAAACACATGTCAAAATACATGAGAGAGTGGGAAAAAAGGGTCACACTCTCTCAGGTAAAACAAATCAAGTCCTCAAAATCCAGCAAAGTTGCTGGGGGTCTCTAAGGTAGAGGGAATTAGCAGTTTTTTGAGAATTCGCCCCAACAATGATGGCAGAGGATCGGGCTCAGATTCACCTTGAAAGGTCTAAGACGGATCAAAAAGGGAAGGGGAGAACAATCACACTCTACGGCATTAGGGAAAGCCCAGTCTGTCCGGTAGCCGATCTAGCCGCATAACTACAATTAAGACAGCCTGCTGGACGGGACAGCCCTGAGCAGGTATCAGTTCAAGAGCGTGATGGGTATGTCGTTAAAGGGCATGGGAGTTACAGAAGGGGGTTTTGGGACTGATTCATTCAGAATTGGCGCAGCCACATTAGCAGCAGGGCTGGGCCTGAGGCCAGAAGCGAATATGAAAATAGGGGGGATGGAAGTCTAGCTGTTTCAAGAGATATATAAGACTGGACATAATGTGATGTTAATATGACACGTTCTCATCTCCTCTCAAAAACAGCAGCTCAAAGGAGCAAGCGGTCAGTTTGCGTGGTGGGTCATTCTTTTTTGACAAGGGCCAAGGATAAATGGACACCAGAGAGGGAGAGGATGACGGCTAGCGAGTTCCGGAATTGCTGGCCTGTGGTGCCCGGGATGAGCTGGGGGCAGCTCGAAGGGCATGTGCATAGGCTGTTGAGTAGACATCCCAGGCCTGACGTACTAATGATTCATCCAGGTGGAAACAACCTTAGAAACCCGGGCAGCGGGGCACTAATGAGGGTAATGATGGACACTCTGCAGAAATTGGCCTCCCGTTTGGGAGACACTGAGATCATCTGGTCCGAGGTTATACCAGGGCAAAAGTGGAGAGGAGCCGAATGTCATTCGGCCGTGGAAAAATCAAGGAGGGAGTTGAATGGTGCAATGGCCAAGTTCTGCAGGGGCAGAGGTTTCACTCAGGTCAGGCACGGTTTGATCAACCTAAAGTTGCCGGAGTACTACGTAAAGGATGGAGTACACTTGTCTATGGCGGGCATGGAATTGTTTTTTCGGAACTTGTGCCCAAAGCTGCTGGAGTCATGAGCACAGATGGGGGGAGCCACAGATAGGCGTGGACCCATCCGTGGCAGTGTTTTAGCGACCAGTGACACTGTAGGTACTACAAATGAGCCGTGGGAAGCGGGAGGTGTTTCCGCTCCTCTTGCAATCAGAGCTCCTCTGAGGCCTAGACATGGGCGTAGGACATGGGGGCATAGGGTGGACAACTGCCCCCACAATTTTAAGTGGGGGTGGATATAATGGAATTCATCCTCCCAGAAAATGTAAGTGTTGTCATGCACAGTGCAGTGGTGGGGGGCTATGTTGCACTCTCTCATTACCAAATGAACTTTTTCATAAACTCTATCTGATGTAATGATTCAAATAAAGATTTTATGCAAAGTTTTAAATGGTCATCCTTTTTTTCAAGCAGACGGAGGAATAGTTGTCTAGGTGGGGGGACACCGTGTTGGGGTGCATTGAAATGGTGTTAGGGAGGTGTTTATGTGGGATGTGCTCAGTGTGAAAGGAATGAGACAGTGGGGGCTGAACCCGGAAAAGAGTTAATGAGCGGAGGAACACAATAAATAAATAAATTAATAAAAGCAAAGTCCCCAAGGTGTCCCCTGTCCCCCGCACCCAGATTTTATGTGTCTCCTATGCCCCTGTGCCTAGAGGCAAGGGGGTTGGAGGTATCAAAGAGGGCTTGGCTTCCCCCGGTAAGAACGGCACTCCTCCAGCCCAGGATCACCTGCAAGGGCAGGTCGGGGCACAGACCATAATGGTCGGGGGGATCTTTGGCCTAGAGTGGACTTGGGTGGAAAAATGGGGGAAGCAATGTTTTGGAGATGGAGCAGTCGGCTGGTCACGCACCTGGAGAACAATTTCCCAAAGTTCGGTTTTGCAGCGATGGCAAACATGTAGTGTTTGATAATGTTGGGATAATAAACCTGCAGCCTTTTATGGCAACAAAAGTACAAATGTCTCCAGCTGCCCTTTTTCCGAAAAGGGGTAGGTAAGGGTAGCGAATGGAAAGAGCAATGATATTGGTATAGCTATGGACAAGGGCCCAGGTTATAACCTTCCATTCTGCAACTTGCAGGACGAGGTTTATAACGGGGAAATCCAGCACTACAAGTCCCAGAAAGCACTGGACTCGTGTCTCCCGAATGCAATAGATAATGTTAGCGTGTATGGCATCCTGCGTACAGGGCTGTAAGTGATGTAATAAGAATAATAAGACCTAGAAAATGTGGGATACCCTGGAGAAAGGATTAAGACGTGCATGCCAACTGTTACCATCCTGTCCCATTCCATCTGAGAAATGATAGTCCAGTTCTGGTCTGAACTTGGCATTCTGGAACCTGTAGAAATGGATTCATAATGGGGAAGTGCGAGACTACAACTCCCAGAATGCAAAGTCAAAAACCAGGACTGCCATTGCATCTGCAGACTGGAACGGGGCATGTGTGTCACCTGGAGGAAGTCATGACACTGCTTGAAATTTTCCAATTTGATATCGCTCACATTTCTATTTTGTGGACCCCCCTCCAACCTCCAAAGTGGCTGATGTAATGACATGTTTTACCCCACGCGGCGATCTTTCTCGGGCCAGCATGGAGGCAAGCGTCCTATGTGCCGACGGAGGAGAGGCTCGTGAGCCCGCACTGGGAGTGACACTTGCTGTCCCTTGGCCAGTGTTGCCGTGCGCCCTCTGTGCCTCCACACAGAGCTCTCCAGTCCACCTTAAGCAGGTGCCCTCCCTCCCCCCCGCACGCCCTCTGGTAAAGGGAGGCGGGGTGGACGGGGCGCTCACCTGAGAGCTGCCGCACACGCTGGCCTACAAGCTGTGCCTGCCTCCCCACGGCCCCGGACTCCAGCAGAGACTTCCCAGGGCACCACCGTGAGATGTAGCACAACAGGATGAGGTAACAGCAGAGGAGAGGACTCATCTTCCAGCTAGCAGGTGGTGCCGCTGTGTGTCATGCCTTAGTGGGAAGTGGCTAGCGCAGTGGCCCAATGCGCCTGCTGCAGAGTGTTCCCTTTATACAGGATCGTACTACACCCGGAAACAACATAGACCTCCCAGGGGACCATCATGAGAGGTAGCACAACAGGGTGTGTTAACAGCAGAGGAGAGGACTCATCTTCCGGCTAGCTGGTGGCGCCACTGTGTGTCATTCAGAGCGCCATGCCTTAGTCAGTGAGAAGTGGCTAGCTCAGTGGCCCAATGCGCCTGCTGCAGAGTGTTTCCTTTATACAGGATCGTACTACCCCCGGAAACAACATAGACCTCCCAGGGGACCACCGTGAGATGTAGCACAACAGGATGAGGTAACAGCAGAGGAGAGGACTCATCTTCCAGCTAGCAGGTGGTGCCGCTGTGTGTCATGCCTTAGTGGGAAGTGGCTAGCGCAGTGGCCCAATGCGCCTGCTGCAGAGTGTTCCCTTTATACAGGATCGTACTACCCCCGGAAACAACATAGACTTCCCAGGGGACCATCGTGAGACGTAGCACAACAGGGTGTGTTAACAGCAGAGGAGAGGACTCATCTTCCGGCTAGCTGGTGGTGCCACTGTGTGTCATTCAGAGCGCCATGCCTTAGTCAGTGAGAAGTGGCTAGCTCAGTGGCCCAATGCGCCTGCTGCAGAGTGTTCCCTTTATACAGGATCGTACTACCCCCGGAAACAACATAGACCTCCCAGGGGACCATCGTGAGACGTAGCACAACAGGGTGAGGTAACAACAGAGGAGAGGACTCATCTTCCGGCTAGGTGGTGGTGCCACTGTGTGTCATTCAGAGCGTCATGCCTTAGTCAGTGAGAAGTGGTTAGCTCAGTGGGCTAATGCGCCTGCTGCAGAGTGTTCCATTTATACAGGATTCTACTAGACCCCAGAAGCCAACAGAGACCTCCCAGGGGACCATCGTGAGATGTCACACAGCAGGGTGAGGTAACAGCAGAGGAGAGGACTCATCTTCTGGCTCGCTGATGGTGCTGCTGTGTGTCATCCGGATCGCCATGCCTCAGTGGGAAGTGGCTAGCTTAGTGAGCCAAGGCGCCTGCTGCGGAGTGTTACTTTTATACATGTGCCTACTAGACCCCAGATCCCACCAGAGACCTCACTGGGACCATCGTGAGATGTCGCAAAACAGGGTGAGGTAACAGCAAAGGAGAAGACTCATATTCCGGCTAGCAGGGGGTGCCACTGTGGGTCATTCAGTGTTTCATGCCTTAGTCAGTGGGAAGTGGTTAGCTCAGTGGGCTAATGCGCCTGCTGCGCAGTGTTGCATTTATACAGGACTCTACTAGACCCCAGAACCCAACAGAGACCCCCCAGGGGACCAACGTGAGATGTCAACAGGATGAGGTAACAGCAAAGAGGAGGCGACTCATCTCCGGTCTGGGACGTGGTGCATGTCTGTGTCACATGGAGCTCCGTGCCTTAGTGCGAAGTGGTCAGCTGAGTGGGCCAATCACCTGCTGCGGGTTTACGTTTCAACTGGGTCTTGATCAATTTCAGAACCTAACCAGGTGATACATAATTAAAGTGCATTAATTAGTAATTATATTGCAAGGAAAAAAGTACAGTGATTTTCACCAGTCATAAATTATTAATATACACGTATAGAGTATAATGAAGGAATGGGCGATTCGTGTGCAGGAAGAACAGACGAATTCAGGGAATTCGTGATGCCCGGGCTGTCGCCTGTGCCGCGGCGGGATTGTGGGTTGTCCGGTTTGCTGGGGATGAGGAGGGAAGTTCGAGAATGGCCCGCAACACGGAAAACGGTGCACACCTGATACCACTCCTCCTGGGCGATCAGACAGAGGCTTCAGACTGCCCCCAACAACAGAAAGAGGAGGCGTATAATAAAAGAAATCACAAGGCTGCACTCTGGTCAATTGCCCACCAGGTGGCAGCAGACGGGATCTTTGCCATATGACCAGGACTTTCAAAACCACTGAGCCTGGGCAGGGCTTGAGTGGTGTAAGGTTTTATGAAGAAATGGCTCTCAAAATTCATTCACATCACTTGTATGACTTCCACACCAACCCGACGTCATGGTTTCAGCATATTTTAAAAAACAAATGTATTTGTGGTATGGTTTGTACACACAGATTTAAAAACTAAACAAAAATAGTTTCTCGGACAATAATTCAAAATGTAAATAAACATCTAAGCCCTGCAATAATGAAAAACATTTGGTCACCCACGATAACACGGTTCCATGAAGATCCACTTAATAATTGCACATACATTCATTAACAAATTCGGAGTGTTATGATAGGTTATTTATAATGTGCTTAATACTCAGAGGTTTCTAAGCGCGGTGCCGCGGATTGAACTTGTGCTGCTCCGTGTCGTCTTGCTTTAAAGGCGAGCCCGTTGCTGCTGAGCTATCCTCCCGAGACATGGCCTTTTAACGCAAGATGTTTCGCGGTCTGTAATTCATTTCTTCTGGGCGCCAGCATTGTCTATACAGACTATTACTCCGCTGTCGGGCCCTTTGAAAGTGCTGAGGGGGAAGAGAGGAGTACCAGGAAAAGAGGAAGTGGCGGGAAGGGGAATCAGCTTTGCAGCACTGCAAGGCATCTGGTCTCTGGAAGGCTCTTGTCATCGGGACACCACTTCCTCAACCCTGCGGACGGTTGCTTTTGAAAAATAAAATCTGCTATTTTAATCCAAATGAAACCAACACGATTAAATCTCCCAGAATGCACTGGTTTGCTAAATCTTGAAAACCTGTGTCCTGGTGACTTAAGAGTCACATGGCCACCCTGTGTGGTTTACTGGGACACTGAAAAAGAAACACTTGTGCAAGTAGGGAAAAGCATTTTACCTACTATGTGTGTTGCTACTACTCAAGATTTAGGCAAAAGTGCCAGGTGCTGAAACACACGGAGGGTGAATGGGTTGGGCCAGATTAGGGTTGGAAGACTCCAGATATAGGCATCATATACTCAGGTACTCATGCCAATTTCCAGAAATAGGCACCATACTCAGGTACTCATGCCTATTTCCATATATAGGCAATATATACTCAGGTCCTCATGCCAATTTCCAGAAATAGGCACCATACTCAGGTACTCATGCCTATTTCGAGATATAGGCATCATATACTCAGGTCCTCATGCCAATTTCCAGAAATAGGCACCATACTCAGGTACTCATGCCTATTTCCAGATATAGGCAATATATACTCAGGTCCCCATGCCAATTTCCAGAAATAGGCACCATACTCAGGTACGCATGCCTATTTCCAGAAATAGGCATGTTCCAGAAATAGGCACCATACTCAGGTACTCATGCCTATTTCGAGATATAGGCATCATATACTCAGGTCCTCATGCCAATTTCCAGAAATAGGCACCATACTCAGGTACTCATGCCTATTTCCAGATATAGGCAATATATACTCAGGTCCCCATGCCAATTTCCAGAAATAGGCACCATACTCAGGTACGCATGCCTATTTCCAGAAATAGGCATGTTCCGGAAATAGGCACCATACTCAGGTACTCATGCCTATTTCGAGATATAGGCATCATATACTCAGGTACTCATGCCTATTTCCAGATATAGGCAACATATACTCAGGTCCTCATGCCTACTTCCAGAAATAGGCATGTTCCAGAAATAGGCACCATACTCAGGTACTCATGCCTATTTCGAGATATAGGCATCATATACTCAGGTACTCATGCCTATTTCCAGATATAGGCAATATATACTCAGGTCCTCATGCCTATTTCCAGATATAGGCAGCATACTCAGGTACTCATGCCTATTTCCAGATATAGGCAATATATACTCAGGTCCTCATGCCAATTTCCAGAAATAGGCACCATACTCAGGTCCTCATGCAATTTCCAGAAATAGACACCATACTCAGGTACTCATGCCTATTTCCAGATATAGGCAACATATACTCAGGTCCTCTTGCCTACTTCCAGAAATAGGCATGTTCCAGAAATAGGCACCTACTCAGGTACTCATGCCTATTTCGAGATATAGGCATCATATACTCAGGTACTCATGCCTATTTCCAGATATAGGCATCATATACTCAGGTACTCATGCCTATTTCGAGATATAGGCATCATATACTCAGGTACTCATGCCTATTTCCAGATATAGGCAACATATACTCAGGTCCTCATGCCAATTTCCAGAAATAGGCACCATACTCAGGTACTCATGCCTATTTCCAGATATAGGCAATATATACTCAGGTCCTCATGCCAATTTCCAGAAATAGGCACCATACTCAGGTACTCATGCCTATTTCGAGATATAGGCATCATATACTCAGGTACTCATGCCTATTTCCAGATATAGGCAACATATACTCAGGTACTCATGCCTATTTCCAGTTATAGGCAACATATACTCAGGTCCTCATGCCTATTTCCAGATATAGGCAACATATACTCAGGTCCTCATGCCAATTTCCAGAAATAGGCACCATACTCAGGTACTCATGCCTATTTCCAGATATAGGCAATATATACTCAGGTCCTCATGCCAATTTCCAGAAATAGGCACCATACTCAGGTACTCATGCCTATTTCGAGATATAGGCATCATATACTCAGGTACTCATGCCTATTTCGAGATATAGGCATCATATACTCAGGTACTCATGCCAATTTCCAGAAATAGGCACCATACTCAGGTACTCATGCCTATTTCGAGATATAGGCATCATATACTCAGGTACTCATGCCAACTTCCAGAAATAGGCACCATACTCAGGTACTCATGCCTATTTCCAGATATAGGCAATATATACTCAGGTCCTCATGCAATTTCTAGAAATAGACACCATACTCAGGTACTCATGCCTATTTCGAGATATAGGCATCATATACTCAGGTACTCATGCCTATTTCCAGATATAGGCAACATATACTCAGGTCCTCATGCCAATTTCCATAAATAGGCACCATACTCAGTACTCATGCCTATTTCCAGATATAGGCAATATATACTCAGGTCCTCATGCCAATTTCCAGAAATAGGCACTATACTCAGGTACTCATGCCTATTTCGAGATATAGGCATCATATACTCAGGTACTCATGCCTATTTCCATATATAGGCAACATATACTCAGTTACTCATGCTTATTTCCAGAAATGGGCACTATACTCACGTACTCATGCCTATTTCAAGATATAGGCATCATATTCTCAGGTACTAATGCCTATTTCCAGATATAGGCAATATATATTCAGGTCCTCATGCCAATTTCCAGAAATAGGCACCATACTCAGGTACTCATGCCTATTTCGAGATATAGGCATCATATACTCAGGTACTCATGCCTATTTCCATATATAGGCAACATATACTCAGGTACTCATGCCTATTTCCAGAAATGGGCACTATACTCATGTACTCATGCCTATTTCGAGATATAGGCATCATATACTCAGGTACTCATGCCTATTTCGAGATATAGGCATCATATACTCAGGTACTCATGCCTATTTCCATATATAGGCAACATATACTCAGGTACTCATGCCTATTTCCAGAAATGGGCACTATACTCACATACTCATGCCTATTTCGAGACATAGGCATCATATCCTCAGGTACTCATGCCTATTTCCAGAAATAGGCACCATACTCAGGTACTCATGCCTATTTCCAGATATAGGCAATATATACTCAGGTCCTCATGCCAATTTCCAGAAATAGGCACCATACTCAGGTACTCATGCCTATTTCCAGATATAGGCAATATATACTCAGGTCCTCATGCCAATTTCCAGAAATAGGCACCATACTCAGGTACTCATGCCTATTTCGAGATATAGGCATCATATACTCAGGTACTCATGCCAATTTCCAGAAATAGGCACCATAATCAGGTACTCATGCCTATTTCGAGATATAGGCATCATATACTCAGGTACTCATGCCTATTTCCATATATAGGCAACATATACTCAGGTACTCATGCCTATTTCCAGAAATGGGCACTATACTCACGCCTATTTCGAGATATAGGCATCATATCCTCAGGTACTCATGCCTATTTCCAGAAATAGGCACCATACTCAGGTACTCATGCCTATTTCCAGATATAGGCAATATATACTCAGGTCCTCATGCCAATTTCCAGAAATAGGCACCATACCCAGGTACTCATGCCTATTTCGAGATATAGGCACCATATTCTCAGGTACTCATGCCTATTTCCAGATATTGGCAATATATACTCAGGTCCTCATGCCAATTTCCAGAAATAGGCACCATACTCAGGTACTCATGCCTATTTCGAGATATAGGCACCATATTCTCAGGTACTCATGCCTATTTCGAGATATAGGCATCATATTCTCAGGTACTCATGCCTATTTCCAGATAGATATTTCTGTGACTGCCATATCAGAAAGCGCTCATAGGGCATCCTTAGCTCAGGGCGTCCCACTCAAAGGGCGACCTTTTAAAGGCTTTGACTATTGCTGTTTACCACTGCTCGTGTCGGGTCATGCGCCGACTAGCCACCTATTCATCTACTTATCTGATCATTATATTCCTCTCTGTCTTCCTGCCCTGTCCTATTGCATCGAGGGTAGCCCATCGCACCTCCCCTGCTATCCTCTGCTCGCACACGCAATGAGTCTCACTTTTCCTGTCATTACTCCTGACACTCTCCCCCAATTTCACTTTGGTCTCCTGAATGCTCGTGCAGTTTGCAACACATCTCATTCTATTCTTGACTTATTTCATCCCTCTCATTTTCATGTTTTCTAACTGAAACCTAGATCACCCCCAACATCTCCTCCACTCCAGCCTACCTTTGTACTGCTTCCACTTTGTCCTTTCATACTCCCCGCCGACACAGGCATGGTGGGGGCAAAGGAATTCTCTATAATTCCTCCCGGACTCCTCTACCTCCTTCTTCTAGTCTCCCACGTTTGCCTTCGTTTGACTATCCCTTTTCCTCTTTCTCTAATCATTTCCCTGTCTCTCTTCTTGTTGTCTATTGTCCTGCTGGTCTATTGCTGATTTTCTTCAACATCTTGATCTTCTCTTATCCCACCTTCTACATCTTTTTTTCCTTGGGGATTTCAACCTCCCACCCTTTAATTCATTGTTCCCTTTGCTGCTTTCACTTGCCGACTCCTATCATTTGTATTTCTTTTCCTACCCCTCTTCTCATCAGTATGGGTTTTGCCTAGATTACATTTATTCCTCACTCCCTCCTCCCTCTCCTGACCTTGTCTCCCTTTGCCGGAGGTTGCGCAAAGCCAACGGCAATGGGTACATTCTTGTTCCGCCCTTGACCTTGTCACACTCTCAACTTTGCACTCCTCCTTTGACTCTGCTTTACTTACTGCAAAAAAAGAGTATTTTTTGGAACTCACACTTTCTCCATCTCACCTCATGTCACCTGTACCTCGTCGCCTCCATCAGCTTCTTCACAATATTCTGCCTCCTAAAGCGCCTGATCCATCTGCTTTTTCAGCTCTCTTTTCCTCTGCCTTTGCAAACTACATGACATCTAAAGTAGCAAATCTCTGCTCAGCTTTCATTTCTTCTATCACCCCTCCCTCCTCTCCCTGTCCTCTTGTACCTCTACATTCTTTTTCTTCATTCTCTCCCCTTGCTGACTCTCACACCTCTGCCATTTTAGCTCGTACTTACCCTACTTCTTCTCTTTGTGATCCTCTTTCCTCTTCTCTTATCCCTCAAGTATATCCTCATTTTGTTCCTTATCTCACCTCTCTTATTAACTCCTCCTTTGCAATTTCATGCTTTCCTGCCACTTTTAAGTATGCACTTATTCTTTCCATTCTGAAAAAAAAACACTCTTGGCTCATCTATTCCTGCCAACTTCCGTCCTATCTCTCTTCAGCCCATTCTTTCTAAAATTCTTGAGCAGGCTGCCTATGCTTAGGTAACCCGCTATCTGAATCTTCACTCCCTCCACCCTCTTCAGTCTGGCTTTCACGCTTCTCACTCTAGAGACACTTTTACATGTCCCAAATGCTCTCCTCTGTTCTTATTCTTCTGGACTTGTCTATGGCGTTTTACATTGTTGATCACTCTTTCCTTATTTCCTCTCTTTCTACCTTGGGTATCTCAGGGCCTGCTCTTGAATGGTTCTGTTCTTATGTTTCCCTACGGTCCTATTCCGTAACTTGGGCCTGGGACTCTTCTTCTTCACTCCCTCTTTTAAATGGTGTCCCTCAAGGCTCAGTACTTGGTCCCCTTCTCTTCTCTCTTTATACTGCTCCTCTTTCTACTCTTATCTCCTCTTTCTATCTTTCTTTACATCTGTTCGCCGGAGACACCAAGATCTTTTTCTCTTTTTATTCCTTTGATTCTGCTCTCCACTCTACTGTTTCAAACTGTCTTTCTGCTGTTCAAAACTGGATGTCCTCTCACTTTCTACATATCAACCCTTCTAAAACGAAGGTAGTGGTCTTTCCTGCCTCTACTAGTTGTCCCAGTTTTCCCCCTCTGTCTCTCTCTTTTCCTCCTTCTCCTCTTTTTTCTCACTATCTGCGCGTAACCTAGATGTTTATCTTTGATCATTCTCTCTCATTTTCACTTCACATTTTCTCTATTGCCCGCTCTTGTCGTTACACACTTTTCAACATCTGTCGTGCTAGCCCGTCTCTCTTCTCATGGCACAAAACTTCTTTTTAGTTTGGGCTATTAAGTGACGCTGAAAGCGCTACCTTTAAAGCCAAAACTATTTTCAGTAACATAACAGCTTCAAATATGGCCTATGAATGAGGGTCTGTCATGCTTTTCCAATGGAGATGATATTTGAGGAGGAATATACAGTTGTAATCCCACCCATTCCCTTCCCCTAGTCAATGTAATACCTATGGCTAATCCCACCCATTCCTGCCCATCAAAGAACTCTTTGATTTTGTGTGAGCTCTTCCATGGAGGCAGCCATCTTGGATGACTCTCTCTAAGTAAGCTTTTCTGGAAACAAGCCGGCCATCTTTGAATGGTAAATATAGCATGCATCTTCCCAATAAAATGATACATTGTTTGAAATAGCTAAAGAAATTTGCATTTTGGGAGCTTGTATTTCCTCAGTGGATGACAACACCCTATTTATTTATTTTTAAAGAAATTAAAATACATTTAAACAACAAAGTGATCACATTTCTCATCCTAATGAGAAATGTTATAAGATTTTTGTTTAAATGTATTTTAATTTCTTTAAAAAAATAAAATAAGGTGTTGGTATCCACCAAGGAAAAAAAGATGCATTCTATAGAACATGTTTCATATATGTCTCTTTTACTGTAAAACTGAAACCTTTCTCTAAGTACATATTAGTGTAAACCTAACCCCCCCTTACGTTGATTTAACGGTTGGGTGAATCATGTATTGTCACTGTATTTTCTGGAATTTCCTGGGACGCTGCCAGCACTCGTTCTCCTTTCTGGGTGTTTGTAGAGATGTCGCGAGAGCGCCCGCTCTCGCGAGATCTCGAGCGTAACGAAGCCCCGCCCCCGCGCGCTACGCGCGCATTACGGGACGAGCGGAGGACGCAAGAGGAGCGTCTCCCCGGGCTCCTCCGAGCACGGGAGATCAAGAGGACTTGTGAACCACCGGACACTGCACTCGCAGCCCCATATGTTGTTGGCCACGTTGGCCTTTTGTTAGAGCACCACTGCTAGGGTTATTTGTAAGAACCACCCATGTTTATGCAATAAAGCCTGTTTGGACAACCCGCAGCTTCCTGCCTCCTGAGATTCATTATACTACATAAATTGGCGACGAGGACCTCCTGGAACCGCGCAGAAGCATGCAGGGAGCAACACCGCCACCACCCTTTTTACAGACGCCAGGTAGGCCTGCCATTCCCTGGCCACAATGGCAGCCCCTGTTTACAACGTATGTGGAGGCAATGGGGGGAGCAGGATTCACGGCGGCAAGACGCAGAGCCATGCTATTAAACGCCCTTGGGGTAGAAGGACAAAGAATATTCGAGGGCCTGGCGCTGATAGAGGTAGAAGACGACGATGATGATGTGTTCAAGGAGGCTGTCAGAAGAATAGAAAAGAGGTTCGCCAGTAAGGAAAACACAGTGCTCCACAGGATTCGGTTTTATACGCGGAAACAAGAACCGTCTGAACCCGTCGACGATTATATCACGAAATTGAGAGAACTGGCAGCTTTATGCAACTTCGGCACGAATGCAGAAAATCAGATATGCGACATGCTAATAGTCCACACCAACAGCCGGAAAGTTCAAGACAAATACATCATGGAAAAAGAAGTACAGTTAGAGAAAGCAGTGGAAATAGCCAGAGCGGTGGAAGAAACAGCAGGAAGAAGAAAAGAGTTTGCAGGTACCCAAAGTTCCCCTGAGGTACAAGCAGTAGGTTTCCGTCCTAGAAAGGAAAAGTTCATTCCAGATTCAAGAGAAGGGAGAACCAACAAGAAAGAACCCCTCAAGTGCCATAGGTGCACCAGCACAAAGCACCTAGCGTTCGACAGAGAGTGCCCAGCCAGAGACAAAGAATGCACAGTATGCAAGCGCATAGGACATTTCTCAATAGTGTGCAGATGGCGAAATAAGAAAGTCACAAGTCTGACCTCAGAACGCATGGCAGAAAGGGATTCCTCGTCGGAGGAAGAAGGAAGGCCCACCGTAATCATGGTGAACAGTACTAGAGCCAGGAGAGAGAAGCCACACTGCATGATCAAGATCGACGGCAGAGAGACAAGGGTCATGGCAGACTCCGGCTCGGACCTTACCATCCTACCCCTACAAACATACAAAGATATGCTCGGGAAAGAAAAAGTAAAAGTACTCACCACGAAACACAAGCCGACGGTTTTCGGTGGAGCATCAGTTGAACTACTAGGCTACATCAACGCCAAAGTCGAATTTAAAGGGAGGGAAACTTACACCAGAATATACTTCAGCCACGAAGGGCCTCCAGTGCTAGGGTGGGATGACCAAGACAAATTGAAGATCAGACTCGACCCCAGCACAGAAGAGCAAGTCCTATCCATAGGCGTGAGGAGTGAAACCGTAGTCAAGAGCGATTACCCAGCACTGTTCTCGGAGGAGCCGGGCCACATCAAAGGTTTTCTACACAAAATTGTCCTCAAAAGAAATGCCATCCCTGTAAAACACCGAGTGAGGCCAGTACCAGCCACAGCGAGAGACACCCTCAAACAACAATTGGACAAAATGAAGAATGAAGGGGTGATAGAAGAGATTGAAGCGTCCGAATGGCTGAGCCCAGTCGTTCTCATAAAGAAACCACAATCGCAAGAATTAAGAGTATGTATAGACTTGCGCAGCTTAAACTTGGAAGTCGTCACAGACAGTTATCCACTTCCAAGCATAAATGAACTCATACTTTTGATGAAAGAAGCCAATATCTTCTCAAAACTAGATATGCGTAACGCATATCACCAAATCCAGCTCCATGAAGAATCAAAATCTCTCACGGCATTCATCACCCCGTTCGGCACATTTCAATTTACCAAAATGCCCTTCGGATTATCATCAGCTGCCTCAGCGTTTCAGCGCATGATGGATGCCCTCTTTCGAAAAGTCAAAAATGTGGTCTACTTCCAAGATGACATATTGGTGTATGCAGGTGATAAACCGACACACGATGCCACTCTCAAACTAGTGCTCAACAAGTTACAAGAAGCGGGAGTCCGCCTACGATACGAGAAATGTTCTTTTGGAGTAAAAGAAGTCGAGTACCTGGGATACAAAATTTCAGAAAAGGGCATCAGCCCCAAACAGAACCTTATGCAAGCCATCATCAAAGCACCCAATCCCACCAACAAGGAAGAGGTGAGATCATTCTTAGGCTTAGCAGAATATTACGCAAAATTCATACCCAAATTTTCTGAGACCACGTCACCTCTACGGGATCTTCTCAAGAAAGGGTCCGAATTCCTGTGGCAGGAACCCCAAAAGGCGGCAATAGACACCATAAAACAGCACATTATGGAAGCCCCGTGCCTTCAACCGTTCAATCCCAAGTGGGAAACAGTCATCACCACTGATGCCAGTGCGTATGGACTGGGAGCAGTACTTACGCAGAGGAGGGGTGACACCGAGCATGTGGTGGCCTTTGCATCAAAGGCGCTATCTGAAGCAGAGCAGAACTACTCCACCATCGAAAAAGAGATGCTAGCATGTGCATGGGCAGTGGAGCACTTCAGGACTTATGTGTGGGGCACCAAGTTCAAGCTGGTGACAGATCACAAACCACTCATCCACATGCTCAGTCCCGGAGGCACCAAAGCTTCCACTCCCAGACTAGCTCGTATTGCCGCGAAATTACAAGAATATACATTCGAAATCCACCACATATCTGGCTGGAAAAACTCGCAGGCTGACTGCATGTCGAGATTACCGGAAAACAAAGAAAAGGCTGCCCCGTTTCTACAAGGGGAGTGCATTGTTGCTTCCATCTCGGACATAAGAATGCCAGAATATCTGGAACTCAGTGAAAAGCACTGGCAAGAAGAAGAAGGGAAAGACCCAACCATGTCCGCCATTCGTAAATGGATCAAAGAAGGCTGGCCAGATGAAAGGGTGCTACCCGAGGGCATGAGGCCATATTGGAAAGTACAAGAAGAGTTGTCCGAAACACAAGGGATAATCATGAAGTCGGATCAAATCGTCCCCCCCACAGGAATGAGACGCACAATTCTATGCAGGGCTCATGCGGGGCATTTGGGAAACACGATGACTCGCCGCAGAGTCAGGGAAGCATATTGGTGGCCATCCATGGACCAGGAGATTCGCTCCATGATAGAGCGATGCCACGAGTGTTTAAACAGCGACAAAAGATTGAAGATTCGCCAAGCACCTCTCATACCCACCGAGATACCGGAAACAGTATGGTCCAAAGTGGGCATAGACTTTATCGGACCCCTGGAAGCGATGTCAGCAGAACACAAATACGGAATTGTACTAGTCGACTACCTATCCAAGTGGGTGGAAGCAGAGTTTGTTCCAAACATAACTACAGAAACGGTTATAGAGGTGCTTACCGAAATTTTTCAAAGGGAAGGGCTCCCCAATGAAGTAGTCACGGACAATGGGGTGCAACTAGTTTCTAGAGACATGGAGGAGTTTCTCAAAAAGAACCACATCAAGCAAAAAAAGGCGGCCCTGTATCACCCTCAAGCAAATGGACTCGTGGAAAGGGCGAACAGGTTCATTAAAGGGGCCATCCAACTTGCAATGGCCTCGGGCATGGACCCCCTCAAGACTACAAAGGAAGCCATAGCAGCACATAGACTCACTCCGAATGGCATTACCCATGTATCCCCATTCAAAATGTTGAGAGGGAGGAGTGCGGCATCAACACTTATCCCGCCTTGGCTGTCTAAAATAAGAATAGATGAAGAGGTAGATATGGCAGACGTAGTATGGCGCATTACAAGAAACAAGTCACGCATGAAATTGTGGAGTGACAGAAGAAGGAGAACGAAGCAAGCGCCCAGCATCGAAAGAGGGGACTGGGTCAAAATCAAACTACCAAGAAAAGATCAAGACACAGGTTCCCGGTATAGTCAACCCATACAAGTTACTCATAAAGGGACAAATCACGTCCGCACAGAAGACGGGCGCGCGTGGAACTTCGAAAGAGTAGCTTTGTATCAACGCAGACAAGAAAGACTTAAGACTCCAGAAACCCCACGCACTGAAGCAGAAACGGAGGATGTGGGGAATGAAGAACCAGAACCAGGGAGAAGCGATGGAGAGAGAGAAGAATCAGAGAATCAACCGGAAGAACCCTATGTAAGCCCCGAACCGGTTCCGCAGGGACCTTGCCCGGGAACCAGTGAGAGGCCCAGAAGGGAGCATAAAAGACCGGTAAGATTCAATGACTTTGTGTTACAGTGACCCCTCTCCCATTGTGATAAAGGGAGGTGTGTAGAGATGTCGCGAGAGCGCCCGCTCTCGCGAGATCTCGAGCGTAACGAAGCCCCGCCCCCGCGCGCTACGCGCGCATTACGGGACGAGCGGAGGACGCAAGAGGAGCGTCTCCCCGGGCTCCTCCGAGCACGGGAGATCAAGAGGACTTGTGAACCACCGGACACTGCACTCGCAGCCCCATATGTTGTTGGCCACGTTGGCCTTTTGTTAGAGCACCACTGCTAGGGTTATTTGTAAGAACCACCCATGTTTATGCAATAAAGCCTGTTTGGACAACCCGCAGCTTCCTGCCTCCTGAGATTCATTATACTACAGTGTTACTTCTGTCTCCTTGCATGCGGCTGATTTTCACGCTGCATGTAGTTCACACTCAGTGGTGGTTTCACACCTGGATGAGTGAGTGTGCACTGAGCGAGCACTTACAGGAACTTGGAAACCGTGCGCTCGTGCATAAGAGAAATTGGTAGAGGTCGAGGAGGCTGAGTATTTTGTAGCATCTTTACTCTTGCTTGTAAATTACTGTGCTGGAGATGTGACCGAATGACAGCCTATTTAGGTGATTGCTAACAGTGAAATGATCATGTCCCACTTAGCTGCCGCATCTCATTACTGAAATGAATAGCAAACCCTTTTGTTTACATCCATCTGATCCACATGAGCCGCTTTCATATAAGCCTGGAAGTGTTTTAGTGTGGCGGAGCCATGCAGGCTGTGGCAGATGACAATAATGGCAGTGCCAAATGATGAGGGCAAATAAGATGTAGGGTGGAAACACTTTGGCCACAAGCTTTACTATATCCTGAGCTATAGTGGAAAGAAAACCAACCAACAAAACATGATGATAATATCACACAAATATTTTTGGGAACAAGAGATCAGGTGAGCGGGGGTCCTACTTCCACTTAGGGCCAACTCGAGGCTGGTCCCTGCCGCCCTTCATAATAAAGCTTGTGACGTTTGGTGGACCCAGCGTGTGAGCTGTGTCTGGTGTATTTGGTGGACCCAGCGTGTGAGCTGTGTCTGGTGTCTCTTCTTTAACTTTGCAGTTGACTTTCCTTTGCATTCTTTTTGTCTTTTCCAGGCAAGGTGGAGAGGTATATGCCTTTCATCAGCTGTTGTGCGCTTTTCCCCGCTTTGAGGCATGTGCATACCTTCTTATCGCTCTGGTGACCCACTTGTGATGTAGCCCCCTGAGGGGCATTAGTAATATTTTATCCTCAGAGGTGGATTCTGGAGTATTGGCTTGCATTCCACTTGTCTTCAGTTTTGGGGCATTGTCCTTCCCTTGTTCCCTTTGTGGTGTGGCGTGTGAGCCTGTTCCACTGTGTTTAGGCATCCTTTTAGCTCACTCTGATCCACTTGTGATATGACCCCTGGTGAGGCGCTATTACTTTTCATCCTCAGTGAAGGGTTCTTGAGCTTCCATTATTGCATCCAACATAATAATTTTTGTTGGGCATTGCCCTTCCCATGTCCTTTCAGGGAGGCATTCTGCCTTTATCCCACTGCCAAGTGCCCTTCCTTTGCTTTTAAGGCATATGTCGGCATTCTGTTTGCTCTATCATCCACTTGTGATATGCCCCCTTGTGAGGTGTTCTTAATTTTTAATCCTCAGAGGTGGATTCTTGAGCTTTGGATTTTGTCAACTGAATTCCGGTTTTTGGGATTGCCCTTCTCGTGCAGCCTGGAGAGGCATTTTTTCTTCTCCCGCTGTTGTGCCCCTTTTTTCTTTGTTTTGAGGCATATATCGGCATTCCGTTTGTTCTTTTGTGAAACTTACATTCAAGTTTGGCGACCGGCCCTAGCACTTTGGTTATTTACTTGACTTTCCGCTTTGTAAGGCGTCAGCCTTATTGGATCTTTATGCTTTTCCTCCTCACTGGTAGATAACTGGACTTCTGCTTTCATCAATACTTACTTCAAGTGTGGCAACCTGCCTCTGTGTTTTGGTTTTATATATTTAAAATCATTGCAGCATTTCCTTGGCTTCAGTTTTCCTCAACTTTACCTAAAGTTTGCTCACCTGCCCCTGTAGGTTGGTAATTTAATTAATTCCCGTGAGGCATTTACTGAACTTCAGCATTCATCAAACTTTACCTCAAGTTTGGCAACCTGCCCAAGTGGTTTGTTTAATCGATTGATTCCCTTGATGCACATGATGACTTCTTTCTTTGTGTGTTCCTGTGAACCTATATCTCTTAACTTGGTCCCTGCCTAATCTTAAAATTTCATCGGCTATGCAAAGCGTTTGCCTTTTATGTTTATTTCGTGTTTTCACCTCCTTGTAGGTGGACTGCTGGGCTTCAGCTTTCTTTAAACTCACCTCAAGTTAGGCAACCTGCTCCTGTGGTTTTGGTTATTTAATGATATCCTGTGAGGCCTATTGTACTTACTTTCTTTGACGTTGCCAACAGCGGCGTTAGTGCTAGTTGATACCTACCACTTACCTTGGAACAGTACGGCCTGTGATAACTTTGAGCATTCTTGTGCACTAATACCTTTTAATTGTTGCCAGCCCTTAACCCATTGGTTTTAAGCTTTTCATTGATGCCTGTCCTGTTGTCCACTATTCACAAGTTGGTAGTGTCTACTAGTGGGTGGGTGGGAGGGAGGGATTTTTTAATTACTGTCGCCTATCTCTCTCAGAGCGGCGATGATGTCACTGCTCCTGTACCTGCTGCTGGCTGGGGAAACGAAGACAGGGGGCTGCCTGGCCACCTCCAGATATAGGCCAGAATTGGCCTGAGGGCAGGCAGCCCCCCATGGAAGCATCAAAAGGCCCTTGATCTCCCATCCACGCGGATGGGAGCAGGGCCTTTGATGTAGGTGTCAGGGGCTGCTTGTAGTCACCGGCCCCTGTCACCTCCTCGCAGTTTTCGGGCACACTGGAGTCTGGTTCCCTATTGTGCTGTGGGCCGGTGGCCCACCCCAACACAGGCATGCTAAGTGGGCTAGCACCTTAAAGGTCTGCCTATGTCCGGGCCCACTACAGAGCCCACCTCCCATCTTATGCCCCTGGGCCTGCAACCTCCGGGGAGAGCCCATGTCTATAAGAACCTGTTATTTCCAGTTCAGAAGGTGGTGTTATGTGTGATAGAAAACTGGCAGGTCCGGCTGCACTGCACCGGCATTTCCTGCACCAGAATGAGGTTTCAATGATTTAATTCAGCTGAGTCCGCCCTCTGTCTAAGGTTATTCATTTATCACAACAATCTTCATAATGTCTGCACTACAATAAGCACCCTTCAAATATCCTTACAGTCACGGTATTCTTTCTGTTATTTTCGTCTGCTAATCTTCCTCATTGTTCCAACCATTTCTATATTTCTAGTCTTGCTTCTATCTCTTAGTCTCGCTCACCCTAACTCATTTTTAGTTTGTTCTGTTGGGCGACACTTGCGACACCTATAAGCCGAAACTATTGCATTAGAGTACACATAGGGAGAAATGGCATTTGAGGAGGGCCACAGAGCTTGAAGTTGTTGTTTGGTTATTTGCTCACCCATTGCCTGCCCATGGCCATGGTAATCCCTATTGCCATTCCCACCCAGTTCCTGCCCGCCCAAACCACCTCCTCATGGGTACTCTTCGAGCTCGCTTTAATCAAGCCTTACCATCAATCTTTAAACTCAAAGTGTCTGCCAGTGTGTTTTCAAAGCTGCCTTCTTCTGAGAGGCTGTGACTTAATTGGAGTTGTAACCCCAAACTGGTGAAATGAAAATGTCTTAACCAGGTCTGCCTTCAGCCGCTCGATTTCTAAGCACTCTGCATGTCCTTCACAGAAGCACTGTTTAAGCAGGCCTTGGCAACGCCAAGAGTTTGGGATTGTGTATAACTGTTAGGTATTTGCCAGGCGCTGCTATTAGATTCCCAGGTACTCACACCATTTTGCACCTGCTACCATCAATAGACAGTTAACGCCAAAACAGCAGTACCTGGCTAGTGCCTTTTCCATGCCTACAGAAAAGGCAAAACTGTTAGCATTGCCAATGCTTGTTTCTCTTGTCCTTTCCCATATTGATTACTGCTCATCTCTTTTGCTTGGTCTTCCTGCCTCCCATCTTCTTTCTCTTCGTTCAGTTTATAATTCCTCGATTTGTCTCCTCTTTTCTTTACCTCTTCGGTCTTCTAGTACACCCTCCCTACTTTCTATTTCATCGTTCGCTTTTGAATCTCTTCTTCTTTACAACTTTCTCTCAGTTGTTTTCAAATGTACGTATGGTCTGTCCCCACCCCCTTATCTCTCTTCTTCACTCTCGTTTTACGTACCAACTCGCCCTCTACGATCACAGAACGTATTTCTTTTTACTGTTCCCAAACCTCCCGTGCTTCTTCTCGTTTCCGTTCTTTTGATCTCCTGGCTCCCAAACATTGGAACTCCCTTCCCCTCTAACTTCGCTCTGCTTCATTTATCTGTATCTTTCAATCAAACCTCAAAACTCACCTCTTGTCTTCTCTTGTCTCTTAATTCTCTGCTTCCCCCCTTTTTTTACCTGTGTTTACATTTTATCATGATTGCATTGCTTTCTGATATATTCTGTTCTGTGCCTTTGGTGAAAGGTGCTCTATAAATCCAATAAAATGAAATGAATTGAAAATGAAATATAAGCATCATATTTACTCAGGTACTCATGCCTATTTCCAGATATAGACACCATATACTCAGGTACTCATGCCAACTTCCAGATATAGGTATCATATACTCATGCCAATTTCCAGATGTGGGCATCATATACTCAGGTACGCCTGCCAATCACCAGATCTAAGGCATCATGTACTTGGGTACTCTCGTCATATGACATATTATTCCCTTATATATTCATGTGCTCACACCATTTGACAGGTATGTATTGTTATAATTTGCCTTAGTACTCACATCATATTACAGCATGGCTGGATCACCTCATAACCTTCCCACTCCTCTGCACTCTACCCCTATAGTGCTTGCTAGGAGTTTCAAGGCGCTCTTAGGTGCCAGCCGTGTAACCTAATGACTTTTAATTTCCCCATGTGCTCACCTGCTAACTCCTTCACATTCTTTCACTCCCCTCCCATTCTTTCATGGAGCACGTGGAATAGCATCTGGGTGGTATGTTAAGCACTTTATCTGCAGCCCAACATTCCTCTGTACAACACCATTGAGCTCCAGCCCCCTAAACCCCTACATCCTAGCTCAGCTACATCCTAGCTCAGCTACATCCTAGCTCAGCTACATCCTAGCTCAGTTACATCCTAGCTCAGTTACATCCTAGCTCAGTTACATCCTAGCTCAGCTACATCCTAGCTCAGCTACATCCTAGCTCAGCTACATCCTAGCTCAGCTACATCCTAGCTCAGTTACATCCTAGCTCAGCTACATCCTAGCTCAGCTACATCCTAGCTCAGCTACATCCTAGCTCAGTTACATCCTAGCTCAGCTACATCCTAGCTCAGCTACATTCTAGCTCAGTTACATCCTAGCTCAGCTACATCCTAGCTCAGTTACATCCTAGCTCAGTTGTATGGAACCTGCTGACCTTCACTGGTCGTGAGAAGGACAAAAAGCAGATGATGAAGTCGTGTTCTCCGTAATTATTTCCCTTTTGTGCTCAGCATTGCCACTCTTAGGCAAATTCTTAGGCAACGGGCACAGCAATGGGGCATTGCCAACTGAAAGACCCCCATTACCACTCCAATTACCCAGCAAATCCATGGCTTCTTCCAATCTGACCAATCATCAGCCGGCAGGCGTAGCCGGCCTATTGCATGAAGGCCTGCACAAAGGCGAACTTCCTGTCCCTCCCAGCCGTCAACCAGGACCCCTGTCCGCGTGTCCTGAGACTCCCTTCGCTCTCCCAGAAATTCAAAGATAAGGTACTTCCATATATTAACAGTTTGTTAAATGCATTAGCAATGTGCTCGCCGAATCTCCGTTGCCCTCGATAAACCTTAATCATACTCCGTCTTGCTTGTCGGCCATTGGCACACACCTGCGCTTGATATACAATGCTCAGCTACCATGCCCAACTCTGTATGTCGCTCACTTATATCGCGATTTACGCCGCTTAAGGAATATTGAATCTAGGCATTCTAGAGACTGCTACATAGACATATCTGTGAGCACAGCCTACTTAGCCGTCTGATTTTTACTGTTTCATGGACACTCGAATTTAGATGTACTTACAGACAGTGAATGTTGCATAATTGTGATTTCTGCCATTTTAAGGTAAATCGAATCTAGGCATTCTAGAGATGGCTACATAGACGCATCTGTGATCCATACTGTCTCATGGACACGCGAATGTAGGTGCACATATATAGCCTGTTAATGTTACAACTGTGATCTCTACTGCATTTAGAAATTCGAATCTAGATGGGCACACAGCTCAAGATTAGACAATAGCCTAGACCATAGCTCTAGTCTAGACTTTGCTGCATAAGTACTACTCCTAAATAGCCCTGAGTCAAGTAACTGTTATGTTTGAATCGCCTATGTACCCGTAAATTGTAACTTTATTTACGTAACACTAATAGCTGTAACGCTCACCTGGTATCCACAGGGACGTCACTCAGCCTGTTCTGACCTCTTACGACCTCGAACCCTTCCCTGGAGTCAACTCGACTGGAGACTGGGCCTGATACACAGGATTGGTAGAGTTTAACTCCCTATTGTCTCTGTGTGCTTGAACCCCTTCTTCCCCGGGGTCCAACCCTTCCCTTTGATCCACAGCTCACCTTATTTTTTTGGAAAGTGTGGTCTCCGTCCTGCTTTCAGCGCAGGGGCGCGTTGATTGATGCGGGCTCGTTGCTGCCTAGTTACTTCACTGGCAAGAGTCCAACAGGTAAGTATAATGAGTCTTTTGAACAGTTCTCTAACTTCGTTCCATTCCTTCCTTAGATGATGGCCGGCATCCGGGGATGGTGACGTGCTGCTGAGATGAGTAGCGCTGAAGGTGAGTGAGAGCACGATGCACAATGCGACCCTTTCGTATTTGTATTGAACTGAGTTCTTTTTCTGTGTCTTTTAGGTGCCGCAACGTTTTCAACATGGATGCCGGTTATGAAGAAGAAATGCAGTGAGTAAGAGCGGTATGCGGCACCTCTAGATGTTTCCATGCTAACCTGGAGTGTCTTTTCCCTCTTGCAGATGGATGAGAGTTCCGGAGACAGAGTTCCCCCAGAGCGGCTAGGATTCAGGCAAGCGTTTGAAGCTCGTACAGTCTTTAAAAATAAGCGAAGATTTGCTGAATGCTTACATATTTTCTGTTCTTTTCCCTTTTCCTTAGGAAGTGGCGTGCCGGGATGGGAATGACACCGCCGAAGATGCCTGCAGAACGGAAGGAGCGATGAATGATGGGCAGAAGCGCCGCAAGGTAAGGCTGTTCCTAACGGTGTTCTTGTTCTTGCAGGAGCTGAGCGCAGAAGAAAAATGCAAGCCTACTGGAGACCGATCCGAACATGGTGAGTGTCACGCTGCAGGTGCAGAAAACACAAAGCATGTTTCTCAGCCTGGGCGTGGCTTAAATAGTCTCTGGGTATCCCAGGTGTCTCTGGGCTGAACCACACCCAAAAGACTAGACTGCACATGCAGTTCCGGGAACCAAAATATGTGGGGGCATCCATCTTGTCCCCATCAATGCACTACAACTCCTATCCCCAATGTTATCCTATGGGAGTGAGTGAGTCTGGTGCCACAAGCGCCAAGTCTGACTCCAAGTGGGTCTTTGGAGGGATGGAGAGGCCCTTGAGGGCCATGTAGGCGATTGTGGCCTGGCTCCAGCCAGACATCTTGGAGGGCTGGGGACATGAGGGGCAGGAATCATGACAATAGCCTAGTCAGTCCAACCACCCAGACCGAGCGTACCTCACACCTTATACAATGTATCCAACACTGTCCAACCTAGCATACCTGGGCACTTTACTCACATTAGTGTTATTGCACATTATGTCATCCCCATTGGGTGTTACGATAGATACCTTTAATAACCACTTATCGCCTCCAATACTAGCTAGCCATCAGCATAAGATACAACAGCCACCTACACAATGCAATATAGCCTTGAGAAATGCTAGACTACGCACACGACTACCTAGAATCTTTGATCCTCTTATCAAATATGAAACTAACACCTGCCAAACAAAAATGGTCTGTGAACCTACTCCCAAATCTAACTCTTACAACTATGAAAGGCATAATAACCCTCAACTAAATAGAGACAAAACTACTAGGCTTATAAGCCAATAAGCATCACCTCACTCCCTCCAACCGAATCTATACCTAAACTCAAAGGCGCTTTAATAAATGCCAGATCCTTAGTCGCCCATGCTATGGAAATATCTGAAGTTATCTCCACTGAAGGCTATGACTTCCTAGCCATCACTGAAACATGGCTCCACGAGGCAGCAGGCCCAGCACTGTCCCTAGCCGTTCCGAACAATTATACTATCCTTAGAATGGATAGATGCGAAGCTCGAGGTGGCGGACTAGCCATCATTGCCGAAACTAAGCTTGGCATGAGACTCTCTCCTTCACCAGTCACCGAATCTTGCGAAATAATGTCTACTAAAATACCTACAGCCAATTCTCAAACACTCAATATCCACTTGATATACAGACCTCCTGGTCCCATGAAGACATTCATAGAAGACCTATCTACCATCCTCTCAGAAAACTTAAAACACTACCCAAACAATACTACTTGGCGACCTCAATATAGGCTTTAATGACATTAATGACCCACAAGCTACGTCAGCATCTAACATCCTGACAGAACCAGGCTTCTCCCAAAGAGTGAATGAGCCTACTCACATTAAAGGGAGAATCCTAGATTGGGTTGCTGACCACAACTGCAACATCTTCACCCTAACTATCTCACCTCAAATATGGACAGATCATCATCCGATATCATTCACACTAGATACAAAAACTCCTAAACCACAACAATTCTGTGCACCACCCGCACTTACCAGAAATAAATAAAATATGACGATAGACAAATTACTCCCTGGTATTTTACCTACTCTAATTGCTCTATCAGACAACGCAGATCCTAACGTCCTAGTAGAAGAATTTAACAAAATCATGAACAAAACTCTTGATAATATTGCCCTGCTAAAGCTCAGAAATAGTAAACCACACAGCCATCTGAACAATTGGTTCACCCCCCTCCGAAAAATCCTTAGACTAGAACGAAGAAAATGCGAAAACACTTGGAAACTCCATCCTACTCCAGAAAACAAATCGAAACTAATCAATATCTCATCTCAATATAAAAAAGAGATCCTCTCAGCAAAGCAAGAGACTTACAGTAACAGAATTACATAAACAAACTCAAGCACGAAAGAGTTGTTCTCTAAACTTAGAGAACTGGAAAATCCCATAACTCCTCAAGACAACTGTCTTAAAGATAAAAAATGGTGTTCTGAAATCCAGTATGCATTATCCAACAAAGTCCTTAACCTCCGAAAGAAAATAGAATTAAAGAAAGAGACATTAGCCACCTCTACATTGCCCAATATAACAACACCTCCAAAAACTAAACCGTCCACTTCTCTAAAGTCTCTATAATAGAGGTGGAGAAAGTGCAATTGGAAGGTTTCAGTCCAAGTATTAAAGGAGATCTTTGCCCAGCACAACTGATCAAAGATGCTGCACGGGACCTAGCACCATTTATCACTAAGCTGATTAATGCCTCCTTCACCACCGGCACTATCCCGAGCAACTTAAAGGACTCATGGGTGCTCCCACTCCTCAAAAAGCAAACCTTAGACTCGGCTATACCCACCAATTATAGACCGATCACAACTGTGCTGTTCCTTCTGAAGATTCTGGATAAGGTGGCATATATCCAAATTCAGAACTTCCTTGAACTGAACCAGCTACTAGGCTCTCGTCAATCTGGCTTCCGTCTATTACATGGCACAGAAACTGCACTTATCGATCTTAAAGCCCAAATAGATAAACTACGCGACATTGGAAAACCGGCACTTCTCCTTCTATTAGACCTATCTGCCGCATTTGACTTAGTGGATCACAAGGTTCTTTGAAACCACTTAGATACAGCAGCACACTTCTCCACTGAGGCAATAGTGTGGATCCAATCATTCCTTAGTGACTGCACCATGAGGGTCTTCTCACCAACAGCAGCTGCGGTCCCTATCCCCATCACTTGCGGCGTGCCACAGGGCTCATGCGTTTCACCAACACTATATAACATCTTCACTAAACCCCTGTTTGATGACTTGGAGCATCTGGGTATCACCTACATAATTATGCAGACGATACCCAGATCCTCCTCCCACTTACTGGGGACTATGATGAGGACCTAGCAATGGTGAACGGAATTTACAGCATCGTTCAGGCATGGATGGCCACCCATGGCCTATGCCTCAAAGATGATAAAACAGAGCTCCTCATCCTGGGCACCAAATCCCTCATCAACAATCTAAGTACGAATTACTCTTCCTTCATCATTGATGAGAACTGTATCCAAGTAGCTAAGGAAGTAAAAACGCTAGGTATTTTCCTTGACTCTACTCTATCATTTACTAAACAGGTAAATCGCTAGCTTCATCAACAGCTTACACATGTAAACTAATTAGAGCGGGAAAACAATTCCTATCTCAGAACAGTTGCCTAACTTTAGGCAGAGCTTTAATCATCTCTAAACTAGACTATTGTAATTCCCTGTACATTCGAGCAACTAAATCCACCATCAACAAAACTCAGATACATCAAAACAATGCTCTTCGAGCAGCACTGAACATTCCTAAGAGAGAACATATCTCGGAAACAGGAAGGAAACATAAATGGCTTACCACCTATGAGAAAATTAGACTTAAAACTGCGTCCCTCACATACAAATTTCCTACACAACAAAGCCCCACAATTCTTAGCCGACAGATTCTCTAGAACAAACTCTACTAGACAAACGAGACTAGCAGACACCAATCGCCTTCAAGTACCACGATTCAAACTCTCCACTATAGACGGAACTAGTTTCCCAGTCAAAGCCGCTCAATTGTGGAACAAGCTACCTGTCACATTGAGAACAGAACAATCCTTTACCAAATTCAGGCAAAATGTGATCAGCTGGTTGATAGCGCAAATGCTAAATGTATGTATGAATTTGCTCCCGCCTGTTTTTACCTATATGCCTGCCACAACTGTTATCTCTTTACTGTTGTTTTTACCAAATTATCAATTTGTTAATCCTTTCACATGAATGACACACTGTAACCTGTAACCTTGCACCAAGCTGTATGTTTTCTTACCTCCTGCGCCCTTATACCCCAGGGTCCGGGGCGCATAATAAATACTAAACAAACAAACAAACAAGACACGTAAAGTGACTTAAACAATAAAGCTCCCTTTTAAAGATTACTTTTCACCCATACCTTTCACCCATTGTGTCCACTACCAATACCGAAAGCTACTCCTCACTGATGAAGCCCAACAAGGCCGAAACATGTTTCGGGATGCGTGTGGTCTCGTGCATAAGGGATGTGACGAAGCAGTTCGGACTGCACTACCCCTTTTGATGCGGGACAAAGCCTGATTTGCATACAGTGTTTCCCCTTTTGTAATGTCGTGGCAGGCAAAGATGATGGTCAGGAGGGTTGCCCAGAGAAATGACAGAAGTTAAGATTTATTCTAACGGTCACGATGTATGAAAAAGCCATTTATAAATGCAAAGATGAAATTGAACATTTCTGGGATATTTGGAGATGTTTTCTTGATGTTTATGGATAGTCTTGATCTTTTATTGGGATTATTGTGTCCCTGATTCTGTGGATTGCTGTCATCTATCATTGCTCATGGTTGTATACATTGTACTTATGATGTTCTTGTATTTGCTGTATGAATTTCTGCATTTTTCCTGTTTTCTTGTTTTCTTGTTTCTTTTCCTTCATCTTTTCTTTCCCTTGTGTATCTCTATTCTTTTCTCTTTAATGAGTTGCTTAATAGTAGTTTATAATTAGTTGCTTTTTATGCTGCTTAATGTTTGCTTTTTCTGTTGATTACTGTTATGAAAAGAAAACATTTTGAACATGAAAAAAAAAAAAGATTTATTCTAAACCTTCCAGCCATCACCCCTTTTGTTTCACTACCTTGACATACCAAAAAAAGATTTGGTTTTATGTGGATATGAAAGTTTCTTAACATCGTGTATTACAGCGAGCTGGAAGTTTGTGACATGTGCTAACTGACCTTTTTACACAATTTCTTTTAGCGTGGGGAGCATGTTTATTATGACAAAGCATACAAATAATGTGTAAAATGTATGTATAAAAGTTTTACGCATGCTTTTTTTGCTGTACCATATTTGCATTTATTTGTATGACGAAGGAGAATAGGCATGGAACGAAAATACCTTTTCTGTCGTCCCATCTTTTCCATCATACAAAGGCACAAGCATTTATGCCAACATGACATTTCTTGATGCTGGCATACATGCTTTGGATTCTCATGGAATCGGACTGCTTTTTTATACCTGTATAGGGTGTGGCAACCCCTCCCCCTTCACTGTGTCGTCCAGCCATGGTGACAAACTTCGAGGGTGCACTGCTGGTTTGCCCCCTTTTGCCCTGAGACCTGCTGCAGTGAAATCGAGTTGATCCCTTCACCAGGAGAGGAGAAATTGACAATGTACCACCATGGAATCCTCCCTGGAACTCAGCCGCTGAAAGCTGAAGAGCCTCACAATTGTAGCATTTGAACCGCAACTGAAGTGGACTTGACTGCTGAAGTTTGGTCCGTAGTGCGCCTTGGGTCAGTGAGTACTTGCAACTCTTACCTGTGGCCCCTGGTGCATCCATCCATTTGTATATACAAGTGTCCCCTGAGGGCCACACTTCTTTATTGAGGTAGCCTGTGCTACCATCCTATTCCTAACTTTTGGAACCTGTTCTGCCCTCTTGGGGACACCCTCAGCGAATAGTGGGAACTTATTCATCACTGTCCCACCTGCCTTCCTGAGCTGCTACAGCCCTTGCAAGAGACCCCGTTTTTTCCAACCGTGCGATCATGTGCACCTCCATCTGAACGTACTCTTGTGCACAAGGCTCTACTCTTCTTGGGGATTGGACTGCCTCTCAGATAGGGTTGATAAAGTGAAGGACTGCCTAAAGTATATTTGCATTGTTTGCTCCCTTTCCTTACAGTTTGTGGACCCTTACTGTGTGCCAATCCTTTAGGCCAACGGTATCTGTATATATGTTTTATAGTAGTGTTGTGTTGGTTTAAGTATTACTGCTGATCTTTGCTTGTGTTTGATTTAAAAGGCCTTTAAAAAATGTATATGAATTTTTGATATACACCTGACTGAGAATAATTTGTAGTGTTGTTTACTGTGTGTGCTCATTGGGGGCTTTCGGATCACCCTCGCCCCTCCTGAGACATAGTCTTGGCCACTGCCAATGCTTCCTTGTTTGGTCTGGCTTGTACAGAAGGTTACCCTGTTCCAAGAAACTAGGCTGGCCTTTTGAACCTCTGCCCACCAGGGCAGAGTTCAGAAATACATCTTATCAATATTCCATATCTTTTGACAGAAAAGAGATAATTATATATCTTGGATTAGGAGAATACAATGTGGTTGAAGACACTATTGATTCTTTAGAAGTGTCTTTTATGATATCTCCCATGTTGAGAGGGGTGACTGAGGTAGGGAAGCATAGGTACAATGCATATGGGGGAGGTGGACACTAGGTGTAGCGGTTGAATATTGAACACTGGTTGAATATCGACCAGACAGGGAAATGTACTGTCTGGTCGATATTTATCTCCCTCAACTGGACATAGATAACATGATAGGCAGATCAAATAGTTCCATCATTGTAGAACTCAGGATTAGATTGCCTTTATTAAAAGTAAAAAGTGCACATGGCAGTGCGCATATTTGCGTTCGGATGGCTCTGGAAATAAAGGGTGCTTTAAATATCACACACATACCATAAGTGCATAAGGATATATTAAGAATAAAGGATACAAAGTGAGAGTTTCTTAATAAAATTAAATAATAGCTCTTTGGAGAAAAATACAGTGTCAGATAGAAATATATTTCAAAATGGATACTCAAGTGCAAAATTATTCCCAGTTTTACGGCAGGTGTGGAGGACTATAAACCATGCCAAGAGTATTCAGACTAGCAACAGAGGCTGATACATTAGAGGCTGTCTTTGGCAGCATCTTGCAGTGAGGTAATTAAGTTTGCTAGGTTAATAAATGGAAATTGGCAGAAAAAGCAGACAAGATTGTGATGAGGCCACATAAGTAAGGGAAGTTTAGATACATTTATCTATGTTCGAATTGAAGAGGTCACAACGTGTGTCATGCAAACTATTCTGAGAGACCAGCTGTATTATTTTGGCAACCATAAAATCTGCTCTAAGGGAGCATAAAGCACTAACTAACTTGGCTGGACCTCAGCAATCAGATAAGGATTAGATATCGGTGCGTGAAAATGTTCTTGGCAGGAGTTGAGCACTGTCATAGTTGTGTCCAGCCAAGTCTAAAATAATCATATTAGTTTTGTGCACCAGAGAAAATTATGGATGCCAGCTATGCTAATGTGGGCTTGTTGTACACAAAAGATAAGCTATCCAATGATAGTGAAGGAATGTTTTTATTCTCTGACTAAAGGAACCTATCAGAAGCATACCATGTCATTTGCATAAAAATATTGCATTATCTTAAAAGACTATAAATCAGGTTAAAGGAAACATTTCTTTGAGTGTGTCCTGGTATTCCAGCAATAAGTGACCATGATGAAATCCTCCCAGGCGTCTTATTTTCGCTTGTCTCTCTCTAAGAATTGTTCATAGAAGTCTGGTGCTCGATGGAAGATGGGAAGCAGGACCCCCAGTTCACATGGTCTAAAAGCAGGCAGATTACAAAGGAATGAGTTGTAAACACGGTCTGCCATTCATGCACGGTAAGTGGTATTTACTCAACTGAAACTAAGATGAACAGACAATTAGCCCTGCATTTACACATTTGGTTTGCACTTCATAGTGCAAATCACTAGGATTGCATGCAGGTGATCTGTTTGCATGTAAGGGCAAACGTGACAGGCACCCTTTGTCCAATTTACATTTTTAAGTAAAAGGACCCTCTGTATTTCTTAAGGTGCTGGAAACAGGAGCATTTGCAGGCTATCATTATTTTGCATTCTGGGACTTGTAGTTTTTCAATCAGGATGTGCAAAATAAAGCCACAATGATAATGAATTGGATTAGCATGTTTCTATAAGTATTTGCATATTGTCAGGTTACTTTTTTATGGGATCTGTGTATTTTCAAGACCACCCTAATAGGTGGCAGTATTACTGTAGTGCTTGAAAGCACAGACTTAAATATGTTTACCAGTAGAGCTCAGAAGGTATTTAGTCACATGCCCAGTTTGCAGAAGGTGCTAAAATTCCATGTTCACTGCTTCAGCCAAGTGTGCAATCTCACTGTGACTTAATTGCAGAAAACGGAGTCCTTAGAAGTGATTACGGTCACACTATTTAAGAAAAGGCTGTCGTACAGTGGAGCAGGTTTTTAATGATTTTGGGGTTAAAATGGAGTCTCCTTGTGCTCCTCCATTAGTGGCACCCGATGTTGCCATCTAGAGATGTGTTATTGTTGGGAGTGTGACCATCCCTTAGTTCCCACATTACTAAATTTGACAGGCAGAAATGTAGTCTCACCAGCCAGCCACTTCACCAATGATTATAGCATAGTAGACTGGCATTCATTTCCCTGCCCTCTTTCTGTCTCCGAAGTTACTGTGGCCATTCTGCATATTGCCACAAATGAGAATGGGGGAAGCCCTTTGCTGTGCTTGGTTATGGCATGTTATTATGTTATTGAGTCTTACGAAAAACACCTTTTCCATATTTTGTTGTTTCTTGGAGCTTCAGGATAGGCTATGGGACTAACACGGGTGATGGCAAGGATGTTTTCTTGCAATGTTGGTGTGTGCAGATGTGAAAAGATAAGGCTGTCTGTAGTGTGTACATTTAAGCTATTTTGTGACTTGTCTACAGCAGTGGTTAATTTGTGTGCCAGTTTGCTGCCGTAAATTGTTTGGGTGAATGACTGGTATCACAATAGTTTGGAAGGAGTGTGGAGAGTTGTGTTGGTTTATCTGTGTTTTTGTTACTGTGGTGGTTAGGGAAATTTAGAGAAGACATACATCTTCCAGGTGGTGTGTGTTCCTTGTGTAACCTATGTTGTTTCGATGCTGGCGTTGTGTGTTGAGATGTGTTGCTAGGAGAGGGAATGCTCTCTCAGGTGACACCATGATATGACAAATATTCAGGGATCAGAGCATCATGGGACATCCCTTCTGACTGCCCAAAGATACCTCATGGACACTGAATTTTACATGGGATTATGGCACAATGCAGCTAGATATGCATCCTGAAGTGACAAGTGAGGAATCCAACCATGCACTACAACGCAACCACAGCATCACCATGCACCACAACACAGCCACAACATTATCATGCACCGCAACACAACCACAGCATTGCCATGTACAACAACAATATAATGGACCACAACACAGCCACAGCATTAGCCTGCACAACACATCCAATCATTATCATGGACCACAACACAACCACAGCAACACCATCACAATAGAGCATTACCATGCATCACAACACAACCACAGCAACACCATGCACCATAATGCAGCCACCGCAATACCATGCACCAAAACAATACCATGCCCCAAAACACAACCACAGCAATACCATGCACCACAACACAGCCACAGCATTATCATGCACCACAACACAACCACAGCATTACCATGTACAATAACAATATCATGCACCACAACACGACTGCAGCATTATCATGAAGCACAGCACAACCACAGCAATACCATGCACGACAACACAACCCCAGCAATACCATGCACCACAACAATATCATGCACCACAACACAGCCACAGCATTACCATGCACCATGACACAACCACAGCAATTCCATCACAGCCACAGCATTACCATGCACCAAAACACAGCCACAGTATTACCATGCACCACAACACAACCACAGCAATACCACCACAGCCACAGTATTACCATGCACTACAGCACAACCACAGCAATACCATGCACCACAACACAACCACCACAATAACATGCACCACAACAGTACTATGCACCAAAACACAACCACAGCATTATCATGGACCACAGCACAACTACAGCAATACCATGCACTAGAACACAGCCACAGCAATACCATGCACCACAATGTAGAGTAGAGGATGACGTCATCTCTAGTGCCTGCCCACTCACCTCTGTCATACTGGAAGCAAAACAGGAAGACTCTGACACCAGGTATCATCACAATACCGCACAAGAGATATGAGAGACGTTATGCAGTTAGACAGCCGTATCAAATGTACCCTCGCACTGATGTGGGGAAGGTTGTCGGCATACATCATGGGCATTGAAGAGCTGTACATGAAGTCAGACCAGAGCAAAGTGACGTAATGAAGAGAAGATACTAAGACATACAGAAGCGATATGCAAATGATTAGAGAATGATAATGTAGCTGAAGTAACAGGAGAAACGTGTATGCAGACACGAAGAAACCATATCTACGAAGAAGATAAGTAACCAGATGAGTAGCGGTATATACGCAGAAACGCAAGGTAGATGAGATAATTAGAAGCTTGTTGTAGTAGAAACTATGACATGAGGAAAGCGGCCATGATAGAAAGATGCATGGTATTGCTGTAGTTGTGCTGTGGTCCATGATTGTGTCAAAACTACCTCAGAAACAAACCAGGGCCGCAGATCAGAAACACTGCAGAAAACAGCTTAATGCAAGAAACAAAGGATATCTGTTTTGCTGAGACTAAGGATGACACAGCAAGACATAATTGGAAAGCACAAAGGGAGTTGACCAGGATAAGCTATGAACGAAGGGTACATTACTCTTAGATTAAGCAGAAGTGAAAACCTCTGTATGTGCCATGTATTGAACAATCAAGGCTCAAGAAAGTACATGTAAGATGGAGCGACCAAGTCTCCAGAGGCTAAGAGTAGTAATAGCACCCAGCATAATTAAATCAAATAGCAGTAAATAGCAGGTCGTAATTGACACATTTGTGGTCTGCTGACATGTGGTGCAAGACTCGAAAACAAGGTCTATTCATTAAGCCTCAGCCACAGATAGTGGTGTACCCTGACTCCCTTAATAATCCCAGAGAAGAAAACAGTCAGCAAGGTCCACTAGAAAGGAGTAGCCTTGGCTCATGCTCTGACTGATGAGAGATGGTAGGCTAACTGACCAAAGTGGGCAGTGGTCTGACGTTGTTCTTTGCACCTGGGTTTCATTCTGTTCATGTGCTGCTAGCGAGCCGAATGTCCAAGGTTGGGAGAGTATGCCAACCAATCATGAGTGGCCATGAAGCGGCATGTTATACAATGCTGCAGTAGACAATCAGCTGTTATTATTTTCCATAATAAGTATTATACTTATTTAGAGGCAGTTCTAGGCATTTCTACCAGATAAGGGCATCCAAGAATGTTATTAACACTCATGCATACTAAAGGTATATATGTTTCCTTAACCAATCCCTCCCCTTGGATGACATCATAGCTGATGTACCTCGAAGTATAAAGTCTTTGTGTACTCAAAACTTAGATGAGAGTGTGTGAGCTGCATTTCGTATGATCACCAGATGTCCCTACTTTATTTGAGCTGACAATAGAGTATTACATTTCCATATTCTTTAAGTCTGTTTGGTTATTTGGGTCCGAGGTAATTTACTATGGTAATTCCATTCTGCGCATGAAATACGCTCCAAGAAGCTACTGCACAGTTTGTTAAAGGTGCGGATGGTTAAAGATCCAGCTACCTAGGCCCAGTTCTAAACACTCAGACTATCGAGGACTTTTGCCTTTAGCCAGAATTGCATGGAGCTTCCTGCTGAGAGCGGTGTGCAATACACATGTGGGGAAAGAATCGGTCAGCAGTTGCCCCTTTGAAGGAGTTACTGTCCGGTCCCCGCAGGTGCCTCATGTACTTAAGATGAACTGGTCGATTGGGGAAGAGTCGATGCTGAGGGACTCGAACTGAGCCACGGATGTAAGTGGAGCATTGAAAGTGGCAAATAAAGAGGAGGGGCTGTAGTCTAAGTGTAATTAGTACCCAGCGTGTCAATGCCACAGGATACACTTAATGTGGATTGGCTTGATTCCGAGCCATACCATAGTGTAATCCTGTGTACTCATTCGCGTGCATCGCGCGCCGGGTCGAGTAAAGGTTCCTCACTCCCCTCTCCTTTCTTTACTATGGATCAACTAGGCCCAAAATGGCACCTTGTTGATCCGTAGTAATGAAGCAGTACGTGTGTTCTAGTCTTTCTAGAATGAACGCGTACTGCAAAGCCGCTTTTTTCAACTGGCAAAACAAAAGCTGATTGAAAAACGCAACAACCCCATTGGTGTCCTGGGACTAAAAACCCAGGAATACTAATGGTAATAAGCCCCTTGCCGGCTACACTCGGGCCTATAACTATGGGCCCCGGGGGCATTACCTTAGGTGGTAATGGCCCACCGGCTTGGGGCTTATTGCCACACTATATGGTAACAGGATTTGTGTGTAAAAGAGATAGATACCTCGATTTTGAGTTCCAAGGGGACCAAAGAATACGCATTAAACTCTAAGTAGAGTAAATGATAGGGATTCCTGAGGCAAGTGCCAATTAAGAAGAATGTGTATTTCACTCCAAAAGGGAGTAACTAGTGAGAGGAGATACATTTACCAAGGAAAGGAAAGGAATGTGATCACAGGAAATTAAAAGTGCACGTTCATTTGGGGTTATAAATACATGTTAATGTTAATGTTAAAGGATATTTGTACCGTGCACTATTACCACCGGAGTGGTCCCCTGGCGCTATGGTGGATCTGAAAGAGGGAGAGGGGGGTGGGTTAGTGGGAATGAGCTGGAAAAGTGCTAGATAGCAGTGATGTGCTGTTGGCAGCCTCAGCCCGGTGGGTCCATTGGCTGGGCTTGGGGTGTTATACGGTCGATAGTCATCATGTGCTGTTGTGCAAGTCTATGTGTGGTTTGTTTTGTTGTTGCAGTGTAGTGAAGTTTGTGCGGTTTGTTGCGTTTTAGGCTTGTGGTTGTGTTTGGTTAGAGTTAGAGAGGAGTATGCAGAGGGATGAAATTGTTAGTGGATTGGTTAGTTGGCATTGCTGTACTTACAATTATGTCTAGGTGTGATGCCTACTATCATTCACCATTACGTCGGAGTGTGGCACTTGCTAATTTTCAATTCTGTCTAGATGTGAGACAGGCTAGCGATCACGATTCCATTCTAGTGTTGCACTTGTCATCATTCACAGTTTCATTTAAGTTTTCTAATATTCACATTTTGTATACATTCGATGGAGGCTAAGGTTAAGAATTCCATCTAAGTGTGGCAAATGCTAACATTCACATTTCTATCTAGATGTGACGTAAGCTAAGGCTAAGAATTTCGTCTAAGTGTGGCACATGCTAACGTTCATAATCCTGTCTAGATGTGACGCAAACTAAGGCTAAGAATTTCGTCTAAGTGTGGCACATGCTAACATTCACATTTCTATCTAGATGTGATGCAAGCTAAGGCTAAGAATTCCGTCTAAGTGTGGCACATGCTAACATTCACATTTCTATCTAGATGTGATGCAAGCTAAGGCTAAGAATTCCGTCTAAGTGTGGCACATGCTAACATTCACATTTGTGTCTAGATGGAATGCAGGCTAAAGTTAAGAATTCCATTTACGTGTGGCACATGGTAACAATTATTACACCTGTCTAAGGTGAAATAGGCTAAACTTGACCGTTCTTTATAGGTTAGTTAACATTGGCACTCGTTAACATTGGCTTTGCGGTCCTACCAATGATATATAAAGCGTTATATAACTGCCAAGTAAATTAACATTTCATAACAGTATGTTAGTGCGTAATGCAGTGCAACATTTATAGTCCAGCCAAGAATGTATTTAGGTTGGTGGTCACTAATCTCTTTAAGTATGCATGTTGTAATTCTATGGCAGTCAACATTATGGAGAGGCAAGGTAGAGTGGCAAGGGCTTTCTGGAGTAGAGTGATTGCTCCACCCCCCACCCATGCTACACTTACAGTTTTGTTGATGTCTATTGGTTGCTGGCTTCCTTTGCGTCCCCTGCGGACACCTGCAGACACTTCTTGGAGCCGTCAATGTAGAAGCCGCCATTTGCCTTGAGGCCATTAGCTGCAGGGGCTGCCGGGCAGAGAGCTGCCCAGATCCGGTCCAGGATAAGGAGTGATTCGGCCAATAAGGTCGGGGGAGGGCGCGGGAGGCGGGATGAGGAGGGGGAAACAACACAGTTGCAATCAGGCTGCAACAGGGGGCTGGGGGGTCACATTCAGAGTGGGCATTTTTAAAATGACTATCTAAGGGGGCTAAAGGCAATTTCCTGCTCACCTGATCCGCCAGAATGGGAATGGCCTGCAAGACGAGGTGCTGGGGTTAGGGCTGCAAGCATGGGCACAGACATCCAATCAGGGCCGGGGGAGGCGCGGGAGGCGGGATGAGGAGGGGGCAACAACAGGTTGCAATCATGCTGCAACAGGGGGTTGCGGGGTTACATTCAGTGTGGGCATTTTAAAAATGGCAATCTAAGGGGGCCAAAGGCACTTTCCTGCTCACCTGCAACGCCAGAATGGGAATGGCATGCAAGACGAGGTGCTGGGGTTAGGGCTGCAAGCATGGGCACAGACATCCAATCAGGGCCGGGGGGAGGCACGGGATGAGGAGGGGGAAACAACACGGTTCCAATCAGGCTGCAACAGGGTGACTGTCATGATGCCTACCTCCAAGGAGCCAGGTCCGACCCAGCAACCCCAGAGGCAGGCATCATCCCCCCCAGGGAAGTGCCAGCGGGCCCAAGCTGGGGCCCTTTGGACACAGTCCTGGCGCCTTAGGCGCCAGGCTCATAAAGCTAGACATGTGTTCAAGTGTTTTAATGTGCACTTACCTGGGGCAGACCATGCTGCTACATCCAGGCCCTCTTGAGGCCTGAATGGAACTACTTTACCTGTGGGACTACTTTCCACCTGGGTGTGGTCGGGGAAGGATACATACCTGATCGGTGGAAGGATACATACCTGGAACTTCTTCCAAAGCTATTTAAACCACGCCCAATCAGCAACTCACGCTTCGCGTTGTTCTGCTCCTCGCAGCTGGACGCTCACCGTGTCAGCTCCTGCATCTGGACTTCAGCCACGCCTGTCAGCATCCTGGGTCACCTGGAAAGGGAGATAAGAGAGAATTGGAGAGAAAGAAGACCTTACCTGCTAAAGCTGCATCACGGAGACATCACACCGACGATCCTGAAAGGGAAGACATCATTTTTAAAAGCATTTCGCTTCGATCGCTGCAGCGCTGCATTTCACTCACCTTTCCTGGGCGCCTCCATCTTCAGCAGCGATAATCCGGATCCGCAGCCACTTCCCAGAGCCTAGAGAGAAAAAGACAAGAAAAACAAGGTGAGAGAAGGAAGGGAATAGGAAAAGCTCAGTTTCCTTCTAAGACTTACCTGTTGGGTCATTCCCGTTTCATTTCGGGTCCTGCCGCTTCCTGGCATTCCGGACCCCGGCCCCTGTGGGGAAAAAAGACAAAGACATTGAATGAGCGAATGCAAAGACATTACCCGAACGCTCATCCAGAACTTACCTGTCATTTACTGGAACTGCACGTTTCACTTCGGGTCGGCGCCATATCTCCGGCATTCCGAACCCCGGCCCCTAAGGGGAAAAAGACATAAGCGTTAGCGCTTGCTGCAATAAGACAATGAACATTATTATTAAGCTTGAACTTTTGAACTTGCAACAGAACTCTTACAGCGCCTTACCTGAATAGTCAAGCTTATTTGAACTCCCATCAAACCTCAATCCAGTGAAGTAACTGGGTTTCTACGCGCCCCTGCATCAGAAGCAGGATGGAGAACGCATCCTTCCAGACCCTAAGTTGAGACTTCACGGGGAATCGTGGAAGGGTATCGTGGAGGGTTGGAAGGGAGTGGGAGGCTTGAGCATTATTCCGTCAGTAGGTAATACTCCCTTTCACGCACAGGGGAATATTCCTGCGAGCCAGAGAAGCCAGAGTAGAGGGGCCCTTCCTGTCCATCCTCAGAGTCCTGCGCTTCACCATTGAAGAAGCATCAGCACTCGAAGCCAGACCTGCGCCTCCGTGGGAATCAGGTGAGCGTGACAGCTGGGGGGTCACATTCAGAGTGGGCATTTTTAAAATAGCGATCTAAGGGGGCCAAAGGTACTTTCCTGCTCACCTGCACTGCCAGAATGGGAATGGCGTGCAATGCGATGTGCTAGGGTTAGGGCTGCAAGCATGGGCACAGACATCCAATCAGGGCCGGGGGAGGCGCGGGAGGCAGGATGAGGAGGGGGAAAACAACACGGTTGCAATCAGGCTGCAACAGGGGGCTGGAGAGTCTCATTCAGAGTGGGCATTTTCAAAATGGCTATCTAAGGGGGCCAAAGGCACTTTCCTGCTCACCTACACCGCCAGAATAGGAATGGCATGCAAGGCTAGGTGCGGGGGTAAGGGCTGCAAGCATGGGCACAGACATCCAATCAGGGCCGGGGGGAGGTGCAGGTGGCGGGATGAGGAGGGAGGAAACAACATGGTTGCAATCAGGCTGCAACAGGGTGCTGGGGGGTCACATTCAGAGTGGGCATTTTTAAAATGGTGATCTAAGGGGGTCAAAGGCACTTTCCTGCTCACCTGCACCGCCAGAATGGGACTCATCAGTGTAAAACCTTTATTGTGTATAAACTAAGAAATATAAAACGAGAGTAATAACATTAGTTGAATATCAGCCCTTACAATAATGTGATTGACGTCAATCAGAGAAGGATAAAAGCTAAGAAAGCATATTAAAAGTTAAATAAAGGTTCTTGCAGTGGCAATAATAGAACAACAGCCCAGCAAGAGTCGATAGAACTATAAACAAAGAAATAAAGAGAAACAATATCATAAAGACTTTAAAATTGGTTAAAATATTGATCTGATAGTGCTTGCCTAAATAGATTTTTGTATTGTATGTGATTTAAGAAGCCAGTAAGTATTGGCTGTCGAGATTGACTTGTCATCACGTGGGACACTCCTCTTTTACATCTATGTAGGACATTACCAGGATACACACCTAAAATAAGTCAGTATCACAAGGAATGGGGGAAGGGCAGGATTAATAAAACACTCATGCCATGGGCTCAAGAAGGTTTGTTGTCAAAAACAGTATTGCGACATATGACAACGTATTTGTATGCTACATATACGGGGAAGAAACGACAAAAAAGATTAGCTAATCTAGAACTATGGAAGATGTATCAAAATGAGAAAAAAAGACCCACCCAAGAAGGAGTGGATGCTTAATCAGCATAAAGAGGAAGACATAATGCCCTCAGCTCCTCTTACTCCTCCCAAAAACGATAGCACAAGGGACGATAAACAGGGATTTTATCCTTTAAAGGAATTAAAGGCAGCAGCGTGGTATGTCAATCCAATATATGCACCTCCAGCTTGTAATAGTGAAGACAGCATGGAAGAAAGTATGATTAAGGAACCAAAAAATATATCGATAAGCGATGAATATAAAGAGCCTGATGAATGAAGAAGTAGACAGATAGAAATATAGAGGAGGACACCAAGAGACAAAAAGAGGAGAAGGAAAGAGCCAAAAAAGAGATCATAGTGCAAAATGAATGGATGGGAGGACAGATATTATTCAAGTTAGACGGAAAAGGTATTGAAGGTGTGAGAGAGAGGGAAGAAAGAGAAGATCATAAAGAAAAAGAACAGGATAGTGCATACAAGGAGCAGAAAGAGAAAGAGAAGAAACAAAAGGAAGAAAGAAGCAGGTATTAGGAACAAAAGAAAGAGAAAGAGAGAATATAGGAGAAGAAACATGGTAAAATAGAAGCCCAGAGAATGAAAGAACATAGGTTGCAAAGAAGGCAAGAGGAAGAAGAGTACAGCGAGATGAGAAGGTAAGAAGAAATTAGAAGGGGTAGAGAACAAAATGATGACAAAATAGATTATCTTGTTAACAGATGCATAGTGCCAGTTGAAACACGAGAATGATGGGAAGAAGAGCAAGGATCACAACAGCCTATAGAGAGCTGCAGGGAATACTGAGAATTTAGTCATGGGCTGACAAGTAAGAGGCAAAAGGCCGAGGGAAAAGGATTGGGGATTTATACAGGCAAATGAGGGACAAGGATGGCTATAAAATTAAAGGGAACAATGAGGGATCTTTATCAGAAGGAATAGGAAGCAGTTTGGTGACGTGATGGCAGACGAAGATAGAGCACTGTCCGTAAGCGGGTTAGACCTTATGACAAGGACAGGGATGATATCCATACGAGTTGGGGTATAATAATGACAGTTGAAAAAGGGAGCAAAATAAGAAGGCAAAGAGAGAGGGTGCATGTGGTTTTTCAATAGATCCAAGTAAGGAAAAGGGGTAAAATAGTCATATTTAGAAGACCCTAAAGACAAAACATCAGAACCAACACCATATTCGGAATGACCACCAGTCCAATCATGTAGTGCAGGGGATACATCCCCACCATATGTGAGCAGATTAAGGTCGCTGCGAGGATGAAGACAAATGGGCGCAACTAGGCCCACCTGGAACATGAAAAGTATAGGTGGGTACGATTACGCAATTCCCACTATTAGGGAAAGGAGAAGGATGACCACAATATATACCGTGGCCACAGATGGATAAAGATAACTTGAAATGTTAACTGCCTAGTTTGACTGCAGGTGTGGGAAAATGGATCTACGAGTTAGAAAGGATGACAGCGGGAATGAAGTTAGCAGTGGGTGATGTAAATGGCCTGCTAGCAGCCATTCTAGGAGAGAGAGCTGATCACATTTGGGTATGAGCTGGGTATGCAAGTGTAACGGCACAAAACATGACACATGATGGAGTACAATTTAATAATTGCAGAGCAGACGTATGGAGAGCACTTAGAGTGCAGTACCCCGACAAATCAGACATGGGTGCTATAATGACAAGGAAAATGGGGGAGGATGAAGATCCTGTTGCGATTTATTCAAGAGATTCAGGAACATTGGCGTCTTGAGATGAGGGAACCGTGGGATAAAATGGTGGCAGTATTTTACCACATTTTGTGTCAGGGACTGCCCGAGCCAGTGCAACGGCAGATGAAAAAACAGGTAAGGATGGAAGCGAAGTCCTGGCCAGAAATACAATTGACTATTGTACATCATTGTCAATTATTGCAAGAGAACAACAAGAAAAAAGCCTGGTGCAAAAAGCAAGAGGAAGCAAAGTTAGTTCAGAAACAATAGTTGAAATTTGCTACAGAAGGAGCAGTATTGACAAGTGGTGAAATTGTGATAACACAAGGAGTACGGCCAGTGCAGTCAAGCAATGTAGGGTATCATGCAGATCTGGATATCATTTTTGGCTGTAAGGCAGAGGGAATGTGCATAGAGTGAGACGAAGGGGATTTCAGAACTCCCCAGGAGGAGGAGGATTTAATGGAGGACAGTCCCAGAAATTTTGGAATTGTAGGAGAATGGGACATATAGCCGAACATGTAGAAGTAGAGGAGGGATGCAGCAGAACTGGCAAGCACCAAGAGGGGGGACGGGCTATTCTCCACATTATAATACAGAACCACAAAAGTATTATGCCCAAGATCACACACAGAATTAGACAAATGCGCTGCAAATACAGCAGGCACAACAAAACCCAGCACAAGTGCAGATGCCACAAGGTTATCTACAGCAAGCGCCTATACAAGCACAGCAAGTACCGACACAGCAAGCAGCAGCACCACAATAGAACATGAATGCAGGGGCCCCAAAAACATCCACACCTAGGATAGGGAATGTGACCGTGGTAGGAGGCAATCTTTCATGGGTACTGGGATGAATTTATATCCAAAATAGGACAGCCCACAGAGCGACCTGATGTGTTCAGTACTATCAGTGACACCAGACCCCCAAGAGGAACCAAGAGCCAGGGTGACAAAAGGAGCCAAGCCATTTTCGTTTCTTGTAGACACTGGAGCGACTCATTCCTGTGTTCGAGTCAGAAAATACCCAATGTCTGGTATTGCCATGAATGCTCAGGGATTCTCTGGGGTGACAAGTTTAGTTCCTTTTACAGATGGATTACCAACTTCCATAGGAGAACATGATGTATCTATGCCACTATTGTTTTCTCGACAGACACCAGTTAACATATTAGGACATGATTTGATGACATAATTAAACATGACAATGGTCCTCATTAGGATACTGACGGTAGCTGTGCCCTTATTAAGGGTACGGCTGACTCCGGTAATTATTTTTTTCCGTGGCCCAGAAAAGGGCAATGCCGATCTTGGCAGACCCGGTTATTGCCCTTTTTGGGCGCCAGAAAAAAACATTCCCCATTCCCATTCAAGCCCCATAGGGGTCAATAGGAATGGGGAGGATGCTAACAACGGGCCTGTTAATGACGGGCTTGTTGTTAGCATCCTGGACTGCTAGTGGGACCCGCTAAGGACACCTGGTATGACCAGGCGTTCCTTAGCGGGTCCCGCAGCAGTCCTCGTAATTGGGCAGCCCGTAATGAACAGTGCCGGTCCCGTACCGGCAACATTCATTACTTGACTGCCTGCCTCCTAATTTGGATCAATATCTTTTACTGACAAAGGAATTGTGTGCTCCACTCCAGGAATACATCTTCTGAATGTCAGAGAGTTAATATTGTCATTTGCAGGCGAGGGGCTCCTTTAGACCCACGGGTATTTTTGTATGGTGTAAAGACTGGAGGGGGGTGTCTGTATTTCTGCTCTCTATATGGTAGAGGAGAGTCACAGAGGACCCCAGACAAGATTCTCTATTCGGTAGCTATGGTCGAGCAATCAAGGCCTAGCTCCTCAGGAAGGTAATGCGGGCTGCTTCTTAAGTACAGTGTAGTCCCCAAGCACCCACAAAGGAATGTCCGCACACTGTATTGGTTAAAACACAGTCTTTATATAATTAATATTCAAGGTTATATACAATATCACAATAACGCACTTTGTACTCAGTTATAATGGCAAATATGCCTGGGTCAGTCCTTGGAGACACAGCAGCTTTCACATTGTGAAGGAGAGCAACAGCAATTCTTCTCGCAGGGCTTCAAGGTCAAGCTTCAGTTACTCCAGTTACTCGTCGTAGTGGACTTCAGCTTCTGAACCCGATTCCTAGCAGTGAGAGGTCCCCAGATATACTGTTGATCTCCCATTCATTCCGCTGGGTCATACTCAAGCATCCAATCACGGCGAAGGGCATTCATGCAGGCAGCCAGCCAATCAGACACACAGTGCATTCAGGCCATTCACTTCTCTCCAGACACTCACAACAAGTTATGTCTATTGGGACAAGTACCCAGCCATTCAACACTCCACACTGCATTCATACCGGTTTCGGGCAGGGCTGTCTCAGTCATTATGTCAAACACCAGTACTAGACACCCACAACATAGAATGTGTATTCGTCACACACTCCATTCACCCAGGTCCCACCCACAGGTGTACCCACAACATACGGTCGTTGGGAAGGCTCCAGCCAGTTTGGTCAGCACTTCCCCACACTACCATATATGTAACTTCCACCCAACAGCCAGTCAGGGGGAAGGGACAGGGTCAGGGCTTCCCGGGACTTCGGGGAGATCAAGGTAACAGGCGATGGAAGGCAAGAGGCCATGGGGGCCATTTTGTCTCCATCAGGAATCTACCGATTCCAATGACAGGCCTGGGCATCCCAAAATGGAGGACGCTCAGGGCACCAGTCAATTCAGCAAGGAGCTGCCACCAGCCCGTACCCTGCTCTGTGGGTCACACACAGGTGCCCAAAAACATACACTAGGGGCACAGGGTTGTACCCCCACCCATGGGTGCCATAAGGGTATCCCATGGGTCTGAACACCAAACCAAAAGAGAGAGCAGCACCGCCAGGAGTCCCACATGAACTCCTGTGCAGAAAACACGACAGAACGCACGATAAAAAGCAGTAAAGGACAAGGGTACGGAGGCCCTGTACCTCCATTGCATTTCCAGCATCACATATGGAGGGACTGTTTTGTTAACATGGCTTCCCAGATTAGTAGGTAAAATATTGAGAATTCCTGATGAATTTTTGTCTAGACCAGAAATACCGATGGATGGTGAAGACAGACAGATAATTCCTATAGAGTTAAAGGCAGCATCAGTCAGAGAGGAAAGAGTGGTTGTCCATGGGACAGATGATGAGGGAAGAGGATGGAGAGCAGTGATAGCCCTCGGTGAAGGATACAGACTGACAGAATTGACAGAAGAGGAGTTGTTTAGAGATGACTATTCGGACAATGAATTAGTATTCTTTATAAGTCTTGCTTACTGGATTAAAATAAACAACAGAGATATACCACAGGGAAAGGTATTAGTGAGAAAGAAACCGTCATTTTTTACAAGAAGATTTAGAAAAGGTTCCAAGCTTCTTGTGGTCTAGTAGTCCTTATGATGTAGGTCTATTAAGAGGAGTAGGAGCAGTTAAAATCAAGCTCAAGCCTGGAGCTATCCTACCACGAGCTCTGCAGTACCCCATGTCAAGAGGGCATGTTCTGCTTTCTTACAGGAAGGGACATTAGTACCATCAGATTCCCAGTGCAACAAATCTGTGCACCCTGTAAAGCAATAATGTGGTCGAAGCAGCGTTTCCTCTAGTTCCAAATCCAGCTACAATATTGTGCAATATCTTATCCCTGGGAAAGTATTTGACAGTAATAAATATAATAAACACGTTCTTTTCAATTCCCCTTCATGAGTATTCACAAGATTTGACTTCATTTTCGTATAGAAATACGCATCTAAAGCATACTCGTTTGTCTCAGGGGTACTGTGAGTCCCCCTTAATCTTTAACAGGGTCCTGCAGATGGACCTAGGTAATGTTCAGCATAAAAGTGCAATCATTCAGTATGTAGATATAATATTAATGTGCAGCGAGACAGAAGAAAGATGCAGAGAAGACCAGGTTTGATTCATGACCATACTAGCAGAGAAAGGATACAAGGTAGACAAAGAAAAGTTACAATATTGTCAAGAAGAGTAATCTCTCAAGTCGGGAGAAAAGTGACACCTGAGAGAGCACATGCAATTCAAAACACCCCTGGACCAGGGACAATAATGGAGATGCAACAATTCTTAGGCCTATGTAATTAATATAGGGCCTGGGTTTTTGATTGCAATACCTATATTCAACCACTTTTAAAAAGACTCAAGGAAGAACAGGTGGGCAAGAATAAAATAACATGGACAGAGGAAATAACTGAGGGATTTTAAAGAATTAGACATAGCTATTTGCACAGCCCCTGTGTTGGGAACTCCAGATTGTAATGAAGAATTGTATTTGTTTTCACACTCAAATGGAGATTTAATGACAGGAGTCCTCACACAGAAAATGACTATAGGACATGATATGATATATGATATGATATGATATAATAGTTTATTTATATAGCGCCTATACGCAATGTGTTTCAAAGAGCTTGAAGGCAAGGGAGGGAACAAGGGAAAATACAATGACATTCTTACAAGCCATGCACAGTAAGGATGTGAAATTAACTATCATACTCGGCCTGATGACATTTCAGATAGTGAAAGAGCTAACACATAGATAAGGAAGGGAGGGGGAGAGTGGGAAAGAAATGGAAACAGACAGGCGACTACCGTACTATGCCTGACGACATTTCTGGTAGAGCCGGAGAAAAACAAGAGGTGTGGGAGAGGGGTGCAGAAAGGTAGGGGAGGAACAAAACAAGCGACTATCATACTAGGCCTGACGACATTTCATAGAGTGCTGGAGCGGGGGTGGGGAGGAAAAAACCAGTAAGGGGAGGGGGGAGGAGACAGACGTGGTTGCTATCATACTAGGTCCAGGGACAATTCTGATTGTGTAAGTGCATAGAAGAAAGTAAGGGGAGGAGATAGGAAAAAGGAGAAGGGAAAGGAGGAGAAAACAGAGAGTTAGCAGTCAAAAGAGAGGAGAAGCAAGAGGGGAGAGTGAATACAACTGGAGAAGTCAGTAGTAACACATAGGGCCTCATTACGAGAATGGAGGTAATGAAAAAAGGAAGGCGGAATGGTAATACCGGCATCGTTAACGGGTCTGGGGTATTACGACCCGACAACCCGCTAATACCGCCACCGCCCGTACCGTGTCCCTTCATACCGACTTGCGCGCATACACGCGTCCCTTTGTGGAGTAAATACCAGGATGGCGGTAATAGGAGGACATCACAACTCACGCGGGCATGCAATTACCATCATCCCGAAGGCGTTAATTAGTGCCTGCACGATGGCGGGCATACAGGCATCGCGGACCACCCATAAACAGCAATCTGCAATCAAGGCAACTGCAACAGGTGCACCCAATCACCACAGGTGGAGTCAATGGAGCCTGTCCCAGTATAAAAGGAGTACACCCATACACCACACCCCGTCCTACACCAAAATGATACCACTAGCTGTTGCAATCATGGGGCTGGAGGACATGCCTATACTGCTACAACTACAGCAAAAACAGAAACTACAACAACAACTACAGCCACAGCAACAGGCAGCACAGAGGAGCCGCAGGAGGAGAAGGAGGTTGAGACAGGGCCAGCAATTACCACCAGTGCAGCCAGTAGTACCTCTTAGGCAGCCACCAATCCCTTGCATCAGACCCAGTCCATTCAATCTAACCCCTGAGCAGATCCACACCCTCTACCGGTTGGACCGGGACACCATCACCACCATAGTGGACATGATACACAATGACATCGTCAGCCTCATAGAAATACGCACTGCCATCCCCCCGCTACTAAAGGTGGTGTCTGTGCTCCACTTCCTGGCCACAGGCACCTACCAGCACACAGTGGGCCAGCTGCATGGCATATCACAACCACTATTTTCACGCATGCTGACCCAAGTGCTGGATTCCCTCCTGAAGCACGCTAGCACCCACATATCCCTACCACGGACTGCCCAGGAGATAGCCGACACCAAAGTAAGCTTCCATGCACTGGCAGGCATGCCCAATTGTATTGGTGCCCTCGACTGCCCCATGTAGAATTGGTAGTCCTCCATGCCGCAGAGGTGGTGTACTGCAATCGCAAGCAATACCACTCCATCAATGTGCAGATCGTATGTGACTCCAGCAAGATCCTCAAACATTGCTGCGCACGATATCCCGGATCGACACATGATGCCATTGTGCTGCGTAACTCCACGCTACCCTGTCACATGGAGCGACATGCTGGACGACGTGCCTGGCTGCTTGGTGAGTTGGCTGACTGGGCCATGGCAGTGCATAGGGGTTTTGGTGTGTTGGGGTGCATACTCCACCTGGATGGGAATGGGGGGAGGATGCATACTCCATCTGGGTGGGAATGGTGGGGGGGATGCATACTCCACCTGGGTGGGAATGGGGGGATGCATACTCCACCTGGGTGGGAATGGTGGGGATGTATGCATACTCCACCTGGGTGGGAATGGGGGGGAGGATGCATACTCCATCTGGGTGGGAATGGTGGGGGGATGCATACTCCACCTGTGTGGGAATGGGGGGGAGGATGCATACTCCACCTGGGTGGGAATGGTGGGGGGGTATGCATACTCCACCTGGGTGGGAATGGGGGGGATGCATACTCCACCTGGGTGGGAATGGTTGGGGGATGCATACTCCACCTGGGTGCGAATGGGGGGATGCATACTCCATCTGGGTGGGAATGGTGGGGGGGATGCATACTCCACCTGGGTGGGAATGGGGGGATGCATACTCCACCTGGGTGGGAATGGTGGGGATGTACGCATACTCCACCTGGGTGGGAATGGGGGGGAGGATGCATACTCCATCTGGGTGGGAATGGTGGGGGGATGCATACTCCACCTGTGTGGGAATGGGGGGGAGGATGCATACTCCACCTGGGTGGGAATGGTGGGGGGGTATGCATACTCCACCTGGGTGGGAATGGGGGGGATGCATACTCCACCTGGGTGGGAATGGTTGGGGGATGCATACTCCACCTGGGTGCGAATGGGGGGATGCATACTCCACCTGGGTGGGAATAGTGGGGGGGATGCATACTCCACCTGGGTGGGAATGGTGGGGGGGATGCATACTCCACCTTGGTGAGAATGGGGTGGGGGATGCATACTCCACCTGGGTGGGAATGGCCGGTGAGTGGAGAATGCACGCAGAGCTAAACACTCCTGACCTGAACCTCCCAACCCGAACATTACACATCACTGGCACACATTGGAGAAATGCCGGATATCAATGATAACATGTAAGACGCACAACCTGGCGTCTTACACAGCAAATATGTGAGGCAAAAAATTGTCGTGCAACCACAGTACATCCACATCAGCATGCAAGAATTCACCCTGCATCATCTGTACAACGCCATCCAGACTACCACACCATATTGCAGTATAGAATGCATCTAAATAATATTTGTGCATACGTACAGGGACATGTGCATGTCGACAGCAAATAGCTGCGGCATGGCTGTGAATCCTGAAGGTGGCAGCTCAGAGTGACTCACATACACCTATTTGTATTCACTTGCAGGTGATGGAGGATATGTCTTGAAGCCGTGGCTACTTACCCCTGTGTGGAACCCGCAGAACAGCCATGGAGAGGAGTACAATCGGGTTCATACCCGTACCCGTGTTGTGATTGAGCAGACCTTTGGGTTGTTGAAGGCGCGGTTCTGCTGCCTAAGCAGGTCTGGTGGAGCACTCCTTTATAGGCCTGAGAAGGTGGCAAAGATCACCATGGCCTGTGTCATGCTGCACAACATGTGCGTCCGGAGAAATGCACCACTGCCACCTGACATTGACATGCATGCACCGGGTGAGGATGATGAGGATGAAGATGGAGGAGAAGCAGCACCCCTGCCAGTACGTGATGCACAAGATGGCCAGGCAGTATGCCAATCACTGATTGGCAAATACTTCTGACCCACAGAGACATCGATAGACATGTGTCAGTGACACATTGTACACTGGGTCCATGTGGACATGCACACAGGGAATGTGGGGAGTTGGGCACTGTGCACTTTCATGAATTAAAAGGATACACACAAAATGAACAATGTCCAGGCATTGAATGATTTTTCACACAACGGGTGTATTAATATAAACTACAGAAATGTGCTACCCCCCCACAACACCAAAACTCCCAAAACCCCCCAATGAACTCCCCATACCCCCAATCAACTCCCAAAAAACCCCAATGGACTACCCATACCCACCAATCAACTCCCCATACCCCCAATCAACTCCCAAAAAACCCCAATGAAATCCCCTAAATACACCCATACACCACCAACACCATCTGACCCACTCCCATTATTGTCCCACACTATTTCCTTGATTTCTTGCTCTCCGGGGTCAGCATTTCTGAGAGCCTCGCACTCCGTCTTGTTGGACGCACAGGGCTGGGGGGTGCAGAGGAAGCGGGTATGGAGGATGGCGGTGTGGCAGATGGGGTTGAAGCCATGGTGATTTGCACAGCTGGTACGGGTTGTGGCTGCTGCATGTGCAGCAGGATAGATGTGAGGACCCGCGTGACGGCCCCCAGACTGTCTCGCATCATCAATGCTGAGGCATTGACGGCGGCTGTGTTCGCCGCTATGGCCTGCGCAATTTCACGGCTCGTGTCCTCCCCATCCGCAACATATTGTCGGAGAAGGTCCAACATTGAGTCCTGTCTAGCCTCCACCCTTGCTAGCCGTGCCTCAAGGTTTGTGGTGGGAGCAGCAGTGGTTGAGGGTGCTGCCACCGGGCCTGCATTGGCAGTGCTGTCCTCGGGGAGGGTGCTGAGGTCCGAATCATGTAGCAAAGGATCTGCACTGCTGCTGGTGCTGGTGGGTGAGGGGTGAGGGCTGAGTGTGGGGTTGGGGGGTGGACATGGGGCTTGGAGACATGCCACATGGGTCAGTCCATCCTCGTCCACATACTCCTCCACTGCAGTTTCTATGTCACTCAGTGGGGCAGTGGCTGCTGCCTCGCCCACCGAACTTCTTGCTGCCGACATTGTGCCACTGGCCTCGCCTTCCACTGGTATTGCCAGCTCTGTGGTCCCGGTGTGAGGCGTTGATGTGGGGCCCTCATGTGCGGCCATGGCCTGGGCACTCGCCCTGGGCTTCGGTGTGGCCTGCGAGGCTGCCCCGTAGGTGGTCTTGGCTGTGGGAGTGGTCTTGTGCCAGAACGTGGATGCCCTTGTGGCTGTTTCCTCACTGGCATCCTCTCCATCGGTGCCTGGGGGGGAGGGCGGGGGTTGAAGAGATGCAGGGCATCAGTGATGGTGTTACATGCAAGATGCATTATATGGTGCTGTGGAGAATTTCATTGATCATGCATTCATATCTTACAGGTGTGTCACACAGGGTAGTATGAGGGGGCCATTTTGGCATGTGACGTGACGTCTCAGTGCAGGGATGCTGCATGGCAGGTGGCATGCCGTTGTATTGGGCTTTGTGTGATGTATTACATGGGCACGGTCCATGTGTGTTGGCTGTTTTTTTGGTAATGGGATTGGCACTCAGCATGCATTTCAGTGTGGCAGGGTTTGGGCTTCCATCTGGACAAGGATATGTTGATGTGTGTGTTGGGTCATGCATTGCCTTGCCTAGACTCTCTTCCACATCACTTGTGCTACGTCATGGTTTCCCCTACAGGGATATGCAGGGTCACTCTCCTCCATCTGCAGATGTTGCGGCACCCGTCTCCATCTCCCCAAATCCCTCGGTGGACTCCATCTGTATGAAGCTACTGCAAGTCTCCTCCCAGCGTGTGAGTTTTGTGGGTGAGTGGGGAGCCCCGCCTGTGGCCATGGCCTCCCTCCTATTGCTGGCCAGGATGTTCCGTACCCTGAGGCGGAGGTCATCCCATCTTTTTTTACAGTCCTTGACTGTCTGTGGGGTGGTGCCGACTGCCAAGACCTTTCGGGCTACCTCCTCCCAGATCTCCTTTTTACGTTGCTGCACCTCCCTTTTCAGGTTTTGCTGGTTGATCTCCTCAGCATGGGCAGCTAGGGTGTCCGCCAGCATGGTCAGTTCTTCGTCTGAAAAAACGCTTTTTGTGCAGGCGGGGATTGATTTCCTGGTAGCCTTTGACATGTTGAAGGGATTGCCACTGGTCTCTCCTGAACACAACTGGTGGTTTGGGAGGATTGCAATGGATTGTGTTTTTAAATATGGCCACCGGTGCATTTCCCGTTCCGACGCGATGGCGTTGCTTCCGGGTCTGGTATTACGAGCCCGGTATTAGCATGATGTTATTACCGGGTCGGTATTAAGGGTTGCCTCCTAGGCGTAGGCGGTATCCGCGGGTTCCGTGATGGCGCTATCGGGGGTTGGAGGGCTTTTAGCGCCATGGCGGTATGGCCATTACCGGCATGGGGGATCGCACGTGCTCGCGCACTCATAATCACCCGCTATTAGCAGCGTCATATGAGCACGGACCCGCTAGTTCCTCCATGCCGGTAATGACCCCGATTTTACCACGCTTCTCGTAATGAGGCTCATAATGTTGCAAACCAGGATACAAGATGAAGATGGGAACAGCATGATTCAGGTTCACCATGAGTACAAGATGCAAAGGAAGTTCAGCATGAGAGTTGAGAAAGGGTAATGCACCATGAATGAAAGAAGTCCATAAAAGTCAAATCCAGCATTGGCCACAAGACGGTGATGGTGAAACCAGAATTTATCAGGACAGACTCCTGCAGAAGTAGGCTTGAGTGGGGTGAGGGGGGAGCAGGGTAGAAGAATAAAGCAAAACAGGCAACACCTGTGTGCGAGAATGGTGGGGGCACAAGGGAACATCACGGGGGGACCAGAGTGGGTGGGGATGGCCTGTGGGACAGAGGGAGTAACACATGTTGGTGCATGCTTACCTGCTGTCTGAGCAGGGGTGGGGCCTTGGATCCTCCTGGTCCAAACAGGAATTGCCCTTTTCTTCATCTGCCCTTCACTTAGGACACCCGGGCGAGAGACGCCTTGATCTAATAGTTAAGAGCAGGAAGGAAGAGGCAGGGCTAAGAAGGTGGGTGGTGCTTAGGCCAGATGACCTAGATCCACTTGCGCCTGCTCCCCATCTGCAAAGGAAAAGAGGCTGGAGGGCTTCTTAAGTAGGGAAAGCAGGAAGGCACCAGGTAGGCGGGGCTTGCTAAGTGGTGAAAAAGAGCGGCAAGCAGGAAGGCACCAGGTGGGTGGGGTTTAGGCCAGGTGACCTAGATCCACTTGCACCTGCTCCCCATCTGCAAAGGAAAAGGGGCTGGGGGGCTCCTTAAATAGGGAAAAATAGCGGCAAGCAGGAAGGTACCAGGTAGGCGGGGTTTGCTAAGTGGTGAAAAAGAGCGGCAAGCAGGAAGGAACCAAGTGTGCGGGGCTTGCTAAGTGGTGAAAAAGAGCGGCAGGCAGGAAGGCACCAGGTGGGCGGGGTTTAGGCTAGGTGACCTAGATCCACTAGCACCTGCTCCCCATCCGCCATGGGCACAAGTCATTAGCTTATTATAATGGGATTTTGGACCCAGTACTGAAAGGACATTATCCTTGTAAACAAGCTTTAGCTTCTGCTGCTTTTGCAATTGAAAAAGCTGCAAGTATTATAATGGGGTGCTCAATGGCATTATTTGTTGACCTCTCGTTATTTCATATTCTAGAGAAAACCAAAAGCACATTGACTACACAAAGAGCATCAGAATAAGAGGTGATTATTTCGAATCCAGCAATCAAAATTGTTAGATGTACAACAGTGAATCCAGCAACATTTCTTGCAGAATTAGTAGGGAAAGAGGATTGTTTACATGACAGTTCAAAGATGATATTCCCCATGTTAGAGAAAATGCCCTCAGAGGAGGGGGGGTTCTCTTTATTGATGGTACTTCAGAAATGTATCAAACAACTGGATAAAAGCATACTGGGACAGCGGTAGTGAAGTTAAAAAGAAATGGTGAATTCGCGGTAGTGACAAGTGCGAGACTGCCTTCGCATCGCTCAGCACAAGCTGCAGAATTAGGGGCACTTATCGCTGCACTCCAGAGATACAATGATGAGGAAGTGACACCTAGGTGACATCAACCATACATGCAGGATTGTCATGTTGGAAAAGGAGGGGTTTCCAACACGCAGACGGCTCACCCATGCAACATGCACCACTATTGGACAATCTTATTAAAGTATTGAAGCTTCCAATGGCTATCACAGTCGTGAAATGCGCAGCCCATAATAAAAGGACAGATTGTATTTCTTGTGGCAACAAAGCTGCAGATGTTGAAGCCAAAAGGGCAGCATATTTCCCAAACATTTCTGATTTTGATGTAGAGTGTTAAACAATTGTCAGGACGGTGCATGGTAATGACGGAAAGGTTTAATATGATATCCATTGTACAATTAATTGAATTGCAAGGACGAGCCCCACAGAAAGAGCCGGACCTATGGAAACAATTGGGGTATTCTTTATCCCCCACTGAGGCTTTATGGAGACAGCATAGTACTGGAAAGCCAGTTATGTCTCTAGCACTATTGAAGGTGGCACTGGAGCAGTTTCACTACTCTGTGCACACAACCAGAGAGAGTCTTGCTGCAACAATTGCAGAAGACTGGCTCACACCAAATTTATTGGAACATGTGGCATAATTTATTGTGAATTGCATTGTATTCACAGCAGGACATACTTTAAGAACAGTAAGAGGAGCAATACCAAGGCCTAATGGTCCTTTTCAGCATCTACATATAGATTGTGTGGATATGTTGCAAGTATGCAACAGATACAAGTACATGTTAGTGGTTGTTTGTCCCTTTCCAGATGGATCAGGGCGGCTCCATGCACACACCCCGATGTCAAGTTCCTCGTGCAAGAAGTGTTCCCTAGATGAGGCGTGTGTGAAGTCCTGCGGTCTGACAATGGCCCACATTTTGTAAATGAGTTATTCGAACAGATAGTGCTTTTATTAGGTATAAAACACGTGTTTTCACCTGCTTATCACACACAGGCCAATGGTATCTATGAGAGATGAACATAATTCTCACAGAAAGGATAGCCAAATTGAAGAGGACTCTAAAAAAGGGGTGGCTGCCTTGTCTGCCCCTTGCTTTGTTCGCACTAAGAAATCAGCCTGGTTCAGATCACCACCTGCCTCCTCATGATTTGGTGACTGGACATTGCATGAGAATACCCCTTGCTCCTCCCACACCAACAGAAACTGATGCCCGCAGGTGATGAGATGCATGATTATTTTACAAATATGACCGCTAGTGTTTCTTTTATTTCTCAACAGGTCATGCAGTAGACGGAAGGGTCGGCGAAGATTGATGAAGACAGCCAAACCAGTGATCCTAGCAAATTGTTAAAACCACCTAGTTTGTACCCAGGGTACTAGTGCAAAGCTTTGTGCTCACTTGGAATAAGCCCTGTTTTGAAGGACTGTTCCTACTAGACGAGGTCATTCCCACAGCTGTCAAATTAAAAAACAGAAGAGCCTGGCTACATCTGAATGACGTACAGCTCTACAAAGGAGAAACCCGTACCTCTCTGGCAACAGATGGCAGCGATGTAAGAGAATAAGGTTCACGGATAACAAGATCGCTACCAATCGCAAAATCAAAGAATTATCAGAATAAAGGAACATTTCTGAACTTTTCAGCTATTCCCAAGTTTGAAGGGAAGTGAACATTGCAGAAATGCAGAAATTGCAGAACAATTTTAGTTAGGAAAAAGGAACAATGTGCCAGAAACAAAGCAACAACATATATACATATATTATTTCATGTTGTAACATTGCATACATTGTTGCATGCTCTTTTCACCTATATTCTAAAGTCTTATCCAGCTTTAGTAAGGCGAGATGTGGGTGCATTTACATTTTTTGGGGATCCTAAAAACAGTCCTATCATTTTCAGAGCTATCATTGCGATTAACCTGCAATATTTTTTGAAAAAACAGGAACAACCAGATAAAAGTGCCCAAAACACAAAGTGAAAAAAGAGAATGAGAATATTTCAGAATACAAGAAGAACCATGTCTGTGAGAAGACCAATAAGTTAATTTGGATTGATGCTCATATTGTCATTCTGTACAATGATTTGCCCTTTCTTACTCTTTATTATGGCTTTTACACAATTATTATAATATAAAAGTAATGATGCGTCTATAATTATCCCTAGCAAAGGTATACGCAATGTTTTTTCTAATATTTCTGAACAAATTGTCCGACTTAAAAGAGATATTTAGGGGGATAATGAACTTATAAATTCATATTTTGGTAATTGGGTCCAATTTAAGAATAACATTTGGCATCAACACATGAAAAAAGTGGGGAGAAAAACGTCAGATGAAAGCTGTTATATGTATGTTCCCTTTTTTCTTGTGCTCTGAGAGCATCTAAAATATTCATAGCCACAGAAGTACCAATAAAAAAGGCACACTGCCTGACACATCTTGCACTTTGCCTAACCAGAGGACAATTCAATGGCAAGACAGCTTCATTGGTATGGATGAATAAGGCGAAATCACGAAGAGAAGACAATTATGCACAAAAGATGAAGTCTAGAGAAAAGCAAGAGACTATTAACCAAATAATAAAATATGAGCAGCCTGGAATAAATGGAGCTGGGGTCAGGGTTAAGGAAAAGTGGATGTTACAATTCAGGGAAAAAACAGGGAAAGAAGTATGAGACTGCTGGGAGAGAGGCCAATTACAAATCAAGGGAACAGTCCTGACTCCAGAGGGATGGGCCGATGGACTGGTTGTATGTAAATCAATGGCCTTATCGGGACAATGGGAAGAAGTTGTGATGAATGCAGAAAAAGAATGCTAGAATCAATGGTCGAAGATCACAAGTTTGATAATATAGGTTGTCGATGAGTGGAGACCATTGAAGATATTACCCCTGGAGAATGCATACTTATGTTTCAGAAACAACGGCACAATAAAAGTTGGAGAAATTGTCAAGCGTGGTCATGTTTTTTATGTACCAGGCACGAAGGGAGGGACAGCAGTCCTGATGGATGACTACTGAGCCTATGAATCAAGAGCATATATGAAGCTACCACCAGAATGGGGAGGAGTCTGCTCATTAATAATGATGAATATACCAGCCCAAGAAGTACCACAAAGTGATCTACAAATTGAAAGCTTTCTAAAAATACATGCACACCAGAGAAAGAAGAGATCACTAACCCTCCTTATGCTGAAAAGAGAGAAGTCGCTAAAAGCTTACGACAATATTCCAGATGAACATAAACTATTTGGCGAGATGGCAATGATATTAACATCCATATTTATGCCAGGACTTCAGACTGCAGTGAATGCCAAGCAGTTACAGATCACCAGATGGGAGCTGCTTCAAACAATCAACACGACAATCAAAGAAGAATTAAGGGCTGTCCTGCTCATGGCCCTCCAGAACAGGTATGTCTTGGACTTGATTACAGCAATGAAAGGTGGCATTTGCGCCAAGAATGGGCCTTCTTGCTGTATGTACACACCTGCCCATGATGAAGAAAATTTAACTTTGACAGAGGCAACAACGATGTTGTCAAACCTGCACACCAAGATGGAAGAATGAGTATATTAGATCAAAGAAGATGACTGGTTCTCGTCTTTTATTTCTTGGATTCCAACCTGGATGGAAAATGCCTTCAGGTTACTAGGAGGAGTTGTTGGGATTCTGCATTGTGAGAACCATCATTGGACAATGTCAAAAGACAGCAAAGAAAGCTGTTGGGATGAAGATAATAATCTATATAAATGCTGAAACTAGTGAACACATGGCAAATGAGAGCTACACCCGTGAAAATATAAAGAGACATCCCTTGGCACCCCCAGGAACAAAGTTCTATTACACTAAGGACCACAAAAAATATATAGGACATTTGGTATTCTGTCCACCATTCGGGGAGTACTGCTATATGACATGGAGTGTGGATGAACATATAAAAAATGCCACCTGATCCCAAAGAAGCCACAGTATGAGGAGATGGTGGAGAAGATCAAGGAGGTGAATGTTGAGCAGATGATATCATCTCTAGTGTCTGCCCCCTCACCTCCATTATACTGGAAGCAAAATAGGAAGACTGTGCATGACAACAGGTATCATCGCAATACAGCACCAAAGTTATGAAAGACGTTATGCACTTAGACAACCATATCGAATGTACCCTTGCACTGTTGTGGTGGAAGGTTGTTAGCATACACCATTGAAGTAGAAGAGGTGTAAATGAAGTCAGACCAGAGCAAAGTGATGTCATGAAGAGAAGATACAAAGACGTACTGAAACGATATGTGAATGATTAAAGAAGTATAATGTAACTGAAGTAACAAGAGAAACATGTATGAAGGCACAAAGAAACCATATATATACGAAGAAGATAAGTAACCAGATAAGCAACCAGATGAGTAGTGAATGTATATATGCAGAAACGCAAGGTAGATAAGATAAATAGAAGCTTGCTGCAGTAGAACCTATTACGTGAGGAAAGCGGCCATGATGGAAAGATGGACATCGGATTGTGTGAAAAATACCTAAAAACAGAGCCTCAGATCAGAAACGCTGCAGAAAACAGCTTCATACGAGAATCAAAGAATATCTTTTTTGCTGAGACTAAGGATGACTCAGCAAGGCATAATTGGAAAGCACAAAGGGAGTTAACCAGGATGAGCTATGAATGATGGACACACATCTCTTAGATTAAGCAGAAGCAAAAACATCTGCATGTGCCAAGTATTGGACAATCACGGATGAAGAAAGTACATGTAAAATGGAGCGACCAAGTCTCCAGAGGCTAAGAGGAGTAATAGCACCTAGCATAATTAAATCAAATAGCAGTAAATAGCAGGTCGAAATGGACAAATGCGTGGTCTACTGACACGTGGTGCAAGACTCGAAAACAAAGTCTATTCACTAAGCCTCAGACGAAGAAAGTGGTGTACCCTGACTCCCTTAAAAATCCTAGAGAAGAAAGAAGTCAACTACAAAGGAGACACCTTGGCTCATGGTCTGACTGATAAGAGATGGAAGGTTGATTGATCAAAATGGGCAGTGGTCTGATGTTGTTCTCTACACCTGGGTTTCGTTCGGTTCACGTGCTGCTAGCGAGCCGAATGTCCAAGGGTGGGAGAGTATGCCAACCAATCATGAGTGGCCATGAAGCGGCATGTTATACAATGCTGCAGAAGCCAATCTGCTGTTATTTTTCAGAATCAGTATTTTACGTATCTAGAGGAAGTTCGAGGCGTTCCTACCAGATAAGGGCAGCCAATAATGTTATAACACTTATACATATAATGGGTATATGTATTCTCTTAACCAATCCCTCCCCTCGATAGGTGTTATTGTTTGCCACATAGGATAACATCATAGCGGACGTACCTCAAAGTATAAAGTCTTTGTGTAATCAAAACGTAGATGAGAGTGTGCGAGCTGCATTTCGTATGGTCACTAGATTTCCCTACTTTATTTGAGCTGACAATAGAGTCGTACATTTCCATATTCTTTGAGTCTGTCTGGTTATTTGTGTCCAAGGTCATTTACTATGGTAATTCCATTCTGCGCATGAGATACCCTCCAAGGTGCTACTGCACAGCAACACATCCACAGCAATGCCATGCCGGCAGCTACCATGACAATGTGCATGATGGATACAACTTATCATGTAATGTCACTGCAGTCGTACCATTGGTTGCTAATGTGAAACTAGTTCCCAAAAAACATTCCTTTGGGAAAACGGGAATGGTGCAGCATTCAAGTTGCATTTTTGTCTGCAAACAAGTGGTGCAGTTACCGAGAGGGCTCTGTGGAGGGCAGATTGCTCCACACCGCACAGTGCCCCCATGGACATCACAGAACGCTTCTGAAGTGAAGATCTTGGCCGAGGCAGGTCACTGTGCACCCTGTAAGTACCATGATGCGGGCGTTCTCCTGGCCATTTGCTTTTCTCCAGTAGCAACCACTCCTCATCACCCTCCCGCCCCCCAACGCTCCCCACAGCACGTCTGAGGGCTTACAATCCTTCTGGAATGTAAAATGCAGGCAGCATCAACATGTGTTACATTTTTAGATGCTCTGGATGGAGGCAGAACTTGTTTGCCTCGTTCTCTAATTATCCAGGCAGCAACATTTCTGCAAATTCATTTGCTCCATTTCTGTGCACGAGGGCAACGTTTTGCTAATCTGGCGCCCAGGGGTGTCATTTAGGGGTCACCAGAGGTTGCAACTGCGACCTCTGTGGTCTCCCTTGTAACAAAAAAAAATGTTTTTATTTTTTCGTTTTTTTTGTAATGCAAGCTCCTGGGCTGTGGCCAGCACCATGTGGCCCTTTACTTCTGGAGTGGCTGGCTTTCTTGTTCAGGCCCCTAAAAAAAGAGAAGAAAAATAAGAACAGGAGTGCCACAAGTCTAACACTTTCAGCACTGACCCTAAATAAGAAAGAATAGGAATACCAAATAATGTGTCTTTTTGGAATTCTATACAATAATTGCTAGACTCATTAAAGGTTTATTTCAGGCACACTGCAGGGGGTGAGTGACTGGTTTAGTCTGTTCTTATACGCCTCAACTCAGCCTTTCATCCTTCTGTGGTCGATAAATGAGTACCAGCACAGGTTGGGTGATATTGGGTGTATATTTTTTCTATATAAAGCGCTTAAGCGTAAGTGCTATATAATAACACATCATTATCATTTGGTCATGGACGTCTGCTTGCATTCACAGTAATTTGGTAATATGGGCCTATACTCACTGATCGCCATCCATTCTTGTATGAAATGTACATCACATTATAGTGCTATCGTAACCATATTTTTCAGTGTACAATGCTATGTGATGCCACTTCCTGTTTTGTTAATGGGTGAAAGGTCATGTTCCATCGCTTCCGCGATATCAGTTTGGGGTGGGGTCAAATGACATCACTTCCTGTGATGTCATCAGGGGGTCCAGGGTCGTGTGGTGTCACTTCTGCTACCCCTGGCAATTTGGTAAAATGACGTCCCTGCTGGTGCCAGAGGTTTCAAAGCTTCTACTGGTGGAGAAAGTTGCTTTGTTCACGTATTTACAATCGATTGGTTAGCGTCACAAAGCAATACTTTAAAAATGTGTAACTTTAAGATCCCATCATTTCGTTTACCTGACCACATTGACAAGGGGGCCGGGGGTCAGTGGGTTAATGGTCCTGCTGCAGGCATCGGCGTGTACCAGGCACACCGCCGTGTTTAAATCCCACTAATTGGGTTCAGTGCTTTCATTTCAGTGCTGCGGGCATCTTTGCATAACCTGCAGGTCACACCTTCAAGTCCCAGTGAAATCACTCTCTGGTTAAATGCACCAGGTGCGCGTGTCTGCAACCTGCTGTTCGCATGTGTGATTCCATGATGCATTTGCTTTACTGGCAACAGTTGTGCCCAGGGTAGCATGCTATCAGTCCACAATGCACCACGAAAGCATAGAAGCAATGTGTTCAGGATGGCCTTACCCCAGTCTGGGCCCTTCAGCCAAAATCACTTTGCATTCTGGGGCTTGTAGTGGCCGTGCTTTGTATCACGGATAGGGGCTACTATTCCCATCATGTGACGGGTCATTCATTGCCTACATTGCTGGAATGGGGACGCGTGTTGATGATGACACGGGGCCACTAGTGTGGTGACATCGGCATAGACTGCAGACCAAAGTCGTCATTGCATTTTTTCTGAAATATGTGGCGAGCTATTGTATGTACAAAAGCATTCAACTGGCTAATGCCCTGATGCATGGAATTTGGCATGGAGTTATTTTTTATATATTGAGGTGATTATCATCCTGTTGCATTTCTCTGATTGTGTCAGTGCTTCTGATACACATATCATAGCTTTTGCTTAAAGAAAACCAGCGAATATTATACATTTTCTTTGGTTGTAGAGTCTCCTCCCTCATCTCTTTTGCAGGATACCTTCCAGGAGGTCTAACTTACAGCCTGTCGCCAAGGAGACACAGCTGGCCCTGCTGTGTACTGGGACTAATGGAATCTGACTCTTCTGTTAAGTGGGAATGAAGGCACCTGCACCTGCTGTGTTAACTGGGAATAATCGAATCTGAATGTTTGGTTAACTGGAAATGAAGGCACCTGCACCTGCTGTGTTAACTTGGAAATATCGAATCAGCGTCTTCTCTTAAGTGGGAATGAAGGCACCTGCACCTGCTGTATTAACTGGGAATAATCGAATCTGACTCTTCTGTTAAATGGGAATGATGGCACCTGCACCTGCTGTGTTAACTGGGAATAATCGAATCTGACTCTTCTATTAACTGGGAATGAAGGCACCTGCACCTGCTGTGTTAACTGGGAATAATCAAATCTGACTCTTCTATTAACTGGGAATGAAGGCACCTGCACCTGCTGTGTTAACTGGGAATAATCGAATCTGCCTCTTCGGTTAACTGGAAATGAAGGCACCGACACCTGCTGTGTTAACTGGGAATAATCGAATCTGCCTCTTCGGTTAACTGGAAATGAAGGCACCGACACCTGCTTTGTTAACTGGGAATAATCGAATCTGAATGATTGGTTAAAGGGAAATGAAGGCACCTGCACCTGCTGTGTTAACTGGGAATAATCAAATCTGCCTCTTCGGTTAACTGGAAATGAATGCACCTGCACCTGCTGTGTTAACTGGGAATAATCAAATCTGACTCTTCTATTAACTGGGAATGAAGGCACCTGCACCTGCTGTGTTAACTGGGAATAATCAAATCTGCCTCTTCGGTTAACTGGGAATGAAGGCACCTGCACCTGCTGTGTTAACTGGGAATAATCGAATCTGCCTCTTCGGTTAACTGGAAATGAAGGCACCTGCACCTGCTGTGTTAACTGGGAAATATCGAATCAGCGTCTTCTCTTAAGTGGGAATGAAGGCACCTGCACCTGCTGTGTTATCTGTGGATAATGGAATCAGACTCTACTGTTAACTGGGAATGAAGGCCTCCCGGCCTGCTATTTTGACTTGGAATAATGGAATCAGGTTATTCCGGCCCTGTTGCCTTACTGGTAATAATGGTTTGTGGGGTATAATGGTTTGTGCCTTCCAGTTTTTCCTGGGAATAATGGCCAGATCATATACCAGTAATTACCATTACTTCTAGACCTGCTCCTACTCCATCACAGCACTAACTATATGGAGTTACTCGCCCACCTTTCCGGCCGGCTTTTGTAAAGCTCTGATTAACTCAATCAGCCGCTGCAGGCCACTGGGAAGAGGCTCCTACCCTCTTACCCTACAATAAAGGAATTCCCGTCCCAACACACCTCCTGATATATCCAATCTACCCAACCATATAAAAAGTATTGAATAAACGGGGTGGGAGGGAGGGATAAAAGGACTGTGATGAGGAGAACAGGGACTAGATGTAATGTTGATTGCAATAAAAACTCAAGGCATTACCCCAGAACCCCTCATCTCGTCCAGTCCTAGTCGTGTGACCGCTACTAAAGCTGAAGAGGGGTTTTATCCAACCCCAATAAGTTACAGACATGAATGGTGCACATCGCTCCTGGCATCTACCCCACCATTGTATCACCAATGCGAGTAAGGTTACTCCCTGAGGCAGCCCTACAGACCCGATCCAGATGACATCATAGAGGAAATGAACCTGCAGCCAATGGAGCAACTGAACGAGCTGTAATCATGAAGAAGGCAAATGACATCATGGCTGAGTCCAACACACGTAGGTGCATTTGACACGAAGCAGATACACATTCAACACAACAAACACTAGGTCAAATTGCACTTAGACACTGTCATGCACCAGTCAAGGTCTCGGAATACACACTTAGCGGTCACGTGACATTGACAGGTCACTTGACCGTTGCATCCAGGAAGTCCCACAGAGCTCACAGTATTTAAGGGAACTGTTTTCACTCTGTGATGCTTCTCAACGTGTGTGGGTGGTGACCTTGTTTCTTGTGTTCCTGTTTACTCAGTTGGATTTCCTAGCTACTCTGAACCTTTGCCTTCATTTCTTGGTCTGCTTGTGGATTACCCTGCTGACCCTGCCTACACGGCGTTCTCCACTTGGCCCTGCTCCTTGGATTGCCTTTGAGATTTCCCTGATGATTTTGGGGACTGTGTTTTTAACTTGACTCTGTTCCCTGGACTGCTTTTGGATTGCCTCATGCACTATGGTGAGCTGTGTTTGGACCTGGTTTTCCTGCCTGGATTGCTTCTGGAACATTTGAAAATTGGTGAACTGGGCATGTTTGCTTCTATGGATTCTGTTCTTTTCTAGAATACATTGTCCCTGGAATATTTCCTGTGGGCGCACTCTACTGCACCACTTGGGTGGTGCGTTCCTGGCCTTTTTAGGCCTTTCTCATCTACGCACCATCATAGCTTGGGTTTCCCTGGTCTCAGGTAAGAACAGATTGTATGTACACCATCCACTAGGGGGGAGGGTGCCTGACAATACTGTGTTATTGTTAATCATATTTCCCTTTCAGCCACCAAGGACCCGGCACAGTGTTTCCAGTTCCACCTGTCATCTCAAAGACTGGCTAGGGAGTCCACTTACTCTCCCTGCCCGGTACGTGGGAACGTAGGTTATAAGTTCACCTGGGAAAATCAAGCATAACAGACATGAAGAATATGCTTGCATCTACTAGGTTAGAAAACATATACTCTCTTTTCTATGCTGAAACGTAAGACGCACCAGAATACACATAAAACGTGCTTAATACAGAACGCAACCAGAATGAGTGGCCATGTGTTACGGTCCGACACCGCTACAGGGACCGCGTCCCCTTTAAGAGGTCAAGCCCGTACCACGTGGGAACACGTCACGGGAGCAGGGACGTTATAAAGGGGGAAGGGACAGAAGCAAGTCAGTCCATGTATGTAGTTGAATAAAGAAAGAGTTACCTTCCACTCGGTGTGTCTGTCCTCCTTTCATGGGCTCGGTCCAGGCCCAACATCTGGCGACGAGGCGACTTACCAGACCACCGACTCCTCCTCCTTGGCTCAACGTTCCTGCTCTAATCCAGCGCCGCAGGCACCTTCCAGCCCAGCGCACGTGCCTGATCCCAGGCCCGACTCCTCCTGTACACATCGATCGCACTTCCGCGACTTGACTCTCAGCAGGCCATCCGGCCACGCTGTCCAGCAAGCGCCTGATCCCAGGCCCGACTCCTCCTCTACACATCGACCGGCTCGATTTTCCAGCGAGCTACCAGGCCTACGCCTCCCAGCACATTCCACACCGCGAGCAGCCACGAGACGGCGCCGAACATCATCCAGAGCCCGCCCTCCGCCCTCTCCGAGCAGGAGTGCTGTACGTGGCCCCGAGACTTTAAAGGTGGGTTTGCCCAATACGCACCTGCACCGCGCAGACCGCGCCCTACAACCGCGAAATGAGTTTGCCGCAAGCCCAGCGGCCTCAGGCCCAACAGCCGCCGAACGCCCCTACAAGCGGCACAGCAACGACGGCTTGGCGCATGCCGCCCCCATTTTCGATGATGCCACAGGCTGACAAAGGCCCACGGTGGGTTGAGTGGCTAGAGGACTTTAACACATTCATTGATGCAGCGGGGGAAGACAAGTCCCCTCGGCTGCGGAGTATGTTCCTAAATCTGGCGGGCAACGACATAAAAGTCCTCACCAAGACCATTCCTCCCGCAGAGCAAGCTGACTTTCCGACACTGATTGCGGCCATAAACAAGAGGTTGGTCATTGAACCGAACAGGGACTATGAACGTTACATATTCAACCTGTGCACACAGCGAGTTGATGAAACCGTCGACGAATTCATTACCCGACTACGCATAAAAGGGGCCTATTGTCAATTCGAAGCCTTCTCCCTTGACGAAGCCATCCGGCTGAGGGTCATCGAAGGATGTCTGTCTCAAACCCTAAAAAAGCAACTTCTGAAAAAGCCTATCTCCATAGAAGAGGTGAGCCAGATGGCCAGAATTCTAGAGAGAGTGGAGAAGCAGGCAACCCAAATCTCGAACACAGCGTCGACGAGACAGGAGAGAGCAGAAATTGTCGCAGCGATGCACACCAGACAAGGGGACAAAGGCGCCAATCCCAACTACGCCATGACGCCGAGGACACAACGCCAATGTTACCGCTGCGGCATGGCCTTCCCACATGCAGGAGCCTGCCCCGCCATATCACAGAGATGTGGCAACTGTGGCAGGGAAGGACACTTCCAGTCGGTCTGTAGAGAAGGCAGACCATTTCCGACGCAAAAGTTCCCCATCGCCGCACAATTCAAAGCGCCCGTCAGGAACCCCCCATTCCAGACGTACCAACCACGCACATATGCCCAAAACCCACGGAGATACGTTAGAGTAGTCGAAGAAGCATATCCCGTGGACGACGGGCAAGAGCATGAAGGCGAAGAGCAAGTATCCCACATCAGAGACGAGTACGACGGACCTCCGGATCATCTCTCACAGCATGAAGGGGACCCACAAGGGTATCCACAGGAACTGGATCAATTTCACCTGAATGCACATGACGAATACGTGAATCTCATCATGGACGAAAGCGAGGCACGTGAAGCTCCCAAAATACCCGTCGACATAGCAGGCCAGCAGTTCTGTTTCCTTGTAGACTCGGGAGCCACCGTCAACATAATGGGCGAAAAAGAGTTCAACCAGATCACCAATAGACCACCCCTGACACCTTCGGCCTCCAAGATCTACCAATGGGGCGCTGCAAACCCCCTGCAGTCAATTGGATTTTTCAGCCGCCGGCTCATACGTGACAACCAGTCCACGACGACAGACATACATGTCATTCGCAGCCCCACCAAAGGCAGATGCCTACTTAGCTACAGGACGGCGTCATGCCTAGGACTCATTGACATACATGTCGGCGAAAGGGACAGAATACGCTCGACCGACCCGGCATCAGAAACGAGGGACTCAATACTGTTTCTCTCCTCGGCACTCACCAAACCTGAAATGATGTCGAGTGCTGCCATCCAAAAAGAATTTCCTCTCATCTGCAAGGGTCTGGGCCAACTGAAAGGTCCGCCGGTGAAACTCCACATTGATCCCACGATTCGACCGGTCCCTCAACACCCGAGAAGGGTCGGTTTCCATCTGCAGGAGGCAGTGTCAGCAGAACTCAACCAACTCCTGACCGATGGCATAATTGAACCAGCCATGGGCCCGACCCCGTGGGTATCCCCACTGGTCATAGTACCTAAAGAAGGCGGGCGCCTGAGACTCTGCGTTGACATGCGCGTGGCCAATACAGCAATTCAGCGTGAAAGACACCCAGGGCCACGCATCGAAGATATGATAGTGCAACTGAATAAGTCCACCCTCTTCTCGAAATTGGACTTGAACCAAGGTTACCACCAAATGGTACTTCACCCAGAATCCAGAGGAATCACCACGTTTGCCACCCATGATGGCCTATTCAGATACAGACGCCTAAACTTCGGCATTTCATCGGCGGCGGAAATTTTTCACGAAGCAATCAGACAGATCATACGCCCAATCAAGGGCACGTTGAACTACAGCGATGACATTCTAGTGTTTGGCCGCACCCGAGAAGAGCACGACACCGCCCTTCGAGCCACGTGCAAAGCCATTCAGGATACAGGCCTCACGTTAAATGTGGAGAAATGCAGATTCAGCAAAAGCAAGTTAAAGTTCTTCGGCCACATCTTCTCGGCTGACGGGATGACGCCGGACCCCGACAAAGTGGCCACCATCTTTGGTTTGCAAGCTCCGAAACAGATGGCCGACGTCCGCTCGTTCCTGGGCATGGCCGGATACTGCGCCCGCTATATCCCCCACTACGCCACCATCACGGAACCCCTCCGGAAGTTGCTCCAAAAGGACATGATCTTCGCCTGGACCGCCGAGTGCCAGGAAGCATTTGATTCCATAAAATTGTCCTTGGCCGAGGCACGGAAACTGGCCTATTTCGACCCAGAATGGCACACAGAAATCGTGGTCGACGCGAGCCCGGTAGGTCTCGGAGCCATTCTTGCCCAGACCAATGGCAAGGACGCTCACCCGCGCCACATCGTGGCATATGCCAGCAGAGCACTCGCGCCCCCTGAGGCAGCATATTCCCAGGCGGAAAAAGAAAGTCTGGCCGCAGTATGGGCATGTGAACACTTTCATAACTTCGTCATCGGGAAACGGTTCACCCTCATCACAGATCACCAGGCCCTCCTGTCGCTGTTCGGAAACCCAAGGACAAAAATGCCCCCCAGGATAGAACGGTGGGGCATCCGGCTACAAGAGTATGATTATCACATCATTCACCGACCGGGGGGTGAGCATAATCCAGCTGACTATCTGTCGAGACATCCCTCTGGGACGTCAACGCCAAGACAAGGTGATATAGAATATATAAACTACGTCACTAACAACGCACTACCTCCGGCGATGTCACTCGAGACGGTAGCGCTCGCAACGGCAGCAGACCCATCCATGGCACTGGCGATCGAACTCACTGAACACAACAAATGGAAAGACTACAAGAGAGCACTATCGTCACACCCAGGAGCAAATCAAGACGAAGTAGAAAGGATTGCAAGGATCCACTCAGAGCTAGCAGTACACGACGGCGCCATACTTCTCAGAGGGTGCAGAATAATAGTCCCATCGGCCCTGAGATCTGAAATCATCAGGACGGCACATGAAGGCCACAGAGGCGCAGACAACACCAAGCGCCAACTGCGACGACACGTATGGTTTCCCTATCTCGACGCCTTAGTCGACCGGTGGGTGAGAAATTGCATGGCCTGCAAATGCACAGCCAGAGAAGAGGCACCTGCACCCCTACAAATAACACATATCCCAGAGCGCCCATGGGAAAAGCTCGCAGTAGATTTCTACGGGCCCCTCGAAACAGGAGAATATTTACTTCTATTCATCGATGAACACTCACGATTCCCCATCGTCAAAAGATCACCATCCACAGCATTTGCACACGTAGCGGCAATCTTTGATGAAGTAGTGAGCGAGTGGGGTATACCGGACATGATCAAATCGGATAATGGACCCCCCTTCTGTAGTCATGACTTCTCGAAGTTGGCGAAACATTTGGGGTTTAAGCACCAGAAAATAACGCCCCTCTGGCCTCAAGCAAATGGAATGGCAGAGCGGTTCATGTCATCGATTAAAAAGACAGTACAAAGAGCAAAGCTGGAAAACGTGGATCTCCACCAAGCTCTGTGCAGAATGCTCCGAGACTACAGGAACACGCCGCATGAAGCGACAAACAAGACGCCAGCGGAACTGATGGTAAAATACCAAGTTCGCACGAGGATCATTCAGCACCCGATGAACAGACCGGACCCCGACATACAACTCATAGAGAGAGACACACAGAGAAAAGAATGAGCTTGCACCCAAACCAATGAAAGACGGAGAGCTCAGCAGAAGGACTTCCAAGTAGGAGACGAAGTCTTAGTCCAACAGCCAATGACGAGAAAGAGTGACTCCCGATTCTCTCCTCAAACGCTCCAAGTCACTGCTGTGAAAGGAACAATGGTGACCGCTGGAAATGAAGAAAGAGAGACGACAAGGAACTGCTCAAAGTTCAAGCTGGCACCAACGACCAGCCTGGAAGAACCTCAACCCACAGATCCTGAGATGATGTCGGTGGATGCGCGAGACACGTTGTGGACGCCTCCTCAGTTCTTCCCCCGGCCACGGACCAAGAGAACGGAGAGACCAGAAGAAGATCCTCATGAAGGTACCAGCGCTCGACCACAGCGGGCCATAAAGAAGCCCGCGCGATTAGTTGAGGAATGTTGAGCCGGAAGCAAAGACATTTGTCCGGGGGTGATGTTACGGTCCGACACCGCTACAGGGACCGCGTCCCCTTTAAGAGGTCAAGCCCGTACCACGTGGGAACACGTCACGGGAGCAGGGACGTTATAAAGGGGGAAGGGACAGAAGCAAGTCAGTCCATGTATGTAGTTGAATAAAGAAAGAGTTACCTTCCACTCGGTGTGTCTGTCCTCCTTTCATGGGCTCGGTCCAGGCCCAACACCATGTAAACCAGGATTGAGGACGCAGCCACACTTAGGTGAATGGGAGACATCGACAAGCGTTAAGACTGCAGAGCGACCCTGTCACACATAGCAGAAAAGTCAAGCATGAACAGCTCAGACAGCAAGTGCACAGTTTGCGATGGTTATCAAGGAAGGAAAGGGTTGGATAAGCACCCAAAGAGTGCAGATGGAAGACAGGAGCCAGGCGTGAGAGACACTCCTTGCAAAAGAAGAAAGGAAACAAATGTTGCTTGAAAGTCAGATTCCCACCAACTCAGATCTGACATCGAGAGGAAAGTAGTTTGAACAAGTCTCTAGAGGCCGAGGGAGGTAATGACACTCACAGTAAAGGGGCTAAAATCCTCATAAATGACTGAGTAGAATAATTCAAAATGCGGCCCCTACACAATGACTTTCAACTAGCAGGGAATGCCTATTCATTAGAGCCAGACATGGGCAGGCAGAGACCTTTGTTCCCATCCATTTCTTTGGGACAAAAGATACAATACAGTATGAAGTTGAAAGCTAAATGTCCTCGCTTGCGGCCTAGGGAATCAGAGAATGGTAACCTTATTGGGACAAATAGTACCATGGGGCCATTCTCATAATCTTCAATTGTTTCTCATGTTCTGGTAACTGCCCAGGATGCCAAGACTGAGAAAGCCATCCCTGACCCATCCCCTTTCACATTTAACGCTCCTCTCAATAGTGTTACAGCCACTACTCACAGAATGCCCTGATGACATATTTCCCCGTGTGTCCTTTTGTGGGTAGTCTCAGGCGGAGCTACTAGATATGGCCTGACCAATCAAAGTACTAACCAGTGTAGAAGGTATCGGGTAATATTGTCCCCATATATAATGTCGCCATACATAAAGTCACTAAGAAACGGCATAGGCGACATTATATATGGGGTAATTGGGAGGGGAGGTTGCGCAGGGGTGCCCCTCGCTCCCATTAAATAAAAAAAATGTGGGGTTTCAGGGTTGTCCCCCACAGGTTCCCTATGGTAATGTCGCCGCAAAAAAACAGCGCCATTCTTGCATGGCAAAAGTTTTGCTGGGACATTATCACATGGAACCATATAGAATCTATAACTAACTGAGTCATTCACCCAATCCCTTTGCACCTTTGAGATGTATCTTTTATCTGTGAATTTGAGGCTTTTTCAAATTTGGAAAAAAGAAAAAAAACATTGGAACGCTTTTATTTTTATCCCTCACGCTATCCTTTTGTCCATGCGGGGGCGTGGCTACAGAACCATGTGAAAGGACGTGTTCGTGGAGAAACTCCCATCCATTCGACATGGATCCGTAGAAAAAAGTGCACTTATACGCACCAGTGGTGAACGAGAAGGCAGGTTCATGCATGGGAACCTAAGCAGACCAACGTGGTAGCGCCATATGCCCGAGATATGTGAGGAAGAAGAGGCTTAAGACACAACAAGATTGAGGAGGGTCACGCCCGTGAAAATCCAAGAGGGCGGATGCTGCAGAGACAAAGGGACTCGGACAGTCCTGACGTTATTAGGCAGCACAGACAGACGGGGCTCATTCGGCATCAGAACACGGATGCGCGGCCGCGGTGCGGGTCGGAACATCGGAATATCCCCAGGCTGGAGACCGAGTGCAGGCACTAGGTGGGGAAGGACATTGGAACATCCACAACCCACATATAATAGCTGGAGGAGTGCACCACCTGACCCCTCACATCGGATGCCAAGGTGAGTGGCAACGGGCTGCAGCCGAAGCTACTGAACACCGAGAAAGTCTCCCCGCTCGATAGGAGTGACGGCACAACTGTTGCGAATGGAACCCAAACAACGCGGCAGAAGTTACATTGTTGCATACACAGTAGGAGCTTCAGAGGGGACTGCGTACACAAGCCGCACATCAGCTATAACTAATGCCATGGCCCAAGTGCGGGGAGGCATTTAAGAGGAACGGGCTGGATGTGGAAGATTGCACGCCTGCGGAGTAGGGGCTGGAGTGATTGCTCGCCCGAAAATGGCAGACTCAGGTACAGACAAAGGACCCCAAGCTCACTTTCAACAACACTCTACACGCACAAGATGCTGGACGTAGGACACCGCTGATGCCCAGGTATGCAGAGAGAGCCCATAGACCTGCAATAGCTTGCCTGACCCCACACCTGGTATCGCCATGGGATATAAGAGCCGCACCGCGCGAGGGTGAGTGGGCCACAGCTGAGCCACAGGGCAGGGAGGCAGGCTGGTGCCTATGCTGGATGACCAGGAAGAGGGGCCCTGACGCCACACACGATGCACACGTGCAACACTGACTACCGGCTGGAAACATGGCCCAACCAGACGGGGTAACATGAGGGCAGACCAATGCCCAAGGCGGGTATACCGAGTCTACTAGCATCCTGAGGAGCAGCCACCAAATTTTGGTGCAGCCACCACATGCAGTGTGACCCACCAAAAGAGCCACAGCTGGTGACATTTAACAGAACATTTGGGAAATCCAGCATTGTCAGATAAATGGGGCCACCGAGCGAATAAGGACGAGGGCGGAGGCCCACCAGTACCGGCCCGGTCAACCAATAAGTAGTAGAATATTCTGGGCATGACACAGATCTCCCGAGGCATAGTGCCTCACAAAGACCAAAGGGACCAGGGCATTGAGAGATCGAACAAGGAGACAGTGACAATTTGAACAGTGGAAAACCTAATATAAGGCACCCGGTGGCGACGAGCAGCAACCCTAGACCACACAAGGAGGTTTCACTAACGCACAAGGACAAACGTCAGGGAGTACCTGACCAGCAGCGACACGCCACCCCGGGACGCCCCGGCGGCAACATACAAAAGAGAACTAAAAGTCCACAAGACACGCCTGCCTGACACCAGGACAGACCATAAAATTGAGATGTCGTCCAAAGGGACCAAGTCTAAAGTGAAGCAGTCCTCTCTTGACATTTTCACCAAGCAATGCCAGTCCGGGGAAGGAGCAAGCCCACAGGTACGCTCTACACCCAGGAAAGGAGATCCACTGAGAGAAGAGCAAAGGATTCTAGAAGCCATCGCTGCATTGTAGACTGCCTGGGAATCCAAACTTGACAAAGTCAAAATCTCCCTGGAGGCCAAGATAGAAGCGGTTAGTTTGTTTGTTTGTTTCTTTATTTGTAATGCGCTCCATACCCAGAGGCAGCTGGGCACAGCATGAAAGAAGATGCGAGGCTTACAATGTTACAGAAATATACACATATGCATAAATATGCATGTACAAAAATGACAGAAATATACAATAAGCAACATCCTATGCAATATGATAGTTGATGTAGTGGCAAAATGCAATGATATATACATACAACAAAGATCTATGTGTGTCAATGTATGCGGGTGTGTGGATAACTATGAATAGATAGGGTGTCAAATACAGTAGTTGTTCATTGTCCAATAGTTAGGTGGAGGGCTAGAGGTTATTGGCATACAGGTGTTTGATGAGGTTCCTTCTAAAGTGTGAGTAGGGTTGGTCAGCTCTCAGAGTATGAGGTAAGGAATTCCAAAGGGTAGCAGCTTTCACAGGGAAGCTGTTGCCTCCAATAGTGGAGAGTTTGAATCTTGGAATAATCAGGCAGTTAGAATTCATGGTTCTAGTCTGTCTGATGGATGGTTTCCTCTTGAGTTTGTCCATCAAATAGCTGGGTGCAGCATTATTGAGGGCTTTGTGTGTTAGGGAGGCCATTTTTATTTGGATCTTGTTCTCAGTGGAGAGCCATTTGTGTTGGTGTCTGGTGGTAGTGATGTGTTCTCTTTTATTTATGCCGAGCGCGGCTCTAAGGGCATTATTTTGTAGGATTTGCAGCCTTTGGGTAATATATTTGTTAGCACCGCTGTAGAGAGCATTGCAGTAATCGAGTCTGGAAAGTATGAGGGCTCTCGCTAGGATCAAGCACCTATAATTGGACAGGAATGGCCTGCCTGCTCTGATTAGTTTGCAGGTGTACACGGTAGTGAATGCTAGTGAGTTAACCTGTTTATTGAATGACATAGTGGAATCCAGATAGAAGCCAAGAGTTTTTACCTCGCTTGAAACATTGATGATGTTGCCATCTATGTTGAACGAGGTGTATTCAGAACCTTGTTTGTTAATATTGGCATGCGTGCCCAGGATGATTAGCTCCGTCTTGTCATCATTGAGGCATAGGCCATGGGATGCCATCCATGCCTAAATGATGAGATATACCCTGTTCACCAACTCTATGTCCTTGCTATGATCCCCTGAAAGTGGGAGGAGAATCTGAGTATCATTTGCGTAGTTGGTGTAAGTGATACCCAGAAGGTCTAGATCGTCGAACAGAGGTTTGGTGAAGAATTGTATAGAGTTGGGGGGACGCAAGAACCCTGAGGGACTCCACAGGTGATAGGAGAGGGGTCAGCTGCAGCTGAGGGGGAGAAGATTCTCATCGTTCTCTCACTCAAGAAGGATTCAATCCATCTGATGGCTTCGGTTGAGAAATGAGCTGCTGAGTCCAAGTGTCTGCATAAGTGTCAGAAAGCACCAAAGTATTAACTGAAAAGGATACGGTACTCAAAAGGATACAGGTGGTAGGGTCTTCCGGATCCCTGTTCACGCGTTTTGATAGTTGTGAAGTCAAGTTAAGACCTTCCAAATGATACAACTCTCTGACCGGTAAAACAGGCAGAGCGATGGATCACTGGAAAGGGCGTGGGTAAGGTATAGGAAGTCAGCCTAGAACAAAATAAAGTATCATGAATAACTGCCCCAACCTGGGTATGATGGAATAGAAAATGTCATGAATGCATACACTGACCTTGAGTCTAGGGCAGAACGAATCCAGCAGAGTCTCTTGAGGAATCCAAGGTAGAACAAACGACAAGGAAGGGAAGATTAGTAAGGGAGACTTATCCCGAACGGAACGAGGCTCACGCTAGATACCGGGTTGATGCACCACAGGATAGCGTCCAAAGTACTGTTCACTGTCACCTTCCAATTTGAAAAGCTTCCTTCCCACGTAGAGTAAAGTATAGAAATGAATCAATCCCCCTGTTAATATCACAGGTGCAGGAGTTGGAAATAGCGCTCCTTTTAAGGTATAAACAAAGTTCACGCGGTTCTGTACAGCCGCGAAGAAAAGAGCGTGCGCGTGTGGATTTACACGCGATTAGGATTCACGCAGTCCAGGCCAGCAGCGCTTGAAGATAGCGTGCGCGTGTGGATTTACACGCGATTAGGATTCACGCAGTCCAGGCCAGCAGCGCTCGAAGACAATATATGCGTGTGGATTTTACACGCGAGCAGGATTCACGCAGTCCAGACCAGCAGCGCTCGAAGACAATATATGCGTGTGGATTTTACACGCGAGCAGGATTCACGCAGTCCAGGCCAGCAGCGCTCGAAGACAATATATGCGTGTGGATTTTACACGCGAGCAGGATTCACGCAGTCCAGGCCAGCAGCGTTTGAAGATAGCGTGCGCGTGTGGATTTACACGTGAGCAGGGTTCACGCAGTCCAGACCAGCAGCGCTTGAAGATAGCGTGCGCGTGTGGATTTACACGCGAGCAGGATTCCGCAGTCCAGTCCAGCAGCGTTTGAAGATAGCGTGCGCGTGTGGATTTACACGCGAGCAGGGTTCACGCAGTCCAGACCAGCAGCGCTTGAAGATAGCGTGCGCGTGTGGATTTACACGCGAACAGGATTCACGCAGTCCAGTAGCGCTTGAAGATAGCGTGCGCGTGTGGATTTACACGCGAGCAGGATTCACGCAGTCCAGACCAGCAGCGCTTGAAGATAGCGTGCGCGTGTGGATTTACACGTGACCAAACAGCTCCAGGAATCAGCGTGTGACGGAAAACACGCTATAGAAGGCCCAATATGTAGCTATAGTAACCTGCAAGGATGCAGACCGGAGGTTCAGCTACACAACGCCAAATGATTCGATCAGAAGCAGCGAGTGCAGTTTCCACGCTGCTTAAATACGTAATGCCGTAGTTCACGTGACGAAGCAGAATACACGTGGAGTTAGCGACGTGAAAAGTGCAAACGTCGTTTTCCCGGCAGCGTATCGAACAACCGCCATTTGGAATAGAACGGTCTAGCTGTTCTACGAGCGTAGGAGGTAGGACCACGTCCAGCATGCATGACAGTGCCATCCCCCAAAGGGGCAACCTCTCCCCTTCTCGTGTGAAAACGCTTCAATAAAGCAGGAGCATGAATGTTAGAAAGAGGTTCCCAGGACCTATCTTCGGGACCATAGCCCTTCCAGTCCACCAGATAAAACGGCCTACCAGAACGTAGTCTCATATCCAGTATGTCCTGTACTTCGTATTCATCCGAACCCCGCACAGAAATAGCAACAGGCCGGACAGGCAATCTAGTAGCTTCAGAACATGGCTTAATGAGTGACACGTGGAACACGGGATGCACTCGCCATCGTTGTGGCAAAGCCAGACAGACAGCAGCCGGATTAATTACCTGGAACACTACATATGGACCGATGTATTTAGGCAACAATTTCTTTTTGCCTGGAATTCTCAGGTTCTTAGTGGACAGCCATACTTTCATACCAGCCTTGTAGACGGGTGCGGGTATTCTATGAGCATCGGCATAGAATTTGTCGCGTTTTTTAGCCTGCTCTAATTGCTGCTTCACTTTCCTCTGTAATATCTTCAGATCATGAAAGGTACGGCCTGCGGCAGGAGTATCCAAAGACAAGCTGGAATCCAGAGGTATTGATCGGGGGTGCTGTCCATAAAGCGCATAGAACGGTGAAGTGCCTATGGCACTATGATAGGAGTTGTTATAGGCGAATTCAGCTGCCGGCAGGACCGTGAGCCAATCCGATTGGTACTGCAGACATAGACACCGCAGATATTGTTCCATAGTGCAGTTGACCCTTTCGGTCTGTCCATCAGTTTGAGGGTGATAAGCACTGGACATTCTATCATCAATCAGTAATGCAGAGGTAAGTGCTCTCCAAAAGCGTGACGCAAACTGTGAGCCCCTGTCTGTAATGATTACTGACGGTAGACCAAAGAAACGAAATACATGTCGGATGAATAGGTCAGCCAGAACAGCAGCGGTTGGTAAACCAATACAGGGAATATAAAGAGCCAATTTAGTGAAATAATCCACTACAACCCATATGGTATCGTATTCCTGGTTTGGTGGGAGTTCTACCACAAAGTCCATAGATATCATGTCCCATGGTTTGTTAGGGACAGGTAGGGATTGGAGTAAGCCCACTGGTTTACCAGGAGTGCTTTTACATTGGATGCATACAGAACAAGTTGATACGTGATCTATAACATCTTTTGACATGGACGGCCACCAGCACCATCTTTTGAGTAGTTCTAGTGTCTTCTTCCGTCCAGGATGGGCTGCGATCAAGGAATCATGATTCCACTTGAGGGCTTTATTCCGCGTTGAAGACGTCGGTAGGTAGAGCACTCCTTGTGTGAATGGCAAACCGTTATGTACGTCCAGATTCATATCCTGGATAACTTGTGGATGATTTTTTAGCCACTCTTGTACTTCGGTTTTTAAGGATGGTTGAACAGAACAGCTACATATTACATGATCTGCCAACAACTGACTCTGTACTTGTGCTTCTTCCTTCGCCTCTTCACCCATACGAGACAACGCATCCGACTTAACGTGTTCTCGGGCAGGACGATATGTAACCTGGAAATCGTATTGGGCAAAAAAGACATGCCATCTGGCCTGTCGGGCCGTAAGGCATTTCATGGATTTGAATGCTTGAAGATTTCTATGGTCAGAGTACACTAACACCTGATGCTTGGCCCCAAGAAGATGATGACGCCATTCTCGGAAGGCATCTTTGTTAGCCAGCAGTTCCCGCTCAGTGACGGTGTAGTTTCGTTCATATGGGGTAAGTTTGCGAGAGAAGAAAGCCACTGGGTGCTCCTCCTTGGTTTCAGTGCAAACTTGTGAGAGTACCGCTCCAGTAGCGACACTGGATGCATCCGCTTCAACGATAAACTGGCGATCTGGATCCGGATGTTGGAGCACGGGTGCAGTGGTAAACGCTTCCTTCAACTTTTCGAATGATGCTTGGGCATTCGAGTTCCAACAGAAAGGAACTTTAGAACTAGTCAAGGCCGTCAAAGGAGCTACTGTTTTGGAGAAGGAATGAATAAATCTGCGATAAAAATTCGCAAAGCCTAAGAAAGACTGTAATGACTTGACATTGTGCGGAACCGGCCAATTCAATATGGCCTTCACCTTGGAACGGCTCATTCGAGCCCCTAGATTGGTAATGTCATAGCCCAGGAATTCCACTTCCTGTGAATGAAAGACGCATTTCTCGGCTTTCACATAAAGTAGGTTCTCCCTGAGTCTTTGTAGGACTGTAGAAACGTGTTTGACGTGTTCCGAAATAGATGACGAATAGATCAAAATGTCATCCAGATAAATCACCACAAACTGGTCCATTATGTCCCTGAATATATCATTCATGAAGAATTGAAAAGTGGCGGGAGCGTTGCACAGACCAAAAGGCATCACCAAATACTCGTAAAGACCATACCGTGTCTTGAAAGCGGTCTTCCATTCGTCGCCTTCACGAATGCGAACTAAATTGTATGCTCCTCGCAAGTCCAATTTGGTGAAGTAACTAGAAGTACCTAATTGATCCAATAGAACGTTTATCAGTGGTAAAGGATATTGGTTTTTTATGGTGATGTCGTTAAGTGCCCTGTAATCTATACAAGGCCTTAGATCTCCCTCTTTCTTCGGAACAAAGAATAGAGGAGACGCAGCAGGCGATTGTGATGGCCGTATGAAACCCATCGCTAAAGCTTTGTCAATGTATTCTTTCAACACAACGTCTTCTTTTGGGGTCAGTGAATACAAACGGCCTGTAGGGATTTTGGCACCAGGAATCAATTCAATAGGACAGCCGTACTGTCGATGGGGAGGCAATTGTTCTGCCTGGCCCTTGTCAAAGACATCAGCATACTCAGAGTATTCGCATGGTATGGTAGTGTCGCTTTGATGAACCACGCTGATAGTTGAAGCTCCCACCATAGAGGCTAACATGTGTTGCTTGTTTGACACCTCCTGACTGGTAAAGCAATGTTCATTGCAATGAATCGAGGGATACTGGAGCAATCCCGAAACCCAGTCAACGGCGGGATTGTGAAGGGTTAACCATGCAAGACCAAGTATGATCTCGTACTGCGGAGCGGCTATGACATCGAAGACGATTTCTTCCGAATGATTATTCGATAATGTCATTTGAACAGATACCGTCTCCTGGGTTACCATACCAGAAGTCAAAACAGATCCGTCCACGGTATTAACCGTTTCAGGTTTGTTCTTGATTACAAGGGGTATGGAACAATTCTTGGCATATGTGATGTCTATGTAATTGTTGGTGGCTCCGGAATCAACCATGGCCTTGGAAACCAATTCTCGTTCACCACAACGTAACGTCACCTCAACAATTACGGGTGCGTGTTTAGGAATGGTACTGGAGTCCGATGAAACACTCGACATAGGGACTCCTGCTATTGTCGAGTTTTGGCGTTTCCCGAACGCTTGATGGGTTTTTTAGGACATGTCGCCAATAAATGCTCAGACGAACCGCAATACATACATAAATGGTTCTTTCTTCGGTTCTCTCGTTCTGTATTGGACAACCGGCCTCTCACGACGCCAATCTGCATGGGTTCGGGGTCGTTAGAGAGGACTGCCGGTGTCTCTGAACGCCCCGAGGCTTGCATGAAAGGCTTTTTCTCTCCTTTCCGAGCATTCCTTCGGGCATCGATTTGTAAAACCAAATCAAGCAACTCTGTGAATCCCGTAGGAACCACCGGAACTGTGGATAAGGCATCTTTCAGTTCTTCTGAAAGACCCTTGTAGAAAACAGCCGTTTTCTTGCCGTCAGGCCATTGAGTTTCGGCTGTTAGTTGATTGAACCGGGCAATGTAAGGCAAAAGAGGCTGACTGCCTTGCTGTAGATTAAGTAATTCCAGATCCATGGCTTAAGTGGCATAACGCATGTCAAAGACTTTACTCATAGCAGCCAAGAGATCGTTGCAGTCGTACAACAAAGGGCTATTTGTTTCCAACAAAGGGTTAGCCCAAGCAGCAGCTGTGCCCCCTAAATGGGAAAGCACGAATGCTGCTTTTGTGGTTAGGTCAGGAATCGATGTAGGACGGCAAAGAAAATGGAGTCGGCACTGATTAACGAAGGTTCTATAGGTTTTGGGATCACCTGTGAACCGTTCCGGAGGGGCCAAGGGAAACTGAGTGGGCATAACCACATTGATAGTTTCCTGTGGGGGTGTCATAGTCCCCGATCCAGATGCAGTGGCCATTGGAACCTGTGCTCCCTGAGGACTACCGTGCATGGCGTCTTGCATAACGTCCATACGGTGCCGTAACATAGACTGTGCCGTAACCATTTCATTTCTCAAATCGCTGATCAACTGAGTCAAAACAGCTAAAGGATCCGTACACTCCATGGCTTCTGACTCTGTCAGAAAGCACCAAAGTATTAACTGAAAAGGATACGGTACTCAAAAGGATAAAGGTGGTAGGGTCTTCCGGATCCCTGTTCACGCGTTTTGATAGTTGTGAAGTCAAGTTAAGACCTTCCAAATGATACAACTCTCTGACCGGTAAAACAGGCAGAGCGATGGATCACTGGAAAGGGCGTGGGTAAGGTATAGGAAGTCAGCCTAGAACAAAAAAAAGTATCATGAATAACTGCCCCAACCTGGGTATGATGGAATAGAAAATGTCATGAATGCATACACTGACCTTGAGTCTAGGGCAGAACGAATCCAGCAGAGTCTCTTGAGGAATCCAAGGTAGAACAAACGACAAGGAAGGGAAGATTAGTAAGGGAGACTTATCCCGAACGGAACAAGGCTCACGCTAGATACCGGGTTGATGCACCACAGGATAGCGTCCAAAGTACTGTTCACTGTCACCTTCCAATTTGAAAAGCTTCCTTCCCACGTAGAGTAAAGTATAGAAATGAATCAATCCCCCTGTTAATATCACAGGTGCAGGAGTTGGAAATAGCGCTCCTTTTAAGGTATAAACAAAGTTCACGCGGTTCTGTACAGCCGCGAAGAAAAGAGCGTGCGCGTGTGGATTTACACGCGATTAGGATTCACGCAGTCCAGGCCAGCAGCGCTTGAAGATAGCGTGCGCGTGTGGATTTACACGCGATTAGGATTCACGCAGTCCAGGCCAGCAGCGCTCGAAGACAATATATGCGTGTGGATTTTACACGCGAGCAGGATTCACGCAGTCCAGACCAGCAGCGCTCGAAGACAATATATGCGTGTGGATTTTACACGCGAGCAGGATTCACGCAGTCCAGGCCAGCAGCGCTCGAAGACAATATATGCGTGTGGATTTTACACGCGAGCAGGATTCACGCAGTCCAGGCCAGCAGCGTTTGAAGATAGCGTGCGCGTGTGGATTTACACGCGAGCAGGATTCACGCAGTCCAGGCCAGCAGCGTTTGAAGATAGCGTGCGCGTGTGGATTTACACGCGAGCAGGGTTCACGCAGTCCAGACCAGCAGCGCTTGAAGATAGCGTGCGCGTGTGGATTTACACGCGAACAGGATTCACGCAGTCCAGTCCAGTAGCGCTTGAAGATAGCGTGCGCGTGTGGATTTACACGCGAGCAGGATTCACGCAGTCCAGACCAGCAGCGCTTGAAGATAGCGTGCGCGTGTGGATTTACACGCAACCAAACAGCTCCAGGAATCAGCGTGTGACGGAAAACACGCTATAGAAGGCCCAATATGTAGCTATAGTAACCTGCAAGGATGCAGACCGGAGGTTCAGCTACACAACGCCAAATGATTCGATCAGAAGCAGCGAGTGCAGTTTCCACGCTGCTTAAATACGTAATGCCGTAGTTCACGTGACGAAGCAAAATACACGTGGAGTTAGCGACGTGAAAAGTGCAAACGTCGTTTTCCCGGCAGCGTATCGAACAACCGCCATTTGGAATAGAACGGTCTAGCTGTTCTACGAGCATAGGAGGTAAGACCACGTCCAGCATGCATGACAATAAGACCTTGTGATCCACAAGGTCGAATGCTGCGGAGAGATCGAGTAAGAGGAGGAGAGCTGTTTTTCCCTTATCCCTCAATTCATCTATTTGGGTCTTTAGATCGATAAGGGTTGTTTCCGTCCCATGTAGGGGGCGGAAACCTGATTGTCTAGATCCTAGTAGTTTATGGAGTTCTAGGTATTTTTGGATCTGGACGTATGCCATTTTGTCCAAGATCTTCAGTAGAAAAGGTACCGCAGTGATGGGTCGATAGTTGGTGGGGATGAGAGGGTCTAATGTCTGCTTCTTGAGGAGGGGGAGCACCCATTATTGTTTTAGGTTGGATGGGATATTGTCTGAGGAGAAGGAAGCGTTTATACGTTTGGCGATAAACGGTAATAGATCTCTGGCTGCGTCTTTGATTATGTGTGCAGGGCAAATGTCACCTTTGCAGTTAGAGGGTTTGAGTGATAGGATAATTTTCTCAACCTCCAGGGTGGTGGTTTTCGTACAGGAGAATTTGTTGGTATGTGCGCTAGGTATAGCGTCAGGGAGGGGTTTATGTGGACTAGGGAGATTCAAGGAATCTTTTTTTAGTTGGTTTTTGTTTTGTAAGGTGTTTATTTTATTTGCTAGTGCCTGTTGGAAATCTGCACACCAATTTTGATCCTTAGAGCAGGTATCAGGTGTGTCAATGGGAGACTCAAGTTCCTTCAGTATGGAGAAGAGTTCCTTCATGCTTGAGTTGGAATTGGCGATGCGGTCATTGTAGGAATTCCGTTTAGCTAGGCAGATTTTATTTTTATACTGTCGTGAGATGATGGTGAGAGTAGCTTTTTTATCCATCTTTTTGTTGGGTGGGCATGCAAAGCGCTCTTCATTGAGACTCCAGAGGATGCAGCCAGGTGGTTGTACGGGATGAACTGTCCAGATGGTGCAGCTGACTGGGAGTCGTAGGAGAACGATAAGTGAACTGCTGTTTTTCTACTAGAGGAGGGTTGGGAATGATGGGCTGATACTGGGAGACACTCCAATATGGGGCGTGATCTTAGAGGGCATGAAGGCCCCGGCCAGACAAAGCCAGGGGATAGGGAGTACAGTATAATGACCCGGGGTTGGGATGGCAGAGGGCAGTTGGCAGTAACAACAAGGGTGCATTGCGGATAAAATATGGGAACAATACTGTAGAGCGTGAATTCACCCCCATAGGGTAGTTTATGTAGGATTTTGTAGTGATCCACCTACAGAGACCTTCACACCAGCATTGGCAGGTTGGAGGTTGAGAATTAGGGGAGCCTGATATCCAGGGATGTAGCTGGGCAACAGTTGTGGGGGAAGGGAGTTCGGAGGGAGGGTAGTTAGGAGTAGAGTTTGGTTTGGGTGCGGGAAGGGTGGGGGGGAGTATTGGTGAAAATGCAGGGCAACAACACGGTGCGTCTACAAACACAACTTAACCCACACAGGAGGAGGGTGGGGAGGAGGGTGGGCAGTGTAGGATATGGCTAAAATGGGAGACCTGAGAATAGTGACCGGGAATGTGCGGGGATTAAACACCTACATCAAGTTTAATATAATTGTGATGTACTTGAAGCGGCAAAAGATAGATATAGCAATGTTACAAGAAACCAACTTGACCAAAGGAAAAATAGAGTTGATGTGGAGGAAATGGAAGGGGACCACAATTGGTGCCACGTACTCAGTGTATGCTAGGGGGGGTCCTCATATGGATAGCACTTCATGTTCCCTTTAAATTGTTACAGCAGGAAGTGAGAGTGGACGGCAGAATGGTATTGGTTAAGGGTGTGGTGGGCATTAAAGTAGTCAACATGATTAACATTTACGCCCCGAAAAACGACACTGCACCGTATTTTAGAAATGTATACACCACTGTCAGCCCATATATGGATGGAACGGTTATAATAAGAGGGGACTTCAATTACACACTAGACCCTGTGATGGACAGGTATGATGACAAGATGACTAGACCGAATCCCGTGGTGAAGGCCCTAGCTACATTTAAACAAGATTTTCAGATGACCGAGATATGGAGGGAGCTTCACCCGCAACGCCGAAAGTATTCACATTACTCAGCTCATAAGACGGCACGCTCGTAGACACCCAGGAGGGGTGAATGAGTGCTTCCATAGATACTACCGCAAACTGTAGATGTATAATATAGAATGTGAAGGACTCGACATGAGCAAAGCATTAGAAGAGATAACCCTGCCCAGGCTAGAGGAAGCAGATAGATATAGGTTTGGGGCTCCACTTGAACTAGAGGAATTCGAACATGCAATCCGTACCCTGACAACTAGCAAAGCCCCAGGAGCAGGCGGTCTCCCAAGCAAATTCTATAAAACATACATGATGGACCTGCTCCCACACCTGCTAGCTATGCTGAATGAGGTGTTTGAAAAGGGTAGGCTACCAGAGACTCTGCGGGAGGGGTCATTGTCCCACTCCTCAAACCGGTCAAAACAGATACAGACTGCGGATCCTATAGAACGCTATCGATGCTGAATCAGATAGTGAAATCCTTACTGCGGTGATGGCAAATAGGCTGAGACCATTGATCGGCTCCCTAATACACCATGATCAAACGGGATATGTCCCCCAGCGGTGCATCTCCAACAATCTCAGAAGATTGCACCACATCATAGACCAGACTGCGGGGAGCACCCAAGAATTGGCGATAGTCTCATTGGACGCAGCCAAAGCTTTTGATTCAGTTAAGTGGCCATGGCTGCTGGCATTCTTAGAGAAATTTGGAATGGGACCTGGGTACCTGCAAAGGGTGAAATTAGTGTACAATGAACCAATCGCCAGAGTCCAGACAGGATCTGTGGTTTCTGAGCAATGGACGCTGAGCAGAGGAACTAGACAGAGATGTCCATGGTCTCCGATGCTATTTATTCTGGCTTTGGAATCTTTAGCAGCATGCCTCAGATACTATTATGGGGAAGTGGGTATTAAGACGCAAGCAGAGGAGCACTTGATATCGCTGTACGCATATGACATGTTGCCGTATCTGCAATACCCGGAAGAAAATCTGCAATACATACTTGAGGTACTCGAACGGTTTGCACGACTGTCGGGCATAACAATAATCCCACGAAAATCCAATATATTTTCTTTGGGCAGATACATATGTGTACCAAAGGGTGCGTTACCTGTGTTACAGATTGAGTGGGCGGTGGACACCTTTCGATATTTGGGGATTGATAAATACCATAAAATGGAAGATGAGCATGAAAACAACATGGTAAAGGCAAAGAAAGGAATTCAACGGAGATATTCTGGACAAGGTTGCCCCTGAACATGATGGGGAGGACAGCATTGCTCAAAATGATAGTATTAACTAGGCTGTTGCACAACTTCGCAAACGTCCCATATTTAATACCTAAATGTTTTTTCTCCAACTTACACAGTATATGCAGGGGGTTCATTTGGCATAATACCAGAATCGGATAGCTCTTTGGAAATTACAGAACCCACATAATCAGGCAGGGATATGACTACCCAACTTTGAGGTGTATTACCTAGCTGGCCAACTCCAATATGTAGCAAGATGGTTATCCGATGACACCACATCGGAGTCCAGGCTACTGAGGGCGGTATGCGCACCTTATTTCCTAAACGAGTGGATGTGGGTGACTGACCCACCGAAAGAGAATAGATCGGCACTGCTGGCCCTAGGCAATGAGATCTGCCACAGAGCCTGCACTGTAATGGGGAGCCCGCTGCCGTGCTCGCCACAAATCCCCCTTGTAACACTAGGCGGCATAGACAAACAACTTAGGCGAACTATTCGGGAACAATGGTAACCGGTGGAAGTGACAACAGTGGGAGATGTGTGGTGGGATGGGAAAAGGATGGAGTTTGATAAATTAATAGAGGACACGGGCTTACACAGCGAACAGTACATCGCATACGCTAGGCTGATGAAGCTATAAACGAGGGCATGGTCAGAAACAGAACTGACCCAACCGCCAGATGCAGCCATAGAAACATTCAAGCACTGTCAGAAGGAGGTCATGAAGTCTCCAGAATCTATGAGATACTGATGTCCAAGGTGGGTAAAGAGGTGGCCCACATCAGGGGGGGCTGGGAAGAGGAGAGTGGGAGACCATAAACGATGGATTATGGGGGAGGATGCAAGGATATCATAAGAAAGTGTTGAGGAATGCCCGGTTGCAGCAGATTCAGTTGTACATTACACACATAGCATACATGACCCCAAAGAAAATCACCAAGTTCCCGAAGGCGGTTAAGCAATAGTGCCCAAAATGCGGGGAAGAAAATGTGGGGATGGTACACATGTTTTGGGCTTGCCCTGAAATCAAAAGATATTGGGAGGAGGTAGCAGGCCGATTGGCGGACAAATGGATTATACTAGTGGTGGACTCCTTGTGGGCATGTATGGTGGGGGCTTCCCTAGACCGTGCACTCTCAAGCATGTGAGCAAGCTTAAAGACCTAGCTTACATTTTGGCTAAGCGTAGGATTGCCATGGGGTGGAAGGCACGGGAGAGACCAACATAGAAACCTGGTGTAGGGACCTCCTAAAGTGGGCTGAGGCAGAAATGGTGGTTTGGAGGGAGGCAGCTTACAGAGGGGGTGAAGAGGAAGCAGGCTCACTGACAGAGTGGCAGCACTTGGTGGCATCCTTGACGGGTACGGAGTCTCAAGAACTGGACATGGACACCTCACCGGATGGTGACACAGGAGAGACTGTTGTAGAATAATACACTGTGGTTGTTGATCAAGAAACTGTAAGGGGGGTGGGGGGGTTGTAGTTACATGCACCATGTTGAAGTGCACTGTTTGTTGTCTGTTGTGAAAACCAATAAAAATGTATTTTAAAAAAAGAAATCCTTTTGTCCACACATCCCGCTCCCCCTGCCTGTTGCCCACCGAGCGCACTGCCTGAGTTGAGAGCCACATCTGGAGGCCTTTCTCTACTGACCTCGTGGCGCTTCAAAGATGGCAGCCGCCTTTTCTTATCATTGAGAGGCTCCCTGTTAACACCAGCATCTGCTACCTTTGCTTGCCGATTGGCTACTTGCAACATTTATCGGCCTATTTTGGACCGGCAGGCTTTAGCTAGCCCACCCCTCAAAGGCCCACTTTCTAAGGCATTGTCTGAACCCTCTCCATTGCCTGGCCGGGTCTGCGGGCCCTGACCTACACCCCCCACGTGCAATGGAGGCTGAGGATAACTCCACACTTTCCTGACACACTGTAATCAATGGAGCATCTAACATTTCTCTGAAGGTCTGTTCCCTTAGCTAACTTCATCGATCCTTTCCTTCACACCTGGGACTGCCACACCTCTTACTTCATCTCATCTGGACTCCCACTAATCTAGCTGTGCCCAGTTGCTGAATGTGTTTTCCCCTTGTCCGGCTGAAAATTGAATTTAGTTATGCCCAATTGCTGCATCTGTTTTCACCTGTCTTGCTGTAATCATATTTGGCTGTGTCTTGTGGCTGCTTGGTGTCTTCCCTAGCTTGTGTGCTACCTTCTGTCTCCCCCCTCCCTTGTGTCCCACACCACACCAACCCCCTTCTTCCGAGCGCAACTGGTAAGTGTCCCCGCCCTTCCACTTCAGCCAACCATGTCGCTATCTATCTCTCCTATCCTCTCCAAATGCTTCACTATCTCCTATCCTTCTACTTTCACTAAATCTGGCCGGAGGAAACTTAAGGAGAACATACTTGGCTGCAACCGAGGCCTCCTATTGCAGACACCTATGTCACGGCTTCCGCCACAGGGACTATCACTGACATCCTCTTCTTCGTTAACACACCTGACCTATGGACCCATTACATGGACAGCTTTCGCTCTCCCTTAGTCTCTTCTCCTATTAATGGGGTCACTTGCTGGGAGGTTCTCCTAAACCTCTTTGCCATTTTCAGAGTCATCATTAATGTTTATCTCAATGGAACCATCATGGGTCAGGGTCCTCAACCCAACCTTCTTCTCTTCGACAGGCTCCTCCCTTACCTCGCTAACCTCACCTCTCTCTCTGGCCAGGCTCCCTTGCCTTCTGTACCTTCGTCCTCCTCTGCACCAGCTCCCTTTCCTTCTGTGCCTCCCTCCTTCTCTGCACAGGCTCCCTTGCCTTCTGTGCCTCCCTCCTCCTCTAAACAGGCTCCCTTGCCTTCTGTGCCCTCCCCTCCCCCTGCACAGGCCCCCTTCCCTTCTATGCCTTCCTCCTCCTCCTCTGTACTGGTGCCCCTGCCTTGCTTTACTGTCCCGGCTCCCTTGTCAGCCTTGGTTCCTTCGCCATCCTCCACTATCCCCTTGGCCCTTTTGCCACCCACAGTGGGGACCACTGTCCCCTGTGCCCCCCGTGGAAGACCTTCAAAGATGGCAAGCTGCTCCACATTGCCACTCTTAAAACTCACTCGGCTGTCACTCATCTGACATCTGCAACCTCCTCGAACTCATGGACCTTAATGTTCTCGCCATCACAGATACATGGTTCAAGGATAGCTCTGTCACAAACTTTGACACACTCCTCCCCGAATGCTACAAAATCCTCTCTGCACCCTAGTAGGCCTAAGAAGACAGGTTGGGCAGAGGCGCTTATCTTCCCAGAATGGATAGCTGGCTCCATCATCCCTACTCAGGCGTACTCCTCCCTCGAGTGCCTAGTTTGCAGACTCTCACTCTCCCCCAAATCCTCTCTTATTATTGCCACCTTCTATCAGCCACCAGGTCAGTCCACTCTCTTCCTCTCTGAATGGGCTGACATGGCCTCCTCCCTACTATCCTCTTCCTCTCAACTCCTCCTGATGGGTGATCTAAACATCCATCTGGACTCTCCTGACTCCTGTTACTCACCACTCCGAAATAGGCCGAAGATATGGAGGAGTGACCTTGGAGATGATGGTGGTACAAGAATCGATATTCAGCCTTCCATCCCAGCTCCCCTGAGTACAAGACTCAGACTTCCTCAAAGAGGGGCTCTTTTCTACAATGTACCTCTCTGCTGTTTCAGTTAGGACAGACAGAGGTGTCAATTGAATAAAAGAGCGGGGAGAACACACACCGCCAATACCAATGCTGCAAAGGAATACAAAGATATTAGACAGTGTTGAATTTAAAGCAAGTAATCAGAACAGTTGAATTTAATGGGAAACTACCTAGGTAAGTATTGGAGTGGAGCTTCCCCGGGGTGGATCTACAAAAAATATAACACAATGAGTGGGAATAGTCTAAAGAGCCTTTTAAAGTATCAATCCCAACTAATATATCTAACTGGTAACAACTAACCTGAATAAGGATATTTTGAGGAAAGGAATCCAGGAAACAGAAGACAACGAAAGGAGAAAATAACAAACAGGAATGTTAGTATAGGGAAGTAACCCCGAACGGCACGAGGGTTGCACTAGTGCCGGGTTGGTGCAGTTTCAGCAGAGGGTTTATATGCACTTGAAGACAAGTTCACAAGATAGTCACTCAATGTCCCAGAATCCAACAGAAGACAAATATCCAAACAAAGTCGTGGAGAGAAAATAGTAGCAGAGACGGGATTTGCCAATTATAAGTATGTACCTGAGCACACATGCATCCAGAGTAGGTGTACAAAAGTTCTGGATGGTTGACAGTCAGTCCTCTGCGGGGAAGACTTTGGTGCCGTGTCCAGAAGCGGCAACCTGGAATGAAGTACTGCATTAGACAGCAGGGAGCCGGATCCAATAACGTTCCGAGTCAAAAGCCAGACGAGCACGACAGGAAAAAAGGAGGAGGCAAGCCAATCCAGTAGTCAGGCAAGGGTCAGAACCAGGAAATCAGATGAGGAATCGTGTGGAGAAGACACGAAGTAGTAACGGACGTAACCGCTTGTAGTTTGTAACGCTAATTAGCAGCAACAAGCCCCTTGAAAGACGGTGGGTTTATAGCCGTATGGGGGCGTGTCTTGCCGTACGTCTTCCACGTACAGGACGTGTCAGCTGACCCGGAGTCTGTCGTAGTTTGTACAGGCGCCATGGCAACCTGTATCTGGTCCACAGAGGAGCTTGTAAAGAAGTCATATTCTGCAAGGAGGGCCGCAGGGAAGCCCGAAGTGTAACAGCATCCTCCCCCAAAGATTCCGGCAACCCCCTGGCGGAATGGAAACTCCTCAGAAGGTCAGGACAATGTAAATTGGACAGAGGCTCCAAGGTACGGTCCTCAGGCCCATAACCCTTCCAATCCACAAGGTAGAACAACATACCCCTAGATATCCTGCAGTCCAGGATACGCAAGACCTCATACTCCTCCTCTCCATCCACCAAGATTGGCGAAGGGCGTGTAGGCAGACGAGTCCCCTGGATGAAAGGCTTGATCAGGGAGACGTGAAAGACTGGATGTATCCACCATGAGCGTGGCAGGGAGAGCTTGACCGCCACAGGATTGATAACATCAGTAATGGCATAGGGTCCCACGTATTTAGGCAGAAGTGAGCGTTTGCCCGCAATTCGTAAATTACGGGACGACAACCACACCTTCATGCCACTCCGATAGACTGGTGCAGGGGATCGATGCACATCAGCATATTTCTTGGCACGATCTTGAGCTCGGAGTAAATGACAGCGTACATTCCGATGAATCTTATCGAGATCTCTTATGCAGTCTCTTGCTGCTGGATTGACAGCCGGCAATACCGGATCAAGTGGGAGTGCCCTAGGATGACCACCATACAGGGCAAAAAAGGGAGAAACCCCTGTTGATGTATGCATAGAGTTGTTATATGCAAACTCTGCATAAGGCAGAGAAGTAAACCAAGACTGTCGGAACTGAAGGCATAAACAGCGTAGGTACTGTTCGATAGTAGCGTTAGTTCTCTCAGTCTTCCCATCCGTCTGAGGATAGTATGCCGAGGAGTACCTGTCCTCAATACCCAGAGAAGCTGTAAGAGCCTTCCAGAATCGTGAAGTAAATTGTGTACCACGGTCGGAAACAATAACCGAGGGTAAGCCAAAGAAACGAAACACATTCGTCAAGAACAGTCTCGCCAATTCCAGAGCCGCAGGCAAGCCAGAACAAGGTATGAACAGTGCATATTTTGTGAAGTAATCAACAATTACCCAAATGTTGTCATGGCCCTGAACGTCAGGGAGTTCCACAATGAAATCCATTGACAGCATCTGCCAAGGTTTGTACGGAACAGGAAGAGGTTGTAATAAGCCTACTGGTTTGGCTCTAGAGGTTTTACATTGAGTGCATATGGAACAAGTCAAAATATAGTCCTTTACATCATGAGCCATGGAAGGCCACCAAGCCCAACGCCGTAAGGCTTCAAGAGTCTTTTGACTTCCTGGATGTGCTGCAATCAAAGAATCGTGGGACCACTGGAGAGCTAAGGCTCTAGCTTGACCTGAGGGTATATAGACGCGCCCTTGGATGAATGGCATACCCTGAATTACTTCCAGGTTGAAGTCAGTGATCTCTTTTGGATGGGTTGAGACCCAATCAAGGATGATTGAACGCAAAGAGGGCCGAACCGAAGAACCACAAACAACTTTGTTCGGTAGGAGAGGAAGTGCTTCGACCTGTTGGGACTGGCCATCCGCATGTAGGCGAGAGAGAGTATCAGCCGAAACTTGAGCTTTAGCAGGACGGTATGTGATAACAAATTGATACTGTGAAAAGAATAAAAGCCACCGTGCCTGTCTAGCTGTAAGGCATTTCATAGATTTGAAGGCTAACAGACTGCTGTGATCCGAGTATACCGTTACAAGGTGTTTGGCCCCCAGAAGTTGATGTCTCCATTCCAAGAATGCGTCTCTGATGGCTAAGAGTTCACGTTCCGTGATGGAATAGTTCCTCTAGTAAGCTGTCATTTTACGAGAGAAGTAGGCAACAGGATGAATCTCGCCCCAATGAGGACAGGTTTCTGACAACACCGCCCCAAGAGCATAACCCGAAGCGTCAGCATCAACAACAAAAAAGGAATCTCGGGATCGGGATGTTTGATGACAGCGGCGGAAGTGAAGGCTGATTTTAATTGATCAAAAGCTTTCTGAGCTTCTGAAGACCATACAAATGGCACCTTGGCACTTGTCATAGAGGTAAGAGGTGCAGAGATTTCAGAAAAGCCATTGATGAAGCATCTATAAAAGTTTGCAAATCCCAGGAATGATTGTAAAGATTTGACTGAATTGGGCACAGGCCATTCCAGGATAGCACTAATTTTGGACTGACTCATGCGCACCCCATTGTTAGTAAGATCATACCCCAAAAATTCTACCTCTGAGGCATGAAATATGCACTTTTCGGCTTTTACAAACAATTTGTGATCTCTCAGACGTTGGAGCGCTGTTTTGACATGTATTTCGTGGTCTTCCTGGTTTTGTGAATAGATCAAAATGTCATCCAGGTAAACAACAACAAACTGGTCAAGGATGTCATAAAACAAATCGTTCATGAATGCCTGAAAGGTGGCCGGGGAATTACATAGCCCAAAGGGCATGACAAGGTATTCAAAGAGACCGTAACGTGTTTTGAAAGCGGTCTTCCATTCGTCCCCCTCTCTCATACGGACCAGATTATAAGCTCCTCTGAGATCGAGCTTAGTAAATACTTTGGAAGATCCCAATTGATCAAGGAGGACAGAGATCAGAGGAAGAGGGCACTGGTTTTTTATGGTTGCTGCATTCAAAGCACGATAATCAATACAAGGACGTAAATCCCCTTCCTTCTTAGGAACAAAGAAAAGTGGTGATGCAATTGGTGATTTGGATGGACGAATGAATCCCATGGCCAAGCCTTGTCTATATAATCTTTAAAGACTTCATCTTCTTTGAGAGTGAGGGAATACACCCTGCTGGATGGTATTTTTACTCCCGGTATTTGGTCTATTGGGCAATCATAGGCTCTATGTGGAGGTAGAGTCTCCGCCATCCCTTTGTCGAAAACATCTGCATAATCTGCATATTGAGAAGATACCATAGAGGCAGCATTGTTAGAAACAGCTCCAATATGCATAGTAGGAGAAACCAGTGCCCTGACCCGACTATCCTGGGTAATTCCAAGTAATGTAGTGCATCGGGTATTGCATATATTGGAAGGGAACTGAATCTGAGATGTCGACCAGTCGATGGCAGGGTTATGAAGCTTCAACCATGGAATACCCAGAATGACTCTGTGGGCCGGTGCTTTGATGATATCGAATGATATCTCTTCAGTATGGCCTTCATTGGTACTCATATGTAGTGGAACCGTTTGGTGAGTTACCATTCCCGATACAAGGTTTGAACTGTCCACTGCATTGACTGTTTCAGGTATAGCTTTGCGAATCAGTGGTATTCTTGACATAGAGGCAAAGCATTGATCAACATAATTACCTGTTGCTCCTGAATCAATCAAAGCTGTTGTCTGGAATGAAACACCATGATTCAGGGAAAATGTAACAGGTAGGCGAACTAGATGACTCGGATTCTGTAATATAGAGTCCAAAGGTGAATTTCCTGACATAGGGACTCTGTCTACTGTCGGGATTTGGCGTTTCCCGCCTTTCTTTTGGGTTTTTTGGGACATTCAGGCAGTAAATGGTCAGAGGCCCCACAGTACATGCAGAGATTGTGTGATCTACGATATTCACTTTGAGCAGGGGTAAGTGGTCCCCTAACCACACCAATCTGCATAGGTTCTGGTTCAGGAAGTGAAGAAGACGAGGCCTCTGCTGAAACCGTGCTGCACAACGCTGGTTTCTTTTCGCCACGTCTTTCGGATTTTCGGGCATCAATCTGAAGGACTAAATCTAGCAGTTCCCCGAATGCCGTGGGGACTACAGGAACAGTGGAGAGGATGTCCTTTAACTCATCTGAGAGGCCTTGATAGAAGACGGCTGTTTTCTTTTCTTCAGGCCAGTCAGTTTCTGCTGCCAACTGATTGAACCGGGCCAAATAGACCAATAGGGAATTGTTCCGTTGTCGATGCTTTAAGAGTTCCAGGTCAGTAGCTTGAGTAGTATAATGTGTATCAAATACTTTACTCATCATAGCAAGAAGGGCATCACAATTGTAGAGAACATGACTGTTGGATTCTAACAATGGGTTAGACCATGCGGATGCAGTGCCTCCTAAATGTGACAAGACAAAAGCCGCTTTAGTTGTAGAAGTCGGAAATGAAGCGGGACGGCACAAAAAATACAGTTTGCATTAGTTAATGAAGGTTCGGTATTGTTTAGGATCGCCTAGGAAGCATTCAGGAGGAGCTAGAAGGAACTGGGTTGTAAGCATGATCGGGTTTGATTCCTGCTCCGGAGATGGAAACCCTGATCCTGACGCTGTAGCACCAGCACCGGCCATCTGTGGCGCTGGTGTGGTAACCAAGGCCTGAATGGCGTCCATGTAATGGCGCAGTGCCTCTTGTGCATTGGTCAAGTCGGTTCGTACATCTGTGACCATTTGCACGATTTGAGTCAAAGCATCACTGGCCTCCGTGGACATTGTTTATGGCTGGTAATTCTGTTACTCACCACTCCGAAATAGGCCGAAGATGCGGAGGAGTGACCTTGGAGATGATGGTGGTACAAGAATCGATATTCAGCCTTCCATCCCAGCTCCCCTGAGTACAAGACTCAGGCTTCTTCAAAGAGGGGCTCTTTTCTACAATGTACCGCTCTGCTGTTTCAGTTGGGACAGACAGAGGTGTCAATTAAAAATATTCCACAATGAGTGGGAATATTCTAAAGAGCCTTTTAAAGTATCAATCCCAACTAATATATTGAACTGGTAACAACTAACCTGAATAAGGATATTTTGAGGAAAGGAATCCAGGAAACAGAAGACAACCAAAGGAGAAAATAACAAACAGGAATGTTAGTATAGGGAAGTAGCCCCGAACGGCACGAGGGTCGCACTAGTGCCGGGTTGGTGCAGTTTCAGCAGAGTGTTTATATGCACTTGAAGACAAGTTCACAAGATAGTCACTCAATGTCCCAGAATCCAACAGAAGACAAATATCCAAACTAAGTCGTGGAGGGAAAATAGTAGCAGAGACGGGATTTGCCAATTATAAGTATGTACCTGAGCACACATGCATCCAGAGTAGGTGTAGAAAGGTTCCAGATGGTTGACAGCAAGTCCTCTGCGAGGAAGGCTTTGGTTCCGTGTCCAGAAGCCCGAAGTGTAACAACTCCTCAGGACCCTTCCGCAACCTCTGCGACTCTCTCGACCCCTCTATCCTACCCTCTGGCTCCACGCACACTGCAGGCACCACCTTGGATGCTCTCATCTCTACTGACATCCCTCGCTCTATCCCTCTCTTGGACTGACCACTCTCTTCTCTCAGCACATCTGAATCTCTCCTCTCCTCTTGCAGCAACACACTCGACACAGTCACTCAGCTTCAAAGTCACCAGACCCATGAAAAAAGTGACAGTGGCTGCCTTTGTCTCCACCTACTCTCCTCCACCCACTCCTTCGGCTGACTCCCACCCTGACAGAGCCCTCGCTAACCTCAATTTCTCTATCTCCAACACTCTTTACACTCTTGCCCCTGTCATGAGTGTCTGACTGAAGCCTTTCAAAAAGTGCAACTCTTGGTACGACTCCGACCTGGCTGTCCTTAAACGCACGTGTAGGGCAGTTTAGCAGAAATGGAACGCGTTGGGCGAATCATCTGACAAACGGGCCTGCCGCCTCCTTCAAAGCCAATATCCGCTCCAAGAAAAGAGTCTTTATTGAAGCCTGCATCTCCGTGGCTTCAAACAACATGGCCAAACTTTTCAAAGTCCGCAAGGAACTCGCCAATCCTGCAGCAGCCTCTTCTTCTGTCCCACCCACCCAGGATCTCAGCTTGACCCTGGCTGCACACTTCACCACAAAAACCAAGACATCCTTTCCACCCTCTCTTCCACACCACAGCATACACCAACACTGGAGCCTCCCTTGGCCCCCCTCCACAAACCCTCTCCTCTCTCTCACCCGTCACACACTGATGAGGTCACCAGACAAGTCTGATCTATGAAGGCTTCATCCAAACAGGTGTGCCCCTACCCCTCTAAAACCATTAAAGACAATATTGACTCCCTCGCCCCAGCCTTGGCTGATCTCTGCAATCTCTCCTTTCCCACTGGAGTTTTCCCAACTGCCCGTAAGTACTCCCTTGTGCACACTCTGCTCAAAGAACCCTCTGCCGACCCCTCCATTCTGGCAAACTACCATCCTATCTGCATTACTCCTTTCCTGGGAAAATTCCAGCAGAAGGTGGCTATCTCTCAGCTGACCCTCCACACTGAATTTTGGTTGCTTTCACAACCATTAGTCTGCCTTTAGAGCATCCAGAGGCACGGAAACTGCTCATCTGAACACCCGTGAAGACCTGCTCTCAAATCTTGACACTAACACTCCCTCTGTACTTATTATCTTTGACCTCTCCTCTTCCTTTGACAAGGTTAACCACAACATCCTGATCACATGTCTTCTTGACTCTCTGGGAATCACAGGTCAGGCTCTGGCGTGGTTAACCTCCTTTCTCTCCGACCACCCATCCCAGGTGGAACTCAGAGCCTTTCTCTCAACTATAGCTCTCTCAACCTGTGGCGTTCCCCAGGGATCTAACCTATCCCCCTGGTTCTTCAACGTCTATATGGCTGCCCTGGCATGTGTAATTGCCACTTTCACCTCTAACTTCCAGTGTTACGCGAATGACACACAACTTTATTTCAGGCTACCCTCAGCCGCCACCACCTCCTCCTTGCTCATATCTAACTGTATGTCCGCTATTCAGTCATGTGCTACAAACGACCACTGCCTCAACGCCAGTAAGACTGAGATCATTCACATTTGGACCCCTGCACCCGCTTTCCCACGTTCACTGTGGCTGGCATCCCTTGGCCCTGTGCCCACACCCACCTGTTAGGCAAGAAACCTTGGGTCATTTTTGCCTCCACTCTCTCCTCCTCCCACATTTCGGACATCTCTAAAAAAGTCTATCAGCTACACCTCCTCAGAGGTAATCTACCTTTTCTCACTTTCCCCCAGTGGCTCACTGTATCCAGAGCCCTGATTCTCTCCAGGCTGGACTATTACAACATCCTCTTCATCAACCACCCCTCTTCTGCCCTCTGTCCTCTGCAACTCATCCAGAACAGAAACGCAAGACTTATCCTTGGCCTCAAGCCCAGGGACCGCATCTCTCCAGCGCTGAAATCACTTCACTGGCTCGCCGTGGCTGCAAGGATCAAGTTAAAGACCCTCTGCATTGTTCACAAGGCTTTCTGGGGCCTGGTACCTACCTACTTGCAACACTGCCTACCTAAATACTGTCCCTCACGAGCCCTCCACTCTTCTACCTCAAACCGTCTGCGAGTGAGTCGGTTCTCCAAGAGATTTGGAGGGAGATCCTTATCCTCAGCAGGTGCCTCCCTCTGGAATAGCCTCCCTGACGCCCTCCATCTTGATCCTGATCTTCTTAAGTTCTGGAAACTCCTCAAGACCTTCCTCTTCTCACCTTCCTTATCTCTCCCTCTAACCTGCTAACCTAGCTCTCTGCTCTTTCCCTCTCTCCCTCCACTTCCTTACAGCTTGCCAACTGGCCGCCTGGTGTAGCGCAGAGTCTCAGAGGTCCCTGCCACCCCTGCCAGTCCTCTTTCGCATTTGCCTCAGGGCTCTACACCCCACCCACACTCACTGCACTTGAGAATTAACCCAAGAGATTGGCTCTGCACTTACCCCTGTCTCCACTGACCAGGTGCATATGGACCTCCCCCTTCCTATGACCGTATGTGCACTTGCACGATCCGTACGCACCATACCTGAAGATCGTCTGTCTGTTCTCCCTTGTGCTCACCCCTTAATTGCACTGGTAGAACTGCTGAATCACTGTCAGGCCTATTTGTTTTATCTCAAACTATTAAATGTATTTTTCCCACTTACTCTGCCTGTGCAGAATATTATTGTCTCAGAATTTCAAGGGCTCTGAGCGACTGTTGTTTTTTCCCCTGTTCCCATCCTCCTTGAGCACTTTGAAACACTTCCCTGTGTATAGGCGCTTTATAAATAAACAATACCATACCATGTACTATTCACTTAAAAACTGTTGTCAAGCCTGTAACTTGGAAATTGCTGTGATATCCGTTGCTGTCCCTGTTTTATCTGTTTTTTGTTGAACAAAACTGTACTTTGCCATATTACTGGACTCTTCTGTTTTTTGGGCATGGGATTCCCCCTGGCCCGTCCGCAGCATATGCATACGGGGTTTCCTCCCCATTACGAGAACAGACATTCCTGAGACAACCTTGGGGTTTATTACATATTCATTGAAATGTAAGTACCATACAGAAGATTTGCATTCGTTCACTTCCCGTACTGAAGAAGCCCCTCCACTGTCTAAGAAATATTCTGAAGCATCCAGAGATTGAAGCTGGTAGAGTGAGATGCAAGTATGTGGAGAACTCCTTGTGGCCGCTTTATAAATGTGGGTAATCAGAACTCCTTGTTGCAGTATGTTGCCATTCCCCTGGTAGGCCTGCCTTGAAACCCTCAGTGTAAGAGGACTGTGTGCCAAGCAGTAGGAACGATTGACAGCTTCCCTCAACGATCTGCTGAGTGACACAGGAGAAATCTTTATTTCCTCACTTGACACCCCAAAACTGATAGAAACTCCTCTGTCCGCAATGCTGTGAAATTCTATCTATGTAACGTCAAACTGGCTGTATGAACACCCAAGACGTGCAGGACCTCCTTCTCAGTAGAGGGAGGAAACACAGGAAGAGCCTGAGAATCACTACCTTTGAGCAGATGATGGAGGAAGAATCCCTGGGAACGAATGTTGGATTTGACATCAGAGTGGGCGCCTCTGGGTGGACTTTAAAACAAGTTTCACTACACAATAGGGCCCCTAACTCCCCAATACCTCCAGCCGGCGTAAAGAAGCACCTTGAAACTTCATGTTGGCCTTATCCAGGGTCTCTGAGGGTGAACATATGAAGGAAGGAAGAACCTCTGCAAGATCTCGGGACAGCAACAATGGCTTGGACGGAGGCCAATGATCTGCTGCTAACAGAGAATCCTTCTAAAGACTAACCCTCAGCTCCCCGAACGCCTTACTATCTGCCCACTGACCACGAAAGAAAGCTGCAGCCAGCTCCAAAGAATAAACACCCTGTACAAATGGTAGGATCTTGGCAGCTGAACATTGCAATGAAGACACTGCGGGTGATTAGACCACCTTTTGAAGGAACGCCAGTGCTTAGCATAGGACGCCAGTGTGGAAGGCTTGGGTGACTGTTGACTAGCCCTTACTCATTTTTTTTTTAGAAAACCCCAACCTCTGTAAGCTCCCGGTCCCCTTCCCCCACTTCCGGTCCATTTCACCACCAGAAGGAACTCTGCCGAGGTGCAATGTCTTCCCTTAAATGGGAGGGAGTGCAGAGATGTGCCAGACTCCTCAGCGGAGGGGCCATTTTCAACTAAAGAGGGGACCACCCGTAATGGGGGCACACCAGAGACACCATCGGGGGAGATCAGCCTTTTCTAGTATCCTGAGGATTGGGGGAAAGACCAAGACCCAAACAAGAGGCTTGATCCCCCCCCAAGCATTAGGTTCTTGTCCTTAGTAACAACATTGCTTGACTCCAGCGTTGCACCTTGAGCCAGATAGATCTATCAGGGGCCCCAGAAGCCAGTTGCAGGCTGGGCACATGAGTGCATCTGAAGCAAGCACCCAGTGGGTGTCTCCCTCTCCCCCCCCCCCAAACCACACTTTAGAGCATGGCTCTCTTGGTTCTAGGAAGCTCTGTCATGCAACGTGTGCTCTGGGAGATGCCCTGGCTTTGGTGCACGATATGACGTCCCAGTCAGTTGTAGCGCATGCACGAGCCTCGTTTGGGACCCGCGCATGCGCAGTTTAATAAACCGCGTCCGTGCGGGCAGTTGCTGCCGGGGACGCGTAGCAGGCAGCATCGCGTCTCGTGTCTCTCTGAGTGTGTGCGTGCGTGCATGTATGCGTGTGGGCCACCCGAGGCACGGGTGGCTATACAACAACTGGCGACGAGGATGGGATACCATCGCAGCGTTCGCTCGATGAACACGGCGTGTTTTACATCAGCGACGCTACACGGTGGTGAGTCACGGACCCGGCCGGAACAAATCTATGGTGTCCCATCGTCTGGTATGCAGCAGTAGCGGCCTGAAAAGGTGCTCGTGCACTGCTCATACCATATTCACAGAATTTTTGGAACTCTGGCAGTCCTCTACAACCCAGAGGACAGCCCACATCGCATAGCTACCGCACAAAAGGTGGCTGGAAAGCACAGCTGGCAACAAGGAAGACACACAGAGCTGGAGGGGAGCAAGGGCATGCTGAATTCCACTGTACAGTAACGTGAGGTACGTGCACTGCCCACCCAAGTCAGGTTTGCGGCCTCTGAGCCATAAGGAGGTGCCTGTGCGACCTGTAAACATGGCGGGAAGTGACGGAGAGGTGGAAGCTGCGACTGTGGTGGTGAAAGCACAACAGGGATCATTGTTACCCATGCAAGAGTTTGATGTGTCCGGTCCCCCTTCGAAGTTGGGCCCAAGATGGTTGCTATGGATAAAAAAACTTGATATGTACTTTACAGTGACTGGGATAACCAATGACGATGCGAAGAGGGCCACTCTTTTGTACTCGGCAGGTCTGGATGTCCTACGCATATATGAATCCCTGAACCTGCAGGTAGTCACCTATGATGCCGTCAAAACTGCTCTGGAAAATCACTTTATAACACTCTCTAACGTCAACTACGAGAGGTTTCTCTTCTGTGGGGAAAAACAGCGGGAGGAGGAATCACTTGATCTGTTTTGCACTCGACTGCGGCTCATGGCCACCACGTGTCGATGGGACAATGAGGAATCGATGATTAGGAATCAAGTACTCCAAGGGTGTGGCTCAGGCAAACTACGAAGGCAAGTGTTGAGGGAACCGGGCTGGACCCTGCAACAAATCCTAGACAGTGGTAGAACCTATGAACTGGCAGAGTCGAGAGGTGCCAAGCTGTACGCAGCAGTGCGTCCTGGGAAATCGGAAGAGGCATTTGCTATCAATAAACAGACTGCGTCGAAAGACGGTGGGGTCAGAAATGACAGGAAACTCGTTCCCCGACAGGGTCTGGATCTATCTGCCAGTATTGCGGATATGATTTGCCCCACTCTGAAGAGTGTCCGGCCAAATTGTGGTCATGTGGCCGGTGCAACGGACCAGGACACTACGCCCGAATGTGTCGTGCCCCAGCTCCTGTATCAATACAGAGGGGCCCGGCCAGGGTACGAGGGGGTGGTTCGAGAAGGTAGAGGAGCATTGCGGCTTTGGAGCAAGAAATGCAGAGACTTCAGTTAGCTGAGGAGGAAGAGGAGGAGGAAGACGAAGTATTCTTCATCTCGAGCATCGACACTGGGGCGAAGGGTAAAAGACAGCCCAAATGTGTTGTGAACATTCAAGGGGTGCCGACACAAGTGCTAATTGACACAGGGGCCTCAGTATGCATGCTTGCCTCGGAACATTACCAGAAGATTCCGGGCCCTCCCGCGATGAACATTTCGATGGCGAGGATTTTCACGTTTGGCGGAGACACTCCGCCCCCTATCAATGGTGTGTTTGTAGCGCCTGTATCCAGGGGTGGAAAGACCATAAAGGCCCGATTTTTCGTTACAGATGTGAGTCCCCACTCTCTACTCAGCTGTGCGGCATCCGAAGCCCTGAACCTGGTTCACTTTGCACTAGAGGTCTATCAGGTGGATATTGAGACACTGCTGGACAGGTTTGCGGGCATTTTTGAAGGAGTTGGGAAGTTGAAGGCGCCCCGGTACGTCTGCACATTGACGACACGATCAGACCAACAGCCCTCAAGCACAGGCGGATTCCGTTTCATCTTCGAGAGAAAGTGGAAGAAGAGCTCCGGTCACTTGTCAGTATGGACATTATCGAGAGGGTGGAAGGAGCGACGCCCTGGGTTTCGCCCATTGTGGTGGCGCCCAAACCAAAACAGCCTGGGGCGGTGAGAATTTGTGTAGATATGCGTCTCCCCAACGCCGCAATTAAGAGAGAGAGAGACACTTAATGCCGACCCTCGATGACATCATTGGGGAGTTGCAGGGGGCGAAAGTTTTTTCGAAATTGGATCTACGGGCGGGCTATCACCAGCTTGAGTTCCACCCAGACTCTAGATTCATCACGACTTTTATCACGCACGAAGGCCTTTATCAATTTAAGCGCCTGAGCTTCGGCATTTCATCGGCCGCCAAAGTCTTCCAGAACACTATTAGGGGGGCGCTGGCAGGCCTTAAAGGCGTCTTGAATATGAGTGATGACATCTTGGTATTTGCCGACTCGGAAGCAGAACACATGAAGAGGCTCGAGAGCACGCTGAAAAGGTTGAGTGATCTGGGACTTACCCTACACCGTCAAAAGTGTGAATTCTTTAAAGACCGGATAGGGTTTTTTGGATTTATTTTTCACGCCGCCGGAGTGTCACCGGATCCAGCTAAGATCAGAGACATTCGAGAAGCTGCGGCACCATCATCCCACACGGAGGTAAAGAGCTTCTTGGGGATGGTAAATTACTGTGGGCGCTTCATCAAGGGTCTGGCTTCCTTGTCTGAACCCCTCAGGGCCCTGACCAGGAATGACGCCGTGTGGAGGTGGGAAAGCAAGGAACAGGAGGCATTTCAAGCCCTGAAGAATGCTCTGTCCGATGGGGACACCATTTCCTACTTTAACCCTTCCGTGGAATCGGAGATTGTTGTGGATGCCAGTCCCGTGGGTGTTGGGGCAGTACTATTGCAGCCTGATGAAAGGGGAGACATGCGACCCATCGCTTACGCGAGTAAGTCTCTCTCCGAAACCGAAATGCGATATTCGCAAATTGAAAGGGAGGTGCTAGCCATTCTGTGGGGCTGTCACCATTTTCGCCTGTACATCCTTGGCAAGCCTGTCGTAGTGGTGACGGACCACAAGCCGCTGCTGCCCATATTGGCGGGGGTGTCTTCGAAGCCGCCGCCCAGGATCGAGAGGTGGATGTTAGCCCTAATGGAGTATGGGGTTCGACTAATATACAGACCGGGAACCAACAACCCGGCAGACTATCTCTCACGGCACCCCAACACAGAGAATACGGACAAGGACGGTGGCGTGTCCGACTGCCAAGGGTTGCTCTGTCACGTGGTGGATGGGGTGCTACCGGTGGCGCTGTCGAGGCTGGCTATAGCGACGGAATCATCCAAGGATGAGGTGTTCGGCATCATCAAAGCGGCCGTGAGAAGTGGCGACTGGAGAGAGGTGCTGCGTAACAATTCACGGCGACAGTCAGATGCCCAAAAGGACCTGCAGGCACTCTGGAAGGTACGGGATGAACTGTCAGTCTCAGATGATGGATTGATTCTAAGAGGGAGGCAGATTGTGATCCCGCAGACGTTAAGGATGCGCGTGTTAGAGCTGGCTCATATCGGGCATCAAGGGGTCGTCAAGACCAAGGCGAGACTTCGGCCCAAGGTCTGGTTTCCTGATTTGGAGGGGGTGGTGGAGAGTTTCGTGAGAAAGTGCTTGTCATGTCAGGCAGCCAACCCAGGAGACAAGGCCCCACCTATCAGTTCTATGGAACGGAGTGAGAAGCCGTCGGGACTTTGGCTCGACTGGTCGGGGCATGTATCTTCTGGTGGCGGTGGATCAATGGTCGAGGTATCGGGAGGTGGAGGTGGTGGAATCCACAGCGACGGAGTTTACCACGAGGGCCCTAGACAAAATGTTTGCGACGCATGGATTCCCAGAGATACTTTGCTCGGACAATGGACCGCCATTTACCGGCAGCCAGTTTGACCAGTATCTCCAACACAGGGGGATCCGTCACCGCAGGGTATCCCCGCTATGGCCTCGAACGAACGGAGAGGCCAAAAGGATGATGCGTACCTTGAATAAGGTACTGAGGATGTTGTAAAGTGACTTCCAGGCTTCTTGGGAACTTATATGTTTATTACAAGTACTTAAGTCACAGTTACATGAAGTTATATACATAAGTGGACAGGACATAACACTGGCTCCCATCACCCAGGCTGGGGAGCTCTAACTGGCTGGGTGTGGAATCTTTGGGTAAACATTCCGACATTCACAGGGCAACACTCCACATGACATCACCAGCTTTCACATGCAGAGACAAGCACATCACAACACATCTCCTTCCTTTACTGATAAATATTACAAACACACTCAGGCACGATATAACACATCTTCCTTTACTGATTCACACTGCACCCAAACAGATACATCAAATAGACACAACATATCTCCCTTCTTCTCAAACGTCAACACACACAGACAAGCACACCACAGCATATTCCCCTCCTTTCCACATCCATCACCAGCATGGGGAATATCAATTCTTAGGGACACTCTCCCTACTTCTGTAGGCCACTAACCCTACACACCCACCTACACCCTCAAGCATCTGGGGTGATATCTCCAATCGGACTGGTGGATACGCTACCTCCAAATACTCTAGCAGATTCACTACACGCTACCTAAAAATACTCTTGCGGAGGCGCTACCTCCAATCACACTGGCGGAGGCGCTACCTCCAATTATTCAGGCAGAGGCGCTACCTCCAAATACTCTGGCAGGGCGCTACCAAATGACACAAGCAGAAGCGCTACCTACACATACTCTGGCGGGGCCCTTCCCCCCAATTACACAGGCAGAGGCGCTACCTCCAATTACTCAGGCGGAGGTGCTACCTCCAACTACACTGGGGCCCTGGCGGGGCGCTACTCAATTCCACTGGCGGAGGTCTTACCTCCAAATACTCTGGTGGAGGTGCTACCTCCTATTACACTGGTGGAGGCGCTACTTCCAAATACACTGGCAGAGGCGCCACCTCCAACTACACTGGTGGAGGCACTACCTCCAAATACTCTGGCGGAGGCACTACCTCCAATCACACTGGCAGAGGCGCTACCTCCAACTACTCTGGCGGAGGCGCTACCTCCTATTACTCTGGCAGAGGCACTACCTCCAATTACTCTGGCGGAGGCGCTACCTCCAAAAATACTTTCATGCTCCTCATGTGGGAGGCACTACCTCCACCGTACTCACGGAAGTGCTACCTCCACTATAGTCACGGAGGCGTTACCTCCTCACTTCATTGTAGCACATCCACAGGCTACACACACTATGGGTGCTGCCCCATTTCACATCTTCTCTGACTCACCCTCGCTCTCACCTCACTTCACCCATTACACTATTTCATAACATCCCAAACCTCGCATCTCTCTAAAACCTGCCTTTTAATGGAGAATGGTACTCCGCATTAATCTACTAATCTACACACATAAAGCCACACTGGAACAATGAGGGAACATAAATGCATCTTATTATGGAGCGATGAAAACTCACATAAATCCTCACTGTTATGCTTGTAAATGTTACCTCCCAACTCACATACATTCTCACTGCAATGCTTGAAAGGGAAGTAGAGTATGCCTGGAGGCGCTACCTCCCAGCAACACCTGTGGTATTCCGCAACTCCTGTGGTATTCCTAACCACACTCACCTCTAACATACCCAAATGGTCACGCAGGCTCACCACCTTTACCCTGCACAACTGGATGTACTACCGTCTAGACCGCTGTGGCACACTCACCACATTTTTCTAGTTTAATGGCGGTGCTACCACCCATACAGCTGTGGTTTCACTCAACCACACTCATACTTACATATACACTGGAGTCGCTACCTCCAAACCTGTGTGGCACTTTCACCCACATACAATACATATTCTGGGTGCTACCCAACACTCGACCTCTTTGACTCTTAGCAAAACACATGTTTTACCCATGTGCACCCATTTCATACATGAGTCACATAAAACAACATTTTGCATTACCATTTTGCAAAAATTGCCATCCTAATAATCCATGTTGCACAATATATATACTTCTTTTCTCACCATTAAAGCAATAGCAAACTATATAATTACATTTCCTAAAATCCTTGGCAAGTTTATGTACCACCCTGCATCTTTGTGGCACTCACCCACAATCACTCTGATACACTATGTTCTTGCACCTCTGTGGCACTCACCCACAAACACTTGTGTCTACACTGCCTAACAACTCAACTTCATAGTGACATTTGCGTACACAGCCCTTATGGCGTAACCAAGAAATTATGCGCATTTATTCCTACATGTCCATGTTGGCTGCAGCCTACCCTGCAATCCCTCAATGGTTTCTCTAACCTCTCTCACACCCTGCTACTGACTTGCACACATCTACGCATATTGTGCATGTTCAGAATGTCCAAATGAGTCCCTTTGAGCCTGAAATTCCTCAAATGTGTTAAATCTAATAAATTTAACTTTTAACCTCATTTCCTGCATGCATATATCCACACAAAAGCTTCTCGTGCACCTCCCATGCTTCTCAATCCTTAATCTGTTACAAAACTAGGTTGGTAACACAAACTTAATGCAAAAACAGTTAAAGGATACACGTTGCTGCTCCTGAATGTCCAACGTTATCTTCTGAAAGACCAGATTTGTGACCATCATAATCACTGAAACATAAAATGATACACTGCAGCCATTACTTCAAATGCGGTCCTTGTGCCTCCTCTGCAGTCGCAGCACCTTGATGCACCATAACCCAAATTTGTCGCATTCCCTTCACCAGGAACGACACTCATGATGACAATAATGACATCCTTGGCAAATCCTATAGTGGAATTCGGATTTCCTACTGCGCTCTTATTCCTGTCTACTTTTCTGACTCACCGACGTGCTCAGCAGCGCTCTACATCTCTCAGCCGGATAATACCCATAAAATCGTAGGCACACTGTGAAGATGATTCGTAAGGGGTTCTCTCCTCTCACCCCACAATGCACTTAGGCGTATTCACTTATCTTACAGCCCAATGCCTTCAGCTCTCCTCTTCCTGTGCACAGCAATGCATGTCGCTGGGTTCTTTCCTCATAACATTTATTTTATTCTTCATCCTGCCTCGGTTAACGACTTCGGCTACCGGCTGGAATCTGTCATGGTGAGTGCATTCTAATATGAACATAATGCTTGAATCTGGCATTCTATGGCATCGCCGACTCCCTTAAACCAGCTGTGATGTCACCAGTCACACTTCTGCTTCGGGGCAATGCTGATCTTCATAAGCCAAACGTCACTCATACCACGTACCTCGACCCAGCGCATGTCACGCTTCAACTTCAATATTTTAAAACGGTTCACTGCATCCAAAACACAATCCGCTTTTGATCCTTGAAAGCAAAGTGGCACACAGGCAGTTTTCCCTGCATCCCTTTCCCTGAGCATACGCTACCAGACTAGCGCTGCCTGGGTCTAACCTTTAGTTCACATTGCGCTTGGGACATGCAGAGCCAGTACTCGCTGCTCACTCCAGACTGTCACTTCAAAATCTTCCCTAACATTGTAGTGGCTCGTTGGGGAACCCCTCAGCTCACTGTCCGCAGTCTCACATCCTTCTCCAAGTCCCACTTATGAACTCAAAGCAGATTTACACTCCTACATGGGAGAATGCTTACTGGGCTTCTTACTTTCCCCAAATCTTACTTTTGGTTTCATATGAGGGTAAACAGCATCACATCCCTGCGCTTCATGACTGGGGAATGATACTTTGACTGGTGAATGGAAACATCACTGCAGAGCTTTCTTCTTCACCCCTCAGTACTTCGCACTTGCAATGCAACCTCTGACAGGCAACAGCTTCACCCAGCACGCCATACCCCAGGAACACCTTCCTACCACAAAGAGATGCTGCTAGTCATGGCATCAGCTGTCTTCTCTTGCCCGCAGCTCCTTAGCTCCTCCCTCTCTCATGGGAGTCATCTTCACTACGAGCTTTGTTTAATCTACAGGTTTCTTAAACTAATGGGGTGGGATTCCTTCTTCAGTTTAAGGGCCGAGGTATCATTTTAAGCTTCCTTTTATCTTCACTTAACAGACAACACTGCTGGTTTTTCTTTAACAGGCTTGGCTTCTTCACCCAGATTTCTCAATCTTAAGGGCCTAGCTCCCTTCTTGAGCTTCCCTTCAAGGCCATGCTCCTCTCTTCAGCCCCAGGACCCAGCTCTCCCTCCACCTTATGGGTAGCTTATCCTTCCTATATAGGGCTTCCTTCCTCCCTTTTGGTGCCCTGGGTGATGGGTCTTACTTGTGTTTTGGGGCAGTGTTGTCCTTCTTTTCCAACTTCTTCCTGCACCCCCAGCAGCAGGCTTCTTCCACTTTCTTCAGTTTCTTGCTCGCATGTTCTTCTTTTTAATCCCATCCTCGTCGCCAATGTTGTAAAGTGACTTCCAGGCTTCTTGGGAACTTATATGTTTATTACAAGTACTTAAGTCACAGTTACATGAAGTTATATACATAAGTGGACAGGACATAACACTGGCTCCCATCACCCAGGCTGGGGAGCTCTAACTGGCTGGGTGTGGAATCTTTGGGTAAACATTCCGACATTCACAGGGCAACACTCCACATGACATCACCAGCTTTCACATGCAGAGACAAGCACATCACAACACAGGATTTCTGCCAGTGGGGGTGAAGACCTTCTGAAAAAGCTCGTGGAGTTTCTGCGAGAATATCGCACCACGCCTCACTAATCAACAGGGGTTGCCCCTGCGGAGGCGCTGTTCGGGCGTTGCCCTCAGGGAATGATACCAGAAGTAGAGGGCAGGAGACCAGGTGTCATAGACAATGACAAAGTTCGAGAGGAGCGCGCCATGCGCAATCAGAAGGAGAGCGAGAGACTAGGTCTGCACGACACCAAGGTTTGTGTCGGAGACTCCGTGTTAGTTCGGAACCGGCACCCCGAGGGCAAACTGTCTCTACCATACGAGCCTCGCCCGTGGAAGGTCACCCACGTGAAAGGAACTATGGTGACAGCGGCCTGTGAACGCGGCACTATCACCCGCAACAGGTCTTTCTTCCAAAAAGTGGACACATCACTAGAGGCCACAGGTCTAGAGGTGATGCCACACCAGGACACGATCCCCGAGGCTCCAGACGAGGATCCCACGAGGGCCATCGCCCCTGCGGACGTCAGTACCAGTGGGACTTTGCCGGGCACCTCGAGGTACCCCGTGCGGAGGGACCGGAGACTGCCTGCACACCTCAAGGACTATGTCCTGGACTCAGGGGACTGAGCCGGGTCCCAACGGGCCGTCACCAGTGATGGGAGTATCCAGTTTGTGTTTACCAGTTTTGCGTTGTTAGAGCACCATATTGTACTGTTTTCTTGATGAAAAAGGGATGTGATGTCCCAGTCAGTTGTAGCGCATGCGCGAGCCTCGTTTGGGACCCGTGCATGCGCACTTTAATAAACCGCATCCGTGCGGGCAGTTGCCGCCGGGACGCGTAGCAGGCAGCATTGCGTCCTGTGTCTCTCTGAGTGTGTGCGTGCGTGCATGTATGCGTGCTCTTGCTGTGCTCTTTTGTCAGCCAAGGGCTGCCCAGCAGGCAGCGATTAATGGCGAATTAGTGCGAGGCCAGGGCCTTCTTCACTGAATCTTATGAAGTTACACCTCTTCCTAAAAGTGCTAATAGTCACTGTGTGATAGGCCATCTGCATGTTAAAGGCATGTTCCAAACACAGCCTGCAGTTGATTAAAACACAAAGTAAAGCAAATGACTCCAAACCTTTACAAAGATTCCTGCCTGGTTGGCAAGCACTTTTTTTTTTACTTTAAATAATTTGCCCAGCCGGCGCATTTTCGTCACAGAACTTATAGCAAGCAAACAAGGAGGATAACGGTAGATAACGGGTTCTTGCTCATATAACGTGGTCGAGTTTACAGGCATCTGCGGTGACGCCAGTGACCCCATGTCATGCGCGAATAGCACTTCCAGGTCAGCCTCCTTTTCTTGTAGTCTCGCACTTGCAGCGCCACGTTTATATATGAAAAGTGAAACTACAAGTAGCAGAATGCGCTGATTACTTACCGTTAATCTTCATTACTCCTAGTCCTACTCTTCCTCGTCACAGTACTTACTTCATGAGGCACCTGCCTCCGACACAGGACCTTCTTCTATTTCTTTAAATCCCTATAACTCCTCCCCCACATCCACGTCACTCAGCTTCATATTACCAAGCCGGAGCATGGGACCTTCCCCGCAGGGAGGGTGAGGAGGGTCGTCAGTACTGTGACGAGGAAGAGTGGGACTAGGAGTAATGAAGATTACCATAAGTAATCAGAGCATTACCTCCACGTCCACTCTTCCTCGTCCCAGTACTTACTTCATGAGGTATACCAAAGCAGCAATGGGGAAAAGGTCTCAATGAGACACAGAGCCAAAAACAGTGCAGCAAAACACACCCACAATAACTCTTAAATCACATCCCCACAGACAAAACTCCAACCACGAAGGAACCAACCCCCGATTGGGAGAAACTCAACCCATAGCGGTTGATGAAAATGCCTAGACCAGCCAAGGCGGCAGCCATACAAATCTCTTGCAGAGAAAAACCCTCCTTGCATCAGCCCAGGAAGCCGCCAAACCCCTGGCGGACCGCCCCTGATCGTGCGCAGGCACAGGCAGGCCAGAAGCCACATAGGCCCTGGAGATCACAACCCGGAACCACCGGAAAAAGGAAACCACAGATGCATTATGTCTAGCCCCAGCCAGACCACAAGCAATCAGATTGGTGGAAAAAGCAAACCAAGCCAAATAAAACACGTCCCGCCGGACATCAATGTTCCAACCGCAGATCCCCTTGAAGGGGACACAGCCACCTCGGAACCAGCCAAGGTTCCTAGAACCAAAGCTCCAACAGAGAGGGGAGCCAACTCCGGCGGGACCAGAACGGAGCTAACAACAACACAGTCACCCTGGACACTCTGATGTGCCAAACCACCCGGGGCAGAAGGGGAATAGGCGGAAAGGCATAAAGGAAAAAACCCCAAGGCCACTGTACAGAGAGGGCGTCCATCCCCCAATCCCCTCGGCCTGAAACCGAGAGCAGAGGAGGGGAACTTCTGCTGAGGCCAGGGATGCAAACAGGTCTAGAAACAGGGACCCTAATCTGACACAGGTCACCGCAAAGACCTGGGCCAACAGGACCAGTTCCGCAGAGGAGTGAAAACCGGCGTCTGAGAAGATCCGCTTGAACATTGTGAACCCTTCTGATACGTGAGGCCACCAGAGACACCAGATGAGATTCCTCCCAGGTGCCTATCAGCGCTGCGAGAGCATTCAAGGAGCGGCCGGAACCCCTTTTGCAGTTGACATATGCCAAGGCCGTCGTATTGTCCGATCGGACCAAAAACCGCCGACCGTCCAGCACCTCCTCAAAGAACACCAGAGCTTGGACAATGGCACAACTCTTGCCAATTGGATGATCGCCGGCTCTCCCCAGATCTCACAACCCTTGAGCTGAGAGGACCCCCAATGTAGACCCTTTCTGCTGGTGTTGGTAGTAAGAGAGGCCAGACGAGGAAGGACCATGCACACCTCAGCCTGTAAACCTGAAACCCCCCTGCCACCATGGCAGGGAGACTCGCAGCGCTGGGGACACTGAAAACAAAACTACGAAAGCCGAGATGTCGGGAGCCAGTGGGAGAGAGTATAAGACACCAGGGGATGTAACCGAAGACGGGCTCAAGGAAACGGAAAACACGCAAAAAGCCACGGGCCCCGTAACTACAGCAACAGGTGACCCGAGACATACTGCCTTCTGAGAACCCAGCCCAGAACAGCCAGCAAGCGCCCCCCCCCCCTGCACAACATCCAGAGTACCTTCTCCCCAGACGTCTGGACAAGCAGTGCAGGGTCTTGAGACCCATAAGCAGATGACACATCCTAGAACGCATAGGGACCAGGAACACCCGCAAGTAGAAAACTTGACCCTGAACAGGGAGAGGAACGGGCAAGACGGTAACCCACAACAACCGTTCGGAGAGAACGGATCCCATGGCCAACTACTTGGACCGTGAGCTGGGTACCATAGTCCTAACCATGCAAACCTGGACAGGAGGGGACAGGAACGGCAACTGATACCCCCCTCCGGATGGAGCCCATTGCCCAGGAAGCCGAACCCCACCAGTCCCATACACCTCCGAAAAGATAGAGACGAGGAGCCAGGGAAAACCGCCAGTCACTGCACTGCACCAGAGGCAAATCACAGGACGTTGAAACAGGCCTGCGCCACAATATAACAGCATGCTTGTCAGCCCACAAAAAGATCCGACCTATCAAAAGGAAGATACAGGACAGCCCAGAAGTCCAGCAGACTATGGCCCCCTCAGCTGACAGAGGAGCCACCAGGCTGGCGTCAAAAGGGCAGAGTACTGTCACAAAGCGGGGCAAAGTAATCCATCCCGGATAGCAGACATCAAAGGCAACCCCCTACCTCGGGTATGCCTATACTGGAAAACTCACTGATGTGACATCCCCCTCCACCGGCACCAGGGGCTCTGAGAACCCCTCTAAGCACAGACATCATGTGCCCTATCACTTCCCACAAGTCTGAGAGGAGGCGTGAAAGCAACATGTCGGCACCGGAGGACCTAGGCCTTAAAAGAAGAGACACTGGGAACCCCCTGCATGGCCGTTACTTCCATGATGCATTTTCCATAATCGCATGCCGGACAAGGGAAAAGAAAATCAACTCCTTTGACTTTCCCTCGCACAGTTTAGAGGAAGAGGACAGGACAAGGAGTCTGCGTCCATAGCTAGCACAGACCCAAACACACCAGTAACAGGCCACATGACTGAGAGGTGGGTTGAGCCCTGTATCCAGTAGCTGGTAGCCCCATGCTCTAAATGGTTCCAATGCATCGGTCTAGGAAGGATGAAGGACCGAGTCAGCACCACTGAGACTCGAACCCAAAGTGTAGACTATGCCAGGCCGGTACCCTTCCAGCTGCTTGCAGACGTGTCCAAATCTGCGCCGTATTCACAGGCAGCACGCAAAGAATGCAGCCAACATCCGGTGCATCCTGGGCTGTGTGTGTCTGAGGAGCAGGTGGTATGTGACATGCCTGTGACAGTACAGAGCCCCCGCACTTTAAAATACTCTCTTTCACAGTCACCCCACGAGAGAGCCCATACTGCCAAGTGCTTGCCATAATTTCCAATAAAGATGTGTACACATAGCACGAGGAAACGGCCTGTCGAAGGAGTCAAGATGGTTATACCAGCAAGAGAGGAGAAAACATCAAGCACAATCCTCCCCTCTCCTTACCTTCCCCCAGATAATGCAGCTAACATCCGGTGCATCCTGGGTCGTGTGTCTCTGAGGAGCGGGTGGTATGTGACATGCCTGCGACAGAACAGAGCCCCCGCACTTTCAAATACTCTCCATCACAGTCACCCCACGACAAGAAGCAGAGAGGCCTCACAACAAAAGGGAAAGCTTAGCCCATACTGCCAAGTGCTTGCCATCATTTCCAATAAAGATGTGCACACAAAGCACGAGGAAAACGGCCTGTCGAAGGAGTCAAGATGGCCATACCAGCAGGAGAGGGGAAAAATATCAAGCACAGTCCTCCCCTCTCCTTACCTTCCCCCAGATAATGCAGCTAACATCCGGTGCATCCTGGGCCGTGTGTCTCTGAGGAGCGGGTGGTATGTGACATGCCTGCGACAGAACAGAGCCCCCGCACTCCCAAAGACTCTCTGCCACTGTCACCCCACGACAAGAAGCAGAGAGGCCTCACAACAAAAGGGAAGGCTAGCCCATACTGCCAAGTCTAATCAAGATGGCCAAAACAGGAGGAGAGGGGAAAAACATCAAGCCCAGTCCTCCCCTCTCCTTACCTTCACCCGGGCAGTGCAGGACCCGGGACACAATGCTCATGCTGCGGTCCGGAGCCCAGCAAAGAACCGAGCGAGGCAATCCAGATCAACTGTGACCCCAAGCCCCGCAGGAGGCCCAGGAGCAGCGCCGCACCTGAGGGAGCCGAGGGCCCCGCCACAAGCCCCCCCCCCAGGGGGCCAGCAATCGGTGTTCCCCGGTACCCCGCACCAGGAAGAGAAAGTCCAACTCATTTTGAAAAGCATATTGGAATCGAGCAGAAGTCCACGGAAGCTGCTCTTCATCCTCTTTACAGAACCGGCATTGCGAGCTGCCTGAGGCTCTTGCCGTGAACGACGTACCAACGCGCTTCCTGGAGGAGGTGTGGCAACATCGGCACGTGATCTCATCACGTGATTGGGCCACCCTTGAAAGGACAGAGGCTGCCGCCCGCCCTGTGTGTCTGAACTCATTTTGAAAAGCATATTGGAATCGAGCAGAAGTCCACGGAAGCTGCTCTTCATCCTCTTTACAGAACCGGCATTGCGAGCTGCCTGAGGCTCTTGCCGTGAACGACGTACCAACGCGCTTCCTGGAGGAGGCGTGGCACGTGATCTCATCACGTGATTGGGCCACCCTTGAAAGGACAGAGGCTACCACCCTTGCGGCGCTAAGCCCGTCGGAGCCAAGCCCACCGGCTGTTGTGTGGCTGTTTTGGCGCTGACGGCGTGACCATCGGACGGGAGACTGCGGAGGTGTTCCCTCTTTGATCCCGCCCTTGAAACAAAGCAGGACATTATGTACTGCTAATCTTAAACTTGTGTCAGCAAAAGAATTGAGTGGGAACTGATAGCTGTAGGCAGCAAGCCGAAAACCGGTGCCGGGCAGCACCACAATGAAGATATCCGTGCTTGTTTGCCCACAAGTCCCGGAAATATCCGATGCCGGCCCACAAACAAGGGGAATGACCCTTCAACAAAGGCATATACTGAACCCCTGGACGCTGGCCAAATCTGCAGGAAGAAGTGCTAAGGCAAGCCAACAACTCAAGAGCGGAGATATCAATCACATAGACAACGAACCACTAAAAACCCGGCATAAAACAGAAGTATCTCCGACAAATTGGACAAATCCACAACCGATACCACAGATACCTTCCCTCTACACCTTAGCAGCAAAGGCAGCCGGCTTATGCGAAAACCAGGTGAAACGTCCAGGTCGAGTGAATCTGAAACAAACATGTAAACTACTAACTTTACCATCACAGATTGGAACCCTAGTGTCAGATTCCTGCAAATCAGAACTCTCCCCACTCAATATTGATGCAGTTCAAATAAATACGGCCCTGTTCCTATCTCCATTTGAAGTAACTGACCTAGAACTTTTACACGCAACCAGTCAAACTAGCAAACTATCAGGAGCCAATACTACCATTGACAATGCCCCAGCGACCACAGGCTTTGTACACCTGTTAAAAACTTTCCCAGTAAATCTTGATGGAATCTTCGCCATATGTCTACAAGAAACATGGTTGCGAGAACCTCCCACTAGAGACGGTTATACAATCTTATTAAACCCTGCGGGAAAAAACAAGAAAGGAAGACCCTTTTCCGGATTATTAATGATGATCAAACATTCTGCACATTGGCAAGTGGAAGAAACATTGAACCCAAATTTATTTGTGCAAGGAACATTACTCGAACAGCATAGCAACTCATCTGACAAAAAAACACGGATGCTGCTCATAAACACTTACTGGAACTCTACAATGATCACCCCTGCCGAATTCGTTAATTCTGTAACAACAATAATAGACATTCACCTAACGCTTGAAAACAATTTCCAAATTATGATATGTGGAGACCTAAATAATACTTGGTTCGAGAGAGATGATCTGACGTCAAAACAAAAGCATAAAACATTTGAAAAATTGACAGCAGAGGCCAAGCTATGGCACGCGGCTATGAAGATTCGAAACTGCAAACTGCTTAATGGACAGGTACAAGGAGATTTACCAGCCAACACAACCTCGCATCAAAATCAAACAAAGAAAACATTAGATTACATCTGGATCTCTCATAACCTACTTGAAAAAGTCACACAACTAAAGATAACTCAAGCCCTCGACAGTGACCACTCTCCATTGAAGATGACTTGACAAACGAGTAAGCACTCACCATCGACCAAATATGACAATCAGTTCTGGACAAACGCAACTGGAACCTGGCTCCGGATCAACGGGCAGCATATTTCTCAGCTTACTGCCAGGTTTGATCAATTCACAGTCGGAAAAGACGCAAATTATGTGTCACTATTAAGCAAATTCATGGTGAAAACAACCTCGAAAGGGATAGCTGGCCATCATCACCAACATAAATTCAGTAATCAGCTACTGAAAGAAAAAAAACATTTCTGCAAGACATCAGAAAAATAAAGAAATCAAATCATCCTAACCAGGACGAGCAGCTGCGCCATCGACGACAACGCTATCGAAACTGGGTCAAATCGTTCTCCACCCAAAGGGACCAAGAACGTGCAGAAACAATGCTAGAACTATTCCAAAAACATAACTCGAGGGAACTTTGGGCCATTTTGAACGCTGGTAATACCAAAAGCAACCAAGCTTTGATTAACGAAGTAGCTCCCCAGCTTTGGGAATCATACTTCTTTGACCTATTTAACGATGGTGACAACAAAAAGGAAACGAACCAACGAACAACCACTGAACGATGGAATGTACCAGAGTCTCGCACTGACATCACAAATGCAATCATGCAACTAAAGAATTCAAGAGCCCCGGGCCCCGACAACATCTCAAACATGATGCTCAAAAAAGAACCAGAGAGGTGGGCACAGTTCATAGAAATACTATTTGAAAAAATAGAAACCAACCAAGAAATACCTTCTTCTTAGCGTACAGCCGTGGTAGTGCCAATTTACAAAAAGGGACCAAGAGCTGACCCGGCAAACTATCGACCGATAGCTTTGTTAGATTCAATTGGGAAATTATTCGCCTCATTCTTACAAAAAAAACTGTCAGCTTGGGCAAAACAAAAAAACATCGGCGACTGTCGACAAACAGGTTTCACTAAAGGCGAAACCCCTTTTTTAGCATTTGTGGACATGCGGCAAGCTTTCGACAAAATCAACCGAAACCTCCTATGGCAAAAACTCACACAATGGAAATGCCCTCCACACATACTGAACCCGATAAGAGCAGTATACGAAGAAACTTCGGTTCGTATTCGAACCAACCAGAATGGAGACTTAACACACTCAATCCCAACGTCCAAAGGAGTCAAACAAGGATGTCCGCTGGCTGTATTGCTATTTAAACTATTCATCTCCGACTTACCTATCGACCTAAAAGAAGTAAGGTGCTTCCCACCAAGAATCAATGGCCAAGAACTAAATTGTATTCTGTATGCAGACGATATTGTCCTGGCTGACCAGACAGTAATAGGATTACAGCGTTTACTGACTAAACTAAACATTTACCTCACAAAAAATATGCTCGAGATCAACACAGCCAAAACCAAAATCATAAAAATGAATAACACGATGGGTCAGAAATCAAACCAATTCAAATGGCACGTTGCAAACGAGGAAATCGAAACAACAACATTGATACATTACCTCGGAACCATTTTCAGTACTTCTATCAGAGAATGGCCATGGTACCAGGATCTGCGAAACAGAATGATAACATACGCTCTACAAGGGCTGAAATTACATAACGAATACAGAAAGTTTTCTTCGCGCCCACTACTAACATTCTACCAAAATAAAGAACTACCAGCAATTACATTCGGAGCCGAATGTGCATGGAACCTCAACTTTAAAGTATGGGACGTACTAGAAGGGCTGTTTTGGCATAAAGCCCTACGACTACCCAGATATGTCTCAATGACGAGCCTGCGATACGAACTAGGGATAAACTCTTTATACGACTCAACACTCTGGAAAGCTTGCGCACTCCTCCGCAAAATAAGAGAACATCCTGGAGAACAGGCTTACAAAATACTCAACCCGGACACAGTCAGCGCAAATTCACAGATTCTAAGGGAATGGATCAATAAAGTAGACCAAATCATGGTGAGTGCTGACATCGCCATTGATTCCCTGCAATACCATCCGCAGCTCGTCAAAAAACGTCTTCAACGGTGGGGATGGATTCTGAATAGTGAAAAATGAACACAACTCAAACACACACTTCCGTCAGGGAACGCCCTAAACAGACTAAATGTACAGCCAAACTACCTAGTCAAATGCCCGTCTCGCCATCATCAAGACCAATTTTTGCGTTTGCGGCTAAATGCATTACAAACAAACGAAATCAGATGGACAAGAAAAAACCGGGATCAAAAAGACGACAAATGTAGACACTGCAAAAAAGACACGGAATCACTTCACCATCTTATCATAAACTGCAACGCTATCTTAAGTCAAAAGACTCTACATTTGGGCTTCTGCTTTCCAAAAAAATGGAAATTGCGAGTATTGGTGGTCGCGTGTGACATCAGGTCACAATATGAAAATAACTTGTGCGCTAATTGATTTCTTAGACATAATTCTGAAAGAACAATAGAAGATCAAAAATGCCAAACCATTGAATCCAAGAAATTAGATGTACAGGAAAACTAACACACTTAATGATGAAAGTAACCACATAGAGACACTGTGATAAAAGTTTGTATAAACTAAAGATCACAATAAAAAAAAAAAAGTCCAACCTGCCAGAGGCAGGAAAAATTAAACTGAGTGACGTGGATGTGGGGGAGGAGTTATAGGGATTTAAAGAAATAGAAGAAGGTCCTGTGTCGGAGGCAGGTGCCTCATGAAGTAAGTACTGGAACAAGGAAGAGTGGACGTGGAGGTAATGCAGAGACGCAACGGGTGTCAGTTGCGCAACTCACACCTGGCGGGGGGGCGCTACTACAGAGAGGATTTTAGTCCATTGAGATTATATTTATTGTTCAAGGGGGAGATTCGATTGCGTCGTGCTTTGGTAAAAGAAGAGGACGCTTCATGCTGCTTTTGCAAGGATAAAACAAAATTGAAAACAATGACATGTATGTTGCTTTTGTGTTTAACAGGATAGTGACTGAAGTGGGGTGGCATTCATGGATGGCCTTTCATGTTGGATGTATTCTTTGCATGGCTCTTCCACATCAACTAGGATTGCGGTAATTGCTTTTTTTTAAAGAAGTTTGAATCTGTGCTTCAAATGAAAAGTTAAGACATGAAATGTGATTCTATTTTAGAAACTCTAGATAAAACTCTTTTGGTTTTTTAAATGTAAAATATTATTAGGGCTCGCTTAAAGCAGAACTGTACTTTACGACATTTTGAAACTGGTAAATCACGGTTTTTATGATTGTATTGTTTATGTATATAGCGCCTATCCACAGGAAGGTGTTTCAAAGCGCTCATGATGTGTCTGCAACTGATGATTTTAAGAAATGTATTGAATTCTGTAGTATTAAAATATGTTTTTGCAAAGGTTGAAGATTCTTTAAACAAATACATTTAAAACAAAAAAAAAAAGAGATCTTTGGTTTGGAAACTGCTGCACACACTGTCATTGTGCTCTGAGTCATAACCTGCAAAGAATCCACACGTTGTTAGATGTCCCATGTGAGCGCAACATTCAATCCAGATTTTCTTTCATCTATGCGTTGTGGTACCTGTAGGTTTGAATTTATAATGGTAAAAGTTTAAAGTATGACTACAAGAATGGAAAGGGCAGTATTAACCATTAATACCCGGTGCGGGTGCAATCAGAATAAAAGGACCATTCTGATTGGCCCTAGCCGGGGCATTACATGGCCGAGAATCCCTCGGATTCCATGCCTTTGTCCCCGGCGGGGGGCATGGCAGCCCCTCAGCCACTGAGGATGCTCGATGCGGGTCCATTCCCGCTCAGAGCCTCCACACGGCTGGAGGCTTCCATCGCCCCCCGCTGGGGACTCCGGTAAATTTATTTTCCCCTCCCTCCCTTCCGCTCTCCCAACCCCACTTACCTTCTTCTCCTTCTTTTTTCAGGAGTGGACGCGCTCGGAACAGAAGTGTTTCCAGCACGTCCGCTCCTGGTGGCCGCCATGAAAGGGAAAACGGACTCAGATTTCCCCTTCCCGGTGGCCATTTTCTTGGTCGGTTTTTTTTCCTTTTCGGGACAGACAAAAATGCTTTCAGTGCCCCGGTCACGCAAATCTTGCGAGCCAAGGTACTAATAGCTATATGCCCCTCGCGGCGGGGGCATTACCGACTCTGGTAATGCCCCGGATCCTTCGTTAAGTTATAACTATGGGCCCGGGTACATTACCTGAGTCGGTAATGCCCCCGCCGCTCTGGGCATATTGCTTAATTAGCACCCTGTGCACTGCCGTAAGCGAACGAAAAGGCTCGGAATGCAGGCTGTATTCACTAAGGAAAGCTCCACTCGAGCATTTCCATTGGTGTAGGGCGCTTCCCTTCCCCACTCACCTTTTACCTTAGCACCTATATAGTTTTTGTAAATAAAAAAGAAAGGAACTTACTGTGGCTGCGCCGCCCGTGTGGTGCTGCGCAGCTGTCAGCATAGACTATTTTCCTGTTGATGAGGTTATAGTCCATGGAAAACGAACTTGCTGTCAGCAGCACTGCAAGGTGCCGGGCCGTGCAACAAAAGTATGTTTATTTCTTCTTAAACACACCATGAGCACCGTGTTGAGAATTAAACGGGTGATAATGGCGAAATGCCTCTCAATGCCGTGACAACCCTTTCGGTAACCGCACCGCCACCCTCATTAAGGGAACCTTGCTGCGACCGGGCACTTGACTTGGGCAGCGGGCCGTTACCTACAGGGCCGGCCCGCCGCCTTGGGGCTTATCGCCTCATTCATAGCTGACATGGCATAAGGGAATGTGTCCCTGGGGTTGTAGCCCTGTTCTGCTGATATTAATAAACCGTAAGTGCGGGGCTCCAAGCCCAGTGCAGCCTGGGAACCCACGGGGCCTGCTTCCAAGTCAGCCTGCGTGGGAGGCCAGGCAGTGCAGGCCCAGAAGACTGAAGACCCAGGCCACTTCTGCGGTGAGGCTCGGGATCAAGCGGTGCGACTGTGCGGCTTCTTAGCCCGCCATGAGCCAAACAGGGTGGGTCCTGAGGATTGACGCTCCTGGGCTGCGTAGGCTGAGAGCGGCCCAGGAGCTTGCTGGAGAACTGCCGCCTGAAGTCCCCGCCGCCCAGTGTCAGGTGTGTCAGGCGACGAAGGCCGCATGGAGGGGAATCCCTGGGTGCAGATCAGCCCACAAGCATGGTTAGGTATGAGCAGTCCCACACACTTACACTGCAGAGGCGTAATGACGGAGTGGGGGAGTTCTCCTTCTTAAGTCTTGGAAGGGTGTATGGGCTGGGGAGAGGCAGGGTGCGAAGAGGGCCCATAGGATTGGGGCTACCGCAAAAGAACAGATCTGTCAGGCATGGCAGTGGTGAGTGAGGTGCCCCCCCCCTTCCCGGGGCATGAAGCACTCCCAGAAAAAAAGGGCTACAGTGGTGATAGCGACATCCCACATAGTTTACATGGCACTGCATTATTAAGAGACCTGTCCCAATGGGGGGTGGGGGATCTCCCACGTGACGCCTGGGGCAACACCATGAAGTTAGCAGTCCCTGTGGCATGGGCCAGCCTCTGGGAAGCAGTAGCGAATGGCCACCTCGGCCCCACAGTCACCCCCCATTTTCACGAGAGGAGGGACCAGGGTATGACTGCAGAAGTCACATCCATATAATGTAAATAATAAAGTAAATGTCGGGGGGGGGGTGCAACAAGGTAATTAGGTCATCAGTTCACCCTATGGGACCCGCCCAGGGAGGATGGGCTGTCAGAGGACGCCTAAGGTAAAGGACCACCATGAGAACCATCCTCTGGCCCACCCCCCTAGGAGTGTGGTGCCAAGAGGAATAAAAGGGGTCTGTCTCATCAGTTCACCCTATAGGTCCTGCCATAACCTCGCCCAGGGAGGGTGGGCTGCCAGAGGGCACCTAAGGTATGGGACCGCCCACAAGAACCATCCTCTGGCCTATCCTCCCAGATGGCGGGTGCCAAGTGGAATAAAAGAGGTCTGTCTCATCAGTTCACCCTATAGGTCCTGCCATAACCCTGTCTAGGGAGGGTGGGCTGCCAGAGGGCACCTAAGGTATGGGACCGCCCACGAGAGCCATCCTCTGGCCTATACTCCCAGATGGAGGGTGCCAAGTGGAATAAAAGGGGTCTGTCTCATCAGTTTACCCTATGGGTCCAGCCATAACCCCGTCCATCAGAGCAGATCCCTAGGAGGGGATCCACATGGGATAGTAAAACAAGAAGGGGGTTCTCAATGGGGAGAGTTTCAATTTAAAATGTTTTTAGTTTGAAATAAAAAGGGGTCCACTCTGAAACGCTGGTGTCTGTTATCCATCTTCTGATTCACCCGGGCTAAATCCGCAAAGCGCCCCTTGGCTCTAAACTTCCACAGCCTGTTCTGGACAATTTCTTCTCTAACGAGATTCAAACCTGTGACATAGAGATGCCCCACACCTCTGCAGCAGGCATCCAACCCTCCAAGCTACATGGCCATCATTGTCCTGTGTGTTAAGCTATATCGGCATACATTCCAACACACAACTCTAATCAGTCACTAAACTGTCTGGAGGATTTTTTTTTATAGACAAGTTTGTCAATTTCTCAAATAGTTACTTGTGGTAAATTAGTAGAGCTCACTGACTTTAACATGTACACAGTTGGAACCCTTCCTTGTTTTTAACATTCTATTGTGGAGAATGCCAAACTTGCATATGAATTCACATACTTTATTGGGTAGACTTGTTATCATTTTGCTCTAGACCGTGGTATGGTTGAGGTGACTGAGCTTGGTCAAAGGAAGAAGGAATTGCACAGGCCCTCTCTGTGGTCAAGTTATAGAGCACTGGAAGAGCTTTGCCATTAGAAATGGTCTTGGGAGGATGCATCCCAACAGAGCTTCCTTGTAATTTTTCACTGATTGACTTCTTCTTCGATCTTCGGGACTCGTACAACGGATCAGCAAAGTATGGGTGCAGCTCAAAGCACTATAAAGGAAAATGGGAGCTGAGAAGAGTCGATGGCTCCATCCATTTAATCTCCTGAGCTTCCTCTGAGGGCTGAATTCAAGGTTGATTCACACACCATTCAAGCAGCCTCGCACATCTCATTCTCATTGGCCCACCCCTCTGAGGCAGGCAGAGGCCATGACCATATATGGCCACATGCATGTTCCACTCTTGCAGGACACATTAGACCATTGTATTCAGCACTAGATGTATAGATGGGTTGCTGGCAGGACACCACTGCGGTACAGCAGGTGGAACCCCACTACAATTATGCGAAAAGGCCTGTGGAGCATTAAAACATTTATGCCCCCCTCAATTGTACCAGTTGTTTTTTTTGGTCACATATAGAAGATGCACAATCACTTAAAATCTATTTTTAGTTTGGGCTATTAGGTGTCGCTGTGGCACTACCTATAAGCACAAAATATTGCATTAGAGTACAGATCGGGACAAATAGCATTTGAGGAGGGACACAGTCTGTAGGTGTTGTTTTGTTACTTTCCCACCCATTGACTACCCATAGCCATGCTAATCCCTATGGCCATTCCCACACAGTTCCTTCCCCTCCCCACACAAAACACCTCCTCATGGGAACTCTTTACCATCAAACGTTGCACTCAAGTGTCTGCCAGTGTTTTTTTCAAAGCTATCTTCTGAGAGATAATGGCCCTTATTACAAGCTGGGCGCAAATGGATACCGGGCACCGGTAATGACACCGGTGCCGGTAATCCCCTTGCGCCCTATTCCGAGGTCCCTTAGCAGGCGTTAAGGACGGGACCCGCAAAGGGATAACGGGGTCAATAACGGTACCGTAATTTACGGTACTGTTATTGCCGCCTTCCCCCTTCCCATTGAGCCCTATGGGGGCTCGAATGGGAATGGGGAATGGCTTTTCAAATGGGGACTTACCGGTCCCGCAATGGTCAGAATAGTAAGTCCCCATACCACCAAGTCGGTGGCGGTACCGGTATTGGTGCTAGTCATGGCGCTAACAGCGCCATGACTAGCACCAACCTCGGAATGAGGCCCATTGACTTAATTGGAGCTGTAAACAGCTACTGGTGTAATACAGAATTTCTTAACCAGGTTTATCTTTAGCCACTCGATTTATAAGCACTAATCATGTCCTCCACTGAAATCCTGCTAAATGCAAGCATTGGCAAAGCCAACCGTTTTGGCTTGTGTATAAGTCTTAGGCATGTGCAAGACACTGCTATTAGATGCCCAGGTACTCGCACCATTTGGCAATCATCAATGGCCAGTTAATACCACTATAGCTGTGCCTGGCAAGTGCCTTTCCCCATTCCTACACAAAAGCCCAAACTGTTGGGATTGCCAATGCTTGTTATTCTTAGCAATCAGTACTATTGTAAAAGTCTGGCCTTGTTACAATTTTCATGCCACGATGGATGTATGTTACAAATAAATTAATATAATCACATCATAAAAACACAAACCTCACTTGTACAAAAAGCAGTGCATGCAAATGATTGAATAATGGAAAGCTGGGTATGCATGCCACCGATTTGTCCATTATTCTCCTACTAGCTGTACAATGGAGCAGAATATATTTTCTCCAGGACACAAACATGGGTACGTGGTTACATTATTTTGCTCCTTAATACATTTGTCAGCTGGGAACCATATCTGAAGATGACAGAGTTTTAACAATGACTCTACAATAATAAGTGTGGACATTTTCAGAAAAATAATTTACATGGTGGCAACAAACTCAAATCTTGTATCTACAAAAATAAGCCAACTGTTACTACAGCAGACTCATTGGCTATTACTTTAAGTGTCACCTATATTTACTGTTACATAGTGTCCTGGTGGGAAAATCATTTGATACTCTGCCCATCTGCCACGTGGATAATGGGAAGATAAGGAAAATGCATGCCACATTTTTCATAATTAATTGGTCTCATATTCAAATCCAATTAAGTTACTGATAATGATCTTAAATCAACAAGCCAATTAATGAATCCAAATACCTAGCTAACACCACCAGACCCCTCTATGAAGTGGTCTTCAAATGTTTATTGTTTTGGCCATTGTTTGCCACTACATTCTGTAGAAAAACCCTTTTTGGCAGAGAAAAGATCCCACAAACCCTTCAGAAAAATGTTTTCCTTAGCACTTTTTCACCAAAGTAACAGGACCCTGGTGCTATATGCTGCACTATATGCCATTACATTTTCAAATACATTTTAGGAGGTTACCTCCAAAGCCCCAGTGAAGTGATCTGTACAGCCTACCATTTAATGATCAGCGTTCCTCAATCTATGTTAAATCTATTTCTCCATTAACAGTGGCAACATTTAAAAACACATATCATATTTCATAAAATAAACATAGATTAGAACAAGCCTGCTATAAAAAGCAGCTATAACATATTGAAACAAGGTATATATAAACAACCTTATAATTAAAATGAATTATATAAAACATAGCTTCTATGCATGTTGCAGGAGTATGGGCTCTGAATTTAACTGTTAGACTCATCACTTCAGAATGCACATGTTAGCGTGGGTTTGAACTGCAACTGGGGCACAGGGTGTAAAACTCATTGCTGGACTTAAGAGTTTGAGTCTCAGGTAGAAATAAATAGATACCAACGCACAGAGCACATGCTGGAAATTGCATGTTGCTTCAGGATGATATTTCAATTAACTGAGCTGCACTAAGTATGATACTGACATAAATTAACATACTAATTAACGCAACCCCAGTTAACATGTAACGGAATCCCTTAATAACATTTAGTGAAAATTAGTCCATGATGAAATACGCTGAATGGGAAAATGCATGATGCTCTGGAAATGGGAATTTAAACGCGCAGGCTGAATTTGAGCTGGGTGATAAACTAAAAAAAAGTGAAGATCCGCTCTAATGAAAACAGGGCATTGTATTTGAGCAGGAAGCGCAAGAAAGATGGATCTTTTGCTCTCCAGCAATTAAATCACGTGCCATTTCAGTGGAATGATCTGCTTAAGGGCAGGTGTTTTCCTTGAGTGACAAGCGGGTTTGTTAAAAAGGGTTTTGAGACAGAGTGGGAGTTCAGTTCATCTTCGGCACTAGGAGACAAAGGACTAGAGGGCTGGCTAGGCAGATGGAATTCAGTGCTGGCAAGCTGTCAGATGCTGAGGCTTTCCTTATCTAGGTTGACCCTGTGCGAGGCATTTGGAAAGATTGGGGAAGATCTCCATGCCAAATTGAATCAGAAATACTGCCAACAAATCTAGGTAAATGTGAAGTTAAATGAGGGACTGCTATTGTTAACGAGACCAGGTAGTCTAGGTTGACTAGTTTGCTTCATTTTAGGTGCTGTCTATTTTTAACATGCATGTAATCATGTGCCTATATTCTGAAATTAGTTTCACCACTGTAAAAATACCCTAACGGGTTACCACAATATACTACCAAGGATTATAAAATACCACCAAATTCCAACATAATAGAAAAAATCACAAGGTAATAGATATCATCCCAAAATATATCCAAAAATGTCCACGCTTATGAAAAATAGAGAAACAATGACAAAAATTAACAGAAAATTAACCAAATGTTCGACTCCCATTTTGCAAGCACACTTTGTGATTCCTCCTCCACATCATCTTCATTTGTTGAGCGTTGGGTACATTTAAACGCACCATTGTAATTAGCCTCCTCCATTCTGAGGATCCTATTTCACAGATATCTCCTTGCAGTCGTATATGTGTACGTAAGTCTGCATATAAGGCGAAAGTGGGCAGTTTATGTATATTTTGGATGCCTGCCTCTCTCCCCATCAGACAATTTCTTGCTTTAAGAGCTATTTTGAGTTGACTTAATGTCCCAAATTTAATTATATCCCATCGGACTATTCAAATGCACAGTGCATTGCAACTCCCCGTACCCCAAGTATTTTTTCTTTACTAGGGAGGCCACAATCACACATACACTCACATTCACTTTATGAGTAGCAGAAAATCCCAGATGTGCTTTCAAAAAAGAAGTTAAAAATATTAACTGGGCGAACACCTTCAAACTGAACTCCACCAATTCAACTCATAAGCTGCTACCAGGTGCACCTGAGGGGGACCTGCTATTTGGCACAGGCATTTGTTTTGCAACCCCTCCACGACATTACATTTCGAACAACCCCTGATTTTGCTGCCATAAAAAATGATGGAACAGATCTTTGCCTTATATACTTCCAGGCACGTGTCCAATTTTAATGATCCAAACTTGAAATAACATCTTAAAAAACCCTTTAATACTTAATGACACCCTTTCAGCTGTCTTCTTTAAATGAGTGAACCAAGCACCACTCTTTTGAAAGAGTAGGCTCAAATAAAAATGAGTCTACCTCCTCATCTCTACAAACATTTAAAAACCAGTTACATGGTTTCACCCTTTTCCTGAACAACATAATTTTTGTTTTGATCATATTTAATTTTAAATTATAGTTCCCAAAATAGTCCTTTGTGTATAGCAGGCCCTGTTGAAGGCCTGGCAGGGTTATGTCCAAATTAGATGTGGCATCGGCATAATGAAGTATGCTATAATATGTACTCTTCAAGGACGGTGGATTAACTCTCCTAAGGGAAGTACTAGGGTCAAAGTCTGGAAGGAATACATTGGGGCCAACAGACATCCCTGCGTTTCACCTTTAGTGGTGGGGAAAAACAATCTATAATTCCCTGATCTTGCATATCGGACAAACGCTGAGGTGTCTGCCTATCACAGTTGGATAAGATTTATTAAACCATTAGGAATCCAATTAGAATGTAACCTATGCCACATGATGTTTCAATAAATCAAATCAAATGCTTTCTCCAATTCTGAAAAAAGCCACAAATAATCTCCCTCCCTTAACCATAGCATATTTCTCCATGGTGGTTCTCAGAGTGAAGCAGCAGTGGCCCGCTGTACTAAGCCCTTCCCTGAAACCTGCTGCGAGGGTGTCAGTATATTGTTACTTTAAGCACACTCCTCCAGTCTGAGCAACAAACATTTAGAGAATATCTCACTGGCCATGGGGAGACTGCTGGTCCAATGACTACTTGTCCAAGGAGGTGGCATAGTGTCTGGCCCAACAATTGCATTAAACATAAAACAATTTGGTGTCTTTTGAAAACATGGCCCTCTCTAAAAGCTCCCATTGTTTCTCAATAAAGTCTTTTTGTGTTTGTCTTTTAGTAATTTTTATATGCCCTTTTGAAACTATCAATCTGGCCAGCATCTGGCCAGCCATGCATACACCTCTCATTAATCATGCTTCAAAGACCCAAACAAACTAACATTTTCCTTTGTGGCCTCTGAACTGTTTAACTGTTTTAAGAGAATATCGTTTAATATCTTGTGAATTAGTAATTATTTTCAATGCCTTCTTGTCAAGCTTAGGCATCGCCAACTAGCCCCACTGGCTATCCAATATCTTCTCCACTGTGCCTGCCCCTGGCTTTTGGAAGATTAACTCAAGAGGATAGTGATCACTCTCTATACAATCAGAAATGCAACATTTCATAACATTCCTGAAGAAAAATCAGTCCACAATACAGTAATCAATGAATGAGGAACAGTATTACTGGTCTTGTATTCTAGGAAGGCACCATTTGCCACTAAGCATCCCGGAAAATCCTCAGGCAGAACCCCAAAATACACCTGACTATCAGTGCTCCATTTGTGGGCAATCTTGCTGCCCAAACATTTGCACATTTAGTATTAAAAATATTTTGCTTGAGAACCTGAAGCCCCTGGTAATGTTTATTTAGTTCTACCATATTTATGAACAACTTGACTGGTCCTATCTGAAAATGTCCCCCTGACCACTCAATGTCGTCAACATTTCATGAAAACAGCCATTTACTGTCAAATGGAGTTAACGGCCATTACACATTTCCTTTTCTCGAATTGCACAAGGTCTAGACAATTTAAGTACTGGACATTTAAATGTTCTGTTAGCAGTCTTCAGTTTATTACATTTAGAATTTGTGGTACCATACTTTTTCCACAAACTGAGCGCTGATATGTTCAGTCAAAGAATGGAAGTTGCTCCCAATTTACTTTCATATGCACACTTTGCTGCTTGAGCACAAAAGGTTGGGGAACCCTGCCTTAGGTTGCCCCTCCAGGATATTGCAAGATAACCAAGTTGCTAGGAATAGGCACTGTGTGTTTGAGGCAGCAAGAGAGTCATGTTGCGAGGAAGAGGCAGTGCGTATGAGGCAGCAAGAGAGCCATGTTGCTAGGAAGAGGTAGTGCATGTGTGTGAGGCAGCAAGATAGTCAGGTTGTTAGGAAGAGGCAGTGCATGTGTGAGGCATCAAGAGAGTCAGTATGCTAGGAACAGGCAGTGAGTGTGTGTGTGTGAGGCAGAAAGAGAGCCAGGTTGCTAGGAAGAGGCAGTGCACATGTGAAGCAGCAAGAGAGCCAGGTTGCTAGGAAGAGGCAGTGCACGTGAGTTAGCAAGAGAGCCAGGTTGTCATTATTTGCACCTTTTGTATATGGTCTCTGTTATCAATTTAATAGAAAGAGTACCAGATGTCCCTGGCTTCAGCGAACAGTGTGTGTTTTTGCTTTACTTTCTGGTTTAATGTGGATGCCTTTTTTACATCAATAACTTTATTGATTATTATCAGTTGTAATGGTGAAAATATTCTCCTTATATGTACTCCTATTCCCCAAGCACCCACCGACGCCAACCCACCAACATACCTTACAATGAAAAATTCTCCATCATAACATACACTCCCAAACCTCTCTGCCAGTCATGTGCATACTCACTTGCTCTATGCCAAGTCAAAACTCACACTCCCCAATCCCTGCACACTCCCAACCATGCCCCCAACTCACACTTTACGCTCTCTGGTTCCTCCTGCAGCCTAACGTCCTTCATTATTTCTCTCTCCTTCTGCATCTCGAACCTCTTCTCACAGTTTATTGTGCTCTTCCCCCATTCTTTCTTCCAATCTGCAGCTTGTTCCTTCTTTCTGGCCTGCCACTCTCCCTCTGCTTTCGGAGCCACTGCTCCCCTCATGGCCCACCACCCCCTTTATGCTTTCTGGCCCACCATTCCGCCCATGTGCCCATCTCGCCTTCTCTGCTTTCTTGACCAACGCTCCCCAAGTGGCTCTTCTCTCCTCCTCTGGCCCACTGGCCCACTGCCCCCCTCTGATTCTTGCCCAACACTTCCTATCTGCTCTCTGACCCACTGCTCCCCCTCTGCATTTGGCCAGGCATTCTCCCTCTGCTTTCTGGCCCATTGTCCCCACGCCCCATATTCAGCCCATCACTCCCCATCTGGGTCACTGCTCCTCCTCTGGCCCGTCACTCCTCCTCTGCTTTCTGGCACGCCACCCCCCACTACTTTCTGGGCATCCCCCTTACCCCCCACCTGCATTTTATGTCCACTGCTATTCCTCAGGCCCACTGCTCCTCTTATGCTTTCTTTCCCACTGCCCCCTCTGTTTTCTTGCCCATCACTCCCCATCTGGCCCATTGCTCACCTCTCTGACCAAAGACTACTTACTGTAAGGGTTTAGAAGTAAGAGGCTGAGACAGTAGTGGCATGTTGATTGCTACAAACCTTTATTAAAGGAATAAGGGTTGGGAAAATGGCTCTCTGTCCGTAAAACTAAAAGGGGTTTCCCTGTCTCAAAGGAATTTAATGGGTCAGTCAGGATGTCAACCAAAAATAAGCCCACTGTCGTGTCAAACACCCTACTTATAGCCCTCACACTAATAACTCAAACTAAGGTGCAAGGTGATTTGCTTCTTCTTAATGGCTTCAAAAGTTCTGCTTCAGTTTGCAAAGTAAAGTTACCAAAAATTATGCACAAAACAACTTCCAAAACAGATGGGCAACCTTAGTCCGGCAGATTGTCCGCTTCTTACCACACGCAGAGAGGCTTCCTCTTCTTCTGGCTTCCTGCAATGTTTGTAGTTGAGCCCAAGGTATTTGTCTCCCTTCTTCTGGGCTTCTCCACTGTCTTCTCCTCAGCCAAATATCTCGATAACGCACAACCCAAGGGGTATGGTTTCCTTCCCCTTGTTTCATTCCAGCCTCTCCCCTAATCGCTCTGGCACCCTTTTCTCCTCCAGGGTAGGTATGGGAATATTTATTATTGATACTTTGTTCTTCAGGGTAGTATGGTTACTTTCCCTTTTCTTTTGTTTGCCTTCCTAGTGTCATGTAGAGAATGTTATGTATGGAATGCTGGGCACGCGAACCAATCTCCTTGTTTTCTTATGGAGCTTGGTTCGCGTGACCCAGTGAACCGTTGGAGGAGTTGAGGTGTAGATGGGCACGGCGGGCCCCTTTGAGATTAAATTTACCTGTTCCTCAATCCAACCCATCCTCGTCGCCAATGTAAGAAAAGCCGGAGACAGGATGGATTGAGGAACAGGTAAGTTTAATCTCAAAGGGGCCCGCCGTGCCCATCTACACCTCAACTCCTCCAACGGTTCACTGGGTCACGCGAACCAAGCTCCGTAAGAAAACAACGAGATCCTTTGGGTTCGCCAAGGATAAGCAGGTGGGGCTTGGGTCTTCAAGGGTATAATTTTGATCTGAGTTATCTGCCTGGGAAGAAGAATGTGGTAGCGGATTGTCTATCGAGGATGCCTTTAAGACAAACTGAGATAGTGGAGGATGAGACAGTGGAAGAATCGGTGGTAGCTGAGGTGAATGAGGCAGTGGCCCAAAAAAGTGGTTACAGGGAGAGGATTCAGATGAAGAACTCAAGTTGATCAAAGAATGGACTGTGAAGGGATGGCCCCACAAGAATAATTTGTATAAGAATTTTAACATTCGGTGGGAAGTTAAGGAGGAGTTGAACATAAGTGATGGCAAATTGAGGAGAGGACGATGTGTGGTACCTCCAGTGGCGATCTGGCAGACTCTTTTGGAGTTGGCTCATGAGGGTCACCCAGGGGAAAGTGTGATGAAGAGAAAACTCAGACAGAATTTCTGGTGGCCGCGTATTGACAAAATGGCAGAAAGGTGGGTGAAGGATTGCATGGAGTGTCAATTGAGTGACAAAACAAAAGTGACGAGGGAAACACCGTTGAGTTTTAACACGGTGCAGAGCAGCCGTGGTCGAAGGTTGCTGTGGACATTATGGGACCCATTATGTGATTAGGAGATGGATTGAAATTTCTGTTTGTGTTGGTGGATTTCCACACGAAATGGGGTGAATGGGAAGCAGTAAGAGAGGTCACGGCTAGAGAACTCATTGTATTTTTACAGAAAATGTTCCTAAGAGAGGGGGTGCCCACTGAACTTGTGTCGGATAATGGAGTTCAGTTTATCTCGTCGGCAATTAAAAAATGTCTTAGCAGTTATAGCATTAGACATGTTAGAACTGCATTATATCACCCAAGGGCCAATGGCCTAGTGGAGAGAGTAAACCGTTTTTTGAAGGAAGGTTTGCAATTAGCCATGAGGGTAAGGCAGCCATGGAAGCAGATGTTAGAGATAATGACCTGGAATTATCTCACTACCCCGCATTCAGTGACAAAGGTATCACCATTTGTTTCTCTTAAAGGAAGAGAACCAGGAACTAAATTGTTTCCAGGGTGGTTGGGAGTAGCAGGAGTAGTTCAAGTGGATAGAAAACAGATAATGGAATGTATCAGGCAGAGCCAGGAGAGGAACAAATTGTGTTTTGATGCCCGTGAGAAAGTGAAAGAGCGTGAGTGGAAGGTAGGGGAAATGATATACGTAAAGAATCCCAGACTGGTGAACAAATGTTTGGACAGCAAGTTCATGGGTCCAAAAAGGATTTCTGCAGTAAGGAAGAGTGCGGTTATATTAGAAGGAGGAGAGGTCTGGTCCAAAGGGAGGATTGGGAAAGCATATGGCGAGGATAAGAGAGTAGAAAAAAATGAGTCAAATAATGACAGCAAAAAGAAAAGAGATGAAGAGAGTGGAAGTGTTCAAGGTGGGAGTGAGAGTGCCCAAGGCAAAGGTGCTCACGACAGTTCTGATGGAAGTGTTCATGGGAAGAGCGAGAATGTTGTTGGTAGAGATTTTAATGATAGTTCTGGTAGTTATCAGAGATCCAGGTCAAAACCAGTGTGGATGACAGACTACGCATCGTATTGAAAGCGTGTGGTCCATCCGTGCTTAATTTGAAAATTTGTTAATGCTGACAAAGGTTACTTTAATCACCTTTAGAAAAGCATTAGGAGTAGAATGAGTTCAAATGTTTTAATGCAACTTTTCTCCATTATACTATTTAAGTAATATTGCACATTTTAGCTTGGTTATGTTAATTGGATATGTTTCTTGTTTTTATTAAGGAGGGAGGTGTAGAGAATGTTATGTATGGAATGCTGGGCACGCAAACCAATCTCCTTGTTTTCTTACGGAGCTTGGTTCGCGTGACCCAGTGAAACGTTGGAGGAGTTGAGGTGTAGATGGGCACGGCGGGCCCCTTTGATATTAAACTTACCTGTTCCTCAATCCATCCTGCCTCCGCCTTTTCTTACATGTCACTGGTATATTATTCTGCCGGGTACTGGGACCATCAAGAGGGGTTTACCGCTGCACATGAGTGTGAGTCCCAGACTCACTTTCTCTGGTTTTTTCTTCTCATCTTCAATCCCAAGGGTACTGTTTTCCTTCCCATTTGTTATGCTTGAGCTCACAGTAAGCCTGGTATGCTATCCCGCCAGGTAGTGTGTCCAGTGGGGGATTAATGTTCACACAATCTGCTTTCCCTTAATTGTTCTGGCTATTGGATTTAGCTGTTTCTCTTGGGATGCGAGTCTCAGAATTGCCTGCTTTCTCGGATTCTGCTTCTCAGTAGGCTTGGGGCACTAACTTGTCAAGCACTACCGTTCACGACCAAATGTGACCACGTTTCATTATCAGGGTCCCAGACCCTGTCTTCAGGGTATTCTGTGCCCCTCTCCCTCTGCCACCACCGCTTCTGGAGCCTGGAACCTTTCTGGCCACTCACGTACCTTGTTCTTTGATCAGAGAGGGCCTCTGTTGCTTTTCAGCTCCGCTCTGCACTCATGGGGCTCACAGGGCTATGCTGCATGTCTCTGGGACTGCGGTGGCTCTACCAGAAGTTCATCCGCAGGGGAGCGCCCTCGCTTCCCAGGACTTAGGACCGTCTTCCGCGTTCTCCCTCCAGTCTGCCTTCTGTCTCCATGGCTTCCGACTGGCTCTGAACTTCTTGGTTGGTTCTTCGTTCGGCGTCCCGCTCTCCCTCTTGCTTGCCGACATCATGGCAACATCTCGGCAGGTTCCTCCAAGGTGCACTTCTCTCCTTCTCATGTCATGTTGCATCTTTATTCTTCTCTGCAGTCTTAATTATCTGAATCAACTAGACTGCATACTTTGGACTTGTGCGGTACCCACCACTGCTCCTCACCTCTTCTTCGGCGCAGTATGCAAGGTCTGATCTTCACTTGGTAACATCCTACTCTCCCTCGTCTCAGTATATGGCACTGGATTAAGTTTGTATATGCTGCGATAGCACATAAGGGATGTAGGGACTGGGTATGAGGATATGGGAGTCTCCAAAGGGGTATCTGCATACCTCGTTCTCCCCATGATGTCGTCCCTCATCACATATGGGATTTCCCCTCCCAATTGACCCTCCTGTGCTTCACCGCCCCCAGGGGGATTATTGGACTGTGGCGGCGCCACCCTGGCCACATGAAAAGGGGTCTCTCCCATGGGAGAAGAGACGACATCCAAGAATTCATTACATGGGCAAAGGGAGGCAGGAAATGAAAAGGGCTCCCAAGGGATAGTAGTTAAGAGGGCACTGGGAGCTCAGCAGAAGAGGCTGGCGCATCTCTCTCATTCACTTTGCTGTGACTGTCTCCCCTTTTGTTTCTTCACCAAGGTGCTGACCCCTGGATGCAACCCTTTCACCTCGAGGCAAAAACCAGGTCTGTTGGGTGGGGCATGAATGAAAGAGAAATGCTTGAAACCGGGTGGTGAAAGGGCTGCCTTCAGGGGTTGATGCCCCAGATTAAGAAACAAAAGGAGAGGAAGGAGAGGCTGGTGCATCAGAAGGTATGATAGCAACGTGCCCGCACCTGTACCATACTAGAGAACTGCAGAAAAGGAGTGGCTGGGTCTAGGGCTAGTGAGTGGAGCCCTGGCAGAGCCCTGGCAAGGGGGCGCCTGTCAGGGATGGTCAGGACTCTGTTCTGGCTAGCACAGCCCACTGAAAGCCCTGTGCTCGTTGTTGGGAAGTCAACCCACTTAATTGCCTTCCAGCTCAAGGGGCTGTGAATTGAAAGCAGCCCATTGAAGCTTCAATGTCACCTCGCCATAAAGTGGGCTATAAAATGATGTTTTGCTGCCCGCTCGTCTGCAGTGGGTTACTGGAAGCAATGCTTTCTGGACATGTCCTTGAGAGGTGGCTGCCAGTGGAAGGAGGTGTCTGTCAAACACGCCTTCCTAAATCCTAGTTCCTCTAATGTGTCCTGGAGCACCAGGGCCACTCCCTCGGGACAGCCTTTACTAAGGGGATGCATAGGAGCCCCACAACCCCTGCTAGCTATTGTGCTTGCAGTACCCCAGCATGGCCAGTGATGCATGAAAGTCTTGGGAAGCGAAACACCAGTGGCATTGTGTGGCTCATTTGGCATTTGCAGCTGGGGTACTCCATGCCAAGGAACCTTGTTCCCCCAACAAAAAGGCTGACCAAGTAGAACTTTGTAATCTACATTGTGCAGTTGAGGGATTACTCAGGTTTGGGTGGAGAGGTAGCGCCCTGTAGCCCAGTATGGAAGAGCCACCAAGGGTTCTCTCATTGTACTGTTTACTACTGTGTCTTGGTAACCTAATGCACCAGCTGTGTCCTCTGTACACTGCTATTGCCTGCGGCTCTGCGCTGCTGTATAATTATCATAGCTTGTATAAATACAGAGTCTATTTTTGCAGAAGCCTTCCCTCTTATCATTTCCTTGACACTGGTTTTAAAGGACTGCGTGAAAGGCTAGGCTTTCCGAGGCCTGAGGGGAGGGCTGCCGTCTTGCATGGCTCCTTTGTCCAGGGGCCCTGAGTCACAGGTGCGTGCTCAAGGGAGTGTCGTAAGACACTAGGACTCCTGGTGTTTGCACGGGGACACTAGCAGAGTAAAGAAATTGAATCTCAAGCCATTTTCACAAATCAGCCCTAGAAGCAAGACACAAACACCTAAGTCCCCAGATCTCTTGCATTACTCAGGAGGCCCGACAGCTAGTGCAAGAGACACTCCCTCAAGCCCCAGAAGGTTTTCTGGAGTTCTGTGTACTTTTAGGTTTTCTGTCTGGATAGCACACAATGGACAATACTTTCCTGCAGTTAGTAATCATAATGTAACTAACTTAAAACTTGACAGTGAACCTTTATTTTGCATTGTATTGTGGTTAATATTGCTACACCCTAATGTATGTACACCAAGGGGTCAGGCTTGTGAAACCATCTTCACTAGCCAGATTAATGGGGTGTGTAACGGTGCAGAAGTAAGTAAGGCGTGGACACAATGGTGGCATGTTTTGGGGTAAAAACATTTATTAAAATAAGTTAGGTTGCAAAAATGCCCCTCTTTCCCTAAATCTATGAAGGGGTTTCCCTACCTCAAAGAAAACGAGTGAAATTGACAGGAAACCCGAAAATAAAGACCCTGTCACTGTCATGTCCAAAAACCTGCTTCTGTCCCTAACAATCGGAAGTAACTGGAAAAGGATGATCCCAGATGTTAACATAACAAGTGTTCTTTGTATGTTCAATCAACAGAAAAGTTCTGAGTCTCTCTGGTAACAGAAAGTGATGAAATAAAAAATGTTCGTGAATGCAAGATTCCCATCATAGGGTTGTGCTCCTTTCCCCTAGACTTCTTCTCAATTTCTCTCCTTTTCGGCTCTTGAGCTGTGGACAATTCACAGGGACATGCTGTTTACCTTCACAATCCTTTATCTTGTCAAATTGATACAGTTCATTGTAAAATGTAGGATTCCTTTTGACCACCTTCAGGGTTCTTGACACTCTCAACCTCTCACACAGGTGCAGGTCCCAGACTCGCAATATAGCTTGGTTCACTCTCCTGCAAAGCTAATATCCTCTTGTGGCTCATGTGGATGTGGGTCCCAGACTCACAATGTAGCAAGACAGAATTGGGTAGGCTGCTGGTCACATGACCAGGCCCTGCCACTCAGTTGCTGCACCCACCTCCAGATTTTTCACCTTCCAAGACTCTACTTAAGTATGGTTCTCCTTGACCTCTCTTCTGCCTTTGACATGGTTAACCACAACATCCTGATCACACGTTTCTGTGACACCCTGGGAATCACAGGTCAGGCTCTGCCGTGGTTAACCTCCATTCTCTCCAACCACCCATCTCAGGTGGAACTCTGAGCCTTTCTCTCGATTATAGCTCTGTCAATCTGTGGTGTTCCCCAGGGATCTAACCTATATCCCTGGTTCTTCATCGTCTATATGGCTGTCCAGGTACATGCGATTGCCACTTTCACCTCTAACTTCCAATGTTACGCGGATGACACACAACTATCATTCAGGCTCCCCTCAGCAGCCTCCTCCTCCTCCTCCTCCTCCTCCTCGCTCATACCTGACTGTCTGTCCACTATTCAGCCATGGGGTGCTGCTAACGACCTCTTCCTCAACGCCAGTAAGACTGAGATCATTCGCATTGGGGCCCCTGCTCCCGCTTTCCCACTTTCACTCTGGCCGGCCTCCCTTGGCAAGAAATCTTGGGGTCATTTTTGACTCCACTCTCTCCTCCTCTGACATTTCGGACATCTCTAAAAAGTCTATCAGCTACACCTCCTCAGAGGTACTCTACCTTTTCTCACTTTCCCCCAGTGGCTCACTGTCTCCAGAGCCCTGGTTCTCTCTAGGCTCGACTATTGCAACCTCCTCTTCGTCAACCTCCCCTCTTCTGCCCTGCGTCTTCTGCAACTCATCCAGAACAGAACCGCAAGACTTATCCTTGGCCTCAAGCCCATTGACCGCATCTCTCCAGCGCTGAAATCCCTTCACTGGCTCCCCGTGGATGCAAGGATCAAGTTCAAGGCCCTCTGCGTTGTTCACAAGCCTTTCTGGGGCCTGGCACCTACCTACCTGCAACACTGCCTACCTAAATATTGTCTCTCACGAGCCCTCTGCTCTTTTACCTCCAACCTTCTGCGAGTGAGCTGGTTCTCAAAGAGATTTGGAGGGAGATCCTTATCCTCAGAAGGTGCCTCCCTCTGGAATAGCCTCCCTGACGCCCTCTGTCTTGATCCTGATCTTCTTAAGTTCCTGAAACTCCTCAAGACCTTCCTCTTCCTTCTATCTCCCTCAACCCTGCTAACCTAGTTCTCTGGTCTTCCCCTCTCTCCCTCCTCTTCCTTTTAGATTGCTGACTGGCCACCTGGTGTACCCCAGAGTCATGCAGGTCCCTGGACCCCGGCCAGTCCTCTTTCACACTTGCCTCAAGGCCCTGCTCCCCACCCGGCACTTTGAGAAATAGCCCAAGAGAGTGGCTCTCCTTGCACTTACCCCAGTCTCCACCGACCGGGTGCACTTGGACCTCCCCCTCCCTGTGACCATCTCTGCACTTGCACGATCCGTATGTACCGTTCCTGAAGTTCGTCTGTTTGTTCTCCCTTGTCTTCACCCCCAAATTGCACTGGTAAAACAGCAGAATCGGCGTCAGGCTTATTTGCTGTATCTCAAACTGTTAAATGTATTTTATGCACTTACTCTGCCTGCACAGACTATTATCGTCTCTGAATTTCAAGGGCTCTGAGTGACTGTTGTTTTTTTCCCCATGTTCCCACCCTCCTTGAGCGCTTTGAAACACTGCCTGTGTATAGGTGCTTTATAAATTAACAATACCATACCATACCTGTAGATCAGCTCCAGGCAGACAGCATTAAGTAGGCTGCTGGTCACGTGACAAAGCCCTGCCACTCAGTTGCTCTGCCTACCTCCAGTTTTCGTGCCTTCCAAGCCTCTACTTCAGGACTGTAGACCAGCTCCAGGACAATGAAATGAAATGATATTTTATTTATATTGCGCTCATACACAAGTGTTTCAAAGCACGACCAGGCAAAGGGAGGAGTACAGGGGAGAACAAAAACAACAATCTTACTTGGCCTGGTGACATTAAGAACACACAAGTGCATGGGAAAGGGAAAAAGGGGAAAGTGCATGGAAGGGGGGAGAAGTGAAAAGTGCGGAACAGAGGAGAGAACAGAATAAATATTAATAAGTAAAATAAATAAATAAATAAAGGCAATAAACAGTGGTAGTGCAGCCAGCAAATGGCAAGTGCTAGGTTAGTCAGATAGGGTATATCTGAGAAGTGCAGAAGAAAAGTGGGTGGGGGGCTGTATGGGTACAAATAGTGCAAGTGGTGGCCCGGAGGCAGTGCAGGGTGGTGGCAGGTACCTGGGCCCAGGAGACAGAGGGTGGCCAGGTGTACGGTGCCGAGAGAGAGAACAGATCAGCAGGGAGAAAAGGGGAAAAGGCAGAGCTGATAAGGAAGGTCTTGAGGTGCTTCCGGAACTGGGGATGGTTCTCCTCAAGTTTCAAGGTGCTAGGGAGGCTGTTCCAAGGGAGGCCGCAGCCAAAGACATAGATCTACCCCCGGCACGTTTCTTTGAAAAACGACTGCCCCTGAGGGAGTTAGAAGTAGAGGATCAAAGGGTTCGAGAGGGGAGGTATTTACGGAGAGGTAGGTGAAGGTATTTTGGACCCAGGCCCCAGAAAGCCTTGTGGACAATGCAGAGGGTTTTACATTTAATCCTTGCACCCACTGGGAGCCAATGGAGGGCTTTCAGAGCTGGATAGATACGATCCCAGGGCTTGAGGCCAAGGACAAGTCTTGCAGTCCTGTTCTGGATTAGTTGTAAAGGGCAGAGAGTGGAGGCAGATAGATTTAGAAAGTGGCTGTTACATTAGTATAAATCTGGAGGGACCCAGAGATTGGGAGAGGAGACAGTGAGCTTCTGAGGGAAGGAGAGGAAAGACAGAGTACCACTGAGCAGGTGCATTAAGAAGTTTGAGTTTTTAGAGGCGTCAGAGATGTGTGAGGAGAAGGATAGTGTAGAGTCAAAGATGACCCCGAGGTGCATAGCCTTGCATCAAAGGTAGGGGTAGGAGGATGACCAAGGGAGGCCGGCCAGAGTGTGAGGGGAAAGATGGTGAAGGTGTACCAATGAGCAGGATCTCAGTCTTGTAGGCATTTAGACAAAGATCATTGGTGGCACACTAATTTTGAATGGCGATTAGGCAATCAGAGATGAGGGAAGGAGAGGAGGTGACTGAAGAAAGCCTGAAAGTGAGTTGGGTGTCATCATACAGGAAGACACCATTGAGCAGGCGGCTGGTCATGTGACCAGTCCCGGCCACTCAGTTGCTCCGCCCAACTCCAGTTTTCACGCCTTCTAAGCCTCAACTTAAGGACTATATGCCAGCTCCAGTCAGACATCATTGAGTAGGTTGCTGGTCATGTGACCAGGCCCTGCCACTCAGTTGCACTGCCCACCTCCAGTTTTCACGCCTTCTAAGCCTCAACTTAAGGACTCTAGGCCAGCTCCAATCAGACACCATTGAGTAGACTGCTGGTCACGTAACCAGGCCCTGCCACTCCGTTGCTCCACCCACCACCTATTTAATCAGTCCTCCTTAGGTGTCCTCAGCAAAGGACGTGCAAAGACAAGGACCGCTCCTGTTTGTACCTGTTCGGGCCTGATAGGGCCAAGGGTCTGACCCGTTAACCTGCATTTCACCTACAAACTAATTGCTACTACTGCTACTAACCAAAATATCATGTGTCTCCTCCCTCCACAGCCCATCCCTTTTCTCTCTAGGGTTAAGATGGCAAAGTGTCCTGGGCAGCCCTGGCAAGCTACCCTAGCGAACCTCATCAATATTGCCCTTGCCCCATCAAACACCCACGGACCAGATGCACAAGCCCTCTGATGTTGACTAGTGCTCGCTCAGCAGACGCTCACGCTTCAGAGATTGCTCACCTCATCTCATACAACAACCTTGATGCCCAGTTCATCACTGAAAAATGGTTTAGCCCATCCTCCCCACATGTTTCTGAATTCCTCCTAACCCAAGTCCACTGCATGCAACATGCTGTCTGGCCAGGAAGGGCAGAAGCTGGAGTGGCAGTCATCCACAGGAGTGTTTGGCCATGCTCCATCATACCCTCCCCCAGAACAAGTTCGTTTAAATCACTCGCCTGCCGGTTCACTCTATCGTACAAGAAATCCATCCCCTTCCACCTCATCTACAGACCACCTCACAGACATCTCCAATTTACTATCCTCTGCCAAATTAGCACATTCAAATAATGTCTTTCTGGGTGATTTTAATGTCCCAGAGTCACGGGCTGACAACCACACTCGAAGCACGCTTTTAACACTGACCGCTTCAATGGACCTTATTAAAATGGTGCTCTCCCCTATGTACAACAAAAGCAACACCCTAGACTTAGTCTTCACATCATCTCCCTGCATTACCTGTGCAGACCCTATCCCACTTGACTGGTCTGACCACGCTGCCATCCCATTATCAGTCACCCGCTCGACTACAGCTCATAAAGTTCAGGCTAAATGCCCTGTCACTCAATGCTGCTCAGTCAAAATCTTCCTGCTCAATAAGCTAGAAGCAAATTTTACAGACTTCCCCACCACAGGGAATTCTTTCGGGTCTCCTGGAAATATTCAGCAACTCTGCTATGAAACTGCTGGACACTCATGCCCCCCTCATGCCCCCCTTAAAATCCAGCCATTCTAAGACCACACCATCCGCCCCATGTTACACCCCCAAGCTAGCCTCCAACAAACGCTCAATCAGAGCCCTAGAGAAATGGTGGTGCAAAAACCATAACTTAGGAGACCTCACCAATCTCAAATGTCTATGCTCAAACCATAGGATTCTGATTGCTGAGGCCAAAGCTGCTAACGACTTCACCACCACTGTGGCATCCTCTAATGGGAGCAAAGCCCTCTTTAAAAAAGTAAAGCATTGTACCAAACCCTCACCCGAATCAACATATTTTTTATTGAACATATAGATAAACTCACAGAGACCCTCGAATCAACCTCTCACGTGATTAGCAACCCCTACACCCCGGCATGCACTCTGCCCCAATGGACCGAATTCTCTACTCACTTTCCCCTTTCCTAAAAATGATTGCCTCCCTCCAACCTCCCTCAAACCTACTTCTTACTCTGATGATATAATTGCAGCGCCCATTATTAAACAATTGAAGGGCCGACGCTCAATTCTTTCCTCAGCATCATCAATGCCTCCCTCACAGAAGGATTGTTCCCAGACACCCACAAGACTGTTCTCATACGACTTACTTTAAAAAAAATAAAAAGAACCCTAGATCCAGACAACATGGCCAACTATAGGCCCATTACGAACCTCCTGTTTATTGGCAAAATCTTGGAAAAAGTAGTCGCTATACAAGTACTCAACAGAATCGAACAGCTCCACCTCGTAAATCACTATCAGTGAGGGTTCCGTCCAAAGTGCAGCATTGTGACAGCCACCATCCAGGTGGTGGATGATGCTCTCCAAATCATTGATAAGGGCGGCTCATGCCTCCTCGTCCTCCTTGATCTTTCGGCTGCATTCAACACCATTGACTACCACATCATTCTCTCTCTCCTTGCTGACAGGATGGGATTCTCTGGCACTATCTTGAATTTGTTTACCTCCCACCTCTCAGGCAGACACCAGGCTGTCCACATTAACTCATTGTGTATTAACCGACTCCAGGTCTCCTTTGGAGTCCCCCATGGCTTCATCCCCTCACCAATCTTTTTTAACCTTTACATGAAGCCTCTGGGTACTCTCCTGAAATATCCCAGTATAGTCATCAACCACTACATAGGCAATACTCGGTTGTACATGAGAGATGCAGAACATCATTCATCCCCAAAACTATGTAGCCATCATCCAGTCCTGGATGTCGACTGCCTACCTCAAACTAAACCCATCCAAGTCTGAATTCGTCCTCCTCGGTGCGCCTGCTAAAAAACAACCTGTCTAACAATGGCTCAGTGATATGTGCCTATAAGGATTTCATCCAAAACTCTCAGATTCAGCAAATCTCACCCCTTTGAAAATCAAACCCTTCATCCCGGCGCAGGACTTCCGGACCGTAGTGCAACCTCTTGTGGTCTCGTACATCAATGGGGGAAATGCTCTCCTGACAGAGCTCCCAGATGCTCACTTGGCCCCCCCTAAAAGCAGTCCATCATGCTGCAGCACGTCTGATTACAGGAGCATGGAAATTTGACCAAATTACCCCCATCCTACTTGAACATTGGGTTCCACTGCAAGCCAGGATACTGTTCAAGACTGCATGTATCATCTACAAAGCAGTCACGAGTAGCACACCAGCAGACCTGGTGGCTAAGCTCCACATATCTGGTGACACGTGCTCATCACACAGCAAATCGACCAACCGGCTTGAATCACAACTCGTACACAAAGAAATGACCCACAAAAAATCCTTCTCTTGTCATGCACCCACCCTCTGGAACTCGATTCCGGTGTCGACTTGGAATGCCCCCACAATTTTCCAGTTTTGTAAATCTCTCAAAACATGGCTCTTTCAACACCTGACCAAAGACTGATTTAAATGGATCCACATACCGACACACAGACCTCACAGTACTGCGCTACTGTTAAAAGATGCCAGCCAAAGTACCGGCTACCCACACTCTGTACAGCAGTCCGCTACTCTCAAGCTAGGTCTGCGATTTTAAACAATAAAATCCAAATACAATAGCTTGGTTCGCTCTCTTGCCAAGTTAGTGACCTCTCATGTATTGTCTCTCTTTCACATGGGTCCCAGACCCTCTTATTCTTCCTTACATTAGGCACTTGCCTTTCACATAATTATGGGTGCCAGACTTGCAGTTCGTTAGTATATGTGTTTGGTTCACTCTCCTGCCAAACACCTTCATTCCCTTATCTTAGTTATTCTTGGCTTCTCATATGGGTGTGAGTCCCAGACTCGCAATTCGTTATAATATCTGTTCAGTTCACTCGCCTGCCAAACATATGATTCTCTTCTGTTGGGGTTTCTCAGGGTACCAACCCTCTCATACTTTCGTCTCCATATAGGTGCATGTCCCAGACTCACAATGTCCTTTCAGGGTCCCAGACCCTTCTTCTCCAGTGTTTGCCCCAGACCTCCAATGCCTCCTGGAAAACCTGCATACCTGTTTCCTGCTTCTCTGTAGGTACCAGAGTTTCTCCAGCCTCTGTGTTGTCCCTGAGGCTCCGGCAGCTTTCTGGTGAATGTCAGGCCTGCAGGGGTTCTGCATGCGTCTTTCTCCGCCCGGCTGTGTGTCCTGCCTTGCAGGCGATTCACCATAGCCTGGGGCTCCCTCAGGTACGTATCAGCAGCAGCCCGAATGGTCCTTCCAGCTTGGACCATGATCGGATTCACCTTGCTTCTCAGCTTCGGCTTTCCTTAGCGTGCCCAGTGCACGGCTCACACAGTTCCTCCTCAGAGGATCGTTCTTTCTCTGTCCCTGCTCTGAGTTCCTTTTGAACTCCTGCATTGACCAGCTGTACTCTTTCAGGCAATTGAAATTTCGTGAGAAGCTAGACTTACCATAAAGTTTCTGAGGATAGACACGGGTGAGGCTTGTTGGTGCTTTGAGAATGTGTCCGCAGATGGAAGGCATCTGTTGATGTAGGTGAAGGGACCGGGTGCAGAGGGACGACTCCATAGGTTGCTCTTCTGCAGCATTTATGAAGGTCGATGATTATTAAAAGATGATGGCTACGATTGAGAATGAGAAATGCCCCATTCCAAGAAACATTGAACACATGTTCAGGTGCCATTTTGTACCATGCCTTAAATGTTAGCCGAGTCCTGTACTGAAATATGCATTCCTCTTCCTATTTAAGTTGACTCTGGCAAGGGACCCCACCCCCTCAATGTACTCTCAAAATAGATTCCTGGCAGGGGTGCTCGAGGGTACAAGCAAGATGGCCACCAGGTGAACGAACTCCTACTGTGAAGAGCTATATTCTTTCAATAATTCCTGCATAGCCGTCTCAGTCTTGGAAAGTAATGACCCCAGGGAGTGCCTGATCTTGTGGTGCAGCACTGGTACAAATTTGGGGGTTTACATCGATGGCCTACCCTGGATCACTGACCCGCTAATGATTGAGCTGTTAATCTGAGCGCAGAGGCCAGTCGAGATACCCGTGCACAGCACACAGAGTGCTGCAGGGAAAGCTGTTCTCTGCACCAGGACTGTGGAAGCGTTAGCCCGCTCAGCTTGAGCTCCATAACTGCCAGACCTGACTGGTGACTTCAAGGAGGAAGACTGCCTATGCCATCCTGCAGACAGCACCAGATGCCATGAAGGTGGGTCAGCGGGATCGCTGCTTCAGGGACACCAGGAGCAAGCAGAGACCAGGCCCAGTCGCAGGCTCCATGAGGGCGTGGCTGAGACGAGTTGGCTGCACACAGTGCGGAAGCAGCGTGACAGACTGCCGCAGCTGCCCGCATTGTATAATCACTCCCCCTGCCCACGCCATGCGCTCCGACAAAGCACTTTACAAGACCGGCGCAATAACACGGCCTCAGAGCAGGGACCAATGTGTTTGATCATCAGCTTTCAACACGCTCTGCACACACTGGGCAACATTTAAACAGGATTCCCCAAAGAAGCGGCGTGCTTCGGCCTCTATGTGTGCCTAGCACCTGAGAGGGGCCATGCAGTGCATTGTGACCACTACTACGTGCCAGACCCTCATGCCTACAGCCCCCATAGCGCTACCCAGAGGTGCAACACAAATGACTGCAGATATTGGCCCCCACCACAGCAGTGGCCGGTGACTTTACTAAATGTGCATGACTAACAGAGGCCCTGAGGGTGGGCCTAGAGGGGCCGGGCACTGTGTGACACCTGCACCTCATCTCCACATGATTGTTTGAATCTGACCAGCTTACGACGACTGTGAATGCCAGACATATCACACCTATGCCGCCTCCTTGGAGACACCACTAGCTGCATGTCAATATCTCCTCTACACTATGCTGACAACGCGTCATTAACCTGGCGGACACTCCGGGATCCACTCCTGCTCTCCCCTTACACACAGATGGCGTGCCGAACTGAGCTTTAAGGGGCAGCTTTGGGCAGCTAACTCTAATGATACAGGCATCCATTTAGTCGCCTGCTCGGAACTGGGCAACCACTGGCAACAGGCCCCCTGGACGGTTGGATTAGAGAATGCAGGACAGCACAATTGCTGCTAGCACCGTGGACGCAAGGCTATACAGCACACACCTGGGGTCCTAGATTCCAATAGCGGGGAAGATAGCAACCCTGTGAATACCCTGCTCCATAGCTCTGCCAGGTGCCCCTTAAAAATGGATATCCAAATGCAATTGCAAGCGATCCTGAGGGAATTTAAGCTTATTGGCCAGCGAACGCAAGAGACCAACGCCGCGGTTCTGGATATCAAGAGGGAGATTCAGGATGTCAACACATGGATGAAGGCCCAAGACAACAGTATTACGGACAATGAACAATGGATTAGCACACTCATAGACAATTACGATACAGCAAATACGGATCTGGACGGGCTCATCAGAGAGGTACAACGTCTGGGGGCCAAGCTGGAAGATCAGGAGAACAGGTCCATGCGCACAACTTACACTTGGTCGGCCTTCCAGAAAACACTACGGGTGATTATCAAGAGAACTTTGTCTATGGTCTTCTGCAGGACAAATTGCATCCGGACAACCCCAGCTTGTACATCATTGACAGAGCTCATAGGGCCCCCATTCCCAAGCCTCTGCCCTGCGATTGACCACGTTACATAAAAATGAGCTGGCTGAATTGCCAGCATAAACTGGTCATAATCAAAGCCTTCCGGGAGGCTGGGACTAGTTGAGTGGAGAACAATACAATACACATATTCAATGATTATTCTCTCGAGATGTCCAAATGCAGGGAGGCCTTCAACCCGCTCTTCGAAGCATTGAAAGGATCCGAAAATAAACTTTTATCTCAAACTTTCTGTAGTATGGTCCATCCAAATGAACCACCAATGGCACTCATTCGAATATCCTGAGGAAGCATGGTGTTTCTTATAACTTCGAGACGTGATCACCACGGAATATACCCCAGCGGTGGTACAACCGGCACCAACGGAATGAACATTCACACTGCCCTGCACACAGCGGCAAACAAAATATTGTAAAGGCTGGAAGAAGGTGGGCTGAAGCCATGAGTTCTGGGACGATGGCAAGAAGATCTGGTGATGTGATGCTTATAGGCCGTTTGGTAGCAGTATGTGCTCCTCCACAGGGATGTCAGGTGTCCCCTCGCATGAGCACAATGCCCTCCTGGATGTACTGAACGCTATGGCATGACAAGGGTACAAGACTGAGATGGACAAAACCCCACTGGTACGCTGGTGTGATTACGAAAATCCCTGAAACTGGCCCACTGGGAGCTGCCACTATACTAGGCTCCATCACCCAGGGGAAATCTCAGGTCCCTACCTATTTGTTTCTGTGCTCCGGCCTGGTTCAGACACTATGGTTGTCCTTCTCAACTGGGGTGTAGAGATATGTGGGGATGCGGTGGTGGCAATGAGGTCATCCCTGCCTATTTCCTTGCATTGGCTCTACTATGTTTTACTGTTTGGTTGGTTAGGGGTAATGTTTGGGTAGCAGGAGGGTAACACTTGCTGAGAAATGCTGAAGCTTCATGATATCTGAGCTCGCACACACCTTTGGGGGGGAGCTGAGTGTGCTGAGGGGGATTGCCCCTTGCTGGTGCTCTGGATATGTCCGAACAACCAATGTTTTCAAATGGCCACTCTCACATGTATCACCCTCAATGTACAGGGACTGGGGCACCATATTAAACTGCAGTGACTGCTAAACCTGCAATTTTTGCAGGAAACCCACCTTGCCGCTCATGAATTGACAAAACGGTGTAGGGGTTGGGTTGGGGTGGTGGTTTACTCCCCTTTGCTCAGGAAGAGGAGTATTTCGATCCTGGTGCACCAAAGTGTCCCTATCAGAATACGCACTATGGAAAATGACGAGGAGGGGCGATTTGTTCTCTTGCACGGCCTCCTCCACAGCCAGCTTATCACCCTCATAAACATACATGATCCCACGAATGACACACCTGGTTTCTTTATGCATGTGTTTGCTACCTGTGCACTGCTTATGGGCCGTCTGACACTGATTGGGGGCGACTTGAGCATATTATGTCATGTAGTGTTATTTGGTATTTGTATAGCGCCTTTATTCATTGTTATGATTCCAAAGCGCTGTGGGTTGAACGCCCTCGGGGCCCGCAGTCCAGGTCAGTAGAGAGAGTGGTGCAGTTCAACATGCTTGGGTGCACTTGATATGTGTGCAGCTACTGTACGATTGGTGGTGTGTAGTTGCATATTAGTGCTATGCGTTTTGTGGTGGTTGTGTAAGATCAGTAGAAATGTGTGCAGCAAGACCAATGGACTATGGTATCTGCATTCTGGCGGCACTGGTGCTTGAGAGTGACGTTATTTGTGCAGCTAGGCCATTCCCAGGGGTATAGCTGTGTTCTAAAGACTGTTGAGGTGAGCAAGGCGGTGTGTAAGTATGTGTGCAGCTGGGCCGAATCATTCAAGGGGTGTAGCTGCACTCTATTGTTTGTAGGTGCAGAGGCAAGGGTTAGCATAGTCATGTGTTTGAGTGTCTGTGTGTTTTCAAGATGGACCTTGCTCCTGTTCAGCTTCCAGTGCCTGTCGAGTGCGTGGTATCTCCCTGTTTCTTTTTTTTATTTTTTATAACTCTGTTTATTGCATTTAAACAACACAGCAACAACATAAATATCAGTCCGACATTCGTCAGAAAAGGAAAAAACAAGGCAATATCGGCAGCGGCAAGAGCACTGCAGGCCCAAGGGGCCGTGAAACGGTTGCGGGACAAAGAAATGCTGGTAACCCAGGTTGCACCCTACGACCTCGAGTCAGTGGGTGGGGAGGGAGGGGAACGGAGGGAGTGAAGGAGAGGGGGGGGAATGGGAGAGGGTGGATTTCATCGAGCATCGAGCCATTTACCCCATATTTTTTCTAATTTACGGGGACAACCCCGTGCGTTATAGATCCGGCGCTCTGAAACAGCGCATCTGTCCAGTTCATTGCTCCATCGGTTCGGGCACAGTGGGTCTGCGGAGCCCCAGTTGGCTGCTATGAGTCTTTTACCCACCCCCAGCGCAACCGCCAAAAACCATTTTTTCATATTTCGTCAAGCCCGCTTCTCCCCAGATGCCCAGGAGTGACATTTTAGGATCCCTAGCAATTGGCGTCGCCAGGAGCGTGGAGATCGTGTTGATACAGTCCCCCCAGAAGACTTGTAACACCTGACAGTCCCAGATCATATGGTAGAAGGTATCTGGCTCCGTTTTACATCTGATGCATATCTTATCTTCGGATCCCCCCCATCTGGCCATGTCAGTGCGCGAATAATAGGAGCGGTGGAGAATTCTCAGTTGTATTAGTCTGAGCTTGGCTTCTATCCCAATTTCTCTAGGGGACATTAATGCATCTATCCAATCTTCAGGTTCCAGTTCGCACAAGTCCCTTTCCCACCTTTCTTTGAAGCTATCTAGTTGTGCGGCCCTGAAGGAGTTGAGGGCCTGATAGAGGGTAGAGGTGACCTTGGAGGGGATCCGTTGCGGGAGGACATTGGTCTCAATGGGAGAGCAGGGGGGTATAGTTGTTGTGTCAGGGAACTGGGTGCGGATGGCATGGGTGTCACGTCTCGGCTAAATTGGAAACTGCCCTGGCGGTTGTCTGAGCACTATCCGGCACGTAAAACCCTTTGAAACTACAACTCCCACAACTCTTGCTATTATAGCCATGTGACATACACGCATGACGTTGCTGTGTTTTCCTTCGTTTGTGAACTGCATTTAACTCCCGTCTATCCGGAGATCGAGTGCTCCTAAACTGTTGTTAGGTTTGAGCTTCTATTACCGGACTTCTGTTTTGTTATTGAATACTTGGCATTTGAATCTAGACCTTGCTTCTGTCTTGCCCTTTTTCTGTCTCCCGACGCTTGCCTCCCCGGACTGCCTCCCCTGGAAAACTCGAACCCGGCTTCTCCACCTCAACCTCCCATTTCTGAATCCTTACACTTGGGCGACCTGATAAACCTGAACAATTCTGCAATGGAACTAGCGTGAGGCGAACGCTCGTTCCTCTGGATATTTGTTTTACTATTTTTTGTGGTTTTGTTCAACATTTTTTGACGCGTGTGTTTATTCCTTGGTACACTTTTGGGACGCTTTGCTCTTTTGAACATTGGATTGTTGTGGTACACTTTTGGACGCTTTGCTGCCTCAACCCTGGATTGCTTTACACACTTTTGGGACGCTTTGCTGTTTTGAACATTGGATTGCTTTGGTACACTTTTGGACGCTTTGCTGCCTCAACCCTGGATTGCTTTACACACTTTTGGGACGCTTTGCTGTTTTGAACATTGGATTGCTTTGGTACACCTTTGGACGCCTTGCTGTTTCCACATCGGTGTTCCTAAAATATTGGCACACCCCTCCTTCACTTTACAATCTCCTTGTTTCTGCACTCGATACTAGTAGGTTACTGGTATATTGTCTCTACGGAGCAGGTAAGAGCGGGTACTTGTGGGCGGTGTTGGCTGTCTGTATTTTGGCACTACATGGCTGTATTTCTTGAACAATTGTTTTGTTCTTTGTCCCTCTAGCTCTGACGATTCTGCTCCTGTCTTTTCACTCAAGCCCCCGGCCTACCAGGTGTGTTGATCCCTGTAGGCTGAGCTCTTGGGAGGGAAGTCTTTGGCACATCAGCATAAAGACTCCATATTCCCGGAGGAAAGGTAACCTCCCCAAAAGACTGGGAGACATTATCCGCAACAACCGGGATACCAGCCCTGAGTTGTGACAATGGGTCAGTTGCGCGTGTCGAAACCGGTCCATGGGTGCCAAGCCAAATTACTCTTGCATGGTTTCAAAGTTTAGGAGGCGCTCCCCCTGGATCACGTGTGCTAGTGTGGTTATCCCTTTCGCTCCCCAGCGTACAAGAGAGCCCATCTTCACTATTTCCGGGAGGTACGCGTTCTGCCATATGGGTTGGGATAGTGTTGGCCTCCCCTTCCAGCCGACCAGTTTGTGTGCGTCCCGCCAGGCACGGCGGATATGGTGCATTATTTTTGGTAGCTTCGGGAGTTGGTTGTTGGTGGAGTACAGGATCTGTAGTGGGGGTATTGGAGACAGGGTCTCCATTTCAATACAGATATGTGGTAGTGTGGGGTCTGCGTGTAGCCAATCGTTTACCACCCCGATCTGTGTCGCCAGATAATATGTGCGTATGCTGGATAGGCCGATGCCTCCCTCCCATACCGATCACTGGAGCGTTTGAAGGGCTATTCTGGGTTGTTTCCCCCCCCATAGCAGTGTGCGAAGATTATTATCAATGAGTGTGAACGTTTCTCGGGGGATGGTGAGCGGGGCATTTTGAAGAACATACAGGAGTCTGGGGAGGGTCATCATTTTGAATAGTGCGGCCCTACCTATTAGGGATAGGGGGAGTGATTGGCAGTGGGAGACATCTCTATTAAACGGCTCAATTACAGGCTGAAGGTTGAGTTGGAGGAACCCTTCTAGTGTCGGGTCGAGCCGTATTCCCAGGTATTTAAATTCCCTGATACAGACATGATATGGACATGTCTCTGGGATCGCAGACTCGCCGCCCTGGATCAGGAAGTAAATGGTTTTGGCCTCATTCACCTTTAGGCCCGCAAAGTTTTGATATTCCCTAAGGATAAGGGAGACGGTAGGACATGAGGCCCTCGGGTTGCTAAGGTATACAAGGAGGTCATTCGCATAGAGCGAGAGTCAGTCCTCACCTCCCCCCAGCCAGGTAAATCCGGACCAGTTATTATACAATTGCTAGTGGCTCGATGGCAACGAGGAAGAGGAGTGGAGATAATGGGCACCCCTGCCTGGTACCTCGGCCTAGAGGGAATAGTTTGGAGGACCTACCGTTTACCCTGACCGTGGCTTCTGGGGATGCTTAGAGGAGTTTGACCCATGATATGAACGTTTGCCCGAGGTTCATTCGGGCCATGATGGCCCATAAGGCATCCCATCCCACAGAATCAAATGCCTTCTCAAAGTCCACTGCCAGGAGGGCCAGTGGAGTGGGTCTTTCTGTGGCTCTGCTCAGGGCGATTTGGATTCTGCGTAAGTTCACGCGGGTGGATTTGTTGGCCATGAATCCACATTGGTCTGGGTGGACAAGAGTCTCAATCACCTTCAATAGTCTATTAGCGAGTGTTCTGGCGAGGACCTTGGCTTCTCCGTTGATCAGCGAAATGGGACGATAGGAGGCACATTCCTCCAGGGGCGTTCCCGTTTTATGTATGAGAACTATGCACGCCTTTCTAAGGTCCGGGGGAAGTGCCCCTTGTTCTTTACTGCGTAGGAACATGCGGTGCATATGGGTCGATAGTGTGCCACCGGGACATTTCCAAGTCTCGGTGGGGAAACCGTTGGGGCCCGGAGTTTTCCCAGGTTGAAGCTGTGCAAGCACCTCTTGTATTTCAGTCTCCGTAATTTCAGCATTCAGGAGGTCTGATTGGCGTTGTGAGAGTTTCAGGATCTCAATCCAGTCCAGGTAGCAAGAGGGCTCAAGTGCAGGGCCTCCGGTATGCGGGGTATAGAGTTTCTTGTAGTAAGCTGCAAATGCTTCCACTATGTCAGAGTCTTCTGTCAGCAATGTTCCTTCCGGAGATTTGATAGCCCGCACATGTCCTCTGCTTTGCTCCCGTTTCTCCAGCCAGGCCAGGGTTTTATTTGCTTTATCACCTCGTTCATAAATTTGGCTCCGGACTAGCTGATGGGCGGTTTGTACGTTGTCCAGAACTGTATTGCTGAGGGCATCTTGTGCCATGGTCAGGGCCTCCTTTGCTTCTTGAGTGTTGTGAGCCAGGATTTGCCGTTCGCATTCCAAGACTTGTGCTTCTGCTTCCCTGACCTTTTGGGTATGTCGTTTTCGGTGGGCGGAAACCGCCGAGATAGCTTCTCCATGGAGGACCGTCTTATATGCCTCCCAGATCGAGATCGGGCATTCCACTGAGCCTTTGTTTATTTCAAAGTATTCTGCCGTCTTTTTTTCCAACTCTTCCGCGATTTCAGGGAGCCGCAAGTGGTATGTGCTCAAGCGCCAGTTGCGATCCGGGCGTTGGGAGGGATTCTTCATGGTTATGAGGAGCGGAGAGTGGTCTGAAATTCCCCTTGCGAGGAATTCAGCAGACAGCAGTCTGTGGTTTGTGTTACGAGGGATGAGGGCATAGTCAATCCTTGAGAATGATTTATGCACGCCGGAAAAAAAGGAGAAGCCAGCCTCGTCACCATGGAGTGAGCGCCATGTGTCTGTTAGCCCCTGTGCCTCAGCGAATGTGGCAAGTGGTGTCAGGACAGGCCGGCCTCCCGCTCTCCTGTAAAATCCATCAACTGTGACATCCGTCACTCCGTTGAAATCTCCTCCTATCACCCACAGGTTGGCCTCTTCATACAGGAGCAAGTTCTGCAATTCGGTCAACAGTTCTTTCGTAGGCGTGGGGGGGTGTAGATTGCGACGAGGCCGTATTTCTCACCCCAGATGTCAGCGAGTAGCAACACATAGCGGCCCAGAGGATCAGTTCTGACTTTTTTGACCTGTAGAGGGACTCGCTTATGAACAAGCACCATCGTACCCCTGGCTCCTTTCGTGAATCCAGCGTGGTAGATATGTGGGTAATTGGATCGTTTGAAGAAGTTGGTGTTCGTGCCAATCAGATGTGTTTCATTAAGGAGAGCTATGTCGGGTGAGTACCAGTTAAGATACTGGAGCACCAATTTTCGTTTCACGCTGGAGCCGAGGCCGTTAACATTCCAGGACAGTAAGAATAGCGTATTGGTGTTTACTCTATCTGTGTGAGTTACTTAATGGGGTATCTGAAAGGAGCAATGGTAGTCCCTTATGTTTCCAAGGTGCGCAGAGGTATTCGCCAGAGGGAGGCATCTGGGGGTTGCCTTGCGGTTGAGCGGCTGATGACTGGATAGCTCGGGTGTGACTGGCCCCGCCTTTAGACAGTGTTTGATTCTCCTGCCAGCATGTGTCAGTGTACTGCCTTCTTATCCTGTGATTCTGATTACTTACACCCTTAAAACTCCCCACACCCTCTACTGCCCCCCCCAACTGGTAGCACCTGTCACCCAAACATCAAACTTATAACTTAGAAAACTTCCTCGGGATGACCCGGGCTAGGGTAGTAACTTGTACGGGGTCACCCGGACTGCGGTCGGAACTGCGCTGCCTGTAGAACGGCAACCGCTAGGGTGGAGTTTCCGTAATGTTACATTGCAGATCAAGATCTATGTTGCTCAGACCTCATTAGTTCTCTGTGATATTTTTTGCGGGGCGCTGCAGCGACTCCGCTTCCGGGTGCATCGGGGTTAAGGGTGGCGAACGCTGTTCGAGCCTGGGCTTCCGTGCGGACGATCTGGAGGGTGAGCATCAGGCCGCAGGCCCATTGAGTATCTGTGATTCGAGCCATTCCCATGCGTCTTTGGGATTGTGAAATAAGTGGGTTGTGCCCTCATGATGGACCTTGAGCAATGCCGGGAAGAAGAAAGCATATTTGATAGACAGGGATTGGAGTTTCTTCTTGACTGCGTCAAACGACTGGCGGGCCTTTTGAACCTCCTTAGTATAATCCGGGTAGAACCCCACTCTGTATCCGTTGTATGTGATTGGGCCGGAGGCCCGCGCCATCTGTAGGATAGCGGCTAGGTCCCGATAATTGAGGAGGCGTGCACTTATTGTTCTGGGCGAGGCCCCTGGGGTGGGCCGCCCGGTGGGTACCTAATGTGCTCTTTTAATGGAGAAGAATTTCGACAGTATTCTGAGGTTATTGCGGCGTGCTCTACCTCGGTGTCTTTGGCACGGTATTCAAGTTGGTTGACTTTCTGAGCAATTGTAGCAAGTTGCTGCACCAAGTGACAGAGGTTGTCTTCTGTATCCGATACTCCTTGTTCCGCTTCGCTGACTCTGGACAATAAGTTGCGCAGGAGAGATACTTCCGTGGAGACTCCACCAATTTTGAGTTCCAGCGATGTTCTCGAGTCCCCAATGGCTTTCATTAAGTCACTCAGGGAGAGCTGGGGGTCCTGAGTCTCTTCCCTGATTTCCGTTTCCGCTGGGGTTTGTATCTCCAGGTGGGGGGGGCCTCCACTGTGTAAAGGTCCATTTTGCTTTGTAGGGTTTGCCTCTTAGCCTTGTCTTTGCCCATGGCAAAGTCGGTGATTTGCGCGAGGCGTTAAGTCCGGGTGGATCATGTTGATGCCCCCCAGGGGGTTATCTTGGAGCCGAGTGGGGTGGGCTTGTCATGCGTCTATCTTCCGCAGTTCTGCTCCCGCTACAGGGCGCTAGCGGGATTATTTTAGCCACTGCGGTGAGTCCTCTGCTGTGGTTGGCCCGCTGTGTCCGTTGGTGGGGTCGTGGGCCCCCAGGGGGGCATCTGCCAGTATGCCTCCGCGGGGGCCGTGCATGAAGCCTTGACTATGTTCTTTTCATGAGTAGTGTGTAGGGGGCAGCAGCCTCTGGCGTTGGTCACCAGCAACCCGCTGTGCGCGCATCGATATAAAATAGTACCTCTCCTGTGAGTGTTGGTTGTGGAGTGGCAGCGAGTTCTCCCACCCTTGATGGTCCCCAGGATCCCAGGTCTGGGTTGGCCCGGTGAGGTTTTGGGGTTTTTGCCCCAATGCGTAATTTCACCCGGAGTTTTTCCTTCCTCCCTATGGAGTATTTGTCCAGTACTGTATGTTTGCAGGATTATGATCAATTCGACCGGGACTCCCGTCCCTCCAGTGGCCGTGTTCCACAGATGCTGCCTTGCTGCCTGGTTCCCGGGCCCCTGACCGATTGTGCGGTGTGGGGGGGGAAGCTGCAGGTGCTGTTACAGGTTCAAGGGGCTTATATTATTGGGGGAGGGGAGCGCGCTCAGCCCCTGTCGCCCCGTTCTTTTACATTGAAGAAGAAGAGAGAAGGGTGTGCCGCCTCCACAGTGCAGGTCACTGTCCAGTTGTTTGCAGGGTTGGGGGGGGAGGTTGCACGTACCTTGTTGGTGCCGTTGGGGGAGCACGGCACCGTATTACCTCCTGTCTTCCCTTTTTCACCGCCACTTCTCAACCCCAGGTGCTGTAGTCTCGCTGATGGGGCGGGGGCGAAGGGTCTCTTGCACCGCAGTGCGTGTCTCATCCCAGTTTTATGGTGCTGGGTCGGGCAGCGCAGAGCAGGTGCCCCGCGTTGTCGGCGTCCAGGCGCTCAGGCGTTGCAGATGTCTGGCCGCCGCGTGAACGAGGTGGTTCTCTCCCAGGGGACAGGGTCGCGGCAGCCACAGGCGCGGGACGTCGGCTGTGGCCGTACCCACAATTCGGGTCCTCGTCTGACCTCCGTGCCTGGATTCCAGCACGGGGGGAAGAGGGTCCCCCGGCAGTGGTCCGTTGGCATTGGTGTGGTTGTCTATACTCCCAGGTTCACCTGCTCCCCGGGGCTTCGAGGGCCACTGCAGCCCAAGGGGGAGAGGCGGAACAGCCGTTCACGTCCGCCCAGTAATGGCGGCGTGTCTCGCGCTGGCGGACACCGGGACGTTACTCGTGTTCTCGGGTACGATTATGCCACAGCTTGCGGGAGTTGTTGCCTGGGTAGGTTCGCTGCCTCGATGCTGTCTGAGGTCGGATGTATTTTCAAGAAAACAGAGGTTTTTTCAGGATATTTTGCTGCTGTCACCGGGAGCCGATGCGATTAGCTCCTCATGCGCGGCTCGCGCTTCATCTCCCTGTTTCTTGATGGGTCAGATTGTTTGGTGAAGACTGATTGGTGGTGACAGGCAGGTCTGTCTCAACTCATGTTGGCACTGTCCTCCGTTGACAGTTCTGCTAATTAAAATCCCTGATAGTTTGGATTGGCAAAGAATAAGTGATGGAACTCTCCTTGTCATGTTATTCTCCACATGAATTCTAGAAGTGTAGGATTAGCAGGCATTGGCCTTTCTTGGATGACTGGCGTAGTCCATATTTACAGGGCAGGGATCAAGTTCATAAGTGCTATTAGTGCTTGGTTGCTAGTTCTGCTAGATAGATAGCCTGTTGGTAGTTCTTTTATATTATATTATACTGGTAGGTGTGAATAGCAGAATAACTGCTAGACGGCCCCCTAGTATTTAGTTCTGCTCTAGGATTTCCCAGTGCGTAGAATTAGTAGGCAAGTGCCTTCTTGGACTGATTACGTAGTGCATAGTTGCAGAGCTGTGATCAGGCTCATGAGTGTTATTGGTGCTCACATTACGAGTCTAGCACGATCACTCCTGATTAACGGCGTTAGATAGCTTTAGGCTATCAGGTACATGCATGCCACTACGATTCCAGTTTCAGGTCTGGGCAAAGGCTCTAGGTAGTGGAGATAGATATCATCAGGCCTGAGGGTATGTGACAGGGTCTGTAATTAGCAAGGTACCATGCCAGGTGTTGGTCGTTATGGTAGGTCGGGTGGTTAACTGCGTTCCCTTGTGTTTTAAAAAAATATGTTTAAGCGAAGAGTGTAACGCTCACCTGATTCCCGCAGAGGCGCCGGTCTTGACTGGGCGAATATTGTATCTTCAAAGGTGATGTGTAACACACGGTTGGCTCTTTGGGCTGGACCTCTGTGCACTGTATGTCTGACTCGAAGAGTAAGATGTCTGCAGATAGAAAATATGGGATTAATGAACTGGGGTTATTGGGTGTCTCTCTCTTCTTCCCCTTCTCTTCTCCTGTAGAACCCCAAAGGTTAACGCTCTCACCTTAGGTAAGTGAAGGCCGAGCTCTCCATCTGCCTCGGGGCAGGGTGCCGTAACCAGTTTCTTCACTGGATGAGGCTGCAGGCCTCTTGACCTCAGAGGACTGCTGTCCGTCGTTTACTGCACGAACGGTAAGTTCCGAGTATTTCAAATGTCTTTAAAAGTCTTTTGTAATGATGTCTCTTGTTTTGCAGGGTTCCGGCGATGGCGGATGACGGGCTGAAGTGAGTTGAGGATGGAACCCGTGTGAGGAATAGAAGCGCCTGGAAGCACGTAAGTAAGCGCTTGTTGCCAGCTTCACAATGCGCACTAACTGTCCTTTTATCTTGCAGGTACAAGTTCGGAGCTGCTGAAGGGTGCCGGAACACCCACTGGGTTCGGCGTGGGAAGGAGTACTGGCACGTGAGTAATAACGTTACCCAATGTCTTTAAACGCACCTTCTTTTGTCTTTCAGATGCGGGATGCAGCGCCGAAGGACTCCGGAGCGTGCCAAGAGTTGGTAAGCTTTTGTCTTTCAGATGCCGGAATGCAGTGCGAAGACCTCCGGAGCACGTGAAGAGTAGGTAAGCCTTTGTCTTTCAGATGCCGTAATGCAGCGCGAGGCGTTGGTGACAGCCGATGGACCAGGTAAGAGAAGCGCTGTCACTGAAGACCGTAATGCTAACCTGTTCTTTCTTGTCTTTATAGGTGTTGCTGAAGACTGGATTCAGGATGGAAAGCCTTTTTCCCTTAGGCCCAGGATCAGATGCAGAAGACACGATGAGCGCTCTGCTGCAGAGGATGCAGAATAACGCAAAGCAAGATTCATCCATCGGGTGTGGTTTAAATAGCCTCCTGTAGTGCTTAGGTGTCTCCTTCCACAGCCTCGCCTAGGTAAGAAAAGAGTTCCTGCTTTCCAGAAGAGTTCCAGTGTTCTGAACCTAGGGAGTGGCTCCTGCCCCACCCAACAGGAAAAGTAGTTCCAAACAGAAGAGGATTAGAGGCTCAACTGGCAGGTAAGTAAGCAGCATGGTCTGCTGCAGGTAAGTCCACCCAAGCATTATGAGCCCGGCGCTTCCAGCGCTGGGACTGGGCATATTTATGAGCCTGGTGCCACTGGCGCCAGGACAGGGTCCAAAAGGTCCCAATTGGGACTGGTTGGCACTCGGAACCTGGGTTATGGGTCTGCCTCCAAGGGAGTTGGGTAAGTCCTGACCTTTTGGAAGCAGAGATCATGACAAAGAGCCAGGTTTTGAGAGCCTTCCGGAAGGCCATGTAGTCTTCACTGTGTCTAATGCGGGGCAGGCAGTGGGTTCCATAGAGTTGGCCCCAGGGTTGAGTGGAGTGACCCTCTGATCCTGGCTGAATTGGAGGTGGAGACCACTAGGACGAGGGCACTGCTTGACCAAAGGGTGTAAATCGGGTGGTAAGACATAATCTTCCTTTGAAGGAATATGGGGCCTGCTTTGTGCACCGCATGGTGGGTAGTACACAGGAATTAAAAGTGGCCCTGCGTCCAATTGGGAGCCAGTGTAGGGAGCGGTGGGCTGGTGAGATGTTGTCCCTTCATCCCAAGGCGAGTAGTGGTATGGCAGCCGAGTTTTGTACTCTTTGGAGTTTGTTTACCTGGTAGGCTTGTGCACCTAGGTCAGGGGTGCACAACTGATTTTGACAGAGGGCCGAAAGTACCTTACATGAGGGCTATAGTGGGCCGAAAAGTAAAAGTGGGCGGGGCGGTAGGCGGGACATGTCAGGAGGCTTTTTCAACCCCCAATTTGTATTAAACACATGGAAAAAGATATGTTTTTGAGGGGTAACGATTTTTATTGCATTTCAAACTTACATTTTGTACTACACATTTTCCATTGCTATCATTTATTTCGATTTAGTTATTGTATATCGTCTGTTTAATTAAATTATATATATTTTATTGACCCTTGATTGGACATTCCGTTATTTTGGACTGCTATAGTTTGCTGTTTGGGTTACCCAAGAGGAGTATGGCCTTTGTTGAGTCAGGTTTCCTCAAAAAAGCAAAGGCTGTACATCTCCTAACTGTGCCTGTTTTAGCTTTATTATTGAGTTCACTCTTGGAGTGCAACACTATGCCCCATGGCTCCCATCCCCAACCAAACACTATGCCCCATGGTCCCCTCACCCCCAACCAAACACTATGTCCCATGGCTCCCCAACCAAACACTATGCCCCATGGCCCCCTCACCCCCAACCAAACACTATGCCCCATGGCCCCTTCACCCCCAACCAAACACTATGCCCCATGACCCCCTCACCCCCAACCAAACACTATGCCCCATGGCCCCCTCACCCCCAACCAAACACTATGCCCCATGGCCCCCACACCCCCAACCAAACACTATGCCCCCTGTCCCTCACTGCCAACCAAACACTATGCCCCATGGCCCTCACCCCCAAAGCAAACACTATGCCCCATGGCCCTCACCGCCCAAGCAAACACTATGCCCCCTGTCCCTCACCCCCCAAGCAAACACTATGCCCCCTGTCCCTCACCCCCAACCAAACACTATGCCCCATGGCCCCCTCACCCCCAACCAAACACTATGCCCCATGGCCCCCTCACCCCCAACCAAACACTATGCCCCATGGCCTTCTCACCCCCAACCAAACACTATGCCCCATGGCCCCCTCACCCCCCTAACCCCCAACCAAACACTATGCCCCATGGCTCCCACCTCCAACCAAACACTATGCCCCCTGTCCCTCATCCCCCAAGCAAACACTATGCCCCCTGTCCCTCACCCCCAACCAAACACTATGCCCCATGGCCCCCTCACCCCCAACCAAACACTATGCCCCATGGCCCCCTCACCCCCCACCAAACACTATGCCCCATGGCCCCCTCACCCCCAACCAAACACTATGCCCCATGACCCCCTCACCCCCAACCAAACACTATGCCCCATGGCCCCCTCACCCCCAACCAAACACTATGCCCCATGGCCCCCTCACCCCCAACCAAACACTATGCCCCATGGCCCCCTCACCCCCTTAACCCCCAACCAAACACTATGCCCCCTGTCCCTCACCGCCAACCAAACACTATGCCCCATGGCTTCCAACCCCAAACAAACACTATGCCCCATGCCCCCCTCATCCCCCTAACCCCCAACCAAACACTATGCCCCATGGCTCCCACCTCCAACCAAACACTATGCCCCCTGTCCCTCACCCCCGCAAGCAAACACTATGCCCCCTGTCTCTCACCGCCAACCAAACACTATGCCCCATGGCCCCCTCACCCCCAACCAAACACTATGCCCCATGGCCCCCACCCCCAACCAAACACTATGCCCCCTGTCCCTCACCGCCAACCAAACACTATGCCCCATGGCTCCCAACCCCACACAAACACTATGCCCCATGGCCCCCTCACCCCCAACCAAACACTATGCCCCATGGCTCCCACCCCAACCAAACACTATGCCCCATGGCCCCCACCCCCAACCAAACACTATGCCCCATGGCCCCCTCACCCCCAACCAAACACTATGCCCCCTGTCCCTCACCGCCAACCAAACACTATGCCCCATGGCCCCCTCACCCCCCTAACCCCCAACCAAACGCTATGCCCCATGGCCCCCTCACCCCCAACCAAACACTATGCCCCAAACACACTCAAGCATGCACCCATACAGACCTGAACCCCCACCCCCCAAATCAATACACACACAAACATGCACCCATACAGACCCGAATCCCCCACCCCCAACTCAGCACACACACACACTCAAGCATGCACCCATACAGACCCGAACCCCCACCCCCCAACTCAGCACACACACAAACATGCACCCATACAGACCCCAACCCCCCACCCCCAACTCAGCACACACACACACTCAAGCATGCACCCATACAGACCCGAACCCCCCACCCCCCCAACTCAGCACACACACAAACATGCACCCATACAGACCCGAACCCCCACCCCCCAACTCAGCACACACACAATCATGCACCCATACAGACCCGAACCCCCCACCCTCCCCCCAACTCCAAACCCCCACCCCAACTCAGCACACACACTCAAGCATGCACCCATACAGACCCGAACCCCCCACCCCCCCAACCTAGCACACACTCACATGCACCCATACAGACCCGAACCCCCCACCACCCCAAATCAGCAAACTCTCAAACAAGTACCCATACAGACCCGAACCCGCACCCCCCAACTCAGCACACAAAAAACATTCAAATCAAAACATTCATACACATCCGACACCCCCCGACCCCCGCATCTCAACATACACACAAAATACATTCAAATACAAACGTTCACACCCCCCCACATCTCAACATACACACAAAATACATTCAAATACAAACATTCATACACATCCGACACACCGCCCACCCCCGCATCTCAACATACACACAAAATACATTCAAACACAAACATGCATACACATCCGACACACCCCCCCACCCCCGCATCTCAACATACACACAAAATACATTCAAATACAAACATTCACACCCCCCCACATCTCAACATACACACAAAATACATTCAAATACAAACATTCATACACATCCGACACACCCCCCACCCCCGCATCTCAACATACACACAAAATACATTCAAACACAAACATGCATACACATCCGACACCCCCCACCCCCGCATCTCAACATACACTCAAAATACATTCAAACACAAACATTCATACACATCCGACACACCCCCCCACCCCCGCATCTCAACATACACTCAAAATACATTCAAACACAAACATTCATACACATCCGACACACCCCCCCACCCCCGCATCTCAACATACACTCAAAATACATTCAAACACAAACATTCATACACATTCGACACACCCCCCCACCCCCGCATCTCAACATATACACAAAATACATTCAAACACAAACATTCATACACACAAACATAAAGCAAAACAAACCCCACACACAAACACAAACAGACCACTTACCGGAGACGTGCTGGAAGGCAGGCAGGCAGGTAAGCTGGAAGTCGCTGGAATCGCACTACGGCTGGCTTGGCCCAAGGCTGAAATGCCTTCCGGCATCAAGCCTTATGGGCCACGCCAGCTGTAGTGCTGGCCCTCCATTGGTGCAGCACACACGCATTACGTGGCTCGTAGGAGCGACATGATGCGTGTGTGCTGAGCCAATGAGGGCCAGTGTTTTCACCGGCCCGGAAGACAACAAAGACTTTCCTAATGGAGGGCGGCCGCGAGCCGCCCTCCATTAGGAAAGTCTTTGTGCCTCGCGGGCCGGTCAAAAGGGCATGGCGGGCCGCAACTGGCCCGCGGGCCGTATGTTGTGCACCCATGGCCTAGGTAGAGGGAGTTTGCATAGTCAAGTCTGGACATGACAATGGACATAATTGCAGCCAGTCTGTTCGGGTAGGTAAGGTAAGGGAGGATAAGCTTCAGGAGCCTAAGGTAGAAATGGCAGGTTTTGGATGTATTGTTGATGTGGTGAGACAGAGTTAGGCCTGAGTCCATTGTGCAGCCAAGGTGTTTGACAGTGTTGGGGGTCACTGGGGAGGACCTGGCCCCCGTGAGGGTGGCCAGGGAGTCAGTTGGGGAAATAGAGCAGATTTTCCATATACCATGATCTTCGTTTTACCTGGGTTCAGAAGGAGATGGTTGGTCGTCATCCAGCTGTCAATCTCTGAGAGACATGCTGCTAGGTCAGGGCTAGGGTACATGGTCAATTTGGAAATTCTCAGTATTATTTGTGGGTCATCCACATAGATGATATGATATGATATGTTATGATTTGGTATCTATAATGCGCCTGTCCACAAGTGTTTCTATTCGCCACAAGACATGGAAGGGGGAGATAGAGGCAAGACAGGACAAACAACTGTACAACAACCTTACTAGGCCTTGTGTCATTCTGAGCATGCGATAACAAAAGGTGAAAGGCAGATGAGAGGGAAGGGCAAGGCAGTGGGGACCATGGCTCTCAGTAAGTGCAGCAAGGGCAGCGCAGCTCTGGGTAAGTGCATGGAGGTGATTATAGTTACATCCCCTAACTGCGCGGTACGCCCAGAGGCAGTGCAGGAAGACTGGTTATGGAGGAGCCAGGTACGCTGTGAGACTCTGATGGTACTCTGCAGCCAGTCAGGGCGGGCAGGCAGACAGGAAAGTTAGCAAGGAAGGTCATGAGCAGCTTCTGGAACTTCAGGTGGTCCGGCTCAAGTTTGAAGGGACATAGAGGCTGTTCCAGAGGGAGACCTGCAGAGGAAAGATATCTACCCACCACTCTCAGTTTGGAGAAGTGTCTGGCCCTCAGAAAGTTCGAGGTAGCTGAGCAAAGGGCTCCATAAGAAAGGTATTTAGGCAGAGAGGGTTGGATATAGTGTGGACCCCAGCCCCAGGAGGCCTGGTGGACAATGCAAAGGGTCTTGAACGTGATCCTTGCAGCCACCAGGAGCCAGCGCAGAGATTTCAGGACTGGAGAGATGCGGTCCCTGGGCTTGAAGCCAAGGATAAGTCTTGCAGTCCTGTTCTGGATTAGTTGAAGTTAGGCAGATTTAGAAAGAGGCTGTTGGTAGAGATCGTTGGAAGCACACCATTCCCGGATCGCAGATAAGCAGTCAGGAATGAGTGAGGAAGGAGCGGAGGCTGAGGGAAGCCTGAGAGAGAGCTGTGTGTCATCCACATAACACTGAAAGTTAGAAGAGAAGGTAGACATCATGTGGGCCAAAGGGGCAAAGTAGAGATTGAAGAGCCAGGATGCGAGGATAGAGCCCTGGGGATACCATAAGTAGAGAGAGAGGTGGTGGATAGAAAGGAACCCATTTGGACCTTGGAGGGTCAGTCCAAGAGGAAGGAGGTCAGCCATGCCAAAGCCTGATCCGTGATGCACAGGTTCTTGCTGAGTCAATTAATCAGAATGGCGTGATTGACCATATCAAGGGCAGAGGAAAGGTCAAGGAGGATGAGGACAGCAGGAGCGCTGGAGTCAAGGTTAGAGAGCAGGTCTTCACAGGTGTTCAGAAGAGCTGTTTCGGTGCCTCTGGCTGCTCTAAAGCCAGACTGATGGTCATGGAGACAACCAACAGATTCAGTGTGGAGGGTTAGCTGGGAGATGGCCAGCTTTTCCAGTGATGTAGATCAGGCAATAGTTTGCAGGACAGGAAGGATAGGCAGAAGGCTTTATTAGAAGGTGGTGCACAAGGGAGTGCTTGAGGCAAGAGGGGAAAGATCCAGTGGCGAAAGAGTGATTGCAGAAATTGGCCAATGCTGGAACGAGGGAAGCAACGTGGTCCTTGATAGTTCTGGAGGAGCAGGGTGGCACCTGTTTGGTAAACACTTTCATAGATAGGACTTGTCTGGAAACAACATCAGGTAGTTTTGGAGAGGGGGAGGAAAGAGGGAGAAGAGGGGGAGTGGCGGCCAAAGGGGGCATGAGAGAGGTATAGGGAGAGAGAGAGAGAGGAAGAGGAAAGTGAGGACAGGATGTCCTGGGTTTTAGTGGTGAAATGAAAAGCCAGAGCTGAGCAGAGGGCCTGGGAGGGAACACAGGAGGTGGAGACTGCAGTAGGATGCCCAGCTCCTTGCAGATTTTAAAGAGTTTGGCCATTTTGTTAGAGGATGCAAAAACACTGGCTTCAATATGGACCCCCTTCTTGGAGAAGACAGATAGTCTGTATTGCTTTCAGAGCAGGCCAGTTTGTCAAAGAAAGCACCTGATACCTTTCACCTCCACTCAGCTATCCTGCACTTACATTTCACGGCGGCCAAGTCGGAATCAAGCCAAGAGTTGCACTTGGAGGTAAGCTTCAGATGGATCCTCATGACAGGGGGGAGGATGTCCAAAGTGTTGGAGATAGCAAGATGCAGGTTGGAGGGGGCTGTGACAAAGTGGAAGTCAGCTGCAGGAGTAGGCAGAGCTGAGAAAGTGGAGGCAAAGGCAGCCACTGACACTTGCCTCATGGGCCGAATGACAGAGAAGGAAGTTGGCAGTGCTGGTGTGGGCTTTGCATGGGGGACAGGAAGCTTCAGGTGGGAGGAGAGCAGAAAGTGGTCAGTCCAAGAGAGAGGGGTAGTGACAGGGTTAGAGAGGGGATGTCTAAGGCAATGAGAACATCCAAGGTGTGTCCGGCAGAGTGTGTAAGACCAGAGGGTAGAATGGAAAGGGATAGCGAATCGCAAAGGATGCGGAAGAGCCAAGAGGTGGGGTCAGAGGCATCCAGGTGGATGTTGAGATCTCTGTGGAGGAGAAGTTGAGTGGTCGAGGCTAGGAGAGAAAAAGAGAGGTCAGCCCATTCTGAGAGGAAGAGTGTGACCCGTCCAGGTGGCCTGTAGATGGTGACCACAGTTAGGGAGAGGCCAGGGGAGATGGAGAGCCTGCAGGCCATGCATTCAAAGGAGGAATAGGCCTGCGTGGGAATGACCGATGCAGGGATCCATTCAGGAAAGATCAGGGCCACTTCAACCCTGGGCCGATTGGTTCTGGGCTCTGAGAGGACCTTGTAGCCCTGAAGGCGGAAATTGCCAAAACTCATGACAGAGCTGGCCATGAACCATGTCTCAGGGAGAGCGAGGACATCAAGGTCAAGGATGTTTGAGAGGTGGCAGATGTCAGCAGAGTGTTTGACAGCAGAGCGGGAGTTGAGAGTAGCTACATGGAGCAGGTTTGCCACTTTTGAAAGACTTCCGGGACAGAAGGCAGGAGTGAGGTACACCCAGAGGAAGTGGAAGAGGGACCAGAGAGGGGGCAGAGGCAGTAGAGCGAGGAGAGATAGTGTCCAGAGAAGAGGCAGAGGAGGAGGAAGGAGGTGGCAAAGGAGCTGGAGGGGAGGTAGAAGGAGTAGCAGGAGAAGGGAGGAAGTTGAAAAGATGCAGGAGACGCCTATCAAGAAGGAGAAGATTGAGCTGAGAGCCCGGGACCATGACAATACCATTTTGATAGAGATTAATGATGGCTATGGAGGAGTGGAAGGAGGTCAAGATGACCTCCCATTGGGTACTGCCATTACTGGGAGAGGAGGAGATGGAGAAAGATCAGAGACCCTATTAGGGGTCCATAGGTCTGGAGAAGGCTGCCCCCTTTGTGCATGTTGTTTTCGCAGCCTGAGTGATCACCCATTGGGTGTATTCTCTCTTTAAGCAGCCTATTGGGGTCCGACAGGCTTCAGCCAGCCCCCTCACCATAGGCCCACTCCTAAGGCCCCTGTCTCCTCCCTGTCCTCTACCAGGATGCTCCCAGGTGAGATGCTGTCCTCTCCTGTTGTATGCATGTGCCAGTGTGCCTGAATCCTGTATCTAGCTGCCCCCTCCTGTTGTATGCATGTGCCAGTGTACCTGAACCCCGTATATAGCTGTCCCCTCTTGTTGTATGTATGTGCCAGTGTGCCTGAACCCTGTATCTCGTTGTCCCCTCCTGTTGTATGCATGTGCCAGTGTGCCTGAACCCCATATCTCGCTGTTCCTCCTGTTGTATGCATGTGCCAGTGTGCCTGAAGCCTGTATTTCGCTGTCCCCTCCTGTTGTATGGATGTGCCAGTGTGCCTGAAACCCATATCTACCTGTCCCCTCCTGTTGTATGCAACTGCCAGTGTGCCTGAACCCCGTATCTAGCTGTCCCCCCTGTTGTATGCATGTGCCAGTGTGCCTGAACCCCATATCCAGCTGTCCCTTCCTGTTGTATGCATGTGCCAGTGTGCCTGATCCCCGTATCTCGCTGTCCCCTCATGTTGTATGCATGTGCCAGTGTGCCTGAACCCTGTATCTAGCTGTCCCCTCCTGTTCTATGCATGTGCCAGTGTGCCTGAACCCCATATCTCGCTGTCCCCTCCTGTTGTTTGCATGTGCCAGTGTACCAGAACCACGTATCTAACTGTCCCCTCCTGTTGTATGTATGTGCCAGTGTGCCTGAACCCTGTATCTCGCTGTCTCCTCCTGTTGTATGCATGTGCCAGTGTGCCTGAACCCCATATGTAGGTCTCCCCCGTTGTATGTATGTATGTATGTATGTATGTATGTATGTGCCAGTGTGCCTGATCCCCATATCTAGCTGTCCCCCCTGTTGTACGCATGTGCCAGTGTGCCTGAACCCTGTATCTCGCTGTCTCCTCCTGTTGTATGCATGTGCCAGTGTGCCTGAACCCCATATGTAGGTCTCCCCCGTTGTATGTATGTATGTATGTATGTATGTGCCAGTGTGCCTGAACCCCATATCTCGCTGTCCCCTCCTGTTGTACGCATGTGCCAGTGTACCAGAACCACGTATCTAACTGTCCCCTCCTGTTGTATGTATGAGCCAGTGTGCCTGAACCCTGTATCTTGCTATCTCCTCCTGTTGTATGCATGTGCCAGTGTGCCTGAACCCCATATGTAGGTCTCCCCGTTGTATGTATGTATGTATGTATGTATGAATGTATGTATGTGCCAGTGTGCCTGAACCCCATATCTAGCTGTCCCCCCTGTTGTATGCACGTGCCAGTGTGCCTGAACCCTGTATCTAGCTGTCCCCCCTGTTGTATGCATGTGCCAGTGTGTCTGAACCCCGTATCTAGCTGTTCCCCCTGTTGTATGCATGTGCCAGTGTGCCTGAACCCAGTATCTAGCTGTTCCCCCTGTTGTATGAATGTGCTAGTGTGCCTGAACTCCGTATCTAGCTGTCCCCCTCTGTTGTATAAATGTGCCAGTGTGCCTGAACCTCGTATCTAGCTGTCCCCTCCTGTTGTATGCATGTGCCAGTGTGCCTGAACCCCGTATCTAGCTTTCCCCTCCCGTTGTATGCATGTGCCAGTGTGCTTGAACCCCGTATCTAGCTGTCCCCTTGTTGTATGCATGTGCCAGTGTGCCTGAACCCCATATCTAGCTGTCCTCTCCTGTTGTATACATGTGCCAGTGTGCCTGAACCCTGTATCTCGCTGTCCCCTCCTGTTGTATGCATGTGCCAGTGTGCCTGAACCCCGTATCTAGCTGTCCCCCCTGGTGTATGCATGTGCCAGTGTGCCTGAATCCAGTATCTAGCTGTCCCCTCCTGTTGTATGCATGTGCCAGTGTGCCTGATCCCCGTATGTAGCTGTCCCCTCCTTTCGTATGCATGTGCCAGTGTGCCTGACCCCCGTATGTAGCTGTTCCCCGTTGTATGTACCCGTTGCATGTTTGTGCCAGTGTGCCTGAACCCGTATATAGCTATCCCCTCCTGTTGTATACATGTGCCAGTGTGCCTGATCCCCCGTATGTAGCTGTCCCCTCCTTTCGTATGCACGTGCCAGTGTGCCTGACCCCGTATGTAGCTGTTCCCCGTTGTATGTACCCATTGTATGTTTGTGCCAGTGTGCCAGAGCCCCATATCTAGATGTCCTCTCCTGTTGTAGGCATGTTCCAGTGTCCCTGAACCCTGTATCTAGCTGCCCCCCTGTTCTATGCATGTGCCAGTGTGCCTGAACAAAGTATCTAGCTTTCCCCTCCTGTTGTCTGCATGTGCCAGTGTGCCTGAGCCCTGTATCTAGCTGTCCCCCTGTTGTATGCATGTTCCAGTGTGCCTGAACCCCATATCTAGCTGTCCCCTCCTGTTGTATACATGTGCCAGTGTGCCTGAACCCTGTATCTCGCTGTCCCCCCCTGTTGTATGCAGTGCCAGTGTGCCTGAACCCCATATCTAGCTGTCCCCCTCCTGTTGTATACATGTGCCAGTGTGCCTGAACCCTGTATCTCGCTGTCCCCTCCTGTTGTATGCATGTGCCAGTGTGCCTGAACCCCGTATCTAGCTGTCCCCCCTGGTGTATGCATGTGCCAGTGTGCCTGAATCCAGTATCTAGCTGTCCCCTCCTGTTGTATGCATGTGCCAGTGTGCTTGATCCCCGTATGTAGCTGTCCCCTCCTTTCGTATGTATGTGCCAGTGTGCCTGACCCCCGTATGTAGCTGTTCCCCGTTGTATGTACCCGTTGTATGTTTGTGCCAGTGGGCCTGAGCCCCATATCTAGATGTCCTCTCCTGTTGTATGCATGTTCCAGTGTCCCTGAACCCTGTATCTAGCTGCCCCCCCTGTTCTATGCATGTGCCAGTGTGCCTGAACAAAGTATCTAGCTTTCCCCTCCTGTTGTCTGCATGTGCCAGTGTGCCTGAGCCCTGTATCTAGCTGTCCCCCTGTTGTATGCATGTTACAGTGTGCCTGAACCCCATATCTAGCTGTCCCCTCCTGTTGTATACATGTGCCAGTGTCCCGGAACCCGTATTTAGCTGTCCCCATCTGTTGTATGCATGTGCCAGTGTGCCTGACCCCCGTATGTAGCTGTCCCCGTTGTATGTATGTGCCAGTGTGCCTGAACCCCGTATCTAGCTGTCCCCTCCTGTTGTATGCATGTGCCAGTGTGCCTGACCCCCGTATGTAGCTGTCCCCGTTGTATGTATGTGCCAGTGTGCCTGAACCCCGTATCTAGCTGTCCCCCCTGTTGTATGCATGTTCCAGTGTGCCTGAACTCGGTATCTAGCTGTCCCCTCCTGTTGTATGCATGTGCCAGTGTGCCGGAACCCGTATTTAGCTGTCCCCACCTGTTGTATGCATGTGCCAGTGTGCCTAAACACAGTATCTAGCACCCCCCTGTTGTATGCATGTGGTAGTGTGCCTGAACCCCATATCTAGCTGTCCCCTTCTGTTGTATACATGTTCCAGTGTGCCTGAACCCTGTATCTACCTGTCCCTCCTGTTGTATGCATGTGCCAGTGTGCCTGAACCCCATATCCAGCTGTCCCCGCCTGTTGTATGCATGTTCTAGTGTGCCTGAACCCCGTATCTAGCTGTCCCCCCTTGTTGTATGCAGCTGACTGAAGGTGCCCTCCAAACTTTACCCTCCACATTTCTTTGTCGTAGCCGCCCGGCAACATGGGGTTAGGCTCCAGGAATGTGCCCATCTGATTGACCTTACTGCATCTTTGTGTCGCAGCTGCCCACCCTGCAACATAATAATAATAATAATAATAATAATAATAACATGGGGTTAGGCTCCAGGAATGTGCCCATCTGATTGACTTTACTGCATCTTTGTGTCGCAGCCGCCCTGCAACATGGGGTTAGGCTCCTTGAAGGTGCCATCCCTTCCTGCGCTTTCTTTCTGTAACCATAAGCACTGTAACCAATCTCTTAAGCGTAAGCGCCTAGATACCTGCGGCTTTGGTGCGCTATATAAATAAATTAATAAAATAAATAAAATAAATATAGAGGATGTCAGTGAGAGTCTGCCTGACGGAAGCTCTGGCGTAGGTATCAGCGATAGGCAGGCCTGGGTTGGAGATCAGGATATCCTTCTTGAACTTTTTCTTTCCAGACTTAGTGAGAGGGATATGATAGGAGATAGAGAAGCAGTTTGAGAAGATGGGAGAAATTGAGAGCACCATAGAGGGTGCGAGGAGGAAAGAGGAGAGAGAGAAGAGAGAGGAAAAAGAAGCACATCTCAGAGCCGCGCAATGCAGGATGCACAGGAGGGGAGGGTTCACACAGTAGAAAGAACTCCAGAAGCTGAAGCAGGTAACACACCGCAATGGACCACAGGAAACATTGTGGATGGGGGAGAGACAACAGAGATCAACAGCCGAGGAGGGGGGGGGGGCAGTGGCCGTCATTGGTAACGAATGGCACCAACATTAATCAAGCGTAACCAACAGTAATTACCAGCAAGGTCGGAACCTAGAGAGTGGGAGAGAGGCTAGTGGACAAAGCAGTAACCTACAGTAACCAGCAGTCGAGGAACCTAGAGATGGAAAAAAACCTAGAGAGCAGAAACCTAACAGAGAGGAGGCAAAAACAGCCTTAAAAACAGTAGAGAGGCACAAGATTACAAAGTATGGCTAATCCCGGGAGGGGAAAGCCTAATGGATGTGCAGAGATAGAACAAGTTAAGACAGGCATTTAAGTTGAAGTATGCGCGATGCAAACCCAGATTAGACTTTCCTGGAAGCGGGGTGAAAAACAAGTTTTAGTATTTAAACACAGCTGCAATGCAAAAAACACCCAGATTCGAATCTCCTAGGAGGAGGGAAAAAACAAGTTTTTAAACACATTAGCAATGCAAAAACACCTAGATTCCATTCTCCTAGAAAGCGGCGAAAGCACCAGGGTTAATTAAAACAGTTTGCCTAAATCAAGCTAGGGATAACAACAGCTTTGATGTGCAGCAGATTGCAAGAATTCCCTGGAAGTAATAACAGAGGATGGACAGTTAGATGGGGCGCAGTAATGGCTGTTCCCCCTACCCACCTTTGTTACATTGACAGTCGCTGCTAGTTGATGGCTGCGCTGCATGCTTCTGCAGCGGACACTAGCAAAAACTAGCTTTAGCAAGTGAGGTTGTGTGAGCGGATGATCCTGGGCAGGGGGGTCAAGTAAAGGTTGAAGGGGAGAGAGGCAGGTACCTTGGGGTACTCCCGTGTTTACTGGGCATGCAGCAGAGTGACACGGAGGAGAAGGGTGATTTGCTGTCTATTAGAGCGGAATGAGGCGATCTAGGAGAGAGCTGAATCATGTATTTCTAAGGAGAGCAATGTGTCAAGGAGGATCCTCTGGTTGAACACTGCCGAGGGGTCAAGAGGAATAAGAGCTGCGCATCCTTCTGAGTCTGCTGTCACTTGGAGGTCATCCCAGATGGAGATCAGCACCGTTTCTGTTCTGTGGTGCGGACGGAAACCTGATTTCGCAGGGTCTACGAGATTGTTAGTTTCCACAAAACCATTGAGCTGTGAGTAATCAGTGCAGTCGATGAGTTTTGCCAGGAATCTGGTGTTGGAGATTGGCCTGTATGTGATTGGTAGGAGAGGGTTGAGCAATGCTTTTTTAAGCAGAGGTTAGAATGCACAGTTTTGAAGGAGTCTGGGAAGTTGCCTGAGGGAGTCATTGAGAAGGGATCTTGCCATTTCTGCTGTACAGGTGGAGGTAAAGATTATTTTGAGGAGGGAGGCTGGACAAGGGTCAGGCGGTGACCCAGAGGGTCGGCTGACAGATAGTAGTTTCACAAACTCCTTGCTTGAGAGAAAGGTTTGAAAGAGCCGAAGGAAAGGTACTCGGGGTGGGGGCATGGAGAATGGATCTGGTAGAGCAGGCGTAGGGCGGGTGGAAAAGAGAGAGATAATGTGGCGCTGAGGGTGACCGTCCTGCCTATGGCTGTTTTGTGGAAGTGTTCTGACAGGGAGTTGCAGAGTGGTTGTGAGGAGACAGTCAGGGCTGTGGTGCAAGGCGGGTTCAGGAATTCAGTGATGATCCTGTGGAGCTCTTTGCTGTGGCAGTTCAGGATCCTTTTAATATAATATGCTTTTTTGGCCTTTTGGATCTCTGATTTGTAGTTTCTGTGGTGGTGGGCAGGTACTGATTTGCCCTGCAGAGTTCTGGAAGCTCGTCATTTGCACTGAAGGCAGTAGTTATGGGTTGTTACAGTCTTTAGGCGGGTGAACCATTTGGGGGTATGCCCTATGCGGGTGGGAGCGGACTTGGAGGTGGTTAGTAGAATGAGTGAGTCATTTAGCCAGGAGTCAAAGATCTCTATGGGTAAGAGTCTAGTTGTGGTCACAAGAGATCGGAGGGCGCTTAGCAGATCCTCGGCCAGGTCTGGTAGTACCTTGACCATGTTCCAGCACTTGAACTGAGAAGTGGGTGTAGATGAAGGTTTGGGTGGCAGCGGTGGTAGTGGTGTGAGGATGGAGAAAGGTATGGCAGAGTCATTAGTCCAGATGAAGGGTTGGGGGAAGATGTGGAGGTGAGCTCGGAGGAGCTGAAAATTTGAGGGTGTGGCCAGCAGTATGTGTTGGCCCTCTGATGTGCTGGGTGAGGTTGATGGCCTCTAGGCTGTCAACTAGTGGTAGAGTCATGGAGTTGTTGGGGAGGTTGAACCAGATGTTAAAGTCTCTCCGTAGGGGGAGTGGAGGGTTGTTAATTAGAATGGCTGCTAATGAGTCACATAGGCTGTTGGCGAAGTGTCTGTCATAGCCCTGGGGCTTGTAGGCAAGTAGGAAGCTATGTGAGAGAGTAGGCAAGAGAGAGAGTTTGACTAGGAGGGGTTCACAGTAAGCTTCACTGGGTTGTGTTTCAGTGGAGGCGAGGTTTTGCGCAGGATGGCTAATCTGCCTCCTCTGCAAGGTCTGTTGTCAGTGATGAGTGAGTAGTCAGATGGGATTGGTTCGTGATTGATAGGCTTGAGGTCATTTTCGAACCAGGTTTCAGTGATGAAAATAAGATCGGGGTTCTCGGAGGTTAGGAAATCAAAGATGCTTTGTTTGTTCTTGGCTACGGAGCAGGCACAGAAGATGAGGCAGATGATTTTGTGAGAGGTAGAGGGGATGGTGTTTACCCGGGTGTCTGGGGTTGGCTGGGCTGGGATGGTCAGGGTCATAGGCAGTTTGGGGTTTCTGGTGGGGAGAAGGTCAAATGGGAGGGTCAGTGTAATAGGATGGATGGAGGTGGTCATGGATGGTGGTCAGGGATGGGGGATAATGTTGTGGGTGCATGAGGACCGTGGGTGGCTAGGGACTGGGAAGAGAAGGTGGGCAGTCACAGGCCTTTTACTCAGAAGTGGTGTGAGATGGGTGGTTTGGGAGGTAGCAAACGGCTCGAAGGGACGAGACCTGATGGTGAGGGGTGGAGGGCAGTGCATATGTGTCTGGCTAAGTGTTAAGGGATGGTGCACGGGGGCTGGGAGAGGGGGAGAGAGAAAAATGGGATGCTGTCTATAAGGAGAGGGTGGGAGGCAGCGGTGGTAGAGGGGACATGTTTGTGGGGTAGTAGAGGGGAGGAGGATTAAGAGGTGTAGGGCAGGTGAGACATGCAGAGTTGTGGGCGAGGGTTGTCGTCTACCTCTGAGTTTGTGCGCTTGGATGCTGAGGGAGTGTGCAAGAGGGTGGGGGCTCTGTGGGAAAAGGGATGGAGACAATGGTATTGGAAAAAGGGCAAGACGTGTGATGGATATGGTGGTAGGTAGATGGGTATTGATTGTCAAGGGAGGTGTGGTCGGGCAAGGGAGGTGGAGATGGAGGTACTGCCTGACAAGGGGTGGGTTGGGCGTAAGCAGTCACAGCACACCCGTGATTCGTCTGGGATGGATGTGGCGAGAGTGTGGGATGGTTTGAGAGTGTGAGTGAGGGAGGGTGTCTGTTTGCAAGTTTCTGGGAGGCAGTTGGGTTGAGGGGGCCTCCCCTCGTGGGAGAGATGAGATGAGGCCAATGAGTGGTTTTCTCTGGGTTTGCAGCTGAGGTAGTGAGGGATGGGGGTGGCACGAGAGGTGCAGGGTGTGTTTCCAAAAGAGGGTGCAGGGGTTGAACTGGTGGAGGGACTGTGTTTTTTGGAGTGGCAGAGAGCTCCTCTGGTCTGAGAGTTGGATGCTGGGTGGTGGGATGCTTTGGGAGGGGGAAGGTCATCTGCCAGGTGAAGTGAAGAGCGGAGTAGAGGAACAGGGAGGGGATGGGCTGTGGATGAAGAGCAAGGTGCAAGGATCAGTTGTTTCTGGGTGCACCAGAGTGTCCCTCTGGTCTGAGAGTTGGATGGTCAGTGCAGAGAGGATGAGGGAGGCTGGGGGATCTCAGTGGCAGAGGGCCAGAAAGAGGGTTTGGAGGTTGGAGGAGAGCCGGCGCCGGTAGCTGGTAAGGGGGTATGAGAGTTGGCGACTCACAGTGTGTCAGGGAGCTCCTCTGATCAGCGAGTTGAAGGTGTGTGGTGAGTGATGGTGGGGTTGGGCCGGTATGTGAGTGGGATTTGTGGATGGCTCAGAGGTGACGAGAAATTGTGTAGTGTGAGGTGGGTTTAGGACTGAGGGTGCAAGGGTGGAGTATGTAGGTTGGGTGTGGTATAAAATGGGGTGTCTGAGAGCTCAATGTGTATGAGAGTGCGGTAGTGTGTGGAGAGAGGGTGTGTATATGTAAGGGATTCTGGCAGTGTACAGTACTAGGTTCGGGAAAGAGGATGTGTGCGTGAAGGATGAAATGCAGATGGGAATGTGTTCTGGAGGGTCCGAGAGTTCCATGTGTATGTGAGTAAGGGGTTGTGTGATGAGAGGCAGTGTGTGTGTGCATGATTCCGGGTGAGTGATGTAATGGGTTTGAGAATGAGGGTGCGAGGGTAGGTGGTGTAAGGTGGTTGTGGTGTAGTCTGTGGTGGATAATTCTGGGAGAATGTGGTAGTCGTTTAGAGAATGATGGTAGGTGGGTGGGTGGTGTAGGGTAGCTGTGTATTCTGGAGTGCTTGAGGGCTGCTCTTGTAATTGGGAGTGGGGTGTATGGTGAAGGATAGTGTGTGCGTGGATGAGTAAATCTGGATGAGTGCGGTAGTGATGATGTAAGGGAAGGAGAGGGGCGTGGGGATCTAGGTGGTGTGTGTGTCTGGTTTGAGAGTGTGCTGAACGGCATGGTTGTGTAAGGGTGGGGCTGCAGGTGGGCTGGTTGGAGATAAGAGATATTACTGTAAAGGGAAGGCTAGATTTGAGAGAGTCTGATTGGTGCTTGAAGATGCCCGCAGTTGAGGGAACAGTGGCTAGTGTATCTGGGTTGAGGCAAAAAGGGTTTTTAAAATGGGGCACAACAGTAAGCACCGAAACACCTAGGTTTGGGACACTTGGATAGAGGGAGACGGTCCTAAAATTGGGTCACGTAGCAAATGCAGTAACAACTAGAATTGGGGCACCTGGATAGAGGATGTAGGGCCTAAAATGGGTGCACAAGAGTAAAATGAATAACCCCTAGGTTTGCGCTATTTGGACATAAAGTGGGGGTATTACAGTTTTTGCAGTAAAACCTAGATTTGGGACACTTGGATAAAAGGGAGAAGTTTTTACAATGGGGGCACAACAGTAGATGCAGAAATACCTAGAATTGGGACTCCTGGATGGAAAGAGAAAGGCCTGGAATGTGTGCAACAGTAAATGTAGTAAACCCTAGAATTGGTATACCTTGACCTAAAACGGGGGGACAACAGTGGCTGCAGTAACACCTGGATTCAGGACACCTGGCTAGAGGGAGAAGGGCCTAAAATGGATAAACAACAGTAAAACTAGTAACCCCTAGAGTTGGGATCTTATGACCTAAAATGGGGCATAACACTAAATGTAGTAACACCTAGAATTTGGACACTTGGGTAGGGCGGGAGGGCTTAGAATGGGTGCACAACAGTAAAACAAGTAGCCCCTAGATTTGGGATACCTGGACCTAAAATGGGGGCACAGCAGTAAATGTAGAAAAAGCTATAAATGATGATTTACCAAAGCAATCTTGCTAAATGCAAGATATGGCTGGCTAACACAGTCTTGCTAAATGCGCGCTATGGCTGACTAACACAATATGGCAAGATGCAAGATATGGCTGACCGACAATCTACCTAGATGCAAGGTATGGCTGACTAACACAATATGGCAAGATGCAAGAGATGGTTGACTTGCACAGTATGGCTAAATGCAAGATATGGCTGACTAACACAATCTTCCTAGATGCAAGATATGGCTGACTAACACAATCTGTCAAGGCGTGCAATATGGCTGACTAACACGATCTTGCTAAATGCCCAATATGGTTGACTGACACAATCTACCTAGATGCAAGATATGGTTGACTAACACAATATGGCAAGATGCAAGATATGGCTGACCGACAATCTACCTAGATGCAAGGTATGGCTGACTAACACAATATGGCAAGATACAAGAGACGGCTGACTAGCAGATATGGCTAAATGTAAGATATGGCTGAGTAACACAATCTACCTAGATGCGAGATATGGCTAACACAATCCGGCAAGATGAGAGATATGGCTGACTAAATCGACCTTGCTAAATGTGAGATATGGTCAACTAACATAATATGGCTAAATGCAAGATAAGGCTGACTAAAAGTGATACAGTCTGAGGTTGATCAGCATAACCCCATGCGCTCAGGTAGCGAAAGACTACACATTCTACTCTAACCACCATCAGAGCTACTGTAGACTGGATTATTGGCTACTCCCCAGCACTATACTACACATGGTAGAATGCTGCCTGATCCTACACATGACACTTTCCGATCATGTCCAGTCTTTAGGCACTTTACCCCCTCAGACACACCAATCAAGGTCCCCACGTGGAGGTTGAACCTAATGGTGCTGCAATATCCCGATCTGCTAGAGTTGCTTACGCAGGACCTGGACAGGTTCTGGCAGGATAACCTAGTAGAAGGATTCAATAGTCTCTGATGCTGGGACCCCTTTAAGGCTTTTTGCGGAGGATAATTCATCTTGCGCTGGTCACATAAAAAGAAGTCTTGAGCTGAAAGGGAATCTTAACTAATCACAGAGCTAACAGTGGTCAAAAACACTCATTAAACCAACAGGGACAACGAGATATATACCAGGATAGTCAAACATTCCAATCAAAGATCACACACATCACTATGGCTAGGGCCCAGAGAGCCTTCTCCAAATGGGCGGTGGATCTGTACGAAGCGGGAGACAGGTCCCTCTGCATGCTCATATTAGCCCTTAATAGGAAACAATGGAGTCAGGACAGTAGCTCTATCAGGGGGCCCGATGGCAGGCTGCTCACAGGGGATCGGGCCATTAACGAAAGATTTGCTGAATACTATAGAGACCTTTATGCTGCCCTGCCACACAGAGACACGGGCCAAATCACAGCATTCCTTTTAGCGACATTCCTCTACCTAAACTCGCTTCTGCCAACCTTCATCTTTTAAATGTCCCATTGCAAGATGAGGAGGTCATAAGAGCCATACTGGTGCTGACCTCAGTTAAAGCCGCTGGCCCAGATGGTCTCCCCATAGATATTTAAGCATTAATGATAGAGGAACTAGCTCTATGGAGGGGACATAGTTTTCCTGAGGCTCTCGACACGCAGCAGCTCCCTGCATCTCTCTTACAGGCAAATATAGTTGTGTTGCATAAGAGGGAGCTCGATCCCATACGTTGCAGCTCCTACCATCCCATATCCTTTATAAACTCAGATGCAAAGGTATTGGCGAAATGCCTGGTGGGCAGGCAGGAGAGAGTGCTTCCCAGACTCATCCACAAAGACCAAACAGAATTCACTCTGCACAGACACTCTTACGATAACCTCTGACGCCTTTTACATATTCTGGAGGGGAAGGCCCAACATGACGATGTGGTACTATCACTTGATGCCGAAAAGGCATTCGACAAAGTGCGATGGGATTGTGCAAATCTGGCTTCTTGGGCACTTTGTACAAATGGTACAGCTTCTGTACAGAACTCCTTGCACCTTGGTGGTCACAAATGGCTTGCCATTTGAACCATTACCCCTGCACATGGGGACCTGGCAAAGCTGCCCGCTCTCACTCTTACTCTATGCCCTGGTGATCGAGCCACTGCCCGTCAAACTTAGGTCCAGTATAGTCAAAGGACCGGAGGAACACAGGGTTTCATTGTATGCCGATGATATACTTCTATAGATCAGTCACTATGATAGCTCCCTTCCCCGCATCTCAGAGATCTTGCGTGCATATGGGCTTGTGGCCGGTTATAGTGTCAACTGGGACAAGTCAGAGGCCATGCCACTACGATTGGACATTCCTTGGGCCCTGGCAGCTCAGAACGGGTACATGCGCTACAAGAGTCCCACTGGGCAGGCGTTAGGCTGATGGACCTATTTCAGGATGACACTCCCATACCCTTTACCGAAGTTAGAACAACATTGGGGATGACAGGTTCCGACTGGCTGCACTACTTGGCCCTTCACTCTGTTATTATCGCACGTACTACCACAGACACCAGACTGGCAGAGCCCTCCCAGTGCGAGAGAGAGAGATAATGGGACATCCCACAGAATACTCCAGACTCAAAACGATCTATGTCCTCAGTATGCACTACAACTATAAAAAGAGTATAACCCTAGCGGATATGTGGAGTGAGGATCTGGCGGTGGAAATTACAGTGGGGGGCATGTACATATTTTTTGCCATAATAACGCACGTATCTTCCAATTTGCGGCAATGCGAGATACAATTTAAAATTATCCAGAGGGTCTAATTCACCCGGGTACTCTACAACATTGGCATTGCTATGACAGCCGAGTGCTAGCACGGCTGTGGTAAATTAGGGACTATAGGCCACATGTTCTGGCACTGCCCGAAGTTGTGGCTGCTCTGGTAAAAGGTGGCCCAGAAACTCTGGCGGCTGCCGGGGATAATGGTTGAGGTGACCCCAATCGCAATGCTATTTGGGCAGGGCACAATGACACCTTGACTCGTATACTGATTCACATCGTACTTTTCGCAGCCCGGAAGGCCATCTTGCTGGATTGGAAAAAGCCAAACCCACCATCCATGCGACAATGGCGAACACTATTGAACAAATGATGCGCTGTGGAGCGAAGCTGCTTTCTTAGGACTGCGCTCCTAGACCGGACTGACAGGTTCTAGGACATGGAGGACTAGTTTATTTAAGCCTGAGATATCATCATAGGCATAGGCTGGATTGGCAATGATTTGATAACACCATACTGGCAATGGCAAGTGTACCTCCATTTACTTTTTTTGTTGTATTACGTTTTGAGTGGTTTAATCCCCTCTTGCTACTATGCCGTGTTACTTTAGGTGCTATATATGAGGGGGACAGGGCGTCTTGGATGGGATCTTGTGATGTTGCTATCTGAGACTTGCAAAGATTATTGATTATGCTGCTAATGTTCTCAAATGCTCTGTGGGCGGGCTCGTCCATCCTGCTCCTTGGTGTTTGAAAGAGTTTTTGATTTAAATGCAATACAAAGATTACATTTTGTTTAAAAAGAGATACCTCGCTTCCCCTTAATCTGTATTGGCTCTGGCCTGGGTGTTTGGGTGGTCTAATTGTGAATTGCTTGCTTTTCTCTTGATTAGTGAATGGCAGTGGGCATGGATTTTAGTGTTTATAGGCCGAGCTAAATGTATGGTTGACCACAGGATTTTTGGTATAGCTCATCTATATTTCTGCTGAACTTGGTGTGGTGAGACTTAGGATTCAAGCCAGTGATGGGCGCTTGAATCCCAATCAAGGCGCACCTTCATAACCGGGTTCGCCTGTGCCTATGAGTAGTTGAGCTTTCCATTGTGATCACGAAGGCGAGCACATCTGTTCTCCCCCATAACAGCTGTCCAGTGTTGATAACTTGTGAGAATACATGGCAACCATTTATCCTGGTCCAGCACCGCCGTCTTTGTGATATCCCACAACCAACCTGTAATTGTACCACTTAATGCAGTATTCTCGGAGGATAAGGCCTGGGTCTGCAACCTGCGACTCCTACAATCCCTCATCATTGAGAATACTGACTAGAACTAATGGCATATGTACTCCAAAACATCTGGAGGGTCACAGATGCAGACCCCATCATTCTAACCATTTGAAATTTCTCTTATTCTTGCTGGAAATAACCTGACATATTTAGAGGTCCATCTTGAATCCTTAGTCAGGTAGGACAGCTGCCATTGCAAATTCCTTATCGGAACAAGCTTAGATGGTACAGGTTCTGCATACAGTGTTAGTGGAATTCATGTACAGAGCACTAAAGACACACAGATGATATGCAGGGACCAATCAGTGCATAGTGCAGGCCCAAGATCTTACCACTCCCGGGCCCTTCCACTGTAAATGCAATTCAGGGATCAATGGCTGATAATGTGTTTACCCCCTTGAGTCACTGAAGGTTAAATTCACCTTTGATCCCATCTTACAGTTCCCAGCACCTGAGAAAACCTTTCCAGTAGCAGCAGATGTTTCCAATCCTTCAGCCCCAGCAGTTCTTTCTTAGGACAGATTCTGATATATGTGAATGTTAGGTGTGTTTTGAGGTAAAAGTTGGCAACCTCATATTTTAACATAATTAGGGTATACTGAATTCGATTAACCCAGTTCCCAATCCGAATTTTGAGTGTTTGACCATTTAATTATCATAAAACTAGCAGTTCAATCGAGCCCAGTGCGATGGTATGGGACCTTCATGTACACTTTTTCTGTCGGATGTTGCCATACTTCAAGCGGTATGACCACCTTAACTATGCAAGATGGGGTCCGATGTATTTGGCTGACATGCACCAACTTCCAGATGCCGTGTCATCCGAGTTTCGAAAGGGAAATTTTGTTGTCAAGGGATCAAATAAAACCTTCCACCAGGTTGATCCTGATCAAGCCCTGGGGTGGATAAATGGCACAGGAAAGAAAGGTGGTGGAATCTTTGGCATCAACAAGAGACCATCAGCACTGGGCAGGTGGACATGTTCATATAATCTGAGATCTCCTATAGCAGCTAGCACACATGCAATGGACAATCCTTGTCTTGGGAGTACACTCCTTCACAACAAAACTACCAAGTCACAACCAAAGGGTGACAAGGATGATGAGAGTGCCTTGGTATCGTCCATCCAAGGATTCAAAGTACTTTCTATGATTACACACTCAGAGTCATTGTAAAACATTGCAACAAGTGAGCTTGCAACAGATTCAGTCCAAGACTGGCTACTTCAAGCCAAAGAGCTTGGAAAAGAGGAATTAGATGACTTTATCCAAAAGAGATAGATTATATTAGAGCAGCACGACAAACCAAATGTTTCATTCTGTTCAATCCTCAAGAATAATAACGCACCAACATTTGCCTCTCTATACGACCTGTGTAAAGACACTCCGGACACGAGCAAGAAAACTACTCTGACAGCTGACAGAAATCTCCTCCAACATCTCATCAATGCTTATGAAGCTGGTTGACCGGTTGGCTTTCCATTTATTCTAAAACATGAACTTCTTCCATTTCCTTTGTCACTTCCAGAAATGAATGGTAGACTCTGCACTAGTCAGTTCTGGCAGATGGGATAACAGAATGAATAAGCTGTCATGAAGCTATTGAACTTCCAGATACTTCATCTTGTTTTATCTTTGATGGACAAGCACTATTCAACAGGTATAGGGAAGAGACAATCATAGGTACTACCAGAGAACAGCATATCAAATCCACTCTACCAATTAGAAAATGTATTGAGGGTCGTGATGTGTTTCTTCCAAAGAACTGGAACAATTATCTGTCACTGGGTGACAAAGATGATCTAGCAAATCTTCTGTCAGATGAATTGTGTTCACAAGCACCAGAGGACAAAGAAATGGTAGTTGCCGGAGGGTTCAGGGAGGAAATTGAGATCAGGTCATCAAAAGGGACAACTGATTTAAATGCAATGAAATCTACATAATAGAATCTGACACACGGCTGTTGTTGCATGCTGTGCAGAGCCAGTTTAAGACAGTGGCTGTGTCATGCCAGGACACCTATGATGTTCTTTTGGTTTCCCACTTCGACCGTGCACAATGAGAACATCTTTGGATGATGTCAGGTACATAAAAGAGACAGTGTTCGATGCTGTTTTCAACAATCTGCCACGAGGTTTGTCCATAACGCTGCTACCATTTCACACTTTAGCTGGGTGTGCCACCACCTCCTATTTTGCCAATCACACCAAACGCCCATCATGGAAGGTTTTCAAAGAGCACCATGAACTGCTGGAGTAAATGGACATTGGTGAACTCACAGAGGAGACTATCAAATCTGCAGAAGCATTCATTTGCAGAATATATATTGTGCACAGAACAGTATCTGTTGATTCAGCACAGACGTGTTCTCCAAGACTGGTAAAGCAGAAGCAATATCATTACAAGGGACGCACTTCATTTCCATTTGATGAGAGTAAACTCTCAAGCCATGCTGTGGAGAAAATCCCATTGTGCTATACCTGGCCTCCCTGTGGAAATGGGATAGAAACGTGGTTATTTAGGACTTCAGCCTATTCTGATGTCACTAAGTGCAATCCAAGAAGGTTGCCTGGGGATGATTTCATGTGCATGCCAGAAACTGTGCGTGCCGATGCTGCAAATGTCGCAAATGATAACTGGGGTACACATCAATGTGTGCCTGTGAACAAAAGAGCCATGATCAGACGCTTTGTATGAATGTTATGTAGTGTGACATGATATTTATGACGTGCTTCATACCCATAATTTTCTAAGCGCGGAACCAGTGATCGAACCTGTGTTGCTCCATGTCGCTTTGGTTCCCAGGCGAGCAGGCTGCCCCTGAGCTATCCTCCCGAGACTAGAGGTGGCAAAACAGGTTGACATTTTTGTGTCACATAACATTCATGACTGTTTGTGATTATTTATTATTATTAAACTTTATCTTAGTAACATCAGTTCCCATTATTTGGTGTCTATTATTAATAGGCCTGTCTGATTGAATGTCTTTGTCAATATGTCCCTAACAATTAATCAGATCATATGGATATATGATCCAAGCTATGTACATTAATTCTGGGGTGAAAGTTGTATGGTAAATGTATAATTGCTGTAAGTATTTACAGGACATAGAAATGCTTGCTCGATGACATTGACTATTTGTTGGCCATTTAGTTTATGCTCATTAAAAGATCAACTGATCAAGATTCGGCTTGGGAACAGGGTTAATCAAATTCAGCATACCCTAATTATGTTAAAACATGAGGTTCTCCACTTTTACCACAAAATGCACCTAGAAGCTTCTACATGGTCTTTTTTCGTAAATCACTCTACGCTATCTCATTCTGATCTGGATACAGGCCTTTGATATCCATGAAGTGGAAGATCCTAATGTGGCCCTTGTGACTCCCACCCAACGTGTACCCTGAAGGCAGAGAAATTAGTGATACACATCACTGTTGGGCCCTTCAACGCCATCGTTGATGGATCGCAGGTGTGAGGAACGTTTTTCACTCAGCCAGCCATTCAAACCACAAGCAGTGGAAAATATGGAAGAAATGTCATTGGTCGAACAAATTGACTGACCATGACGATGAGAAACCAATGACATCACCATTGACATCACGACATAGATGTGTTAGGCATGAAACATATAGGCATCCATGCATGAAGCTACAAAGACATTTTAGTTTATTGCAGATAGACACAAAACAAATGCTTATGACTCCTAGTTAGTTAAAGGACCGACACACTTACACCTGTGAAACTTAAGCAATGCGGAAACAGCAAGATGCTAAGAATACATACAATTAGCTTGCTCATGCTTAATTGCAAATAACATGAACGACCATAAGAACAAAGATAGAAGCCGTAGGTGCATTGAAGTGTAGGGGAGAAGCAAGATGACGTTTAAATACATGGAAAGGCTGGCAGCTTAATTCAGCTAAAGGCAGACAGACAGAGCTTCGAGCACAGGCACAGTGCACATCCTTGCCAAGGATGAGTAGAGACGGCAAGTTTCCAGGTTACTGAGGTGATAATGTACCTGCAACGAATATAGCCTCGAATCCTCATAATTACAAGCAGAAGAGCTCCATTTCCTGGTCCACAAACACGCGAGCTGAAATAATAGGACAGAGCCTATTCATTCGAGGCAGATGGAGGAAAACTGTTTTCATCGAACCAGAGGTGGAAAGCTACAATTACTATACAGATTCAAAGCTGGGTGTACACTCTCAGGGCTTAGCTGATCAGAGATGACAACTTATTGGAAACACACAGAACCTTCGTGATCTTTCCAATTGCCTTGAATAGTTTCACTCTGTCTGGTAGCTGTCCAAGGTCCCATGGCTGAGAAGACCCGTCTTGCCCTATACGTAGCTACCTTTCACGTTTAAGCAAACTATGTTGCAGGAGCCAATAGTTTCCCAGCTAACCTTGCAACTTTGCAAGTGTAACATTTAGAGATGGTCCTAGGAGGAGCCACCAGATTTGGCTATCCAATAGTTATACTAACCCCTGTGTATTGTACATATAGTTTTCCTCGGCTAACCAATTCCCATCCCTGATAGGTATTTTGGGGCGTAACTTGTTTCTGTGACGTCACTTGCCTTTAAAACAGTTTAACCCACATTTGGAGGGTGAGCGCTCTGGAAATGACATGCTGTTCTAGTGTGATCCCCACATTTTGTTGGATAATAAAGACAGTAGCATTTGCCCAATGGTTGAGTCTTCCGTTCTTGCAGTGGCCCAAGTACCCTCTTGCCGGTAATCAGGGTGACTGCTAAGTGTGCCCCCGCTGCTTCTTTCCATTCAGTTGCTTTTATTCCCTGTATTTGACAGCAGCCAAATATAGCAATAACTCTGCCTAGTGCTATGCTATACCCTGCAATAGCCAAGAAAGACCCAGACCAAGAAGGAAGTGCTTCACACGCTGTAAAACACAGAGAGTGCATGTGAACTGCTATAAGCAGGGTCGGATTGGATTTGAAAAAAACCCAAAAGATTTTGAAAAACAAAACAAAACCCTGCAACGGCATAATTCATCAAAGCAAAGTAACATATGTTACCTTGCATTGCTGATTGATTTTCATGCATGATGCGTGCATCATAAACTATGCAAGCATGCAAAGTTGAGGGGGCCGGTCCGGCGGCTGTTACTGTGCCGCCACTCCAGGGGGGCACGATGCCCCCTGATGTTGCTGTGCTGTTGTATTATTGATTATTGATAAACATGTTAGTAATATTAGTAATAAACTACCAATTTTAGAGTAGAATAAGCATCCATTTCGGACTATGTATTTTGCCTTTCGCAAGATGCAGTAATAGCATGCTTTTTTCTGCCGTTGTCTCTGTTACGATCATCACAAGATATTCCATCTCGGTGTCCTTGGTCACTTGACAAAATCCTTGTGCCTAAAAGCTTCTGTACAGTGTAGAAATATTTGACCATAGCACATCAAGTGGCCATTGACTTCATTGTGCCACAATGAATGCTTTGTTGTAATGTGTCTATCTTTCCCATCTCCCTGACATGCTGTTCCGGATGTCTGTATGTATGTATGAGGTAATGATTGGTCAGAGTATGGGATGTCCTGTGAGTGCGCTGCTTTCCCTATTTTGCCAACCTCTGAAACCTGAAAGTATATGCATGCAGGCTTGACATGCGGCCAACTTTGCACCAGACCTGCAGATGAACTGAACGGGTTTGCTGTTAAATTTCAGTTACCAGTTTAATGCTATCCACTACAGAATAATTGATCATTTTACTATAGCCGATATGATAGCTCAGTGGGTTGAGTGCTCGCTGCTGCGATGTGTGTGTGATCTGCAGGTTCGGATTCCAGCAAGGCCATCTCAGCCTTTCATCCTTCTTAGGTTGATAAATGAGTACCAACACAGGTTGGGTGATATTGTATGCATATTTGTTCTATAAAAAAGAGCTTACGCGTAAGTGCTATCCAATAACATATTATCATTTGGCCTTGGACGTCTGCTTGCATTCACAGTAATTTGACAATTTGGATCTATACACACAGATATTAATGATACATATGGTGATCCATTCTTGTGAGAAACGTATATCACATTAGTGAAATCATAATCATATTTTTCGTAGTGTACTTAGGAACAATGCTACTTGATGCCACTTCCTGTTTTGTCAAGAAGTGAAAGGTTGTATTTCATCGCTTACGGGATGTCACTTTGGTGTGGGGGTCAAATTACATAACTTCCGGTGATGTCATCAGAGGTCAAGGGTTGTGAGGAGAGGAGTAGGCCACTTTTTTTTGGTTGTCCGGGCCTATTTCTTGTCTCAGTCCGACCCTGGGCATAAGGGAGAGAAGCAGAGACGTCTTTATGGGAGGGCAAAAGGGGCACTTGCCCAGGGCCCCCACTTTGGAGGGGGCACCAACAAGGCTGCCTAATCTAAAGTAAGATTCCATTGTTCACCAAATTTAAATAGCACACGCTAGGAGATTTTATGGCATGCTGCTGAGGTGCTAAACCTATTGGGCCTCATTACAAATCAGGCGGTCCGGAAATAACGGTGGCGGTAAACCCGCCGCCACCGTTGTTTCCGGACCGCCTGATCCCGACTCCTGCAGGCGGGAGGTGATGTTCCTGCCAGGTTTGATCTGGCGGGTTTAACACCGCCCGCCTGCAGGCGGACGAGGAAACACCGGCAGCATTACGAGATGCTGCCGGTGTTTCCATGATCCCCATTCCCATTGAGTCCCATAGGACTCAATGGGAATGGGGATTAACACCATTCCGCCTCCGTGATTCCCGGAAAACCGGGTTTTAATGCCCCGGTAATTCCGGGAATCACAGAGGCGGAATGGTAATACGAGTCCGGCGGTAACCAGGCGGTTTTACCGCCTCGGTTACCGCCGGACTCGTAATGAGGCTCATTGTCTGTCTGTTTTGACAAGTACATTCTGCCTTGATCAATTAATCATGTAATGCTTTCTGCGTTCACTGTGGAATACATAGTTTGTGTGTTCCGTACTGCACAACTTCTGTAGCATTCTTTCCTTCTTGCGGGAATTATGTTGTTCATGTGCAATAGCCAAAGTTGAAATCCATATTGATAAACTGAGTGCCACAATGGTTCAGACGTTAGCTCAGTGTGTTAAGCATGCATTGCAGAGATGTGTGTTCATATGAAAGATTAGAAGTGCACATCCAGCAAGGCTGGCTGAACCTTTTCTATGTCTGAAGTTTATAAACCTACCTGCATATGTACTTGGTTTTGCAACATAAGAGGTGCTATTATCAACAATGCTCCTGCACCAGATAGGGGTTGCTATAAAAACTAACATGTCATTGGTATGGTGATGGTCTAGAAATTGGTTTGTTCAGATGGGGCGTTCTAAAACTTAGGCAATCCCCTCCAAAGATGAGCATAAACTATTCACCAAAAGGTGAATAAAAGACTGTGGGACCAAAGTGTTCAGGCTTGTATCCTGGCTTTGCCAGCAGACGATACAGTGATCCTGGTCAAATCATATATCTCTTGCATTACTGTGCTGTCTTCTGTGAGGTTTGCCTTCTTGCATGCTGGTGGCATCGTTTAGCTCATTACTTGAGCTTTCTTCTTATGTAGGCCATTTGAGTGGAAGAGGTGGTAGATAGGAGAGAGCGGACCAGATGGTGTAGGCATTGGGCAAGCCTATTTTAAGGTTTGTTCGTTTGAAACAACCTTTTGCTTTTTGTATAAAAGTCAAAGGTTTTTCTGCACGTTTATGAATGACAATTTCACAAGCCATTGTTTTGGAAGTATTTAAAGCTTAAAAGTACAAAAGACATACTTAGATTAAATCTGTTATATCATATCGATTGGTATGCTGGTACTTACACACTTCCCTTGATGATGGAGAGAATGTAGATAGAATCATTCCCATTTTAGCGTAACACCCTTCTGTAATATTTTGGTTTTAAAAATTGTCAGGTTTGGAAATACATGAGATTGTTTTAGTACATGGTAAGAGCTGGAAAACAAAGTGTTCAAATGCAGACATTGCAGAGTTGGCACAAATTCCAGCTGCACCCCGTAAAGCAATATGTGACCCTGGCCATCTCATGTAATCTTTTATTGCCTAACCTCTCAGTGTTGCCAGTCCATAAACCTTTCAAAATTGTCAGCCCCTCAGTGTGATTTCCTTCTCAGGGTATGATCTTCATAAAAGCCTCACTCATGGTTTCACTGGCTATAGGGTTTCTTCCACTATAATAGTGAGCATTGATATACTGCACACCACAGGCACTTTTTCCCCCGATCTCTAATGGCAACGCTATTTGAAAACCATGTCCTACCTCTAATCTCAGTCTTTCTGGATAGAGGCACCTTCCTGGTAGCTTCCAATCTGCCTCCACTATCCATGCTATGGTATGTGTAGCTTTCTCCTTCCTTACAATTGGTCTCCTCTATCCATGCTTGAGTACTTTTGCATTCTCCGAGTCAACTAATGTGTGCTCTCTGCCTATTCCGGGTTACATGTACCTTTTACATACAGTACTGCATTAATACTACAGGTTGCATACCTTCCCGGATGATAATGGTAAAAAGTATCCTGTTTCTATACTACAAGAGAAGTAACCTCATCGTAGATTGCTAATGTTGGCCTGCAAATGCTCCTTGTTTATCAATCTGATTAGAGCAAGAATGAAGAGGGTAAAGGACTTAAAGGGAGTAAACATGCTGTTTTTGAATGCTGCGAGGCGGTATTTCTACTTAAAGTTTTTGCTCACTGTGGGGGGGGGGGTGCCACTAGATATACTTGATCACTTCATTCCTTTGGTTTGATTGACGGGGGCCACAAAGATGCCCATGCCCAGGGCCCCAGAAAAGCTTACCATGGCCCTGGAGAGAGGGAATGAAGAGAACCGGCCTCCTTGCTGTATAGATTCTAACCACACCATTATTTGTTTAAAGCCTAAAACACATCATGGAGAAAAAAAAAAGATGTGTGAAAAGTTCAGTTTTGTACTAAAACCCACAATAAATAAATACAAAGAAAGAAGGAAAAGTAACTAAAAAGTAACTAAATACGCACCCTGGGAAGGGCGCTCTGCCAATCTGCTGGCTGTAAACGTGTTTGAGAACTTGCAGTGTCCCGCCCGCTCAACTCCAGCCACCCAAGCCCCTTCCCCTGGTGCTGCCATTATTTTTTGGTGAGAAGTAAGTTATGGTTGGCGATGGAAACGGTTAGTAGGTAGAATAGGGATATAAGGGAGAAAAATACCATAGCGGACCTTACTAGTGAACATACATGGCATAGCGGGCAGCAGGGAGCAAATATCATAGGGCTAATCGTGGGTAGCAGATTTTACAGTACACCTTACCCTACCAAGGAGCAACATATCTACCAGTGTTATTAAAAGGTAGCAAATACCGAAGTGGAGTAGATGTTGAGGTGAGAAACGCAGGGTCAGATGTCACATTAGTAATTGCCTGCGTGATACACTTGCAAGGGGATTGCCAAATATGGTGACTAGATGGTGCATAGGAGGCACTAACTCACATTAGATGGCGATACTAAGTCATTTGAGGTGACAGTGTATGATGGTCGCACCTGCAGGCGCAGGGCTGTACCTTAGATATAGTGGATAGTCCTGGCTTCGGATGGCATTACTAAGGCATCTGAGACTGCACTTAGTGTATGACGGTCGCACCTGCAGGCGCAGGGCTGTACCTTGGATGTAGTGGATAGTCCTGGCTTCGGATGGCATGACTAAGGCATCTGAGACTGCACTTGGAATATAACTGCTGCACCTAGATGAGTAGTGGTCCTGCGCAGTGCAACCTTCGCCGTCTTTGCTGCTTCTCTGAGCTAGGTCTTGTAAAAGAAGGGGGGCTGTTATTGGAAGAAGCAGGATGCGAAATTCAAAGTACTGATGAGGGTAGATTGGAAGAGCCCATGTTGTGTACGCTGGAATGAGTCTGGGTGAGTCCTAGTAAGGGCACTTGGCATACGTGTCAGCAGAAGTGAGCCCAAGGTGTAGGCATCCTGACCAGTTTGCTCCCAACGAGGTCTCCCCATTAGATCGAGGGTGGATCTAGGGTTGTTGGAAGGTGTGTGGTGTGGGAGGTTTGGTGTTTGGGTAGTAGTGTATTCCGTGGCGGAGCGCTCCAGCTGGTGTTCACCCACAGCTTGTGAGCGACCAGTCGTGTGTGCACGATATAATGGACAATAGAATGGTGAGGAGGCTAGTGAGGGGTACAAACCATCAAGGTTTAAAGTTTAGCAAGGTATTACACAGTACAGCAAGGCTTGAAGAGACAAAGAACCGGGTGATAGAAGGGTAACAGGGGGCCTTTGCATTAGAAGAGTAAAAGGTCCTTTGAGTTGCATGCTGTAAAATGTAGTCAACAAATCCAGCCACCCTCTAACAGGGGTGTTGCCAGGTCTGGAAAAGACCCGGGGCTAGGCTGATGTTGGAACTGTCGGGACTGGGGGCTAGCTAGCCTTTTGGTTGTAGCTCCTGAGATTCTATCCGGGGCTACAACCAAAAGATCAGGGGCTACAGCCCCCTTAGCGTCCCCCCGGCCCCCTAGCAACGCCTCTGCCCTCTAATCAGGACTGAAAGAGTAGAGAGTAATGTTGGTTACATACTGGCACACATGACCTAAATAACTGCAGCAGCCTGAAAGATTTAAAAGCCATCTGAGTTGCATGCTGCTACATGTGGCTCAAATATCCAGTACGAGTCTAAGGACTGAAAGAGTAAAGGGTCATTCCAGTCGTCCGGTGTTACAAGTGAATCTGCCAGATGGTAAAGAGTAAAAGAGTAAAGAAGCACGTCATTGTCCACTGCAACACGTGGTTGGGAGATATGTAAGTTATCTAGGCAGGTCTGGAGGAGTGAGGAGTCTTTTGATGGCTTTCCTGAGGAAGGAGGTTCAAAGTTCCAGCAAGTTGTATGCTGAGCAAAGGGACTCAATGGGTCTGCCAAAGGTAACAACGGACTATTCGAGGGAAGGATAACTTGACTGCATGCTGATATCTGTGCGTGAATTGTCTGCTTGGATTTTTTTTTTTTAAAGAAGCAGAATGATCACATGAGTGTCTGAGAAATTGTTTTTACTTGCAGTGAAAAGTGTGTAGAACTCATGAAGTCTTCCGAACTGCACGCTGAGAGATGAAACCCATCGACCAAATCACAGTTTACGAAAGGCGGAAAAAGGATTAGTAAGGTATTCACGGAAAAGGCATCCAACTAACCAGACACCTGCTAAGAGAAAGCGGCAGAGGAAAGAATTTGAAGAGGAGTCAGACAAGACCAGGAAAGAGATCAGGGAGACTGAAGGAGTTTCAAAACCGCCTTGGGTCCCTGAAGAAAGAGCAGCAGTACAACATGGAGAAGAAAACAGTGGGAGACCAATCAAAATGCACGTGGTATATAGCTTGGATCCCAAAACCTCAAACTAAAATGAAGTCAGAAAAAGAAAACACCTATCCACTGAGACAAAAATAAAATACATATTTTTGAAAAAATGCATACACTCAGTAGAAGTCCTTCTGACCACAAAAAGAGGTCGGAGATCATAAGAAAACCCAGGTGAAACAAACACAAAGTTTAGTGGAGCCATAAATGGGACAGCAGGATCCCGGAAAATTGAAGTCTGCCCTAATAGTTGTGCTCTTCAGTTAGGGCTGGAGGACAGGCGTTTTGTCGAGCCTGATGATCTAGTGGTAGGGAGCAGATGTGGGTGGATCTTTACACAGGAGAAGCTGGGATTAACTGAGGACAAAGTGCTGGAACTAGAGTGAAGACAGAGGTCCAAGTATGGCCCTCATGAGCCCCACACGACTCGCGGCCCGAAGGCTGAGGCACGACAGATACACCTCACTCTTAGGCCAATCACCGCCATCGTCGATGCATCGCAGAAGTGAGAAACGTTATTCCCTCAGACAGCCATTCAGGCGATTTCCAGTCGATGATTTGGAGGAAGTGGACATGCCATTGTTAGGACTGGTTTTCTATACTCTGGCCTGGGGGACAGATGTATAGAAGGCCAACGTATACTGTGACAGGGACAACTCTGGGAGCTGTGGCCAAATCAGTTCAAGGTAGCAGTGACAAGTGGTCTAGGCTATGTCTCACGAGGTGGTGAGCTTATAAAGGGCCCACAATGAGTACACACAATGGGAGTCACAAATTACACTTAGACAATGGGCCTCATTACAACTCAGGCGTTAAGGGTTAACACCACCGTTAACCCTTAACGCCTGATTCTGATTTTAACGCCTGCTTTTAGCAGGCGTTAAAATCCATGGCGCTAACCTGCCATGGTGCTAATTACGCCGCCGTAATTTACGGCGGCGTAATTAGCGCCTTCCCCACTCCCATTATGCCCTATGGGGCAAAAATGGGAATGGGGAAGGGAAAATGGGAAATGGGGATTTACCGCCCCACTCACCTTGGAATGGGGCGGTAAATCCGCCATCCACCATGGTGTAAACGGAGTTTACACCATGGTGGTAAAGTTGGTGCACTTAGCACCAAGGTTGTAATGAGGGCCAATATGTATAAAAATACAGTTATTTATTTATGGACAAACAACACTATGAAAAATGACTACTATCCGGAAGAAATAGCATGCAAAAGTATACTAGAGTATGGCATAATACAAATCAAACCCCTATAAAGGCTCGAAAGGCAGCAGCAGCAGCAGGGCCATCATGCCTTACAATGGAGAGCCACAACCATGGCTTTCCCCCTCCCACCATCAAGCGGAAGATTTGTGCTATCGAGGGAGTTGTTTCCAGCCACCTGCAAGAAGAATTAAGTGCGAAAAATACAAGTACCAGAATCCTTAGAGTCAATTAAATTGCCACACCTGAAAAGGAAATGAACACACACCTGAAAAAGCAAAGAAACACAGCCTCCCTGAAGATTGATGGAGTCATGAAAACGTGCGTTTGGAGGAGAAGCTAATGCAGGAAAACTTGACTGGCAACAGAGCGCCTGCCATGTCACCAATTTTTAAACGAAAGCATAGATTAGTTTATGCACTAGAGGTCCACAGAGAATTAGTCATAGATTCAAATGTCCTTCCCTAAATTGTCTGGGGCCTTATGCCCAAAGGTTCAGGAAAGGTTCTGACACAGTTTGTAACGCTGGAAAAATTGAAGGTAGGGTTTCTGGGGTCCAGTGAGTGATTCCCAGGGTTGGAGGACAAGTTATACTAATCAACTAAAGTGCCACCAACTTTCAGAAGGCTTGCACAAACAATGGCAAAGCCAAAGTATTGTAAAAGTTTGTTAAAGTTGGCAAAACCTTTAAGGCAGTTTAGAGGGTAGGTTAAGTACCACTGTAACTCACCCCCATACTTTGATTCTTCATCGGACTTGGCAGGTCAATGGAAGGAGGTCTGGGGTTGCTTTTTCCCACCATCAGCCTCAGCCCTTGATTCGCAGGGGTTGCATGTACGAGCAGATCTCCGGTCCGTGTCTTTGGCTAGTGCAAGGACTCTTGGTGAAAGAATGCAGCAAGACACGATGCAAGGCCCCTCTCAGGACTGGACTCGAGTCAGGTGAGCTGTTTCAGATGGTGGTCACTACAGCACAGTGACGCAAAGGGACTCACTTGTCATGGTCTGACTTTCCCGCCTACCTCAGGAAGCTGGAGGCTTCACTGCACTGCACAACAGTAGGTCTGATGAAAAAATAAAAAGCAAAAAGTTTGGAGGTGCATAAAAATGGAAAGAAATGTGCAGTAAAGAGAAATCTTTCCTAACAGCCATCAATAGCCACACTTAGAGATGAAGTATATGATATTAGGACATATGACATTTTTTTTTAAAAAGCAAAAGAAAAAAATACTATTTAGAAAGACCGCTCTGTGATCACACATAACGGCCTTTCTAAATCGAACTGTCAGCCCCTGCGATGTACACGAGTGCGCGCAGAGGCTGACAGGCACACCAGGACCCGGAAGCGGCCAAGAGGGAGAACGGGTAAGTACATGTGTGCGTGTGTGTTTGTATGTGTTCGGTGTACGTGTTTGTGTGTATTTCTGCGTGTGTATGAGTGGGGGGTGATTCTTGGGAGGAGAGGGATGCAGAGGGGGCTGAGGGTGGGGTGTCCTGGGGTGAAAGCTCCCATTTTTTTTCAACAAATGGGGCAAGGGAGGTTGTGGGGTGGAGGGTGAGGGTGTGGCAAGGGGCGGGGGTGGAGGGCGGGGGTGGAGGGTGAGGGGTGGAGGTGGAGGGTGAGGTGGAGAGCGAGGAAATGTCCTTTTGTCAATTTTTGTAGGTGCCAAAATCGCCTGGAAAAAATCTGTCTTTTGGTTAGGCAACCTACACAAATCGAAGAAATGACATAGAAACAAGTATTTAGCCAATCGCTCATGAAGTTACACAACTTGCACTAGCTTACTGCATACAGGCATGAAACACATGCTTATGACTCACGCAGGTAGATGATGGACACACATACATCTGTCTATATATAGTAACATCCTTCCCCAAAGCTGAACCGTAAGACGCTAAAGTATATGTGTACTAAGCTTGCACATGCTTGGCTGCCAATAACATGAAAAAGCCATAAGGATAAATACGGGAGCTATAGGCCCACTCAGGTGAATGAGGACGGAGAGACAAGTTTCGAGTATATGAAGGAGCTGACATGATCGCTGGAGCAAGAGGCAAGCAGAACGATGCACCCAGCCAAGGACGAGGGTACACAGAAAGTTCCAGTTACCAAGAGTATAAGCCACCTGCGAGAAATTCAGACTAAAAAAATCATCATAATTACAGGCGACAGAGATCCAGTTCATGGTCCCAACACACGTGACCCAGCAGAACAGGACAATGCCCATTCAATCGAGATGGACAAGGAGAAGGTGTCCCCACCAAACCAGAGGTGGAAAGATACAAATGTTGCTCACGGACTGCCAACTGAATGCACAATCTCAGGCGTAGGTGATCAGAGATGGCAACTTTAGGGAACATGTTCATTCTCATTACCTTGGGAACGTACACTCAGCCTGGTAACCGTCCAGGATCCCAGGGCTGGGAGGACACATTCTGTCCAATCCAGAGTCACCTTTCATGTGAAGATATAATATGTTGCAGGAGCCAACAGTCTTCCTGTGACCCTGCAACATTGTAGATTGAAACATACAGAGGTTGTCCTAGGAGGAGCCACCCGATATGGCTATCCAATAGTAGAACTAACCCCTATAGGAGCTATACTTATTTAGCCCAAGTTGACCAATGTGAATGCCCGAAAGGTTTTGGGGATGGAGTTTCATTTTATGACGTCATACCTGGATAAAACCGGGTGACACACGCTCGGATGATGAGAGCTCTGGAGAATTTCTGTTTTTCTAGTGTGATTCCTGTCGTTTGTTGGATAATAAAGACAGTAAACTTAGCCCCATGTCTGAATCTTCCGTTTTTGCAGTGGGGAGGCTTTGATAGGCCCGAGAGTCTCTGTGGTGTTAGTTGGGGCAACTACTGGGGAGCCCCTGCCTCATTCCTTAACAAGGGGTAGTAGAGGGATGGTTGCTACGACCTTTCAGCAATAAGTCGTCTCTTCCCACCGCGTGCCCGAGGGGCGGTGCGGCGACTCCACGGAAACTGACACCTAATACCACGCATGGATAAAAAGAGAAGAGGTCAACAGGAGCTGCCTTTGGAGCAAAATCCTGCCTGCTTCCCGTGGGGCACCTAGCAGACCGGACGGCAGAGTGTCAGGTTGTGGGAGAGTTGGCATCCGGAGGGCATCCGCGGACCATGGAGTGTAAGTACAGACTCATCTATATGGAAATGAGGGGGTAAGGACATGTTCTGCTTGATGTTTCTGTAATGTCTTTGTTCTGTATATGGATTACCAGAGAAAAATCTTTCAAAAATGCAGAAATAATGATTTACCTATGAGTTAGGCAACTAAGCCTGTTTCATGGATGATTATATATGGTTTATTTGTGTATAGGTCTTAGCGGGAGAAGCTATCTTATTTCACAAAAGGTGATTTCCTGATTTATCTCTCTGAGATACATTCCAATAAGGTGACACTATAGAAGAGGGACCATGTGACTTATTGGTTTACCATGTTGTTTAGGCAGGAAGACGGGCATGTATATGCTATGTTATCTTTGTCGTTATGTTTGGGTAGTGAATAAGTGGACATATATGCTGAAGGGTGAGGCATCGAGAATTATTTCCTCTATGGTATTGGTAACGTAACCGGCGAGGCTGTTTTATAGGACTTGAGGTGCACTGGAATTGGTGGATTTCCGTGGGTAGACTGCAATTGAGTTTGAGAAACAGTTTTGGGCCCTTGGGTCAGAGCTTGAGAAGCGCACGAGTGGACCAGTGATTTCAGATTTCAGGGAGAAGGGCGGCAGTAGGTTGGTGCGTAGAGCATGCCTGCATTTATGGTGATAAGCCGGAGATGCTAAGGAAAAGATTTGTTATATTGTGTTGATTAAAATTGTATGTGTCAAAATCCTGATTTAAGATCAAGTATGTATTGATAAAGTATTATATAAGATGACGAACTGAGGGATACACCGCTTCAACACCCATGCAAGTCCCTCCCATGATATAAAGACAAAATGCGCATGTATAGCACGGAAATGGACTTGGCAAAACAATGGCACAAAGACGGAACCTTTTCCAAATGTGTGCAGCAACAGTTAGACACCTATTTACATGCAGCCTATAAGGGGAACAATTTAGGCAAGCGACTGGCCATATTAGAGGTATGGAAAATGTTTCAGGATGATGAAGGGGAATTAACCCAATGAAGGTGGATGGAGTCAACGGTATATAGAAGGCGAGCAGCCTTCAGCTCCCCCTCCTCATTGTCAACCGAGTGCATAAATGCAGCAACAGAAAGTAAGGGATTGTACCCTGTAAGGGAATTTTAAATTTGCGCCTCCAGCAGATAGTGGTGAAGATGCTCTTTGCGGGGCAAAGCAAGCGAGTCAAGGAGCGCAGAATACCAGCAGTGAATGTAAGGAGAACAGTGAGCTGCAAGCAAAGCTATCCGAGAATGACCTGAGGAGGACAGGGCTTAACGAGAGACAATAATTAATAGTCCAGAATGAATGTATAGGCGTACAGATACTGCTCAAACTGGATGGGAAAACTGCCAATGAGGCAGGGCATGTGGGCAAGGAACTGCCAAGTAGCAAATATGTAGAGGAGGAAGCAAGAGAATGGGCTGAGATAATGGAGGAAGTGCAGTGAAGGGAAAGGGAAGAGAAGGAGGAAAGTAAAAGGGTGCAAAAAGAGAGAGAGTTAGCAGAAACATGAGGAAGAGAATAAAAGGAGATGAGAAAACTGAGATCTCAAGGACATAGCAAGGAGAAAAGCAGAAGAAGAGTGGGAAAAGCAATTGCAAATAAGGAAAAAGAAAAGGAAGTTAGAAGTCGAGCAGCTCGTTAAATAACGCAGATGCAGGGAAAGAGAGGAGCGCATATGCGAGCGAGACAGACGCGAGCAGAGAAAGGCGCTCTTTGAAAGCGGTAGAGATTTAGAGGAACTTGCCACGTTTAGATGATGGGGATGGTACATGACGAAGGATAGGGGTACTCAATAGGAGTAGGAAAAGCAGCCCAACTGGCAGACATGTGTGCTGAAGAACCCATTCTGAGGGGGGGAATGTGGAAATACAGACCGAACAAAGAGAAAGTAGCGGGAAGACACCACATTAAGGAGCCTTAGCTTTGACAATGACAAGGCAGGGGATAGTGACAGTAGTATTGGGATCAGAAAAGGATTCACAGGGGAGTGAGGATAATGAGGAGGGAAGACACTCTTAATGCTCCAGGGAAGCAAGTCCTGATAGAGACACCAATTACAATTACACAATATGGGGAGGTGAGGAAGGCATGGGAAGAGAAGAGGAGGGCATCGAAGGGTGAGACTGCATCCTAAGGGTGGGTCACATAGCATGGAGCATGGAGCATGGACGACATCACTTTGTAATGGCAGAGGCTCAGGGCAAGGGCATTCACCACCACCAAAGACATGGGGAGACAGGGCAGAAGGACGAAACTGAGACAGTTCCCACTATTAAAGAAGGGAGGAGGGTAACTACAGTATATTCTGTGACAGCAGATGGACAAGGACAATTTGAGATGCAAGATACCATTCTTGACTGCTGGGGCCAGGAATGGATTTATGAGATTGGAAGACTGACAGTAGGGACGACATTAGCAGTGGGTGACATGAAGAGCTTGCTCTCAGCCATTCTTGGGGAGGTAGCTGATGATGTATGGAAGAGAGCAGGGTATCCTGGAGTAACTGCACAGAGCAAAGCACATGATAGCGTTCCGTTCAATAACTGCAGAGTGGCCTTATGGCAAGCTCTAGGGGTGCAATACCCAGACACATCAGACATAAGCACAATTATCACACGCAAAATGCATGAGGATGAAGACCCAGTTCAATATATACAAGAGATTCATGAGAGATTGCATCTGGAGACGAGGGAACCCTGGGACAAAACAGTGGTGTTATTTTACCATATATTATGCCAAGGATTGCCCGAGCAGGTGCAAAAGCATCTCAAGAAGCTAGTAGGAATGGAGGCTAACTTGGTCAGAAATTCAATTAACCATAGTGTACTACTGTAGACTGATGCAAGAGAATGTGAGGAAGAAGGGTTAGGAGAGAAAACAAGAAAAAGCAAAGTTAGCACAGAAGAAATGATCTAAGTATAAAATGGAAGGGGTAACGTTAATGAGTGGGGAAGGGGTAGTTACGTGGCATGTGGGGGGTCCTCGCCGGGCAAGGGGAGATTGATCAGTGGGATGAATCAGTGGTCATGAGGTTGGGCACCTCTGGGAAAAGCGTTTGGGCATCAGAGGCAACAAGGAGCAGAGGGGTTTCATGGGAACCATCACAGATCGATGTTGGGTGTGTGGACAGGTGGGCCATATATCCTGAGTGTGCAGGAATAGAGATGGGATGCACCAGAATGGGGGAATGGAGCAACAACCCACATATCAGACAGAGAAAACCTACTACTATGGCAAGGATCATGTACAAGTGCAGACATACGATCCATGACAGATGCACACACAGGACATGCAAATGCAGCTATCAGCCCACAACACCTGCACCACAGACACAGGGACACATGCAGCCATCACAACCAGCAGAGCAAAACATCATGACCCTGACACACGCAGACTCCATGATGTCGATTCCCGTTCGGCCACTGGGGGGGAGGCGACCATTGTAAGGGGCAATCCATTCACGGGGACAGGATTGTCATTATACCCACAATACGACAGCCCACAGACAGACATGATGTGTTTGATCGTATCCGTTACACCCAATCCGGTTGAGGAACTACATATAGGGATGACAATAGGTGGCAAGACTTTTTCTTTTCGCATTGACACTGGGCGACTCAGTCCTGTATCAGGGAAGGGAGATACCCAATGTCTGGCAATACCATGAATGTGCAATGATTCTCTAAGGCTACGGACTTGGTTTCTTTTACCAACAAATTTCCACTTTCCATAGAAGAACACAACCTGACCATCCCACTGTTATATTCCCAATAGAAACCAGTGAACATAATGGGTAGAGACATAATGAGCTGACTTAACATGACAATTTCATTCACAGACCAGGGACTAGTGAGCTCAACACCAGGAATGAACATGATGGAATTCATTCAGGCATACTGGGGACACACAATACAGAGGGGGTGCCAGTAGACATTGAGTTGTTTCAGTATGGAGTGGAGGTATTGATAGCGTGGCTCCCAGGGATCCAGGGCAGGTTGTTACGTACACCTAACAAGTTCATATTTAGGCCAGAGATTCCCTTAGATGAACCTGAAGGAAAGGTGGTCCCCATAGAACTCGAAGCTGTCATAGTAAGAGAAGAGAGAATAATCCTACATGGGGACTGACGACACAGGACCATCATGGAAGACAGTGATTGCAGTGGGAGGGGGATACAGGTTGAATTTTTGACGGATGAGGAACTATTCCAGGATGACCGATCAGATCACGAGGTGGTACTTGACAAAGCATTACGTACTGGATGAGAATTTACAGGGAGGTATCCCAGAGAATGGCTGTGTTGTGAAAAAGTGCCACCGCCATTTTTATAGGAAGATTTAGGGCAAGTATCTCGCATTTTATAGACCAGTGGTCCCTATGACACGGGTTTACTGAAAGGGATATGGGCAGTTAAGATAAAGCTCAAACCAGGGGCTATTTTACCACTGGCAAACAGTACCCCTATCGAAAGAAGCAGACAAAGGCTTTTATTAAACGCTCACCGTGCTAGTGAAGCAAGGCATTCAGGTACTCTCAGAATCACAGTTCAACACCACAGTGTACCCTGTAAAAAAAAGGCGACAGGAGGATTGTGGCATTTTATTCAGGATTTGTGTCCCTTGAACCAAATTGTCCCTTGAACCAAATTGTTGAAGCAGAATTTCCTTTAGTTCCTAATCCAGTGACAATTCTGTGTAGCATCCCGACGGAAGCTAGCCATACTACGGTAATAGACTTGAAGAATACCTTCTTCTCTATACCGCTCCATGAGGAGTCACAAGACCTGACTTGCCTCCCATAAAGAAGCCGGAAGTGGAAACACACGATGAAGAGAAGGTCCCTGGAATGCCCCTCCTCACCCCCAGGAACATGATGGTCCGAAGAGTCAAAAACACACAAAGTCACTTACTATTCAGACAGCCCCCAGGAGGACTAGTGACTGACACATATGCAGAAAGATATTCTCTCGGACAGTCATTCAAACTTTATCCAGCGAATGTCTTTATGGATACAGGTGCTTCAACATTGGTCATGGTACCAAATGCCTCGATGGATGATGTTGACTAATACCAAGAAAACCAATATGCTGATGTCATTAATGACACCATGACATAGCCACATTAGTCACGAAGTACACTCGCAGCCATGCACAAAGTTAACCAAACACATACGTGAATACACGAAGAACATGCTTACACAATCCTGTAGATAGAGGGCAGATACATATACATACTGTCAAAAGCTTTTGTTATTTTTCACATTAGCCAAGTGCAGAAACGCTGAATTTAAGGCAACAAAGAGATGCAGAGCAAACTTGCAGATGCTTATGGCAACTACCATTATGGAACTACAGGAAGTTTGTTTGTTTGTTTGTTTGTTTGTTTGTTTGTTTGCTTGTTTTATTATTTATAATGTGCGAGCGTACCCAAAGGTATCAGGGCGCAGCATTTACAAGAATTTTCTAAGCTTAGTTGCAATCATCATATAATATACATAAGGACAATGCGGTAAACCAATGTTATGTACAAAGCAGCAGTGGGGCAGACAGGCATTATATTCATGTAAACAGGTAAGCACATGTGGTTACAGTGTGTGCGGGTAGTGCAGCATTTAGTTGTCCTAGTGGGTCTCCGTTTGCAGCCATGAAACTACCTTAGAGCGGAGGTTCTGGTAGGGCAGGTCCATTCTGAGGATTGGGGGCAAGGAGTTCCACAGTTTGGCTGCTTTCACCGGGAAACTGTTTCCCCCCTATGGTAGCATGTTTGTAGTTGGGAACTGATAGGCAATCTTTATATGCAGTTCTAACGGGTCTTAAAGAGGACTGTTTGTGGAATCTGTTGATCAGGTATGTTGGGGAAGCGTTGTTAAGAGATTTGTGGGTGAGTGATGCCGTTTTCAAAAGAATTTGATCATTAGTGGGAAGCCAGTTGTTCTGTTGGCTGATTCCTGTAATATGTTCCCTTCTAGAGATACCCAGATCTGCTCTGAGAGCGTTGCTCTGGAGAGTTTGTATCTTGCTTGTGGTGGCCTTGGACGATCCCAGGTACAGTATGAGGGCTCTAGCGAGTGTAAGGCAGCTAGTGTCCGACAGAAATGGTTTGGCTGCTCGGATTAATTTGCATGTGTATGCCGTAGAGGATGCAAGGGAGCTCACTTGTCTTTTGAAGGAGAAATTGGAATCCAGGTAGAATCCCAATGTTTTGACATCCTATCTGACTGTGATGTTGTTCCCGTCAATCATAAAGGAATTGTAGGCCGGGCCCAGTTTTCTTAGGCTGGATGTGGTGCCTAGGATGATAAGCCCTGTTTTATCATCATTCAGGCATAGTCCATGAGTGTCCATCCATGCCTGGATGATGATGTATACTCTATTTAGCAATGCCAAATACTTTCTATAATCTCCAGAAAGCGGAAGGAGGATCTGGGTATCATCTGCATAGTTAGTGTAGGTGATACCGAGATGATCCAAATCATCGAAAAGGGGCATGGTAAATATGTTATATAATGTGGGGGAGACACAGGAGCCCTGTGGTACACCACATGTGATGGGCACGGGGTCTGCTGCAGCAGTAGGAGAGAAGACCCTCATGGTTCTGCCATTAAGGAATGATGTGATCCAGGTGATGGCCTCAGTAGAGAAGCGCGCTGAGGAGTGGAGGTGTGAACATAGGACAGAATGGTCGACCAGATCGAAAGCTGCAGATAAGTCGAGGAGGAGGAGTAGGGCAGCTTGTCCATTGTCTCTGAGGGTGTCAATCTGAGCTTTCAAGTCAATGAGTGCGGTTTCAGTCATTTGTTGAGGACGGAACCCTGATTGTCTGGATCCTAAGAGGTGGTGATCTTCCAGGTGCTTCTGTATTTGTACATAGGCGACCTTGTCCAGGATTTTTAATAGGAAAGGAACAATTGTTATGGGTTGATAATGTGTGGCTGTGGCTGGGTGAAGTGTAGGTTTTTTCAGTAGCGGACGTACTCAAGATTGTTTTAAATTGGTGGGGATGGATCCAGTAGCGAAGGAGTCGTTGATCAGTTTCGTAATGAAAGGGGAGAGGTCACATGCAGCGTCTTTGATAAGCTGTGCTGGGCACAGATCTCCCTCGCAATTGGATGGTTTCAAGGACAGGATGATTTTTTCAACTTCAAGTGTATTGCCTTTGGAGAACTTGAAGTGGGTGGTATCGGTGGGCGTAAGCTTGTCCGGAATTCTTGGAAAGAGAGTGACATTAAGGGAGGCTTTTTTGCTGGAGATTTTACTTTGGAGGGTCGCAATCTTGTTTGCTAAGGCACTTTGAATTTCTGAGCACCAATTTTTATCTTTGGTACAGGTGTCAGGGGGTACTATGGGTTTTTTTTACTTCTTTAAGGATAGAGAAGAGTTCTTTCATGTTGGATTTTGCTTGGGATATGCGAGAGTCGTTTAGCCGTGTAAATTTCTTTTTTGTAAAGTGCAGCTACTTTGGAAAGTTTGAGTTTGTTTGCGACTGAGGGGGATTTTTTACAAGTGGCCTCGCAATTTCTTTTCTGCTGCCTGAGGTTTTTGAGGAATGGTGTGTACCATTTGTTGAGGTGTGTTTTTGGTTTGCTTGGTCTGAGTTTGAGGGGGGCGATGAGGTCCAGCAAAGTGGCCATAATCTTGTTGTATTCTTCGACCAGTGTGTCGAGGTTTTCGGGGAGTGTGTTGAGTGTGGGGAGTAGGTTCGGGATGAGTCTTTCTACTGTCATATTCTTCTTATTTCTAGTGAGAGTAGGTGGGGCCTTAATGGTAGGCGGAGGTGGAGGTCTGTCGGTAGAGAGCATGAACGATACCAAATGGTGGTCAGTCCAGGCTAGGGGTGAGATATTTGTAATATTCGCTTGGTAGTTGTAATCGGCTACCCAGTCAAGTATTCCACCTTTTGAGTGAGTGGGTGCTGTGCATTTTTGCGCAAAGCCTAGTTCAGTGAGGGTGTTGACTATAGTGTGGGTGATATGGTCTTCCGGGTCATTATAGCCCAGATTGAAGTCTCCCAGGGTGAGAACTTGCGTAGCACTTTTAAGATTGCTGGATAGAATGGAGTTGTGGTGTTCATCAAAGGTGCCGCCTGGCGGGCGGTAGATCAAATAGATATTGAGAGTTTGGGTATTGGTAAGTGGGACTTTGACTGATAGTGTTTCGTATGAAAGGGCATTGGAGGAAGTTGCTAGTCTCATGGTAAGGCTGCACTTATGGATAATGGCGACACCCCCTCCTCTGGAGTTGGGGCGATCTTGTCTAAGGATAGAGTAGTTGCCCGGGACTGCCAGCATGAGCATGGGCCTGCTGCTGGGTGTAGCCAGGTCTCAGTAATGGCAAGGAAGTCGAGGTCTTCTTTAAGGATTAAGTCTGCTATTTATGTAGCATGAGCTACTAGCGATCTGGCATTGATCAAGGCTCCCTTAATTTTGGGGCTATCTGTGTTTTTAGAGGTGGTAGTAGTATGACGCTTGTCCTGTTTTGATTCAGGAGCGCCATGAGTGAGGGAATAGTGAATTGGTCTAGAGTTGGGGTTTTGGGGTGAATTGGTGGTTATTGTGAAGGGTTTGGGTCTGGGCGGTGGCGCTCTGGGGTTCTGTATGGTGGGCAGTGAGCAGGCAAGAGGCTCATAAATTTTGGCTAGTCTAGCTCTGAGTCCTAGGTTCCTGTCTCTGGTGGCCCGAGGGAGACTAGTGAGTGGCAGTGGCTGAAGGATGTTTATGTCTAAGAGTGGTGCCTGGTTGTTAGGTCCAGTTAGGGGTGGCGTGTTGGGTGAGTGTGGAGCCATCTTGAGCTGTAATGCAGTGTTTAAGAGGATTAAGAGGCATACAAGCAGGTTGGTGGTGAGTGGACATATACTAAGTAGTGATGGCATGAGTGTTGCAGTTTGGGTAATATACATTGAGAAGCAACTGAATTACACCTATACATCTAAGTTTGAGGTATGCAAAAAGGCTAAAGTGAATATGGCGGGAGCTAGGTTCAGGTAGGCAGGAAATGAATCAGGGTTGGTGGCTGTGTAAGATACTAGTGGCAATAATAGGCTAGGTGCAAAGTCTAACACTGGCCGCTATAGGCAGGAGTATACAGTAGCAGGCTGAATGTCAATGCTAATCACTAATATTAGTATCAAGGCAGTCTAAAAACGGAGTCTAACACTGGCAGCTGTAGGCAGGAGAATACAGTAACAGGCTGAATGCAAACAATAATACTGGCGTAAGGATGCAATCATTATCATCATTGAAATGCAGTCATTGATACTGGCGCCTAGACAGTTTAAATGCAGGATCTAACATTCACAGTAGTAGGGCATGGCGTGTACCCCAGAAGGATATATGTTACGAGCAGTGCCTGTCGTAATACGTCAATTTTAGTTACAAGGCGGCCGAAGGCAGTGACAATGACGCCGTAGGCGAGCGAGCTGGACATGGGACAGTGATTGCAGGCATGGGTCATATTAGGACAAATGTTGCCAGCCGTGGGTAGGAGCGCTAGTACAAATAAGGCTAGGCTGTACAAATAAGCTTTACAAGGTACATGTACAGCAGAGTACGGTGTAGTGTTTCATAATAACAACAAAGGCCGACCGGAAGGAGACGGAAGTCCATGGTTTGTGATGCGCAGAGGGACTTGGAAGGTGCGCCGCCTGTGGGTTAGTGGGGTAGACCGGTAATGTTGTAGGAAAAAAGGCAATATGCTGCCGGTCAGGGCAAGCTTACCGCGATGGGCCAGGGTCCGTGGCCCAGGCCTCAGGACGCCTCCGGACAGGCTCCAGACAGGCAGGGCTCCTTAAGTAGCTGGTCCTTTAGTAGATGGCCGGCGCTCGCCTGCTGGCGTGTGTGGTTAGCCTTGTAGAGGGAAGGCGGGCCAATCAGAGCTGGCGCTGGTGTCATGTGGCTGCAGGGGAGGTCGAGGAAGTGCTGGTGACCATCTTTGGACAGGATTCCCTCATGGGATCGAATGGTGGCCAAGAGAAATGGCCGAAAAACAGCTTTTAGGCACAAATTCGAGCCTGAAGGGATTTTATCCTGCCTAATCAGGAATTGTGGGCTTCGTTCAGGCAGTTTCCGGATTAAAGAAAATAAACAGACAGTAGTCTGTGGGTGGGGCAAAGGTGCCTACCTTGATTGAGGATGAGGCAGCAGGACTGCTGATCACTGCCCCTACAGTGGGGGGTACTCCTGCACCGCCGCGCTCCTGTGCGCTCTGGGGGACAGGCTCCAGACAGGCAGGGCTCCTTAAGTGGCTGGTTCTTTAGTAGATGGCCGGCGCTCACCTGCCGGCGTGTGTGGTTATTCTTGTAGAAGGAAGGCGGGCCAATCAGAGCTGGCGCTGGTGTCATGTGGCCGCAGGGGAGGTCGAGGAAATGCCGGCGGCCATCTTTGGATGGGATTCCCTCGTGGGATCCAATGGTGGCCAAGAGAAGTGGCCGAAAAACAGCTTTTAGGCACAAATTCGAGCCTGATGGGATTTTATCCTGCCTAATCAGGAATTGTAGGCTTCGTTCAGGCAGTTTCCGGATTAAAGAAAATAAACAGACAGTAGTCTGTTGGCGAGGCAAAGGTGCCTACCTTGATTGAGGATGAGGTAGCAGGACTGCTGATTACTGCTCCTGCAGTGGGGGGTACTCCTGCACCGCCGCGCTCCTGTGCGCTCTGGCGGACAGGCTCCAGACAGGCAGGGCTCCTTAAGTAGCTGGTCCTTTAGTAGATGGCCGACGCTTGCCTGCAGGCGTGTTTGGTTAGGCTTGTAGAGGGAAGGCGGGCCAATCAGAGCTGGCGCTGGTGTCATGTGGCCGCAGGGGAGGTCGAGGAAGTGCAGGCGGCCATCTTTGGATGGGATTCCCTCGTGGTATCCAATGGTGGCCAGGAGAAGTAGCCGAAAAACAGCTTTTAGGCACAAATTCGAGCCTGAAGGGATTTTATCCTGCCGAATCAGGAATTGTGGGCTTCGTTCAGGCAGTTTCCGGATTAAAGAAAATAAACAGACAGTAGTCTGTGGGCGAGGCAAAGGTGCCTACCTTGATTGAGGATGAGGCAGCAGGACTGCTGATCACTGCTCCTGCAGTGGGGGGTGCTCCTGCACCGCCGCGCTCCTGTGCGCTCAGGCAGACAGGCTCCAGACAGGCAGGGCTCAAGGTAGCTGGTCCTTTAGTAGAAGGCCGGTGCTCGCCTGCTGGCGTGTGTAGTTAGCCTTGTAGAGGGAAGGCGGGCCAATCAGAGATGACGCTGGTGTCATGTGGCCGCAGGGGAGGTCGAGGAAGTGCCAGTGGCCATCTTTGGATGGGATTCCCTCGTGGGATCCAATGGTGGCCAAGAGAAGTGGCCGAAAAACAGCTTTTAGGCACAAATTCGAGCCTGAAGGGATTTTATCCTGCCTAATCAGGAATTGTGGGCTTCGTTCAGGCAGTTTCCGGATTAAAGAAAATAAACAGAAGGTAGCCTGTGGGCAAGGCAAAGGTGCCTACCTTGATTGAGGATGAGGCAGCAGGACTGCTGATCACTGCTCCTACAGTGGGGGGTGCTCCTGCACCGCCGCGCACCTGTGCGCTCTGGGGGACAGGCTCCAGACAGGCAGGGCTCCTTAAGTAGCTGGTCCTTTAGTAGATGGCCGGCGCTCGCCTGCTGGCGTGTGTGGTTAGCCTTGTAGAGGGAAGGCGGGCCAATCAGAGCTGGCGCTGGTGTCATGTGGCCGCAGGGGAGGTCGAGGAAGTGCCGGTGGCCATCTTTGGATGGGATTCCCTCGTGGGATCCAATGGTGGCCAAGAGAAGTGGCCGGAAAACAACTTTTAGGCACAAATTCGAGCCTGAAGGGATTTTATCCTGCCTAATCAGGAATTGTGGGCTTCGTTCAGGCAGTTTCCGGATTAAAGAAAATAAACAGACAGTAGCCTGTGGGCAAGGCAAAGGTGCCTTCCTTGATTGAGGATGAGGCAGCAGGACTGCTGATCACTGCTACTGCAGTGGGGAGTGCTCCTGCACCGCCGTGCTCCTGTACGCTCTGGGGGACAGGCTCCAGACAGGCAGGGCTCCTTAAGTAGCTGGTCCTTTAGTAGATGGCCGGCGCTCGCCTGCCGGCGTGTGTTGTTAGCTTTGTAGAGGGAAGGCGGGCCAATCAGAGCTGGCGCTGGTGTCATGTGGCCGCAGGGGAGGTCGAGGAAGTGCCGGCGGCCATCTTTGTATGGGATTCCCTCGTGGGATCCAATGGTGGCCAAGAGAAGTGGCCGAAAAACAGCTTTTAGGCCCAAATTCAAGCCTGAAGGGATTTATCCTGCCTAATCAGGAATTGTGGGCTTCGGGATCACATAGGGAGCTTTGAAGGACCAAATACGACTAGCCTATGATAAATATAGCATGGTATAGATATGTAGAAATCATAGTTTAAGTATAATGAGGATCACATAAGGCCACAAGCCGCAGGATGATAGATGAGGAAAAGCAGAACCAGGCTCCACAAAACAGCAGGCCATGGCTCGCAGCCAAGGTCAGGGACAAGCAACGCATTGCAGACCTAAAACGACAAGGGGCAGAAAAATTGAATAAATCCTCATAAATTACAGACCAGAAAAGCTCGATTTCATGGTCCTCAACCACGTGATGCGACCAAACTAGACAATGTTCATCCACCCATAGTGGGAAAATTAACAGTTATCAGCAACACAGACATGAAGTAGCACATGAACTTGTTAACAAAGTTACAATGCTGAGGGCACTGTCACAGGCAAAAGTGGTACTGCTAACAGATACATTGGGAGCACATAGTCCTTCTCATCACCTTGAAGAGGTGCGCAGAGCGCTGAGAACAGGACTGGGTCCCAGGACTGGGGAGACCCGTTCCAGCCAATCAGGGGACAAGAATCCAGGGGTGGATGGCAGAGTGCAAGGGCCAATGGTAACCCTGAGACCCCTGCAACAATGTAACATATAGTTGCTGGGTGAAAGGGCAGGCCAGTCACCTGACATGAGAGGGCCAATTAACTAAGATCCATTGGGGCAATCTGTATCTATATCTATACTCCAATCACCCAATCAGAAAGTGGGATAGGTTTTTCGTGGATGGGCCCATGTTGTGAATCTACTGTGCAACACAACGGCCAGACACGGTTTGGGAGCGGTGACTCTGATGTTTTATGAATGTCCTATATGATCCCTGTCGGTTTTGTAATAAACAACAGTTCTAACTTGCCCTTGGCTGAGTCCTCTGTTTATTTCTGGGGGAGGGTTGTTGGGCCCTGGGAGCTGAATGGGTAAGCTTGTAGTAACCACCAGACCTCTGGAATACCATATCTAACCAACACGTTGGTAGCAGAGGGATGGTTTACTATGCCCGTTTGGCATAAGCTGCCTCTTCCGCCGCAGCACTTGGAGGGCTGCGGGGCGTCTTGTGGAAATCGAGTCTGGCAGGGAGTGCACCCCCACACAAAGGCCATCAGGAGCCAGCTTGGAAATATCCTGCCTGTGGTCCGTGCGGTGTCCAGCAGACCAGAAGGGTGGCGTGGCAGCTTTGAGGGAGCCGGTAGCCGAACAGAGTCAGTGGATCACAGAGTGTAAGTATTGACTCAGCCACAAGGCAACTAAGGGGAGCGGGAAAGTAACGGTGGGTGTAGGGTTATAACGAGTGTTGTTGAGTATCTTTGGAGTATTGTTGAGTAGTGTCTAGTATTGTGAAGCGTAGTAGGGAAAAGAGCAGAGGTAGATGTCATTTCTGTGGTCAGGGTCATTCCGTCTTGAGGGAAAAGCTTCTGGTGAATAACCTAGACTACTGATTTAAGAGCCCGGATGACAAAAGTTATATGAATATTGTATTCCCTGTGAATTTGGCATTCTAGCTCGGATCATGGACGATGGTATCCCTGTGTAAAGGTTTAGCAAAGAGAGCTGGCCTAGCTTGTGGAAGGTGTTGTTCTGGTTAAATCTCGAGGAGGTGTTTTATCTGCAAGGCGATGCTGTAGGTACAGATAGAACATGAGAAATATTGGTATCTCATGTTAGGAGACAGGAAGACTGCTGTGGGTTCATGTTGGGGTTGTGTAAATGTTTGTGTAACGGGACATTAGCATTGTGAGCATTGTAAGTGATCTCTAGCAACTCCCTTGTTTAGTAAAGTGGTGACATCACCCATCAGGTCTGTGCATAGGACACAGAGAGCACGAGGAGCTATAGAAGTTGGTATTGAGAAACTTAAAATTGAAAGAGGAGGCTGTTCGGTGGTGGTGCGCGGAGGGTGCGTGTGCGAGATTAGTGGGTGTGCCTGAGGAGGTGGAGAGTTGCAGAAGGGCAGTGCGTGGAGTACGCCTAACAGGTTGTTTTAGGGACAGAGAGGCTCGAGAAGAATTGTTGAGGACTGGTTATTCTGACATTCATAAATCTGAGTTGAAAATATTAATTGTGCTTGTGTAATAACAGGAGTGGCGAAAGCCTTGACTTGAGGTTAAGTAAGTATAAAAGCGATGTATCAAGGGATGTACAAGGGGGATACATCTGTACAGAACCTATGTAGGGCCTGTCCATGATATAAGGACAAGATTTGTAAATATAGAAAGGAATGGACGTACAGCACAGAGGGTAAATTGTCTAAGCCATGGCCACAATGCAGATGTTTCTCTGGAAATGTGCAAACATTACAGACACACACGCAAGACACCCATAAACGGAAGATGTTGGGCAATTTTATGGTGATATTGGAACACTGGAAAATGTTCCAGGAGGACAAGGGGGAGGTAGCAAGGCGTCAATGGATGCTGAGCCAGCAGGAGACACCAGGCGAAGTGCCCTCAGGCCCCGCTTCCCCACTTCCCCCTGAGAATGAGAAAGAAGGGACTGCAGCAGAAGCACAGGGGTTATACCCTATACGATAGCTAAAGTCAGTGAGGGGTACACAAATCCAACATTTCAACATCCATCATACACCAAGGAGGAGGGGCAGAAGGGGGTCGGACAGACAGATGGTGGGTGAGGAGTGAACTGGAGGCTTCCTGCCCTTTAAGATGAGTAGCAATACCCTGGAGAAATATGGGGATGCAGATTTCATCCATACATCAATAATACAGATGACAAATAGTTTGGCAAAAGTTTGTCTGTTTTAATGCAAGTAATTAAAACAGGGTGTACAACGAACATCAGCAATCGCTCGATACTCTGACACTAACTCATTTAAGAAAAAAAACAGCACTTTTGTAGACCAAATATGACACTACTGACATTTAGACCTGCATCACTAGCAACGTCATCCTACAAAGCAAACTTCAGAAACTTATTGGGAAGCAGGATTGGGCCTAAGTGAATAACTAAGCATAGGTTCTATATCCATATGGAGTAACGGAGAAAGGTAATAGGATAGTTAACATCAGGTGGGGCAACTAAGCCCTCCCCTCAAAATGGCCACTATGAACGTCACTAAATGTGCGACATCCCATTGGCTACATATACTATAGGACCCCAACTAAATGGTCCCTTACAATTGGTTGGCTACTAACCCCCGTCAGTAATTTTCCACCTACGTGAGCAGCACGCAGACCGAACAACCAGGTGCGGGTGAGCTTGTCTTGATACCAGCTTCCCACCAAGTAAAAATATGATCCATCATCACACCAACAGGCCAGTGTCAATTAGTACTTTGAAGTTGGCCATGAGTCTGTACTATTCTCTGAGAATTTTAAGGAGTATGTGTATTATCCGACTTCCGTGCATTGGTGTGATGTTCTCCACTGTCCAACTTTCTTCCATCACGTGACTGGACACCACGAATTGAGCCTTTTTCGTCTATTTGATTTTATTCTTCAATTGTCCTCTGACGTTTTTTGATTTTGCTTGACATTCTTGAACAGGAGCTTCTGTTCTTTCATGTTAATTGTATCTAATGTCAGCCAATTCCAGTTTGATAAGACCTTGGCCTTCTTGGCTCAGTCAACTCCTTAGCTGAAATATATTCTGTTTAATTCACTTGATTTTTGTAACTGCAACACTGAAATTAGGCCTTCCGTGTTGTTCAGTACTGCTTTATACATAGTGGAAACATGAATTATTTACTTAATCCATATGTATCTATGAGGTATATAGGTGTATGTTGGCGCTTGAGGCAGTCTAATCTATTTAAGCATCTGGCTAGCTTCATGATCACTTTGCTGCTTGTGTTTCATTGCATCTGTACACGTTTAAACTAAGTTTCTTCATCAGGTTTGTGGCATAGGTCTCTTCATCTTGGTCCCAAGATGTCACTTATCCTCGGTATTTCTTTGTTCTTTATAAATCGTCTGCCTCTCCTGTCTGGTTATCTTTCTATATGGGAGTCGATTCAGCTTTGTATGACGTCACCATTCATCCTGGTCATTCAGTTTCTTTGTTTCATCAGGAATCTCGTTCAAATGGCCATCATATTGTCTTGGATGCACGTATGGTTTCCTCAATAGGTACTTTACCTCCCATATTCTCTTAGGTATGGTCACTCTTATAGGTACCGCATGGAGCCCACGCTCCTCTTTGCTGGTTTATCTGTTCAGTATATGTCACATACTTTGGTTCATATGTCTCAGGCAATGTAGGCGGGGCAGGTTGAGTGGGCATACTTGGCTCCTTGTCTACACTCCCCCCCTCTGGGTGATTTATCGACCACTCTCACATCATCTTCTATTCCTAGACATCCTGGTGTGAAGAAGTACCTCTTAGGGACCCATATTTTTATGACTCCCTTCAGGCATCCGGCTGATTTCACATGCTCATCTTTGTTCCACGTCATGAGCATGCACTGTCCACTTGGACTGCAATAGATACATCTTCCCACATATTTCTTATGGTCCTTTGGATACAGGAACTTTGTCCTCTCTGGTGCATGGATACTGGTCTTCATGAAGTCTCTGAATTCCTCATCAGTCAGATCTTTTGGCTTCCAACCTTGTTCAACATCAATCATGATTTTCATCCCTATGGCTGTCTTTGCTGTGTTCTTGCATTGCGAGATTATTATCTTGATCACACAGAATTCAAGCATTGCTAATAAAAATAAATCTCCTAAAAACTTGAACATATATGCCATCCATTGTGGAACCCATGAGAATAGTGATCCAAACCATCTGTCATCAGCAATGTCTTCAACCTCGTCTATCATCTGGCCATGGTGCTTCATTAGCATATCTATGGCCTCGGTCAATGTTCCATTCTCGTCATCATGAGAAGGTATAAATGAGCAACATGATTCTCCAATTTTGGCACAAACACCTCCATCCATCGCTGTAATCATGTTTAGGACGTATCTGTTCTGGAGAGTCATCAATCTTACAGCTCTCAGCTTTCTCTGATTGCATTGAATCCCTTTATAATAGTATTAATTGTCTGCAGCAATTCCCATCTTGTGATCTGAAGCCATTTGGTATTTGCTCCAACCTGGACCCTTGGCATGAAAATCACTGATGAGGTCTGGCTGAAAAGCCTGTGTTCATACGGAATAGAGTCAAAAGCTTCTATTGATTTGGCTGAAAAGTAGTTCTCTCTCTTTATTCGTTGTATCAGCTCTACATACCTTTTCCGACTCAGACGTGCATCTGCATTTGGGAAGCTATAGATGTTCAGGTCATCTTTAGGAATCACTAATGCAGGAACAAGGACATTCACTAATGTGAAAATTCCTCCCCAATCTTTTGGCAGTCTGATCTAGGATTTGGATCCACATGCCCAATAATGATCCATAATTACTGCTGTTCCGATATTCATTCCTGGTGCATCAAAGATTCGTTCAGAGTTCTGATTTTCCCCCATTTTTCTTGTAGCATTGTTCCTGAAACACAATTTAGAACTGTCCAATGGTATTATCTACAAGGGTCCTCCTCTGTCTTCGACCCATGTCAGGGGTTTCGCATGTTTTGGCCATAATGGCTTGCATGACCTTTGAACATTTTCAATTGTTGGTTGGTAATGACCTATTATTACCCATGCTCTGCAAATTACTACTCCTTCTTCCCAGCCGTCTGGTGATAGGACAGTTCCCCAAATCGGCATCTGTCCTCTATGTTTCCATCTGCAGATGTCTTCTGTAGAGTGTCGTGGAACTTTCAGCTTTTTATTCAATTCTCTCCTTATTCCGGTTCCTTTTACTCCAGGTTTTTCATATCTGATCACAATTTTTTTTTGTCTTTATGTCATGAACATAGTCATCTTCATTCGGATCTGTTCCTTCAGTTGCCCATTTGAGAGAGGCTGTTCGACCCATGGCCTCTGGTACTACAGAAAACTAGGTGTACAATGCAGGGTGCAATTAGGACATCTACTTCAATAGCTAGGAAGATCTTCGACTTCCCAATGCTGCATGGTAGTAGTGCACATACAAAGCATTCTTCATCTGACGTCCTTCTTCCAACTTCTTTCATGTGTTTGTACCAAATGTTATTTCCCAAGTGTGCTGTGCTGTTCAGATAGTCATTTCATTCATAATTATCTTCTTGGGCACTTCTTTTGGTTCTGAAAATCTTCATACAGTTGTTTATAACCACATCTCTGAATGCATCAGTATAACTTCTTCTAGCTGGCCGAATTGCAGGAACATCCATCCGGGTTCCCTTCATAGAAGAAATATCAGCAAGTCTTTCTTTATTCATCTGTCATTTTCTGGCAATGGCTAAAAACAGCCATATATATTCTGCTATCATCTCAGCACGTGACCTTTCTGTGGGACTTGTGCTTGGACTTCTTGTTATTGGATCAGGTGTGTCTACATGCGTAATCTGTGTAGGGCCAACTTTTGTCAACCCCTTACTTTGCCTGTTCTGCCGACCCTGTCTCCGGCGTTCAAAAGGTGTGTTTGGAGCACGTGTTGCTTGTGATGTATTACTAATAACATCCATTTCGAGCTCATGTATCTGCCCATTTTTTCTTGGGACCGGAATGACAATGTATGGTCTAGGCTACTTTGTAGTTGCCACGCTTACCTTTTCCTTCTGCTCAGAAACATATACAGGAGTCCTTGCATCTTGTGCTCCTTTTCTAAAAGGCAGTTCTTACTGTCGGTGAAAGCAATATGAGTATGAATATAATACATGTGTAGATAATGCAGGGGTAAGTAAGTCTGCAGCCTCTGCTCCTGGGACAGTGTGTACGACTGTCTTCACAGGGCAGCACAATATTGCTGTTTTGGTTTCCCATCTCGAACATTTGATGCTAAGGAAGGAAAAACAATGTTTTAATGGTTCTCCATTTTTTAATTGTTCCAAGTAGCTGTTGTCTTCTTTCGGTATTCATCCTTGATCAATTATCTTCTTTCTGGATGCTTTAAGAAAGAACTTTATCCTTTTCTTTCTGGAACCTGTTTTTTCACCAATCAGGATGCAACTGTTCCTTTATCATGAAGAAAAATATCCTCAGTGAGCTTATATGAAATCTGCTTCATTTACAAAGTCCCAATCAATGCCTCGAATCTGCTTCAGTCCAGATGGCATGTTGCTTCCCTGTCAGCACGAACAAAGAGTTTTGTCCTTCATTTAATTCTTTGATCTGTCCCTCGGAGGAAAGTTTCTACACAGCTCTGTGATTTCTTTCAGAATAGATTGCCACCTGGTTGCTGATTCCTTCTAGGATCACATTCAAATTTGCAGTATTTCTTGGATCTCTTAGGGAAGTTACGGCTGTGTGTCTTCCAACGAGATGCGGGTATTCTTCAATTAGATGAAAGAACACTACACTGACCAATCTATGTGCTGCGTCAGTTGATAAGGGCATTTGTGTTTTCCTCACTGAACTCAGGCAACTTCAAAAAATATTTGGTGATGATTATGAGCAATCTTCTAATGATATTTTCATTGTAAGATTACCAATAAAAGTTGGAATGCGGCAAGTTCTCCCCACCAATGTAGGATAAGAACATAACACCCACTCAAGATAGGGAAGCACGAACTTAGAAAGGTCATCACTGGGTAACACCATGGGTAACACCGAACAAGAGCTCTATATAAAAGGAATCAGGTTACTGCAACCTCTTCTAATTGCTGTGTCCACGATCAAAATTTGCCAGATCCTTATTCTTATCAAGGCTTACGTGTGCCTCAGTCGAAAGTCAATAAACTACTGTAATTTTTTTAAGCATATAGATCTTCTTTTACTCTGCAACCAGGATGCACAAAGTGTTCAAATGTGTCCTTTTCCCCTTTATTTATAGCTCAAAAGGCCGAATTGTGCAAATTAAGCCACAGTTTAACCAAACAGTTCTTCACACTTTCCACTTGTCAGGTTATGCGTCCTTCTTCCTCGTCATGGATCTCGTTTGCATGTGCTGTGGTTCTTCTCCGATGTTTGTAGCTTCTTCGCGGTGGGGTGCAGGCAGAGGAGTGTCTCTGGCATAGATCTTGATGTCTCCCAGGAAGATCCAAGCTCGCCTACACTGCAATTTGACAGCAGATGGTGTCACATCCTCAAAAATAAACGGATCATTGAACCTGAGCTTGTCCCACTTTTTCCTTGTTTGGTTATGAATCAGGACTTTATCTCCTGGATAGATTATTGGACATAAAAATTCAAGAGTTTGGATTGTTGAAGCATCTCCTTCTGTGTTCTGTACTGCCTTAGACCCTCGTCTCTGCAACTGTCCTAAAATTACCGAAAAACTAGACGTTAAACAGTTCAAGTAGTTTTGCAATTCAAGTCCTAAAATTTCTGACGTAGGCTGAGCATCACTTCTAACTCGGGATGGAGGCATTAAGGGCATCCTCATTCGCCTGACTGTCACAATTTCATGCAGCGTAAAATGGTGGTCAGAACCTGGTTGGTTCCTCAATGCATACAATGACAGCGGTAGGCAGTGCAACCACCCTTTTTTCAAAGTAAGCTTCAATTTAGCTATTCTTTCTTTTAACAGGCCATTGAAAAGCCAAAGAAAACTTGTGCTTTATACCAAGCAACAAGGTGATCTGTTCGAAAACTGTATTGACAAAGTGAGGTCCATTATCTGATCCCATTACTTCGCACACTCCCCATCTTGGAAACACCTTGCGCACTAAGAACTTAGCTGCACAGGTAGAGTCCAGGTGCGTACTTGGACCTGCCTCTATCCATCTAGAGAAAGGACACACTACACGTAACAGGTAGCTATATCCATTACAAACTTGTATCATGTCGACATAGTCGATATGCAAGTGCTGAAAAGGGCCATTGGGTCTTGGGATGACCCCCCCCCACTTTGCACAGTGTATGCCCAGCCGTGAATTGTTGGCAAATAATACAATTTACCATAAAAAATGCAACATGCTCCATTAAGTTCGGTACAAACCAATCCTCAGCAATGGTTACAGCAAGATTCTCCCTAGTTGTATGAGCGGGGTAGTGTATCTGTTCTAGCGCGACCCTTAGTAAGGCTATAGGCATCACTGGTTTAACAGTGCTGTCTTGTCACCACAATGCTTCAGAGGGGTTTAAAGAACACCCTTTTTGTTTCCACAAATTCTTTTCTTCTTCTTGCAGTGCCTCTCCTTGAAGCCCCACTATCTGTGTTTTAGACATATGATTATATCCCTCCTCCACAATCGTCATCACAGTCATTCTTTCATTCACATTAATGGTTTGTATATTCATCATCCCTATATCTGTATTTGCAATGCGCTTGGCTTCAGCATCTGCTGCTTGATTTCTAGGTGAGATAAAATCTGTCGCTTTTGTGTGAGCTACGCATTTAACAACTGCTATGCCCACCGGGAGTTGTAGTGCCTTAATGAGCCTGTCCAATAAGGCTGCGTGCTGCACTGGCATGCCGGCCGCTCGTAGGTAGTCCCTCCTTTTCCAGCATGCTAATCCTGCGTGAACCATCGGCGTGACGTAGGCAGAGTCGCTGTACACTGTCACTTCCTGATCTGCATGATTCTCGACTGCAAGTATCAACGCCAATAATTCTGCAGCTTGTGAGGAATAATGAGGTGGCAATCGAGTACTAACGAGCACTTGAAATTCTCCATTTGCCAGATGTTTCACTACCGAGGCGCCTGCACACTTTGCCCATCATTTTGATTGATTCTTAAGGATCCATCAATGAAGACAATCTCTCCCCCTGCGGGCGCATTCTCATTTACTTTAGGGAGCTCATTACAGAACTCTTCATACAATCATGTTTAGGCTCTCCTTTGGTAATTGGTTCAGTAATTGGTTCAGCTATGAACATTGCTGGATTCACTATTTTACATTGAACTGTTTTAATCTCTGGAGTTGATATGATTACCTTATAGGCAGAAGCCCTTTGAGTAGTTAACATGCCTTTTCAGTTTTTCTAAAATAGCAAATAATGTGTGTTCAACATATAATGTCATGGAGCATCCCATCACTATGTTTGCAGCCTTGTCTATGGTGAACGCAGCGCCTGCCAAACTTTGTTCGCATGGAAAGTGACCTCTCATTACTGGGTCCAGAATTGCACTGTAATATGCAAGGTGCTTGTACCCCAATGTGGTTCTCTGTGTGAGTACTGCTGTCATAAAAGTACCATCTGTATGCGAGAATAAAAATAATTCCTCAGCGTAATTGGGGATCCCTAGAACTGGGGCTGAGCAGAGTTCTTTTTTTCAATTCATCAAACCCTTCTTCCATTGCCTCAGTCCACACAATATTTTTTTTCATTGCCTGTGCTTTTTCAAGGCCTGTAAAAGGGGCTTCATATATGAGCTGTAGTCGAAGACCCATGCGCTGACATAATTGCATAATCCTAGAAAACTCTGAATTAGTTTTATCATGTGTGGCTTGGCTATCTTTAAAATGGCCTCAGCTCTTTCAGGGGTGACCTTCTTTCCCTCATGTGAAATTAATTGGCCTATATACAACACTTCTTCCTCTGTGGTGCTGCAAACTAAAATGTCATCTACGTATTGCAGCACAATGCTCTCTAAAGCAACATTGCTCAAGTCCATCTGGAGAACTCTGTTGAAAATTGATGGGGACTCACAGTACTCGTGAGGCAGCCTCGTGCTCTTTAATTGTGTTTGTCTAAAAGTAAACAATGGCAAATCTTGTGAGTCTTTGTGCAATGTGATTGCGAAGAATGCATTTTTCAAGTCAATCACTGTGAAATATCATTCATCAACAGGCATTTTACATAGAATTGTAGATGGGTTCGGGACTAGATGGAACTTGGCATCTACAATTTTGTTTATTGGGCAAAGTTCTTGCAGTAGTCTCCAAGACCCTCCTTTAGATTTCTTGATAGGATAAACTGACGTATTACATGGTGAGTCTGACGTCACTACGATACCTTGGTCCATCATGGCAGAAATGTTCTTAAAAATGCCTTCATCTGTCTCTCGAGACATAGGATATTGCCGTGCTCAAGGCAAAATTGCTCCTGTTTCAATTTAATCTTCACTTCCCCAACTCCTTTCAGTAAGCCTACTTCATAGGGGCCAGTAGTCCATAATGTAATTGGCACTTTCTCCATACCTTCATCAAAATATTCAGGATGCTTCTTTGCTAACATCATTCTCTGCGGGACCTCTCTCTTAATCGCCTTGACCCAATAAGTAATGCACATTTCATATATCACAAAATTGTCCAATCTTTCATCTCCAAACAAGTCTTCATCAGTGACGTCAGTCACTCTACAGCCTTCCTCAACGGCAATTATTGTGCTCCATCGTCTACCCTTATCATCAGTTGCATCGAGCAAATCCATATTTCCTCGGACTATAGCTGCTAAAGGGAAAATTCGCCCCTCCTCTTCGTCCGTTGGTATCTGAGGTCTAAATAGAAACTCATCTGGTATTCTCATGGTTCTGCCTACTAAACCTGGCAGCCATGTTAACGAAACACGTATCCCATAATGGAACACTTCTGGTTCCAACGGTATCGCTCTAGGCGCTATTTGCCCTGCGTATGCCCTGACCATTTCACACACGTTTCAATGTGCATTCCCGATGTTGAGCATACTATGCCATCGGCTGTAAAGAAAATGGTCATATTCATTTTTGTCATGAAATCTCGTCCTAATATGTTGACAGGTGTTTGCCTCGAGTAAAGCAGTGGCACTTTCATATCGCCTTCTCCTATGGAGACTGGTAATTCTTTTGTAAAAGGAACACGACGTGTTGCTCCTGTAAAGCCCTGAGTATTCATTGTATCATGCATACCTTGGCTCCTCATGAGGATTTAGCGTAATAGATAGGACTGAACACATCAGGTCTACCAGTGAGATGTCCTATTTCAGGTCCTGTCTCACTCCATCACCCGTGAATGGATTTCCTCCATCAACAGTAACACCTCCTATTCTATGTGTCATAGACAGTTCTGTGTTCGTATTCTGCTGAAGTTGCATAGGAGATTGCTGCGACTGTCCTTGAAGGCCATTACTTGATACTTGTTGTGACTGCAAGCCTTGCTACATTCTCGGCGCTTGCTGCTGCATTGTTTGATCTTGCGCAAATCCATTTCTGCCCTGCTGTGAATATGCAGGTGGATTTGGCATTCCCTGTCTCAAAAATGTATCATTGTGTACCATCCCTTGGCTTCTACACACACGAGCTACGTGCCCTGTCATTCCACATGTCCAACACACAAGAGGTTGTCTTTCCATCTGCCCATATTGCATGTTCTGATTACCATTTTGCATATTCTGAAACCCTTGTTGCCCATTCTGAAAACCTCCCTGACTATTCTGCCAATACCCTTGATTACCTTGCCAACCTCTCCCTCGATATCCCCTTCCTCGTGGAGCATATCCATGATTTGTCTTATCAAACTGTCTTTGGTTATTTACTTGTAGCATGTGTATTGCCTGCTGCAAATTTGTGCTGCCCAGGTTAGTTAACATTGCCCCTTGAATGGTGTACTTGGATAACTTTTTCTGAACTAACTTTGCTTCTTCACCTTTTCGTGCATTGTCCTTTTTGCAATTCTTTTCCTGCAGGAGTCTGCAATAATGTGCAATGGTTAACTGAATTTCCGACCATGGTTTTGCTTCCATCCCCACTAATTTCTTGAGCTGTTTCTGCACCTGTTCTGGCAGCCCTTGGCATAATATATGATAGAATACAGGTATGGACTTCCCCCAAGCCTCACATGTTTCAAGCGCCCATGCATCTCCCTCCTTCATTTTTCTTGTCATTATAGCTGCCATATCGCATGTGTCTGGATACACTACTCGAAGCGCTTTCCAAATTGCTGCTCTACAATTGGTAAACGGTGCTCCATCATGCATGGTTGTGTGGTGTTGATTGTAGTCACACCAGGGTAACCTGCCCGCGTCCATACATCATCAGCTCTCTCACCAAGTATGGCGATTAGAAGACCTTTAATATCTCTTATAGCTCATGTATTCCCTCCCGTCATTTTTTCGAACTCATGTATACATTTTCCAGCACCAGAAGTTACATTCGGGAGCTTACATTTAAAATGTTCCCTGTCCATCTGGGGCCATGGTATATACTGAGGCCTGGCCCCTCCCTTTTCCAACAAGGGGAATTGTGATGCTCCAAACTCATTCTCATCTCATCATGTGTCTATCTACCGCCGGGGTAATATTCCCACATCACCGTCTACCTGGTAATGATCTTAACCTACTTACATAAGGCGGGGACTCCCCCCTCTGACCGTGGGGTTGCCCTTCATGGCGGTCTGACTGTGTCAGTTGCTCTGGTGCCTTAGACATAGGTATTTCTGAATCTGACCATTTTACTCCCTTATCCATAGGTGAACATCCCTCCGGACCACATGTGTCACTTCTCTTTTCCCACTGGAAGGTTTCCCTTTCTTCGTCTGATATTTCTTGTTCCCAACTCGTGCAACTCCTCTCATCATCATTTCTATTTAATGTTAGTCTGTCTAAAGACAGCTCTTTATGTCTCGGCCTGCAGGAGGCTTCCTCTGTGTCATACAACTGAGTTCTCTCAAGGCGCTAATTTTTTCCTTTCCCTTGTGGTTCTTTCTGTGCTTGCATTTCATGGTAAACTTTATCAATCGTATCCCCAATGCTTTGTGAGTCAAATTCATCTTATAGATTTACTCTAGACGTACGTGGTAATGACTAGAACTCTGGAAAGAATTCCTCTATGTCTTCCCATGCTACCCGTGGATTGGGATTTCTTACTTCCCTTTCCAAATACTCGAGATCTCGCGCTCTCTGTCTTCTCTTACGTTCCATGTCGTCATAGACTTCTCTGCGATTTCTCGCTTCCTCTCTTACTCTATCTTCATCTTTCTTTTTCATATCCCTTTGTTCACATGCCCTTCGTATTTCCTCATCTCTTCGTCTCTGTATCTTTTTCTCTCTTATCCTTTCCTGTTCATCATCTTCTATTCTTTTCTCTATCAGTCTTTCCTGTTCATCGGCTGCTCTCCTTTTATTATCACATTTTCTTTGCTCTTCTGCTCTCTCTTGCTTTTTAGCTTGCTCATCTTGATATAACTGTTCTTGTATTTGCCTATCTTTTCTTTTAGCTCCTTCATCTCTCAATCGTTCCTCCCTTTCTTTGTCTTTTCTGTCTTGTTCGTCTTGATCTCCCCTTTGTCCTACATCTTTGATGCCTTTACCATTGACTTTAAGTAAAATCTGACCTCCCATCCATTTGTTCTGTAGGAGCGCTATCTCATCAGTATTATCCTTGTCTCCTTTCCATCTCTTTATTTCTCTCCTTATATCTAGAGATGTGCTTGCTCGATCACTTCCTTCCTTATCGCGTCTCTCCCTGTCCTTCAGGACTTTGGAGGTGTTCCAGCTCACAGAAGGCTCTAACTCCTTCCAATGTCCCAAAGGAGTCGAGATCCACACAAGGAGCAAAGGTTAACTGCCGTTTTATTATGACAAATGAGCAGGGACAACATACAAGGGCCAAATCAAGTCCAAGCACATCGATTTTGGGCTCGCAGGCACTTTTTGTACACTCGTGATGTCACAATTAGCGTCAAGTACCAGAATCCTTCCCTGACCCTAACGCCACTATGGGTTGGCTCTCTGAGTGGTAGGTTCAGTATAGGAACATATATTGTGTGTTGTTACTGGCGGATACCCTGTTAGGTGGTATGCTGGGCCATCCCTAAAACTTGCTACCTGAGAATTGTTACATGAGAACCCCTAATGATTGGTTGGAGACTCCGACCACCAGCCCCTGTTCCACAGTGTCCTGATTGGTCACGCTGTGGTCCCCAAGCTTGGGACCACCGCTGTTCCCAGCCCGCAAGACACCTGTTCTTGTACAATGTGTATCAACAAGGTGTGACTATGTGACAGTGTATAACAATGGGGTCTTGCTAATGCCATGAGAGCAGTCCAGTCCCAGCACGTATTGTAATTGGATTGTTGCAATTATTTTGCAGGGCACAGTCTTAGACGTGAGACGGCTGCATCTTCCCAGCTTCCAGACCTTGGCATTCTGTTAGGTCGACCGGGTCACCTGTGCTGAGACTGCTGGTGAAGCTGAATTACTTTGATTTGTATTTTAGCTTGGGGTATTCTCTTCTGTAGCTGGGCTCATCGTGGCACAGTGAGTGAGGAATGTCACTTGCAACATCGTGGCCTTGGAGGTGGCAGTCCCTGCCAGGGCGATTCTGCTCGCTAAGCAGCTTGCACATCAGGATCTCTGTGGGGCGATTCAAGTTTGCTGAATTTGTCTGAGGCCTTCTTCAACACTAGTTATATGTTCAATATAATTGCTCATAGGTTAAAAGCATGTTGTGGGTGGTCAGGTCTCTTGAGGGCTTCTATTCATCCATATGGTTAATAACGAGTAGCATCTGCAAACTGATACACAAGCTCTTCTGGCATCTTGGTTTCTGTGGTGCGATAGCGAGCCTATATGAAAAGTAACAAACGTGCAGACAGGATATGTATCACTGTCTTCTAGCTCATAGAACTGTACGCGTATGTTCTTTGTGCGTATTGGTATGTGAGTGTCCCGATTGTGCCGAATGCACGTGTGCTTCCTGTCTAATGCGGCTATGTCGTCATGAAGTCTCTAACGACCTGCAGCATGGCTTGCGGGGACATCAATCAATTTGCTCCATGTAGTCGTCTCAAGCTTGTCTTGGTTGTCGTTGTTTGTGTTGGCTAGGGCTCGTGCCACCGCAGGATTGAATGGGCGGATGGCTGGATGTCTTTCGTGTTGTGAGCTTATGCTGGGTGCGGTGGGACTGGGTGAAATCTCGGATAGTCGATAATTGTTCTGTAAGGAGTGCTTCTTCTGGTTGGGGGCCCCTTCAGGAGGGAAGGGACATTCGGATTTTCCCTCTTTAGTCCCTCCTCTGGTCGACTTGTCGACCATAAAATTATTACTTCTCTTGTCATCTCTTAGGCGCCATACCTTCGAAATTCCTGCTAGATGCCCGCAATGGTTCACATGATCTTCGAACGACCAGTACATATACACGCATCCCCCTCCGGGCTCGCAGTAGACCCATTTTCTGACATAACTCTTGAGATTCCTTGGGTTTTCTAATTTAATTGATGGCGGGTACATGTCTTATTCCTGTTATCCTAGTCTTTCTCGTTCCATACGTATTATGTCTCTGTGTTGGTCGTCCTCTGCATGCAGAAGTAGCTTCATCCCGATCATTTCTTCTGCAGTCGTTTTTGATTTTGCCATGCACGCTTTTATCCCAAGTAGCGAAGCCAGTCCCAGGATCAGGCCTCCTGCTAGTATTTTTAGACCATCTTCTAGCCAGGACGACATCCATAACCAGAGATATGGATACCAGCTGCCGTTCTTCTTCGTGCCTTTTGATTCTTCTTCCATTTTAGCGTGCATTTTTGCCAATTGTGACACTGCTTCTGATAATGTTCCATTATCCTCATTGTTCGCTGGTATGAACGTGCAGCAGGAGCTTCCTATTTCTGTGCCTACTCCTCCTGTGAGCATGTCCAGAACGTACCTGTTCTGTAGGGCAGAAATTGTATAGCTCGGAGTTCTTCTTTGATTGCGTTGAATCTGTTGACTGTTGAGTTTATTGTCATCATTAGCTCCCATCGCGTTATCTGGAGCCATTTTGCATTTAAGTATGTCTGGAACCCTGGGTGTATTATTGCTGAGAAAAACATGGCAGTCCTGCTGAACAGCTGATGTGATGGTGGTACTTCGTCGAGTGCAGCTTCTGATTTGCCCCATGAGTAATTTCCCTGTCGCTTTATTCTTCGTAATGGGGTCTCTTTGGTGATGTCATGGCCAGATGGTAGTGTGGTAGGTTATAGAAATCAGTTCCTTCGCTTACTGTTTTCATCAATTTTCGGGAAGTCGTCCATCTTGACATGTTTTTGAGGCACTACTAGCAAGGGTACATTGACATGTGCCAGGGAGCAGATCCCTCCCCAGTTAGTTGGTAGTTTGTTGTATGCTTTTGCCCCACATGCCCAATAAAGGTCCATCAGTACTGCTGTGCCTGAGCGTATACTTTCCCTAACATCAACATCTGGGGGCGTTCCCAGCAACCAGGTTCTCTGCCTGTTTCTCTGGTGCTCCATTTACATGGCAGATAGTCTAGCGTCACCTTCTTCATTTCTCCTTTCTCTGGTTAGTAGTTTTCAAACATGGGTAATGTCTATATGAAGCTATCCTCGTACGGGTATGTTGCTTTGTTCTCCACCGGAGGGTTGCTGTTTTCCCTTTTAATCCCCCTGTGTTTGGAACAATACGAGGAATAGGAGGCATTGTGCCGTTGTTGCTGGTACTTCTGTGGCTACAAAGGTTCTGGAAGTGCTCATGGCATACGGGATCAATGAGCAAACATAGCAGCTGTCCCGTCTTGTGTCTTTACCACTTTTTGACCTGTGCTTGTACCACATGTTGTTTGTGATGTGTGCTGTACCAGTGAGATATGTGTCGACCCCATTAACATCAGTACCAATGCCACGCTTCCCTCTCCTTACCTTCCCGTTCGTGCTGGTCGTACCACCTGACACCGTGCTCCTTGCAGCTTGGGTACGAGGAATGTTAGTATGGGGTGTTGCAGATACATGCAAAGCTGAGTAAATTTGCCAAACAACGGCAGCTACCAATGCGGTATGCAAAATCACCCACATTATTTTTATTACGATATTTATTAAGGTAGGCATTATTAGTACTTACACTGCAGTCCGGCAGACGCTGAGATGATATAGTTGCCCGCCTGAAAATCACAGTAAATCAGCATTAATGTATTAGTGCTTGAACTAAGTAGTCATTTAATGCCCAGGCGAATAGCTCCTCCCAGATCCTCCTTATGGATCTGTTTCTAAGTATGGGTAAGGCATGGTGGAGTTGTGGGTCTGATTGTAGTATATATTCGATAAACGCGTTGTAATATACGCATGGTGGTCTTGGTCTGGAATGGGTGGGTCTTCGTAAAGCGTCAATATATTGGTGGAAGAGTGCTTCAGGGTGTTCAATGGGAGGAAATATCTAAACCAAATACATTTTTCAATCTATCTTTAACATTCCGGTGGGGGGGAGTTGTGGGCTCTAGAATGGAACCAACCTTGCTGAGCTCTGATAATGAGATTCTTTAGTTTCTGTTGCTGCGGCATGGTCACAGGTTGACCCGATACCTTGCCTTAGTGGATAGATGAAAAAATGTATTTTCCACACAGGTTTGTGCTTTGTTGGAAAGTGCTGTTTTGTAGCAGGTCTGTTTATTTACTTAGGTTGATCCCAAACATGGTGATGGTGGGATTCTTGATGTCCCATGTAGTCAGCCGACACGTGTTTCGACCCAAAGGTCTTTCTCAAGGCTGATACAATCCAAAATCATATCATGTCTGGTGATAGTGAGTGATACAGCAGATTATATTCAAATGGGTATGGATCACTTGAACACACAGCAATGTTATAGAACTCTGAAGAGTGATCCTACGAAGAACATTGTTATTGAGTTGGCTAATCTAATCTCCAAATGGCATACTACGGGACTCCTCACGGATGAAGAAAAAAAGTTTCTAATTGTAACCAATCCTACAATACCAACCATTTATTTTCTACCGAAAATACATAAAGCGTACCAACAACTGCCAGAAGTAAGGCCAATTATGAGCGGCATCGGTTGGGCCACAGAGGGCCTCTCGCAATACTACGAAGCTCTCAAACCCTTTGTGGTGAAAATGAGATTGTACATTAGAGACAGTACACATGTACTTACATTTTTTGAATCCATTGAATGGCATACACATTACCTATTAGCTACTATGGATGTTACAGCACTCTATACTAGCATTGGACACGACGTAGCAGTGAAAGCATTAGAGTTCACCTTTAGGAACTGTTCGGCTTCACATTGGAGGAATCTTGAAATGGTGAAAGAATTCCTAATATTCACTTTGAAAAACAACATCTGTCTATTTAATGAAAACATTTTTTTACAAGAGAGAGGAGTAGCAATGGGCGCTAAATTTGCGCCCTCTTTGACGAATCTCTTCATGTCACAATATGAAGAGGAACATATATACAAACATGAAGTCTTTTACAAGAGCATTATAGGTTGGAAAAGATTTATAGCCGGCATTATTGTGATTATGGGATGGAACATCAGATTCCTTTGAGGAATTTGAACAATATGCTAATAAAAATACATTTGGTATTAAACTTACAGGACAGGCCAGCCCACTTCAGATAGACTTTTTAGATCTACATATATTCATTGAAAACAATACAATACACACCATGACTTATCGCAAACCAACTGAGGTGAACTCTGTTTTGCATGCAGACAGTTGTCATCAAAGCAAAACCATTGACAACATACCGGGCGGAGAATTTTATAGAGCACGCAGGAATTGCAGTAGAGATTCAGACTACAAATCAGAATGTAAATTATTGACACAAAGGTTTCTTGAGAGAGGATACAATTCAAAATGTATTAATCTTGCAGTTAACAAATACAAGCAAACCAAACAAAAAGAATTGATCAACAAAAGCACTAAAGGTAAAACCCAAACACAACCTATTGCAATTATTACACAATATACCAAACAAAGTGACACTTTATATCGAATGGTGGCTAAACATTGGGATATTCTAAAACTAGATAAAGATTTGACTCCTTTTCTGACTGAAAAGCCCAAGTTTACATTCACTCAAGCGCCAACTATCCGGAAAAAGCTATGCCCATCCTTTCTAAATACGAGACCAGAGACACAGACATTAAGCTGGCTAAAAAGTGAAGGGGGCTTTCATAAATGCGGACACTGCAATCAATGCAAATATGCATGGGATAAATGTAAAATCTTCAGAGATCAGTTTGGCAACGAGATTAATATCAGAGATTACATCAACTTCAAAACATGTTATGTAGTATATATAATTCAATGTGTCTGTGGTAAAAATTATGTTGGCAGTACTATCAGACAGTCACGTGTGCGCATTAGGGAAGATTTGTCAAGTCTGAAGAGTACAGAGCCCAAGACACCACTGGCCATACATTGGCAAAACCAACATCAGATGGATGATATAGATGATTTAAGATTTTTGGGTCTGGTGAAAGCTACCAGAGGCAAGAGAGGTGGCAATTTAGAACTGTCATTACGGCAAATGGAAGCTAAATTAATTTGTCTTTTACGATCTACAGATTTTGGACTTAACTCGGATCATGAAATGTATGTTTTTCTCTGATTATAATATATTCAAGACTTATTACGAGGCTTATAAAATCATTATTGTGGAACATGCTGGTTGCAACCAAATAATTAATTTGGAAACAAGGGGAATTTTACACTTCAGCCACAAAGGCCTTCTCTTCATTCACTTTGAAGTGCGCTACAATTTTGGCATTATTCACCATTATGATTATTTTAAATCAAGCTACATATGAATTAGTGTACCACGAATACTAAGTCCATATTTATCTACACAATCAAATACCTTATTAAACACTACAAACATAAGCACATCCATCAGGACATCGAACTCACAACTATATACACTAGTAAGTTCCAAATGGGCAGAACTATGTAATTGCATACATACACGAACACAGAACGATCTCCAGGTGATGACGTGTATTATTTACATTATGACTTCACGCGCAGCATTGCACGTGATGTCATCACGTAACGTACGGGCGCCATCTTTGTTTTGCCGCCGATAGTAAAAATGAAAGGAAACGGTATGGACGCTTGAATCGATGCAGTGAAAGTGGCTGATCGAGGGATTGTCCCTTACTAAATTGGTAAGCGGAACCACATTTTATAACATATCTTTGTTAGCTCAACAACAGACAATGTTAGTAAATCTATAATTTTGATTTACTCAGGATACTGGGATATACCCCATAATGACTTTTCAAAATTGCAATAGAAGATACCAGGTGCTATGACAAGATTAACGAACAGAATTTAAGGTGGGCATAAGGATTATGAATTATAGACATGTATAGAAAAATAAAATCAACACTTATCTAACATAATAACTATTAGCATATCTTTTTGAATACAGCGACTGAAAACTAAACATTGGACTAGGGTAAGCCAACCAATAATGGCGTGACCACTATACAGGGGAGCACACTTTGGGTGACATGGTCTTTTTTGATTGAAGCATGCTTTTTGCACCAATTCAACACCGACATGACATGGTGATTGAAGAACTTACTAAAACTAAGACTGCATTTAATGCATGAACCCCTATGATGGCTTATGAACCATGCTACTCACCAATTAATTTAAATAGATTATGGCAAATTGATAATAATAAGGTTGCACCATACGCATGTACCCCAATGATGGTTTAAGGACCAGGCTAGTCATGAATTAGCAAAAATAGATTATGACAACAGATAATGGTGTATTAGAATTGTACTAGAACTCATATGTACTGTATAGGCAACAGCTAATTGGAAATGCATTTTTTCTCCTGACCTACATTGCCATGGATCTTTACACTTCCCAACCTCCAACAACCTGTGTGGTATGTTTTGAAAAAAATTATTTTCTCCCTTTTCTTTTTCTTTCTCCTTGTCGTTCATTATGATTTTCCTTTTCTAACACTATCAAATTGATTTGGTGATGAATGATAATGATTATCTATATGTACTCTTTATGGTTTAACTTGATAATCATGAATATCAATAGCCTTGAGGACGACCACATTGGTCGAAACACGTGTCGGCTATATCATTTATGCACTGGATGACAAGCACATAAAGAAAATAACATTTCGATTCCAATGTGTAGACTTTTTACCGTGTGGAATTGCATTACATGATAACCTGCTAGTGAACACAATTTTGAAATATTAAATCCAAGCGCAGTGTTAGTCTTGCAATACTCAATCAAATATTGTGATAGTGAGTGATGTTGGTGTATAAAGGTGACATGGTATACAATACAATTGTGCACAGTGCATTGTGAAGGGTGATTCAGTGGTGCTGGTTAATTAGTTAAGGTATTTGCACAGTTTACAATAGGTTCATTTTAGTGAATTCATTTATAATTATGATTAAGCATGTTGTACCCATTAGTTCACGGGTATAGAAGAACTCAGAGGAGGAAAGGAGAGAGGAAAGTGGCAGAGGCTAGCTCGATATCTGGGGTACAATAAATGTCCAATTATAAGTTCTGTCACACCCTTCCGCCTCCTTCTCACCTGTCTGTCATTTATTGAGGTCTTCTTGGGTACTCCTTCCTTCTTCCTCACCGATCAGGACTTGTACAGGGAAGGATGCGAGTCTTCGGGTTCCAGTGTGAGGAGTGCCGACTGCCTGGGCAGGGTTGCGTTCAGTATCCAGGAAAGATGTCACAGAAAAATCCAAGAAGGAAAGAAAACTGAAGTCCAGTACTCAACGGGTGCCGAGGGGGGGGGGGGGGGGGGTCCACGGCACCGAGCACGAGACGGATTCCGGGAAGAAGGGAGAATGACCTTGCCGAAGCGAGGTGGGAAAGAGAAGGGATTCCTGGAAGGAACAAGAAAAGGTAACTGGAAGATAGACGGGAACGATACACACGCCAAACAACTCGGTTCAGTAGCGTTGAGATGCGCAGAGCCGCGGGGGCGAGCCTAATTTCTAGGAAGCCGTGCGTAGGACATAGACACTAGAGAGCAGTGTTCCCGTGCTGTCGCCCATGTTGGGAGGATCGGCGACCTGATGTTACGGTGCATCATGGACCACGAGGTCCAGAAGGGCCGAAATCGGTGGTTCATGACAGCATGCCCCCTCTTAAATCTTGATCCACCGGGCTTGCCTGGATGGATTTGATGGAACCTTTGCACTAGGCGGGGAGCATTCTTGTTAGAGACTGGTTCCCAGGTGCGTTCACTGGGGGGCTATCCTTTCCATTCCACTAAGTATTGGAGTTGACCCCGTCTGTATCTAGAAACACATAACCTGGAGACTTCGAATTCGATCTGGTCATTGACAAGCACGGGGCTAGGTCTAGGAGTTGATCTGGTGGACCGTACATACGGTTTCAACAAGGCAGTGTGGAAAGCGGATCTATTTTCTTCCAGGATTCTGGAAGATGAAGCCGAAAGGCCACTGGATTGATGATTTCTTTAATGGAGAAAGGACCATAATATTTGGGAGCTAGTTTGTTTGGCCGTAGATGTCGAGGCAGGAGTTTCGAAGATAACCAGACCGTGTCCCCAACTTCATATGCCGGGCTGGGTCTCCGCTTGGTATCCGCATGTTTCTTACCTTCTGTCCTGGCTGTTTTCCAGGTGATCTTTGCCGTCCTTATGTGCGTTTACCAGTCTTTCGATCCAGGAATCCACTGTGGGTACCGGGATAGGATGTGGTAGAACAGATGGCAGACCCGAAGGATGAAATCCTTGACTGCAAAAGAAAGGACTAGTCTTGATAGCTAAATGATCAGAGTTGTTGTAAGCAAATTCAGCTACCGGAATCAAAATTGACCAATCATCCTGGACCCTGGTAGCAAAACAGCATAGGTATTGTTCCAGGGTCTGGTTTACACATTCTGTTGCTCCATTAGTCTGAGGATGGTACCGAGAAGACAATGCACGCTGGATGCCTAGCATTTGGCATAGATGTTTCCAGAACTGGGATATATACTGAGGTCCTCAGTCGAAATGATCTTAGTAGGTAAACCATAAAGTCTGAATATATGTTTCAAGAATATCCCTGCCATTTCAAGTGAAGATGGGAGCTTGTACAAGGGTGTGAAGTGAGCCATATGGGTGAACAGATCAATAGTAACCATTATAGTAGTATATCCCCTGGATGGGGGCAATTCCACGATAAAGTCTGTAGCGATTGTCTCCCAAGGGTGTGTTGGTAACGTGGGTTGGTGCAGGGGACCGGCAGGTTTTCTGTTATCACATTTGTTCTGATTGCAAATAGCGCAGGTTCGGATGTAAGTTCTTACAGCATCAATCATCCTCGGCCACCAGAATTGTCTCTGAATGAGGTGGAGAGTTGTAGTGATCCCTCGATGCCCCTAATGAAAGGTATCATGACAAAGGCTTATGATCTTGTTTCTCAATCTTTGTGTGCGTACCACCAATCTCTTATCCTTGAAGAGATACCCATCCTTATCAACCAGGTTCCATTGGTTTGTCTTGATGTAGTCCTCCCATAGATCAGAAGAAGGTGTTTCAGCACGGACATCTTCCAAGAAGGAATTGGCCTGAGCGACAAACACTGTGTTAGGAAACATCTTCGGAAAAGGCACGTGCTTCAACAGACTCATAGTCAGGACATATAGATAAGGTATCTGCTATAATGTTGTTGGTTCCAGGAAAGTGGTGAATGCGGAACTGATATTGGGCAAAAAAAGAAGGCCCAACAGGCTTGACGACTATTTCTGCATTCTAAGGATTGTAGGACTTGCAAGTTTCTATGATCGGTTCGAACTTGCACAGGATGTTTGGCGCCCAAGATTAGATGACGCCAGTCGGCAAAGGCTTGTCGGATGGCCAGTAATTCCTTTTCCAGGACAGAATAGTGGGTCTCACTGGGAGTCAAAGTGCGGGATAGGTAGGCAATAGGGTGTTCCTTCTTGTCTTCAAATTCTTGTTTTAAAACCGTCCCTATGGCATAATCTGAGGCATCTGTTTCTACCAGGAAGGGCCTATTTATGTCAGGCTGAGCCAGGATGAGAACTTGAGTGAATCTTTGTTTTAGGTCCTGGAAGGCTGTCTCTTGAGCGGCAGACCAATTGAATGGTGTGCCTTTCATTAAGAGAGTGACTATGGGATGCACGATGTCTGAAAATGTAGGGATGAATTTCCTGTAGAAATTTGCAAGCCCCAGGAAGGATTGAATCTGTTTTACTGTAGTAGGCGATGGCCAAGAGATTATGGAGTCAACCCTGGCAGGGTCCATTCCTATTCCTTTGGAACTCAGCACAAATCTGATATAGTGAATGGTCTGGACATGGAACAGACACTTTTCAGGTTTGGCCAGGAGTTTGTTTTCTCGTAATCATAAAACTGCATTGACATGTTCCTGATGGACATGGGGGTCGTTGGAATAGATCAGTATATCATGTAGGTATACAATGAAAAAAAGGAACAGCATATCAGAAAAGGCTCTATCCATGAAGCGCTGAAAGACCGCAGGGGCGTTGGCGAGACCGAAGGGCATCACTAAATATTCGAAATGGCCAAAAGGGGTTCTGAAGGCTGTTTTCCATTCATCACCTTCCCTTATCCAAATGAGGTGATAGGCATCCCGAAGGCCAAACTTGGTGAAGATGACAGCACCCTGCACTGCCTCCAAGAGGTCGGAAATGAGCGGTAGCGGGTTACGATCCTTGATAGTGCACTGGTTGAGTCTGCGGTAATCCAAACAGGGTCAAAGTTCATTGTTATCTTTCTTTGGTACAAAGAATAGAGAGGCACCGGCAGGAGATTTTGAAGGACGAATGGTTCCATTAGCCAGGTTGGCTTCCAAATATTCTCGTAGGGCTCTTTTTTCAGGTTCAGATAGTATGAACATTCTGCCGAATGGGATTACGGCTGAAGCATCTGTGTCGATGGCACAATCATCCGGTCTGTGGGGTGGAAGAGTTTCAACGATGGCTGTTGAAAACACGTCTGAGTATGGTTGATATATTTCAGGCTCTTGGGTAATGTTGGAGACACATATGGGAGATTGTTCGGATTTCTGGTTCACAGGAGGGTAATGCAGTGAGTCTTGAGACAAACAATGGGACAGGCAGAATTCAAAGCCTAAGAAGAGGTATCCGGCTGCCCAGTTGATGTACGGGTTGTGTTTCTGGAGCCAAGGCATGCCTAAAACCATGGGGTAGTAAGCAGCCTTTATAATATCAAAACAGAGCCTTTCCTGGTGGTTATTTATAAAAAACAGTAGTTCCTTGGTCTGGTGAGTAATAGGCCCGGAAGATAACGGTCTCCCGTCAATTCCTTCAATAGGTTGTATTATTTCTTTGAGTTCTCGAGGAATATTGTGTCTGACAGCCCAATTATGATCTAAGAATACTCCTATGGCACCGCAGTCCACCAGAGCCAGGATGGGAAATGAGTCTTTCTCGGTGGGTGACAAGATTGTTTGGAGAACCACTAAGTTGTCTTGGCCAGGAGCATTTAAGGAAGGAATGGATGTGGAGCTGGCATCATTCTCCCGAAGCTGTGCTCCGCTTAGGATCAGGAGCTGATGTTTCCCGAGCGCCTGGGTGGTGCTATAGGGCATTCTCTTACAAGGTGTTTATCAGATGCACAATACATGCAAAGTCCGGTATTGATCCTACGGATCCTTTCTTGTGGAGAAATTGGTCCACGGAAAGCACCCACTTGCATAGGCTCCGGTTCGGATGAATGCTGTATGGGTGCTTCCTTAGGGCAGGGGTATTCCTTGGTTGTTTTTGGGGAGGTTGTCTTTGTTTTTCTTTTCTCAGCTTTTCTCTCCTGGATTCTGAAATCGATCTGCAGGGATACATCTATTAAAGCTTGAAAGGAACTTGGGCGAGCCACTCTGGCTAACTCATCCTTGACCTCGTCATTCAAACCTCTCCTGAATAGGGTGAAACTAGCTTTTTGGGACCAAGCAGCTTCTTTAGCTAGTTATTTGAATCAGGTCACGTAAGTAAGCATATCCTGACTCCCTTGCTGGAATTCCAGAAGTCTCTCCTGGGCGCTGTAGATGAGTTCTGGTCGATCGAACAAGGCCTTAAAGGCTTCTATAAATCTGTCATAATTATCCAGGAGGGGGTCTCCTGAATTAACCAAGGGAGTCACCCATGTTAAAGCATTGCCGGTAAGGTGAGATATTATAAACCCTACCTTAGCCCGAGGCGTGGAAAAATAGTAGGGTTTAAACGTGAAATGCACCCGGCAGGAGTCAAGGAAGGAACGCAGGGATTTGGAAGAGCCATCATATTTATCCACAATACCCCCGACCAGGGTGCTTTCTTTGAACACTGAATCCTGGGACAAGACTAGTTGTTTTAATGCCACCTTTTCGGCCTTTAGATTTTGAACCTCTGTAGTCAATTCTTGCATTCCTCTCATGAGGTCTTGGACTGCAGCCTCCATTTCAATTCTGTTATTAGGTTCTAGGCGTTTCAATCTGTCACACCCATCTCTCTTTCTCACCTGTTTGTCCTTTTTTGAGGTCTTCTTGGGTACTCCTTCCTTCTTCCTCAACGATCAGGACTTGTACAGGGAAGGATGCGAGTCTTCAGGTTCCAGTGTGAGGAGTGCCGACTGCCTAGGCAGGGTTGCGTTCAGTATCCAGGAAAGATGTCACGGGAAAATCGGGGAAGGAAAGTCCAGTACTCAACGGGTGCCGGGGGGGGGGGGACCACGGCACCAAGCACGAGACGGATTCCGGAAGAAGGGGGAATGGCCTTGCCGAAGCGAGGTGGGAAAGAGAAGGGATTCCTGGAAGGAACAAGAAAAGGTAACTGGAAGATAGACGGGAATGATACACATGCCGAACAACTCGGTTCAGTAGCGCTGAGATGTGCAGAGCCACGGGGGCATGCCTAATCTCTAGGAAGCCGCGTGTAGCGCATAGACACTAGAGAGCAGCGTTCCCATGCTGTCGGCCATGTTGGGAGGATCATCGACCTAATGTTACGATGCATCATGGACCACGAGGTCCAGAAGGGCCAAAATCGGTGGTTCATGACAGGTTCTACATGGTGCTTACCTAGGTCTGTTCGGTCTGGCGCCCTCTATGGGGTTCTGTTTTGTATTCTTGGTCCTGTATATACAGTGGCTCCTATTGGGCCCTGTTGGAGAACGCGAAAAAATGACTTGTTATGTGCAGAATTTTTGGTTGTTGGTCAACTGGTGCTGTTGTGCTTGCTCTTCGGCTGGGGGAGTGCCTTCTATTCTATGAGAGCGATTGGTGGTGTTCAGCGCCTGGCTAGTGAGGGTGGCCTGGCTGGAGATGGGGGGGGGGTGTTGCTAGGGTGTAAACTCCTAGCCTCCCTGCTATTAGCAATGGTGCAGGAACTGTTTGTTTCTGTGCCACAGCGCTGGGTGCCCAGCGTTGGGCATCCATGTTCAGGCCATATTCATTGGGATGCAGGCTTGCGTGTCATGGATGCCTTGTTTTGACTCAGTGAGCCTTTGGGTTGGCATTGCGTCTATTAGGTTGTGCTTAATGTTGGTAGGTGTGGTTCCTGTTGTGGCGTATTGTGCAAAATTGCAGTGCATTATTTGGGAGGCAGAGTTGGGGTGCGTGGATAGTGCAACTGCACTGGGTTGCAATCCTTGCATGGGAGGCTATGAGCCCATGTGCGCTTACCTGTGTGTCCGTTGCTGTCTGTCTGCGTTCGGTTCCTGTGACCGTACTTCCGGACTGTTTTTTATATATAAGCTGCACGTGTTGGGCGAAGAGCGCATGCATGCGGAGAGACCAGTGTGGGTGTCTTCTCGCGCATGTGTGCTGGATAGGAGTTAATTCAACTCCATGGCTGAGGGGAAGGGGGCCATGCGAGGGTGAGGACGTTAGCCTATGGAAGGAGACAAGGGCTCCCTACGTGCAATTGGTGCGGCACATAAGGTTGCATTTTAGGCACATTGGGCCCTGGGTGCAGGGAACCACGGGGGTGCGGGTTATGGTAGATGCCTCTTGTAATGTGGAGCACCTATTAAGGTTGTCCACAGGCTATGGGAGAGGTGCTCCTTGGTTGGGTTCGCACTGTGAGGCCTGTTTTTGGTGTGTGGCACCAATTGAGGTTGCTATCAAGCTACAGGTGTTGTGGGTCTGATTGTACTATAAATTCGATAAACGTGTTGTAATATATGCGTGGTGGTCTTGGTCTGGAATGGGTGGGTCTTCGTAAAGCGTCAATATATTGGTGGAAGAGTGCTTCAGGGTGTTCAATAGGAGGCAATATCTAAACCAAATTAATTTTTCAATCTATCTTTAACATTCATTCACATACATTTGTCAGACGCAGTACCCTGCATGTGCAAGACAAAATGAAAAAGAGAGCCTGCAAAGACAGTGTAACACAGTGTATACCTTATGGGTAAGTGTGTGCTTGATAGCTCTATCTATATTGTAGTGTTCTTTATTCGTAAAAAACAACATTTGCATATTAATTCTATGTATTTTGGTGGTGACGTCCAGTTCATTCTAAAACTCTACTAGCATTGCTGTGGGGACGTCAGATGTCTGTGAGCACCTGATCATTGAGTGACCTGTGCACTCTTGTTCACTGGTGTCCTTGGAAATAACTAAACTGGTAGTTAATGATAGTGGGATGCTGCTGCTGTCTGATGTGTCCGTTGCTGAAGCGTTGACCCTGTCGGTGCGTAGGTGGGGTGAGGTTGATGCTTGGTATGGCTTGATGTCACGTAAATGCGACCAAACAGTTTTGTCTTGTAATTTAACTGCCCTATCTGCAACTTTCTCCACTATGTGAGGGCCCGTAAATCTGTGCGAGTTCCACTTCCAACTGAAGTTACATAGGAGAACCTGTCTCCTACTTTGATCGTTGAGTCTTTTACTTGTTCTTGGGGGTCGTGGCTTCTTGTAGATCGTTCTATGACCTCCGCTGTGTTCGTCGGATCTGTTGAGAGATAAATGAGGCACAAGTAACAAGGGAAGTAACTGTCAGATTGTTGAACCTCACCACCCTTCTCCTCACCTGTGGCTTCCTCTTGTTTATCCTTGGAGTGCTTGGAAGGCCTTCGGGGACTCCTGGTGTCTTCCTTTGCGGGCTTGTCTCTGGACTTCCTGTCGTGCAAGTAGGGCCTGGCTCCCTCGGAGGCCACCTCGACAGGGAGTGGGACCTGTCTCGGGGGTCCCGAGGAGCCAAGGTCCCGCAACAGGGAAAAGACTGATGAACAGTAAAAAACCCTGTGTAGTCTTCCGGAGATCGTGACGAATATTATGCTCTCCAATGGTGGATGTGGCTGTTCGTGATCCGGAGTGAACCAGGAAACCGTGGATCAGGTAAGACTGATCGTCCTCCAATATGGATACGGCTTGAGGAAAGGAGGCAGGATCCGATCCGTGGGATAATAGGCAGGACGTAAGGTAAGCAGATAATGAGAGGAGCTTCGTGAGAAAAGAGAAGAGGGGTAACCCCGGAACGGGGAAACGTTCCGAACCCAGAAGAAATGGTACGGATAGGAAGAAAGCTGAAAAGTCCCCACTTACCAGATACGGCAAGATCCACGAAATGCACAGGGTGGAACGCGTAGGAACGCGAGAATGGCGGCTAGCCGCTAGTGTGAATGACAAGACGCCGAGCGAAGAAAAGTTAAAGAAAGTGAAACGGACGAGCGACGTGAAAGGGAAAGGGGTTGAAAGTAAAGCCAGCAAGCGCAAGGGTATGCGGGCGAGGGAGAGAACTGCAAAAGGCACAGGAGGTGGATAAACAGAGTTAGTCGAGCGCTGGTATCATGAAGGAATAACACAGATACAACGCGCCGAGAGGGGGGCGTGGCTTGCTTAAATAATGAAGGCGGCCATGTTGGATGAGGGCTTGCCCGCTAGTAGAAGGTTCTCCGCGGCGTAATCTTCCACTTCTGCCATAGCTTCCATGGGTGGATCCTGACAGTAACATATTCATGCATTTCACTTCCAAGGATTTCGGCAGCCCACTTACAATTATTGATAGCCCTTGTAGCCCTTGTAGGTGGGGCTAATGTGAGGTATATTTGGTGACCGGTCACCACCTCGTGCGGCGTGAGGCGGTAGTCCAACCCGGGTTTATTCCGCAGCTCAAATAGAGCCAGAGGCAGAAAATAGAGCCAGTTCTTGTTAGTTGTCTGTTGTGTTTTTGCTATCATCTACTTCAGGAGGCCGTTAAGGCATTCAAAATCCCGTTGGCCTGTGAGTGATATGCACAAGCAAACTTGTGCTTGATACCTAACAATGGAGCAGTTCATTGGCAAAGTGAGATCCATTGTCCATTCGTAAGACTTCACAAACACCCCACCATGGAAACATCTCTCTAACCAGGAACTTGGCGGCCAGTAATGCATCGGCATGGGAGCATTGGCCTGCTTCTATCCACCTAGAAAAGGGACATACTACCACAAATATGTAGCGGTAGCCTTGGCATACATTTATCATATTGACATAGTCAATATGAAGGTGTAGGAAAGGGCCTTTCGGACGGGGTATCACTCCTTTGATCACTTTGAGCATGTGGCCTGCTGTAAACTGTTGACATGTGAGGCAATTGCTGATAAAATTTGAGACATGAGCATTTAGTTTGGGGCAAAACCATGATTCCTTGATGCGTGCTGTAATTACCTCTTTCCCTGTGTGTGTAGGATAGTGTAGTTGTTTTAATTCTATTTCTAATAATACAAGAGGCATGACTACTTTCCCTGTATTGTTTTGTTTCCACAGGGCATCTGTGGGGGACATTGAGCACCCTATGTTTACCCACAGTTTCTTTTCATTTATCGGGGCTGGTGCCTATAGCTCCATTAACAGTGTCTGTGGCAAATGGCTGTACCCTTCTTTCATTAGCATCTGTCTTGCCCCTCCCCACTCTTTTTGTTTTTCTTGGAAGACCCATAACTCCCCAAAATATGAGGCATGCTTTGCATAGAAGTCTGCTGCTTCATTTCCTTTTGAGATCGGGTCTTCCCCATTAGTATGCGCTTGGCACTTTACTAACGTGAGTTCTGCTGGGTCTGTCACAGCTTCTATTAGTTCCCCTAGGATGAAAGCATGCTGTACCAGTGTGCCATCTGCCCGTCTAAACCCTATTCTCAACCATCTTGCTAGACCAGAATGTACTGTTGATGTCACATAGGCGCTATCTGAATAGATAGTGAGCTGTTTTCCTGCAATCTCTCTAAGGGGTAGTATCAGGGCCACTAGTTCTGCTGCTTGGGCCGAATATTGGAGAGGCAGTTTAATGCATTTTACTACCTCGCTTGTCCAGTCCTCTCTTAATCTTACCACTGCTGCCCCTGTTCTTCTTAACCCATCACTTTGGTCAATTGTGGATGACCCGTCAATGTATAGCACGTCTCCCCCCCTCAAGTGCATCTTCCTCTACTTTACGTGTTTCTGAGTAATATTCAATAGCTTTTGTACAATCATTGACATATTCCCCTTCCTCTACTATTTCTGCCAAGAATTGTGCTGGGTTAACATTTTTGCACCTCACTATTTTTAGCTGTGGTCGGGAGAGGATCATTCATAGCCTGTTGCTCTTTGTGTAGTCAGGGTGCTTTTTGCAGAATCACAAAAAGGGCGTGATCCATACAAAGCGTTGTGGAACATCCCATAGTTATTGATGATGCTTTTTCTACCGCAAAAGCTGCAGCAACCAAGTGTTGTTCGCATGGGAAATGCCCTGTCATTACTGGGTCTAATTGGCCGCTGTAGTATGCAATTGGTTTATGGCCCATGCTTGTTTTTTGTGTGAGTACCGCTTTCATTACCACCCGTTAGAGTGTGAGAATATAAAAAAACTCCTTCTTATAATTGGGGGTACCTAGTACTGGTGCTGCTGATATCACTTCTTTTAATTCGCTGAATGCCTCCGTCATTTCCAGTGGCTACCCCAGTTTCATCTCTCTGTTTTGGGCTTCTCTGAGGGCTGTGAGTAGTGGTCCCATGTATGTGCTGTAATCAAACACCCATGCCCTACAATAGTTGCAAATGCTGAGGAACTGTTGTAATTCTCGCACTGTCTGGGGTTGTGGCGTGTTTATTATAGTCTGTGCCCTCTGAGGTGCTATGTGCCTGCCCTTCTGGGATATCATTTGGCCTATGTATAGAACCTCCTCCTGGCAATATTGGAGTTTTGCCTTGTCTACCTTGTATCCTTTTATGCCAATACAATGAGCAGTTTAACCGAGTCCTTCCTGCACTCATCTTCCGTTGTACCAAAGATGAGGATACAAAACAAAACACAAATGAGACCAAGGGCGGATTTAGCAACACAAAGGTTCTGCCCAAAGCACACTAAAGATAATCAAAATATTTAGGAACCAGTGTGTCTCCTCTTAATTCTCCCCCTCTTTCTTAACCAGACTACTCAGCCCTTGTACCAAATAGGTACTGAGTATTCAAAAATTATCTTAAATGAGAAATATTTCATAAAATACAATTCTTATTAATTCTCTAATAGTAAAACAGTCATCATAAAAAGGTGTACAATAACATATTCTAAAAACATCCAAAGTGTCTTTCATCAATATAAGCAGTCATAAAACAGTACAAACATTAAAAAACAAGACAAGAACAGTGTGAAATTTTTTTTTGCATGTTCACTTACCACCTCTCAGTAGACTATCGCCTACTGTGGGTGAACCCATTCCTAAAGTGCAAAGTGTGTCTAAAAAAGATGTGTGTTAAAAATATAGTGCAAAACAGACGTTGGAATACAAAATCTAACAGACCTACTTAAATCTAGGTAACCTCTAGTTCTCACTATTGGTACACAGTAAATCAATCCTTTCTCCGCGAAAGAAACACAACAATAACTGATAACTGGGTTACAGCACTATCATTTATCATAGTGCACAATAACCCAACATGTTTCGTTCTTTGAAGACTAATTGCACAAATTTCGAGAACTTCATCAGGTGGCCAACGTTTAACCACCACAATCCAACAACAATCATCACTCCTTAACATTTGCTTGGGAAATGCATGACACAGCTGTCTTCCTTGGTCTGGAAGGGAAAGAGAAAGAAGAGAGAAAAAGCAGCAATTAGCAATCTGAACTTTTTGTTCAGGCTGCTGAAGCCTCGAAGGCAATAAGGTTTGCGTTCTACTCACTCACCATGCGCGAATTGGCGAACTATCCTAGGCATGGGACTGTTTGGATGTCCGCTGACTGGACTCCTCTCTGGGGAACAACACAGAATAAACGTGGTAAGGATGTGGACCTTGGTTCTATAACAATACCAGTGTGACCAGCACGTGGTCTGATGGCTACTCATGTATTTTGCACAAGTCTCCTAAAATAGCCATAGTCACAAGAGAACACTCGGTATCTTTTAAACAAAGTATGTTGTACATCTCTGTAACCATCAAAGGAATCAGCCATATGTAATACGTGCAACCATTTGCCGTACTACCAACTGTACTACTCAATGGGATAGTCATCTGAATAGTCTCGATGTGGCTGCACTGAATTTAGAAAAAGATCCAAATAGCTAATAATTTTGAAAAACAAAAGCATTTAGGTATAGGGGATCACAGCATTTATCGTGGCGTACTCAAAGCAGCGTTCATTTGTTAAGACAACTACTCCTTCTTTGGAGCCAAAAAAGTAGCCTCTCGGATATAGATCCAATTTCAGTAAGGTAAGCAGTGTTACACTAACAGAGGGCACTTTGAAGGACGCGCCGTCCATGGGACACGGCTGCTCTTGTTCGGATAGAGCAGCTGTGATATCCTTTGGTCCTTTCTACATTCAGATCAATGAATCGCCTGACGGTTTTACCCTCAACTAATTTTTCCAAGGCGTCCCAGGCCTGCCGTTCAGGATTCCTCACCGTGTTAGGAACGTCTGAGTCCTTCCTTCTGTGTCTACTTCCGTGCATGCGTCAGTGACATTCCCACTGGTGTGTAGCTCCTCTAAACTGATCGCTTATGAACGTTATCTGTAAATCACATGAGCACTGACTGCAAGTATGCTATTGGCCTTTCAATGCCGGCACCAACAGCACTGTATCCTGTTCTGAATTGATCCATACATTTTCGAAAAAAACGTATTCTTGGCACGCCAATCTGCGTGAGAACCGCAATGCACAGCCCTTTTGTGGAGGGAAAAACCTTTTTTCTAATGCGCATGGTCGTGTAAGTTTTGCTTGTTCGTGATTGTCAGAACTAACTCTACCTCAGACCGAAACTGCACGTGTGCGTCCTCCAGTTCATTCCCTTGAACCATATAAAGGAAGTTTCCAATTCCTGCAAGATTCAATGCTACGAGAATTCGTGGGGTGACAGCACAACTTGTCTGTGTGCGAGTCCGCAACCTTAATTTTGTAAAATGATAAAGAGAGGAGCAGGAAACTGAATGATTGACAATACTGATTTTGTAAAAACCCCTTTGGCATCTGACCATTCTCTGTGAAGGGATTATGAGATCAAAGTTAGGAAAAAAAGGGGGATTTGGAAAGAAGATGGAAATAGAGTACACATTTTTCAACAATTTAACCACTCCACCTGCCCATTCAGACCCGTCTCTGATGCATAGGTTAGAAAATTAACACTGTTCACGGTTGAATAACCTTTTATTAGAACTTGCATCAAAAGAAACATTATTCACCTATAGCAGTAGTGTCCATTTCAGTGTATCGCTGCCATGTTCCAGTATCGAAAAGTGGCCTACTAGAGGTGCTGTCAAAACTTTATTTTTAATGTTACTCCGATGTTCGCTGATCCTTAATTTAACCCTGCGTTCTGTCATGCCAATATATATTTTGGAGCAGGGATATCAAACAGCGTAAACTACATTGGTTGAGTTGCACTTTGTAAATTGTACTTGAGACCATGGTGTTGCTAGATCTATGTCTACTTCTGTTGACCTTGAAATGAACTTGCAGTTAACGCATGAGCTGCAGGGTGAATGACCTTTCACTGGAGGAAGACCCCAGCACTCTGTGATACTTTGCTGCCTCACCGATCACAATGAAATATCGTTTTTGGTCAGAAGTTCTTTGAGGTTTGATGTGCGCTTAAAAGCGCAAAGCGGTTTTTCTAGTGGACATTTGCCTATCTGAAGGATATGCCAATTCTTTTTGATGATTCTGGTAATTTCGTTGGGTTTTGGAGAAAAGGTACTCACAAATACAATTTTGGAATTATTTGTGTCTCTAATTTTGTACTCTAAAAGGGCTTTGTGGTTGTTACTAGTCGACCTTTTCAAAGCCCTTTAATTATCTGGCGAGGGTATTTCCTAGCTTTCAATTTTGAGCACAACACTTCTGCTTCCACTTGAAACGTGTTATTGTGTGTGCTGTTGCGCTTCAAGTGCAAAAATTGGCCAAAAGGCAAGTTCTCACGTGTATGGCGGGGATGACTGCTGTCAAAATGTAAGAGGCAATTGCTGTCCGTTGGTTTGTGAAAAGGACGTACTTGTAGTATGTTTTCTTGTATGTTAAACATAGCAATAGATGTCTCTGCTCCGTCCCAAATTATCAAGACGTCGTCTATAAGCCGCCTCCATAAAGAAATGCAGTCAACAAATGGATTGGTTGCCTGTTAAATGACGTGGGTTTCTAAGAACTCCACATACATATTGGCTGCTGTTGGAGCCACGGGGAACCCTATTGCCGTGCCGTGGATTTGATGGTACAACTCTTGGTTAAACATAAAATAATTCTCGGTCAGGGCCGTTTCAGCACCCTAAAGAATGAAGCTATTTGGAGTGGTGCCAGTGGTCCTGTTAGTCAGTAGTACCTCCTCCAAAACTTCTAAGTTGTCCTTCTGTGGAATGCAAGTATATGGAGACGATATCTAAACTTACCAATAGTTGTTTCTCTTTATCAAAATTCATCCCTTCAATCAAATTAATCCCTTCAGAGGTATCCTGGATATACGAGAACATAGTTGACACAAAAGGTTTCAGAAATGTGTCGGCATATTTGGACAAAGGTTCCAAAAGCGATCCATTTCATGAAACAATGGGGTGACCTGGTGGATTAACTAGTGATTTATGAATCTTAGGAAGAGTATAAAATTTGGCTACCACTGGTTTCAACACTCTCAAAAACCCGTATTCCTGTTTGCTGATCCATTCTCTCTGAAATGCTTTGTCTAATTTCTCGCTGATCATATTTTCAAGCCGACTTGTTGGGTCATCAGTGATCAATTGATAAAAAGATCTGTCTGATAACTGTCTCACGTATTCTGTGATATATGCCTCTCTATTTTGTATCACTACTGCGCCGCCTTTATCTGCTTTTCATATCACTATGTCGGGATTCTGAACAAGGTTTTTGACAGCTTCTCTATCTAGGTTGCTAAAATTCTGGAATTTGACAGTATCATTCTGTTGTTCTAAGATACGTAAATCTTCCCACACGCTCTTTGCAAAAACTATTGCCTCTGCGGCACAGCTGCTTGCTGGTGCTTCAAATGTAGATCTAGCTCACAATCCACTTTCATTGATTTGTTCATCAAAGGTTTTATCCTGGAAATATTGCTGTAAATGTATTTTCCTTAATTGTTGACCTATTTCGACACAGGTTTGGACTTTGTAGTACCGTGTGGTAGGTACGAAACCAAGTCCTTTGTTGATCACTTTCACCTCTTGTTCATTAGGAGTGCAGTCGGAGAGGTTGACTAATAGGGATGATTGCTCTGTGTCCTTCTCTCCTCGTGATCCCAACTGCCGGGAGACGGGCGCTGATCTAAAAAAAATAGGGAGCCGAGGAGGATGAGGCAGACTGTAACTGTTGTTGTTGTTGTGTGTATGGCTTTTTGTAGCAACATGCTTAATGATGTATCCTATTTTTATTTGTCCAGTCCCACCCCTTTTTCCCCATCCCCCTCATTCTTCTCGCACATCAGATAATCATCTGGATTATGTACCTAAATGCTAATACGTATTTTACTGTGTAGTACGAAATCAGTTCTGTTAACAACCTAGACAACGCCTGGGAGGGCGAAACATTGGCATGTGCTGTCCAAGGAGTTATTGTTGGGTTTGCTTTACCCCGAGGAATCTAATCTGTTTGGAATACTTGGTTCTCTTGATGTATGAGGGTATCCTCCCAGCTGTGGGGGTGTCTCTCACTTTGCCAATGAGTGGTTTCTGATTATGTTTTTTTTGGATCAATGTACATCTTAATTGGCATTACTGTGAGATTATTGCACAGGAAGTGTATTTCATGAACACATCATTGTCATTTTATAAAAAAATAATCCACAGCGCATAAGTGTATGGGCCTTCTTTTACTTATTGGTTTATACATTCAAGCCTCCAGACCATTGCCGCTGGAGTGGATGGTTTCTTCTGAAAGAGCTCTGTACAAGGCACAATACAATGAGATTTAGGAGAGCGCAATGTCCCATTTGTCTAAACTCTTCCATCTCATAGCTGTTTTTCAAAGCACTAGTATTTCCTTGGCTAGGTCCACATAGGTGTGGTCATCGGCAGGGTCCTCTAAATCACTGCCAGCCCCACTGGATGGCTACGTCGTTGGATTGTCCACCAATTTATTGGCATGTGCCTCAAACTCTTGGCATTGGTCATAATTAAATGTGGCGCCGGAGTCCCGCTGTCACAGTTTTCCAGACACATTCCTAGAGCATGAACGCGCAACCCTTGTCTCCAGAACCCCTCCCTTTGGCGATGACTCATTCTCCATAGCATTAAGATACCCATCTCCATAATTAAAGAGGTACCTCCAGTTTTGATATCTGTCTCATCCCCTGTCATGAGGTCCCAACCTCAGCCAGGCCCAGTATTTCCTGCTCTGCCGCCACTGGTACATCCACTTGTAGCGGTCCCAAATCCCCCTCAAGAGGTGGCAATGGCCCATGTCATGAAGAGGCGCGGGGGTCACATGTAGCCTTACATGGAAAACTAGCGTATTCAGAGTTCCTACCCAGAGAAGCCCCTCTTTCCCTTCAAAGGACCCAGAATTTAATGTATTCCTCTGCCATAGAAATACATTAAAAAATTGTCACTCGCTCCATCTGAGACACTTATTTAAGTTTTCAATGGGGACAAACGACAGGTCACGCACTTCCCCAGTCTCTGCACTTGGGGAGCAGGTGCCTAGGAACTTAGTTTATCGCCACCCGCGTATTTCGAAGGAGAACTTGAGTGTCCTCAAACCACCCAGAAATCTTGCCCTAGATCACAGCACACGGGTTAGTGGGCCAGAATCTGTTACGGGGGCACGGCAGGGGACATTAACCCTCTGCTGGCCAAACGGGACGCTGTTCTATCCTTTATTACCCGGGAAGCGGAAGCCAATAACACGAAGGGTGACCGTGGGACCCCCTCTATCGGAAATCGCTGGCTACGTTTCCAATGGTCCTGGCAACTATTATGTCAAATCCAGTCATTAATAAGCATATTTGCAGGACATGTCCGACCGCTACACCCCCCCTTTAAGCCCATGGTCTCAGCGGTCTGAAGTCTCAAGGAAAACAGTCTTCATTGTAGCAGTTATCTGAGCTGGAAGCATCAGTGAGCTTTAAGCACTGGGGCTTGTCCTCCTTGGCCCTGCGCCCTCACCAGCACTTCATGGCAAAGAACGGTTCAGACTTTAATGCTAATCAGTGAATTAACTTCCTGTTTTCTTTTCAAATCCTTCCTCGGGTCCGCCGAGGGCGCTGCGCAACCTCAATGCGGCTATCGTGATGCGGGCTTCTGAACACCTGTGCATGCACCCTGTAAACGTGTTTTCAGAGTATTTGAATTGGTTTAGTTCTACAATGTGAGACTGTTTTCGTCAGCAATTAACCTATTTCCCGCATCGACCAGCAGATGGCGATCACTGTGCATTTTTCAATTAGTTGTGCCCAGCGGCTAGCACATTGCACTGGGGTCACTGTAGGTCGACCAGTTTGCCCGTCGACCCTTATTTGGTGTTCAAGAGACTTGTACCCGCCGCGTGCTTGAACATTCATAGAGTTGGAAGTGCAGCGTCAGATCACTGTTCATAATCGTTGTGCTACTTTGCGCGACCACTGCGCTTATACACGGTGGTCGAAATGTTAAAAAATAGTGTTAAGATGTTCCCTCTGCTCCGCCCCCTTTTCTGTCCACTCCCCCATACTCATCACACCCCCCCCCCCCCACATCGTGACCCCACCCATTCAAGCCTCACACTTGGGTCCTTCCTTGCCCCCACTCCACCCAGCAACATAGTGTTTCACAATAGTTCTAGTAAGAGGAAGAACACACGTAAGAAAAGGCATTTCAGTGGCCCTGATTAGTGTGGCATTGTCACCCCAGCATGCACCTTTATGCAGCCTCCCCTTCACCTCCCACCATTCGCACCTCTTAAGAACGTGCCCAGCTGCACACGGCCACCCCTCTCAGTGCCTGCAAACAGGGCCGAGCCCACGCCATGTATATGCAGATTGCTGTAACGAGGCGCTGTTTGGCTGCCCGTGAATGGGTGTTATATCCCAGGCAACCCCGAAGTACAGCGCCTGGAACACAGCAGTGCGCTCGTACATTGGCTTGATAGCAACACTGCTCAGGTTCGCCTATAGGGGAGGAGTTTAAAACAAAAAGTATTATTTTTTTAAAAAAATTGCCGTCCTCGAAGGTATTCTCGTTTCCATAAAGTAACGAAAAGATAAAGGATTGCCAAGGAAAGTGAGGGGAACGTCGAACCCTTTAGTTCCCACCCACTTTGACCTCTTCTTATACCCATTTAAAAATACCTTATGGTTTTGAGAAACCCATGAGTATTATTGGCAACTTTGGTGACAGACCACATAAGACTTTTGCCAGTATCGGGAGAATAGCACATGGGGAACATGCTTGTCTTGGACGCAAGACTACACGGAGCACCAAGGGTTCGATTATAAATAACCTATCATATCACCACACACTGTAATCGTACTAACCGATTTAATCGCTCTGCGGTGGGTTAGTAACAACATTTTAAAAGTGGATCGCTTGGTTGTGGCAATTTGCAGCAGGGAGCTGCCTCTCTTGAAAACGTGAAGACCGCAGGCTGCTTCTGTTATTTTCTTGTTTCGTTTGTTATCATTTTCTTCTTTTACAGTTTTCTTTATTCTTTTTGACTCTGAAGGGTACTTCTTATACAAAAATAGGATCTGTACGACCATTCATTTACCAAGTGAACGTGTGTACATCTTGCCGGTGCACTCCTGGTCTAACTGTTGCTAATGCATATTTATGCTGTGCTCTGATTGGCTAATTTTAAACATGTGGCCATGACCTCCTGCCTGCTGCATGCTGTGCTGAAAAGGGGACCAAATTGCAGCCTGGTCCACAGAGCGCACCGAACACAGAATTCTGCAACCTTTGGCTCTCCAGATGTTTTGGACTACATCTACCATCAGCCCTACCCTAGCATAGTCAAAGGTGAGGCATCATGGGAGTCATAATCCTAAACATCTGGAGAGCCAAAGGTTGCAGACCAATGACCTAATGTGATCTTGAAAAACAAGATTCGACGTGCAATTAACTTCAAACTTCATGCGACCACACTGGCACAGTACCACAAAGCCCAAAGAATCCCACGTGGCTTAAGAGTCAATCTGGAACCTACCCAATGTAAGGAAAACCCGGAATTTGTAAAACGATGGAGACAAATACTCAATAAATGCAGTTTGGACCTGATATTGCTCACGATACTGGAACTGGTCTAAAACTTGGATCTATTAGATAAAGAGATTGAAACAATCAAGGCAGATATTAGTAAAGGGATAACCGGTCAACAATTACAGCAAATCTTAGAGGCCACCAATAAGACACTGGAACGATACAAGCAGGAACTAGAGACAAAGAAGATTAGAAAATTCAGAAGAGACACCCAGGACTATAAATTGGAAATAGTCTACACCTGGCAACAATATTACAGACAACAACCCAATAGACCCCCAAGACCACATACACCAAGGACAGGCCCAAACAATACAGAAACCACATCACCGGAAGCATCAAGTGCGGAACTTGAAACAGCACCTGACAACAAAGACGAAGACACTACCACACCATCAAACGATACAGGAGCAACAGCAGGAATTAGCGTTTTTTTAGGAAAGGCCCCACCAGAAGGGGAAAAAAGAAAAAATCTACAAAGGAAGAAAGCAACCAACAAGAAGACATAGTGGTTAACATCTCTTCCTATACGCTATCTCGCTTTGAACGAGGGGTACTGAGAAAAGGACTCTACTTCGTTCCGGAAAGCAGTAGCAACCTCCTCAGAGAAAAAATAGATTTCTTTAAATTAATGAGGAAATTGAAACCAAAAGTCTTCTTTAGTGGAATGGACATGGAAGAGGATGAAAATGAAGCATCCGAATTCCTCGAAAATACCGCCAAAAAGTACTTTCCACCCACCCGTACAGAATCATGTATTAACAGTATTTGAAAAAAAACCGTATTGGAGGACCTAAAGAAATTAACGTTCAACAGGAGAAGACAAAGCAACTTCACTAAACAGCAGAGACAAGTATTTAAGAATTTGCTGGATAATAATGACATAATTTTCAAACCTGCACACAAGGGGGGAGCGCTGGTCCTCATGAACAAATCGGACTATATTGAGGAGATACAGAGGCAATTAGCAGATCTTGAAACTTACAAAGAGATCCGACAGAACAGATCCGCACTCTCATTCAACAAGTCTTGGATGAAGCGCTCGCACATGATGTTATCTCTGCAAAGACTCAATTGTATTTGGAGAATCAACACCCAGTCATCCCCGTAATGTACATCTTACCCAAGATCCATAAAAGGTTAGACAACCCACCGGGAAGGCCAATCATAGCCGCCACCAACAGCATTTTGGAACCATTAGCACAATACCTGGACTGAGTGTTGCAACCTTTGATACAGACTACATAACCTTATGTATGTGACACCATGCACTTTTTGAATAAACTGAAACACATCGAGTTTATGGAAGGGAGGGACACTCTATTGACGATGGATGTCACATCTCTTTATACGAACATTGTGCACGAAGCAGGCCTCAAAGCAGTGGAGTGGCTACTACTGAGGTCACAGATCTGCCTAGGAGACAGACTATTTATCCTTACGCTTCTGAACATTGTTCTTTTGAACAACTTCTTCAAATTTGGAGACCAATTTTACCTTCAGCTATCAGGAACAAGCATGGGAGCAGCAATGGCACCCACTTATGCTAACGCATTCATGTATTACCTTGAATACGAGAATGTACTTAGCACACCGAGATGGTGACAACACCTTTTACTCTATGGGCCTCATTACATGGAATGCGGTAAGGGTTTACCGGTAAGGGCACCGGTACCGGTAAACCCTTACCGCCATACTACAAGGTCCCTTTGCGGGACCCGACCTCAACGGCTGGTTTTACCAGCCGTTAAGGAACGGGCCCGCAAAGGGACCTTGGTGCAAATTACGGTATCGCAATTTGCGGTACTGTAATTAGCTCCTTCCCCATTCCCATTGAGCCCTATGGGGACAAAAATGGGAATGGGGAAGTGCCGTAGTGAATGGGGAATTACCACCCCCGCTCACCTTGGAGTAGGGCGGTAATTCCACTATCCACCAAGGCGGACACAGTAAAATACCGGCGGCAACCATGGCGCTAATAGCGCCATGGTTACCGCATACCGTGTACCGTGTAATGAGACCCAATGTCTGATGTATCGATGACATCTTCGGATCTGGTCAGGTCCAAGTGAGGAACTCATCGAGTTTTTTGACATGATAATATGCACGCCCGCATCAAATTCACAACCTGTATAAGTAAAATGAGCATCCATTTCCTTGATGTTGAGATCTACAACAAGAACAATTCCCTGGAGACCAGGGTTTACACGAAGACCAACAACCGTAACAGCCTTCTGATGGCCACGAGTTTCCACCCCAAACGCACTATCCAAATTGTACCATTAAGCCAATTCCTTCACTACAGAAGAAATATTTCTGAAAATGAAGAATACAGGCAACAATCAGAAACCCTAAAGTTGAAGTTTAAGAAACGGGGATATGGCCCTTCACTCATCTCAGATATTGCATAAAGAGTCAACACTATTGAGAGGGACACCCTCCTCACCCCTAAACCAACCAAACAAGAGGAAGCATTTGTGTATGTCATGACACACTCCATACAGAGTCCCAAGATCAAAGGGATCATCAGAAAAAATTGGCCCATGCTACAGATGGATCCGACGTTACAAGCTTTGTTCGAAGAACCACCAATATTTGCATATCGTAACAATAAATCACTGCGAAACAGCCTGATCAATGCAGAAATGCATTCATCAGAACCCCACAAAAGGACATTTAAAGGGACACAGCCTTGCTTTAACTGCCAATATTGTGGTAACATAATCACGGGCAATACCATTATGCATCCTCATTCTGGTAAACCTATTGTATTGAGACACTCATCAACATGCGACCCCAGAAATGTGACTTATGCACTGAAATGCCCCTGTGCTTTCTACTATGTCGGTATGACCACAAGGAAGGAAAAAACCCGATGGACAGAACATAAGTCAAACATAAGGACCAGAAATTCAAAATCACCAGTAGCTATGCACTTTTTGGAGGCCCGCCATACTATTGCACAATTGAAATGTGTAATCCTGGAACAAGTTAGACTGGGAAGCAAGGGTGGAGATCTGAATAGGAAACTCTTACAAAGAGAAGTGTTGTGGATAGACCTACTCGATTGTATATACCCGAGGGGAATGAATTGCGAGTCTGATCTCATGTGCTTTGTATAATCTGCCTCCACTTACTACAGCAAGCTCAAAGGAAGGGTTGAGAAGCACCCATGTGTTTGGGACATGCAGCAATGCAGGTATGCCTCATGGACTAAGCATTCACAGACCCCTTGAGCCACAGACCTAACAGACAATGTAGACTCTAACCTTTGAATGGTTTACAACTGTTTGATGCTCAGGATCTAAATGTGATAAGGTTCAATGATTTCATTTGTGCTAAATTGTAACTCCAGTGTGGTCCATTAATGTTTGCTGCTAGAGAAATGTGGACCAAATTAACATACACGTCGTTATGCTATATATGCAACTGTTGTCTAAAGCGCATGATTTTTTGCAATTTTTAAATGCAATGTTTCCTCAAACGCAAATTTTGTTGCTTTGTAAAATGTAAGCATATTGCCAGTATGGTGAGTCAGGATTGTATTCTCACATAGGCATCGGTCTCTAAATGCATTACTTCTCCAAACGCAATGTTTCTCCTTGAATAGGGATTTGTACGTTAGTTTCTTCCTTTTAGCAGTACAGTATGTCATGTAAGCACCTATGCATGGGCCAATTTTGCCCAATAGGCGCAATGACAATCCTACAGGGTCACAACTAGTTGGAGTTAGGACCACACAGAGGATAGTTAAAGTTCCCACTTAATTACTGCCCGATGACGAGCTGTACACATGCATCATATATATTTTTTCTCATTGAACTTGACAGGGTCAAGGGCGCCCGACCGACATTGTTCGGATACGAGCCCCATCCCCTGTCACCCGCCATGGATTCTTAATTTTAACATACCTATTGAAATTGCAGCCCGCTCTGGCTCTTAAGGCACACTTGTAACGCCGGCAGGCAGCGTGGGACGTGGTCATAGCAACCAGTCCCATACCTAGATGGACGCCTTACGACAAACTGTGCACGTGCGCGCGTCACCAAGCAACACAAGTGTATACATATATTTTATTCTCATTGAACCTGACATGGTTAAGGGCGCCCGACCGACTCAGTTCAGATACGAGCCCCATCCCCTGTCACCAGCTATAGATTCTTAATTTTAACATACCAAATGAAATCCAAGCTCGCTCTGTCTTTTGAGGTACACTATACACACCAAGCTTTGTAACGCTGGGATGGCAGCATGGGATGTGGTCATAGCAACCAGTCCCACACCAGGATGAACGCTGTATGACAAACCGCGCACACGCGGTTGTCACCAACCAACACAAGTGTATACATTCCCTCCGCTCAAACAAGCTGGCTTGTCTACTGTGGACGAGCGGCATGAGCGGTCGACAGGTAAGAGCGTCCCCTATGACGGCACGGAGCATTACTTGGTTCATCACACTTGTAGAACTGCGGGGTTCCCTGAGTCCGAACATTCGGAATATATGTAGTTACTAGGAGCAAGTATCTTACTAAAGATCCTGGGGCACCTTACATACACTCAGCATGTTAACCATAATGCACCATAATGCCACACATGCTGATTTTTAATAACAGTTATTTGCTCTTAGGGGATTGTAGGACCGATCACGATCGCTCCTTCTCTCGCCCTCCAGCCATCGGCTGGGCTCAGTTCCCCTTCCAGACCTGCAGCCATCTATTCCACCAGGCTGGCGCGAGTTTGAACGTGTTTTGTATACTCTGACCAAGATCCCAAAGGTTAGTAATATATTGAGAATAACACTTAACATCCTATCCAATAGTCAAATGAGTGTTACCAAAGAGACTCTTTAACTCTACTCTCAGGTTTAACAAAGCACCAAGAATTGAATGGAAATTTACAAGGAACAATAGGCACCTAGCCCTGAAGACGGATTATATACGAAACGCGTCGGCAACCATACAATACTTTAAGGAGCCTATTAGGATTTTGAATGTCGATTTGTTTGACAATTACATTTCTGTGTGACATTTAACACGACTATGTACTTTACCACTCGGATTTAAGTGGACGGTGTATAATTTCTGAATACAGAAGTTTTATTGTCAATGGTGTATTATAATTGACGGTCCTCTTCTATTTACACTTGTTTTTTAACACTAAAACTAAAGATGAAATATAACTAGTGTGACGTGCAGGGAAGTTGCTAGGTCTGGAAAAGACCCGGGGCTAAGCTGATGTCGGAACTGTTGGGACTGGGGGCTAGCTAGTCTTTTGGCTGTAGCTCCTGAGATTCTATCCGGGGCTACAACCAAAAGATCAGGGGCTATAGCCCCCTTAACCCCCCCTAGCAACGCCCCTGGTGACGTGCATTTTGTTCTTTGACACCGACACACACCTAGTTAGACAAAATACTCATTTGAAAGTATTTGTTTCAAATTTACTGCTTAGCGAATAGGCATGTCAAAAGTGAATCCTGAATTTATGCAACTTGAACACTGGTCTTTGGGACATTTAAATCCCAGTATGCTGGTGTGCCAATCAATTAACTGAGGATCTATATATCCCTATTGGAGTGCGTCAGTGGGTCTCCTGTTAGCAATTTGTTTTTCCTTGTTCTTTTTTCGCAGTCTTGGGTGGCCCTGAGACTGACTGACCCAGTCGCACATGAAATAACCAAATGTATGCACTTACATTTAAGGATTAAATGAGTGCTTCTGGTACTACAAAGAGCAATTCTACTCATCACGTGGTGCCCCTCTTCCCCCATTGCTCACTTTGGTGACAGACCACATAGGACTTTTGCCAGTATCGGGAGAATAGCAAAAGGGGAACATGCTTGTCTTGGACGCAAGACTACACGGAGCACCAAGGGTTTGATCCCCAAGTCCGCGCTGAGAAACCTCTGGGTATTAAGCGCGTTAGCCGTAATCGAGCTAACCGATTTATTCGCTCTGCGGTGGGTTAAGCTACAACATTTTAAAAGTGGATTGCTTGGTTGTGGCAATTTGCACCAGGGAACTGCCTCTCTTGCAAACGTGAAGACCGCAGGCTGCTTGTGTTATTTTCTTGTTTCGTTTGTCATCCTTTTCTTCTTTTACAGTTTTCTTTATTCTTTTTCACTCTGAAGGGTACTTCTTATACAAAAATAGGATTTGTACGACCATTCATTTAGCAAGTGAACGTGTGTACACTTTGCTTGTGCCCTCCTGGTCTAACTGTTGCTAATGCATCTTTATGCTGTGCTCTGATTGGCTAATTTTAAACATGTGGCCATGACCTCCTGCATGCTGCATGCTGTGCCAGAAAGGGGACCAAATTGCAGCCTGGTCGACAGAGCGCACCAAACACAGATGTCTGCCGCCTTTGGCTCTCCAAATGTACTGGACTACATCTATCATCAGCCCTCCCAGCATAGTCAAAGGTGAGGCATCATGGGAGTCATAATCCTAAACATCTGGAGAGCCAAAGGTTGCAGACCAATGACCGAATGTGATCTTGAAAAACAAGCATCGGCAAAGCCACCAATTTTATAGTCATTTGCCATGGGCTACCATAATGGTGCTACCAGGCCCTAAGGTGGCAACATCTGGCAAATGGCGTGGTGCCCATCTAATGCATATAAAAGAGACCAAACTGTTGGCTTTTTCCAATGCATGTTCTGCTTGATGCGAGTCTGCCTCTCCCCTGGAGGTTATTGGTCAAAAGGCACCCACAATTGAGGGGAATGTGCAATTGATTTTGGCCTCATTTTGATCATTTGCCAGGCAGCAATTAGAAAACATTGAGAGGTCGTTTCCCCATCAAATGGGCTCAGCAGGGAGGCATTGCCAACCAGACCGGAGAGAAAACACAAACCCTTTGTTGGGAATTATATTTGGCCATGTTTAATCATTTAACTTTACTAAACATCATCACTGCATTTACATTCATAAACACATTCCAACATTGTTCACAACACCATTTAGTTTCCTTGTGACAGACAGTTCCCGGTGGAACCTTCCACTCCGGCCCCACCTGGCATTTGTACAGCAGTGAGGTCCCCCCCTATGCCGTCACAGACCTCCCGCCATACCCTATGTTGGGGGTGATCCCAGCAATGCACCCTTGTCTTGACAGACAGCTTCCGCTCCTGGCCCCACCCACCTTTCTCTGGCCACCTTCCCATTGGACCCTCCTGCCAGGCCGAAGCCATCCCAGTGAGAGGCAGACTGTGCCCTCGCCACTGCACCCAACTGGTCTCACGGTCCCCTGCCCCCGGAAGTGGCAAATCACGAACCACATGGTCCTCCTATGCCTGCCACAGGACCTTTGACCAACCGGTCGGGGGTACTCCCTCTTGCTCGTGCCATGTTTATCGCAACCAGAAAGTTTTTAAACAACAAGTCTGTTCCTTGGTTTAATAAATGTACCTCATCGTGATGTAGGATATCAGTTCCCCATACCAAACCATTGGCTACCACTCGCAGTTTACCTCCAGCTAACCGGTCCAGTTCATTGTTCAATTTTCTTGTTGAGACACTGTGGTCTTGCCGACCCTCCATCTTGTCTTCGGAATTATTTGCGACCAGATGATCACCGCCTTCGGGCAAAAGTTGCCCTGCCAACTGAATAATGGAAACGGTGCTAGTCTTATCTCCTTTCACCCCATCTGAACAAGGTCGTTTCCCCCTATGTGCAGGATTACCAGATCCGGCTCAGGCATGTGCTGTCTCGCCCTGTAATCGAGGACGATGTTGCGCACATGCCCTATTCTCATGCCACCTTTGCAGATCCAGTGTATTGCTGCCCCCGTGCTCCTAAACTCCCTATGGATAACAGACAAGAAAGGCATGTTATTCACAGTAAACATCAGATCTTACTTAGCCCTCCTTATTGTTGCTTGTTTCTATCATCTCCCCCATTCCTTCGTATGCCTTTCTCTTGGCCCCAGGTTTTCATTTGTTGCTATCAGGCCAAGTGATGCCTTATGTAGCCCTTGTAGGCCCCAGACTTCCAACTCCCCAAACTCACGATATCTTTTTCCCGCATTCCATGTCCTGCTGCAGAAGTGGCTGCTCCTATGTGGAAGGGTTGGTGGGCGAGCCCTAGTCCCTCTAATCCTGCTGCTACAATACACCTCTGAAAAATTGTCCTGAATTGAAAATTGGAGGTATACGAGGCGTCCTGGTGCCTGAACAGCGGTCCCCCACTATCCCCTCGGAGTGTGATGAAGTCCCCCAGAGCTGCCAGCGGAAAGATTATTCTGTTTGATTCCTGGCTATCTCGACTACCGCCCCTTTTCCTTCTTTTTTTTATATTGCATTTTATTACATTTAAACAACAACACAATCAACGAAAACTACAAGAAAAAACAAAATCAAAACATACGCATTCAAGGAACGAATCAATAAGTGAGGGCACGAGAAGAGTCAAGTGATCTCCATTTGTCGCCCTTTCCATCTGCAGTTCAGTCTAGCGTCTTAGGGCCTCATGAGGTTACTGGGATTCTCTCTCCTCCCATTTATCCCAAATCTTAGAAGCTTTGGTCGAGCAGCCTCTTGCTTTATAAACTCTGTGCTCTAACATTGCGAGTATGTCCTTATCATCTGTCCATTGTTCCAGTGTTGGGGCCTCTGGGGCTCCCCATTTTTGTGCAATGTTCCGCTTCATCAGTCCTGCAGCCGTAGATAGGAGCAGTCCTTCCCATTTATCAGTAGTGTTCTCATCGGGAGAGCCCAGCAGCAACATCTTCGGGTCCATTGTTATATTGCAGCCTAGCACCTTGGCTAGTTCATTGCAGCATTTCCCCCAGAAAGTCTGGATCCGCGGACATTCCCAGAGGATGTGTATGAATGTACCAACCTCCCCTCCCCCCCCCCCGCAACGGAGGCGGTTTGGGGCACGTTTCCAGCCATGCATCATGGTTCTTGGGTAATATATTCTGTGAAGGATTTTAAATTGGACAAAGCGGAGTCTGGAGGAGATAGCAATCTCCCTGGGATGCATTAGGATCTGGACCCAGTCCTCCGGGTCTATGGCTCCCAAATCGTCCTCCCATTTGGATTTAAGACAAGGGAGTTCCGGAGTAGCAAAGGAGGACATAGCATTATACAGTATAGAGGTGACTCTAGTAGAGATATGTGCTGGGAGTATATTGCGTTCTATGGGTGTGTACTCAGGAATAGCGGGGTCCAACTGGATATGTGTTCATAGGGCATGAGTCAGTTGGGTGTGTGGTGGTAGCATTCGGTCGTTGGAAGGTGGAATTTCTGCTGCAAAGCTACAAAGGAGGCGATTTCCCCCTCTATCAAGACATCCCCAATCCGTGTGATTCCGGCCTTCACCCATTTGGGCCATGGTCTGAGTTTCCCCAGTTCGGCCAGGTTACTGTTGTGCCACAGGGGTTGTACCGTGGTGATCTGGTCTTTCCATCCCACATAGGCATGGGCCCGTCTCCAGACCCTTGAGACATGTGTTGCCATTGTTTGGGGTAGGGGTCTGTGGAGGGGCTGGTAGAGCAGGGGTAATGGGTCAGTGTCGTGGATGGCTGCAGTTTCTGCCTTCATATGCGGGTTCCCCATGCAATAGGTCGTTAACCACCGCCAGTTGGGAGGCCCAGCAGTAAGCTCGGAGACAGGGGACGCCGATACCCCCCCCTCCCAAACTGATCTCTGGAGTGTAGCCAGTGCAATAGGAGGGAGTCAAGGCGGTCAAACTCGGCGTCCTGAATCTCCAGTGGCGCATTTTGTAATACATAGAGGAATCAGGGCATGGTGATCATCTTAAAAAGGGCGGCTCTGCCCATAAGTGTCAGGGGGAGAAGCCTCCAGTGGCGGACATCATCTTTAAAACGGTCCATGATCGGCTGGAGGTTATGGGCTGCGTAGCGCATCAGGTCCTTCGATATCCAAATCCCAAGATACCGGAAGCCACTTAGTTCCACCTTGTATGGGCATTCCTGGGGGACGGCCAGTGTACCGCCCTTTACCGGGAACAGGATAGATTTGTCCCAGTTGATTCTCAACCCACTAAATTCTCCTTATCGGATGAGCATTTGCGTTTCTATGGGGCAAGTTCGTATCGGGTCACCCAGGTATATCAAGAGGTTGTCCGCGTACAGAGACACCCTGTCTTTGTGTCCCTCCGGCCACTTGAATCCCAACCAGTCCCTGCTCTGGCGAAGCCACAGGGCGAGTGTCTCTATCGCGATTGCGAAGAGAAGGGGTGACAGGGGGCATCCCTGCCATGTGCTCTTGCCCAGGGGGAAAAGTTCTGAGGGCCACCAATTTACCTTCATCTCTGCTTGTGGGTCTGTGTAGAGAAGTTGTCCCCAAATCCCATTTTTCGCATAGTTTCCCAGAGGCTGTCCCTGCGAACCGAGTCAAACGCCTTTTCAAAATCTATGGCAAGTAGTGCAAGCGGTTTGTCAAGGATAGGGGCTCTTTCCAGCAATAGGTGGAGGCGCCGCAAGTTTGTACGTGTCAATTTATGTGGCATAAACCCACATTGGTCCGGGTGGACCAGGGAGGTGATTACTGCTTGCAACTGGTTGGCCAGGATCTTGGCAAGGATTTTGGTTTCGCTATTGAGTAATGAGATAGACCTATAGGTGGTGCATTGGTTTACCTGGTTTGGGAATAACAACTATCTTGGCTTCACGCAGATCCAGCGGGAGAGCGCACTGGTCGCGGGCCCCGAGAAACATTTTGTGAAGGTATGGTGCCAGTTTCTCCCCACCCAATTTCTTCCAGGTCTCGACCGGGAACCCGTTGGGGCCTGGTGTTTTCCCTGACCGCAATTGGGCTACAGCCTCAGCAATCTCTGCTTCGGTGAGAGCCAAATCCAGTTGTACCCTCTGTTGTTCCGATAGGATTGGCATGGTGATGGATCCAGAAGGGACACTGGTGCGGTGCACAAAGTAGTGTAAAAGTCAGCAAAAGCTTGTGCTATAGCCCTGTCCGAGTGGCATTTCCCCTTCTGCAGGGTTATGATCTCTCTAACGTGGCGTTGACCCTCATCTCTTCTCTCGAGCCAGGCCAACATTTTCCCAGCTTTGTCCCCGTGTTCATATACCCTTGCCCTGGAGTCTTTGTGGGCTTTCCTGGTGTTGTCTAATTCGATGTGTCGAAGGCGTTCTCTAGCACCCTTAAGGGATCTGAGAGACTCCGGGCTTGGGTCACAAACATATTTGGCCTCCCAGTCGGCCACATCTGTTTCCGCCCACATCAGTTTCCGCCTCCAGCAGCTTCCGAAGTCGCTCCCTTTTGTTATCCGTTACCCAGGAAATCGCCTCCCCCCTCAATACCGTTTTGTATGCTTCCCATATCGTGACTGGGTCATCGACCGTGGGGGAATTAATTTCAAAATATTCATTAGTTACTTCCGTGAGGTGGTCAACAAGATCAGGGGAACCCAGATAGTAGCTATTCAGCCTCTATGATCGGGGTGAGATTTTCCTTTGTATGCGCAGTACCGCCATGAGGGGTGAGTGGTCTGAGATGCCTCGAGAGAGTAGGTCTGCGGTGGTCGCCCTGTGTATATCGGTGTTTGGGAGGAAGAGGTAGTCCAGTCTGGACATGGACCTGTGTGCTCCCGAGTGGAACGAGTAGGCCTCGTCCACAGGGTGGAGATGCCGCCACGCGTCCCAAAGGCCCAGGGCCGACGCAAATCTTGCTAGTTTAGTGGGAGAGTTCAGGTTACAGTCCCTGATGTGAGTGCAATCTTTTATATTACACATGACGTCCTTAAAATCGCCCCCCAAAATCCATGTATCAGATTGGTGTTTTGCCATAAGGGTGACCAACTCCTCCAGGAATTCCTCTCCCAGTCCTGGCGGGGAGTACACTGACGCAATGGCCAGTGTTTCTTGTCCCAGTGTTCCTATAACCACCACATAGTGACCCCGGGGGTCTTGTTAAACTATTAGCGATGTGAATGGGATGCGTTTATGTATCAGAATAAGAGTCCCTCTGGATCCCATAGTGTATCCGGCATGTAGGTCCAGCCGGTAGCTGGTTCTACGAAAGAAAGTGCAGCTGGTCCCAGCTAAGTGTGTCTCATTTATCAGGGCGACGTTGGGAGAATGTCTGTTCAAGAACTGCAGAACAAGACGTCACTTGATTCCGGACCCCAGCCCGTTCACGTTCCATGTGATTATTTTGAGAGACCTGGGACGCTCAGGGGTTGATGTGTGGGTCAGTGTGGTCGCCATTTATTGTGTACGGTATCAGGTTCACAGACATTATGGGCTGTTTCATGGAGTTGCCATATTTTGGGTGTGTTGGGTGGCGTGATCCATTAGTTTCGTGAATGCGTAATAAACGTGTATTAATACTATAACAAAAACAACAAACTCGGAAATCCCCCCCGCCCTATACTCCACCCCAACACAAAGTACCTGTCGCCCGAACATCATTGGCACTCGGAACTAGAGTGTCAGCTCAAACTTGGGGTCCTGGCTGGCAGGCGAACAGAGGAGAAGCGGGCGGGGCCCTCTGGTCCGCAGCTCCTACCGCCTTTGAGCATTCTGTAGTTCTTAGGGTCCATTTATGAGGTCGGCCTCTCTTCGGTTCGATATTCCCTCGCTTCCAAGTGTTTGTTGGTTTCCCTCGCTTTAGTTGGCGGAGTTTGCCGCTTGCTCCAGGATCGCTGGTACCTGGGCCTCCGGGTGCCCCCCGGGAGGGGGGTGATCTGCCCCAGGCCGGGGTCTCCTTCCCCGATCTGTTGGTCTTGTCGTCCAGTCCCCTTCAATGTGCGATTCTGCCAATCTCCAGGCTTCCTCCGGATCCGTGAAGTGAACTGTGGTTCCCCTGTGGTGGATCTCGAGTTGGGCCGGAAACAGCAGTCCGTATTTTACTTTCATGTGGTATAGTTGCCTCTTCAGCGGTTCAAACGACTGTCTTGCCCTCTGCACCTCCCGGGTGTAGTCAGGGAAAAAGGCGATTCGGGAGCCGTTATGGGTGTTTGTACCCTTAGAGCGGGCCATTTGAAGAAGTGTATCTCTGTCCTGATAATTAAGGAATCTGGCTATGATCGTTCTGGGTGGTGCGCCTGGTATAGGCCTGCCCGATGGCATTCTGTGAGTTCTCCACACCGAGAAGAACTTAGAGAAGGGGTGAGGCGCATAGATGTCCGCCAACCATTGTTTCAGGAAGAGCTCCATACTGGGCCCCTCCTCCCCCTCCGGGAGGCCGAGGATGCGTATATTGTTGCGGCACAATCTTCCTTCCCCCTCATCCACACGGGCCTCTAACATTTTCAGACGATTTAATGTCTGGGAAAGCTGTTGATTAATGCCTCTAATGTTATCTTCAGTCCCCGAGATGCGCTGTTCTGCCGCCCCCATACGAGCGGAGAGTTTCTGCAAGTCGTGGCGCAGAAAGGAGACATCTGCCGCTATACTGTCGATTTTCATCTCCATCGAGGAGTGGGAGCTGGTGATGGCGGCCATCACATCTCTCAGGGAGCGGGCAGTCTCGTCCTTGGGGGAGGAGGGTGTCTGTGGTGTGTGAGACTGCGAGGCCTGGGCCTGTGCTACCGCAAATTGGTCCATCTTGCTTTGCGTAGAGGCTTTTTTCAATTTGTCTTTGCCCATCCTTGGAGAGAGGCAGTTACGCGGGGTTGTGTGTGCCCGGGAGGGAGCGAGGCTTGCCGTGGGTCGGGTAGGACAGCGTGTGCGACGGGAGTCCCAGTCAGGCGAGTTTTCCGGCCGAGGTCTCTCGTGGGAGTGGCTCGGAGAGGACCTTCCAAATCGGGTTTACCAATGCGTGGGTTTGGGATCGTGACTCGGGCCACTCACCGGCCTCGCTGGATGTCGCGGTAAGAGAGTCTCCCCGGTTCGGCCGTCGAGCTCCTCGTGGGCCAGAGATGGTCCAGCGATTTCCGTCAGGTCTGCTTGCAGTACCGTCGCTCCCCGCCCGACAGGCCCCGAATTGCATCACGCGCCAGCGGCGGCCATCTTGGGAGCACAGGATCTCTCTCTGTTTCACTCTTCACTCGCCTCGGGTTCGCTCTTGGGGCTCCCGATTTTCCCTAAATTTTTGCATCCGATGGTGCCCCAGTGCGTCAGCTACCAATACAGGCGTCCGAAGTGTATAGAACTCTCAGGAATCAGGCCATAAAAGACAGGATATTTGCGGAGGTCACGGGGCTGATCAAACTCACTTCCGCTCCATTGCGCTGCTGGCCACACCCACCCCCCTTTTCCTTCTTGATCCGTCTTTGACTTTCAAATATATGAGCACCCAGAGATTGCCCCTAAAGCTGCTGTTATAGAAGGCCAACCCCCCCCCTCCCCCCAATGTGTCTGTCTTGGCTGTTCCTACCATCTCCCCCAATCTGAAAGCCCCCAAAAAAGTCTGTGCAGGTTCTATAAATGTGTTTTAGATTAAACCACACACATACGTGTGAAATAATTAAACATTGGAAATCCAACAAGGCACTAGGCACTTCTAAATGCAGATTTGCACTGCTAAAAATACACAAGAAATGCTATCGCAATGGGTCACTACCTTCCCATCCTTTAACCTACCGAAACTATGATTTTTTTTTTTAAAGCTCCTATTGAAGTTGGATCGGAGTATGTGATTAATTTATTCTGGTCAAGATTAATGTGGGGCAAAAACTTGTCATTAACAATTGCACTTTATCATTTTCTTAATGCAATACTGGATCAATTGGTGTGAACATGGTAGTAATAATATGAATGAGATTGTTTTTATGAGCAAGAAATCTATGTTAGATTGATTTTAGGAATGTTTGTGTGTTAACTTTTGGGAATGTACACTGGAATTACTGTCGTGAACATCTAGTGTGTTTTATATTTTGATATATTTTAGTTCTGTGTATATGTGTAAAGGTTTACGAAACCAAAACACAATAAAAAAGAATGTTTTGTTAAATAAAAAGGCTGTGATGAAAGCGCCCCTAAACAGTGTGCCCTCGTATTGATCCCTGCATACCCAACAATGCTAGCATCATTTTTTCCAGTTTCTGGGGGTCAAAGGACGTCTCAAGTCTGTGTGCACTACCTCCAACCTCCTCCAGCCTGCTTATGCCTTTTTTTGCTGCACTTGCCACCCTGTGTAACCCAGCCATGCACCTGATGGCCGTCACCTTTCCTTTCGCCGGCCTGCTGACACCCTTATGTCATATAAGTGGCTGACCCATGAAGGCAATCACTCAGTCCCTGTGAAACATCTCCCCCCCTCCCGTTATCCTGAAAGAATTCCCAATACTCCTGGGTATACTTTCCCATAGGCTGTCTTGGTCTTCCTGGTCAGTCATCCAGGAATCAGTGGTGCTAACCCAGGGCACCAAAACTCCACAGGGTGTCGGGGAAGGGTGTTATCCCCATTTCTGCCCGTGGCAGCCATCCTCGAAATTCCTGCATCTTAAAACGAGACAATGCATCAGCAGCGTTATTGAGAACCCCCGGGACAGCCTTTGACCGAAAATGCACTCCCCTCTTTAGGTAGACCAGCACCATATGTTTCAACAGCTTGAGTTCCATGGGGCACCATGCCCTTTGATTGTTAATTGCCATTACCACTGACATGCTGTCTGAACAAAAAATCACGTTTTCCACTCAGTCCCTCACTGCAAATTGTCAGTGCCACAATGATTGGGAACAGCTTCAAAAATCGACTGTTTCTAGTTAGTTCCCTGCTGGCACACTTACTTGGCTATTTCTTCCCACTCCACTTGTTCCCCCAAATCACCCCAAACCCTGCACTCCCGTTGCGTCTCTGTGTGCAGCCCAATCTCTTGGTTGGGCCGTGCTATCTCTGGTCAAACCTGTGTCCCATTGAAATCTGTCAGAAAACATTGCCAGACTTTAAGGTCTTCTTTAACCGAGGTGTACAATCTCGTATGATGGTACTTTTCTGTGATCCCTGATCGCCCCTGCTATAGCGCTTGAGAATGGATGCCCCATCAGGATAATTCTCAGGGTGAAATTGAGCTGTGTCACCAAACGCTGGAGCTAGGCCAAGGTTACTATGTTGGCCTGCAAGCATGCACACACTGATTCCTTGAATTCCACCACCTCTTCTGGGAGGTGGCATGTTCCCTGTCCAGAATAAATCTCTGTCTAAAAATGTGAGAGTGGACGTTGGACCCTCAGTTTTTTCTTTTGCCAAAGGTACTTCCAACTCCTCTGTTATTCATTGAAATGGTTGCAGGGTTCCCGCACACAACTCTGATCCCACAGGGCCGAGAAAAAGAAAATCGTCCAGGTAATGCACCACCCTTGCCCCCTTTGTTCCCTTCTTGTGACCTGTTCCAAAAATGAGCTGAATGCCTCAAAGTATCTGCACAAAATCAAGCACCCCATTGGCATGCATTTATCGAAGCAAAACCCCTTCCCTGTCTGGAACCCTAGCAACCGGTTGTCATCCGGGTGTACTGGTAACAGTCTAAATGCAGACTCAATATCTGCTTTCGCCGGTTTATAGTCAAACTCTCAAAACTAAAATCTCGAAAAAAAAAGCACGAATTTAAAATCTCAAAAAAAAAATATCGAATTTTTTTTTCAATGCGTTTTTTTTCAAAATGGGGGGGTTCCCCCCCAACCCCTCTTTTTTCATTTTTTTTTAAATTTTACCCCTTTTTTTTTTACTTACCTGACCCCAAAAACACATAAATAAATAAATAAAAAATTCAATATTCTTTTTTTCGAGATTTTTGTTTCGTGCTTTTTGTCATTCGAGATTTTGTTTTCGGCCTTTTGACTGACCACCGCTTTCGCCAGCAATGCCTCCTGCCCGAGGTCCCTCAGGTGCCCCCAAGGCGTCATCAAAGGATGCGGACCTTACCGAGCTTGCCTCTCCATTGAATGCATCATTTACTGGCGCCCCTTTTGGAACAGACAGATTGTGGATCATTCTAAACTTGCCTACCTCTTTTTGGGCACAATCCCCACTGGTGAACAGATAAATTGAGGATAAGGTGGGCGTGCAAATTCCCCCCACCCCCAAACCCTCCCCAAATGTATTTCTTTCGCAATTTTTTGCATCAAAATTTTGATCTTGCTTGCTATTGATCCCTGGTTCTTTGGCATCGCTGGTGGTACCAACTCTTTCACTGGGATGTGAAAGCCCTCTGAGAAACCTTCCACCAATAGTTGTACCTCTGCTTTTCTGGGGTAACTGTTGGCCCACAGACGTAGCACCTCTGCCCCGATAAGGTGAGGGCAATGAGGGCCCATATCCTGGACCCCTATTTGCTCTTTTTGTACTCCCTGTCCTTTCCTCCCTTAGTGCATCTCTGTTCTGGGTGCCCTGGCAAGCAGCAGCATGAGCTTACATTTGCACACTGTTCTAGTGCATGGTTTTGTGTTGAATGCCCAACCTGTCCCTTATTTTTATCTCCCCCTTGGTGCCTTGGTGTCCACGCCCCTTACGCCCAGTTGCCCTGCGAGCTACCTCCCTGCTGCCCTACTATGGTACAGCTGGCCCATAGATCCATTTCTCTGATTCCCCAGTCCAACTGACCACTCCCTGCTTTGGAAGACCTGAACCTCTCATCATAGTTCAGCCAAGCCCCAAACGTGCATTCCCTATACATGGACATTGGTAGATCATAGGTACGACAGTAACTTCTGATTCAGCTCAGCGTATTTCTCTCCCATTATTGCTGCAAATATGAAAAATCCTGTTATCCAATTAACACTTGATCTCACTACCTGTAACCGTTTGTCCTTCTCCCCTGGCCTTCCTGGCCTCCCTAACCTCCTCGGGTAAATTATAGTTTAGCAATGAGAATACATCCACGAATGAATCCTTCCAAATCTTCTCCTTTGTTTCCATTGATATGTGCCAAGTGTGCGCACCCGAGGGGTTATTGATGGGGCAGCTGCCCTCACATCTCCCAATGTGGCACCTCCCGTCACTCCTGTTATCCCTGGTGTAATTTATGGGCCGGTCACGATCGCTGGTGGCTCCCTGCTTCGTGCTACTCCCGTGCTGCCGCCTGTTGCTGGGATCAGGTTTAATGTCCCCCACCCTATTTCCCCGACCTGCTCCTTGCTGGTTTGACCCCTGGCGTCCCACCAGCCTGTGGCACCCATTTCTCATTTCCTGCCCCCAGACCACATGCATCCAGTACCCAAGTTCCCTCGTACCTTCAGTGCCCCTACTGCTGCCCTGTTGTCCGTTCTTCCCCATGTGCTCAAGTCTGCCCTTAGCGGCTCTCCTCCATACCTTGTCAATGGTACTTGTATTGTGCTGTAGGCCTGGCTCCCCACCTCCGTGGGAGGTGCCCATATGCCAGACCCTGCTGCCCCCAAGTTTGATTGGGCATTCCCATCACTCTTACTTCCTCAGTAAGCTCAGTACCCCTTTGTGGGACTCCCAGGTGGTGTGATCCTTCCTGGTGTCCCCTCACCCCTGACCTGCCCACCCTTTGCCCAGGGTCTGTCTCCTGTCCTATCCCTCCTTTCTAGGAAGCCTTGGCCCCTTTCCTTTTCTTTGTGGGTGGGAAGCCCTCCCGTGGGGCCACATTCTTCCAACAGGGTCTGCTCTCTCTGCCCCCCTCTGCCATAATCTGCTGCTGCCCCACCGTGCTCCCTGTCCCTTCACCATTCAACCGCGCCATTACTGTGTCCATCCCTTGATCTTGCAGCAATACAAATAGCGACACTACTTTGGTTGGGTCCATCTTGCCCCCTTCCTCACAAAAACACTTCCCCTGCTAGTAGTGCCAGTCTTTTTTTTTACTGGTGAAGTTGTTTCAGAACGTGGCTATGCTGCTTTCTTATGCAAGGCAACCAGGGCTAGCACAACTACAGCAATTCCGATGCCCTCCTTTCACACGAATTGCCTCTCAGCCCGTGCTGCGTTTATTCTGCCTGGCTTTGAGTCCAAAACTATTCGGTTTTTAAATTTGCATTCAAGTGGAATTGTGTCCACAAAACATTTCATAACCAATGCATATAAATAATGCATTCAGCCCGTGCCTTGTACCCGCAGACCCAGCAAGGCAAAGTAATCAACTTGCTCGCAATAGCACTGCCCGCTTCCCTTTCCTCGTTATGTTGACTCCCTCCATACAGCGGCACCCTACCCGTGTCCCCAGCAGCTCGCCTGCCTACATTTGTAAATTGGAAATCAAAAATCCTGAGATGTATGCCCCGCCCACAGTCACACAAAAACCCACCCATTTTCACATGGCCCCACCCACATGTCAAAAAGGTAAACTGTTGTAATGGGATGTGACTTCATACATTTGCAGTTCAAATTGAAATATGCATATATTTCATTAAATTGCCTTTTCACAACCACCCAAATTGCATAGGACTAAAGGCATTCGCCTTCCATAAAATCAACACGTTAATATGTGCACATGTAAACTCCAAGAACCAATACAACGTTTTTCCCTGAATTTTGCAGTACCGAAATTGGACATTTCACCTTAACTGTTTTTCGTCAGGTTTTGTAGTGCAGTGGTGAGTTGTCCAGCCTGCAAACCCCATGGCTGTGGTTCAATGAGGCTGAGTCCACCCTAACCTGGGCAAAAAGAACGAAAGCAAAAGAAACGCGCGTTCGTATTGAAAGTCGGCAAAAAAGAATGAAAGGTTAAGCAAAATAAACGCGGGTTATTTTGCTTCACCTGCATTCTTTTTGCCAATGTGCAGGAAGCGTTACACTCATTGATGCAGAGACAAAGCCACACTCGGGCAGAGACACGCGGTGGCGACGTCCTGCAAGGATTACAAAAAATGGAAGCACATTCGCGCCGTTTCCAGGTCCGCACAAACCTCCACCCGATTGGCTAGGCAGCAGTCTTTGGCAGCCAGTCAGGGGGAGGATCTGACGGGACCCGGAAAGAACACCAAAATTGCTGAGATTCCAGGGTCTTCCATGGAGGCCCGGAGAAATGATTAAAATTCCTGAGTCCCCGAGAAAAATCCAGAGGTTAGGTATGTACGTCTCCTGCCCACAACAAGCCAAACCCATGTCCCCTCCGCCCTACTCCCCACACCTCACCAACTGCTGCCAACCACCAACACACAGTAACCCTGTCCACGCTGCACAACCTACACCCCTACCCGGCACTGCGCGACCCGCAACCCAGAGAAGAAACCAACTGTAAACTGTCTAGCCTCTTTACCTGTACACATTGAACCCAACGAGCCCGGGACCAGTAGTGAAGAAAAAATCCGAAACCCTCCGCTCGTCGGTGTCTGCGGCACAGGGCGATCGGCCCTCTCCAGGTAGCGCATACCACGGTATTCCGGCGATTAAGGCACAGCCAACTTGGCAGAGGAGTGCTGCGTGGCTTCCCCGGTCGGCAGTACGATCCACAAGGTGTCCGGCAGGGTCATGATGGTGAGGAAAAGGAGCTGCTGCTCTCTCTATCCTCTGCTGAACCCTTTTAATAGTGCCAGCTGGCACCATTGCCGGAACCCCTGTGGATCTCAACATTGTTCTGGCCGAGGGCGTGTTGCCACACCCTTGGCCAGTTTCCGGTGGCTGCTGCAGCAGCCCCACCCCTCCCAAACCGCTCACCTTGTGGCCCTTCCATTGCAGCTGAGGATCTGCCTTTAGAAGAGTACAATTAATTAGACGTATCATACAGAAATATCTGCAGATGGACTATTCTGGAAAAAGGGGGAGGGGTGGTGTGTGTATGTACATATACATATACATATACACACACACTTCTGGCCTTCCAATGTGATTTTACCTGCTCACACAACCTCGCTATTTTCACTCTGCTAGACTTCTACTATCCCACTCAGCAGTGTATTCTGTTAGCCCTGCCACCTTACACAACCCTAGTCACACTGTCCCTCCTGCTCCTCTTCACCTAGCCTGCACCTCTTGCTTAATCCAATGACAAACATACCCCTCCATGCTTACATGTAAAATGTACATAATGTATTTACTGTATACAATGTATGTTACCAACAACCTGTAACCAAGTTCTAAGCATTCTCGTTACTCTGTGCGCCCAGCTACCCAAGGGTTTTCTGGCGCCCTATAAATAAACCCCCTTCTGTGACCCTTAATAAAGTAAAAGTGAACTGAGAAAGGACTTCCTGAAAGGACGAGAAAGGCACCAATCACAAATGTTGTCATTTGTTGGAGATTTCTGCCTCTTGCTCATAATCATGAGGAAAAGGTTGCCTGTTGGACTGCGCCTCTTGCTCCCTGCCAAGATATAGGGCAGTAGTGCAAAGTGTAAATAAATGTGCGCATGTCCGAAAATATTTTTCTTTAACAGTGTAAAATTGTGGCACTATTTCCAAGGCCTGTGCATGAATTTTCCGACTGGCTCATCAGTGCTGAAAGCAAGGCTGAGACTCAAACAAGAACTATGCACTGTGTAAAAGACAAGGCTCAAAACTTGAGTGCATTTACTTCCCAAAAGAATTCAGCAGGCTCGGAATATTGGTTGAAGAACATGAGTCAGATGCAGGAAGTCTGGGATTTAATCACTAGTGCAATGTTCCTGCATTCCCAGTATACAAGGAAAATCATTTGTACTATAAACATGCCCTGTGTAGAGAAAATATATCTGCAGTTTAAATGTGATATTTATTCTATCACTACCTATGTATTTTAGAGTAGATTTGGTAAAATGCAAGGCCTACTGGAGCCTCATGTGAAGAAGCACCACTGTATTTTACCATATTCATACTGGACCTCGAATAGGGTTTTGATGAATAGAAGTAAAACAATACATATCCCTCTGATTGCTAAGGGCAATTTGAAACAGTTAGGGCTCCCTTCCTCCTCAGGAATCTAGAAAACAAACATGAAAAAGCCACAAAGACTTTGGTTATCAAGTTGAAGCTGGTTATGAAGATTATACAAATAAAGACAACCCCCAGATGCCAACTAAGGGGCTTGGAATCTGGGCTTCAAGAAAACCTGTAACCATCCATCCATCAATCAATCATAGGCTCATAAATAAATCCATTAGTTACATTTGTGTGGCAGCTGCCCAATATCCATAAGAAGCTAAATAAATTAATGAAAGTAATTGACCAGCTATAAATCACTTCCATGAAGCTGTGGCCCAATACATTTTAATGACTACTACTGCCCCCTACAGGATGAAAACACATGAATGCATGCATGCATGCATTCACACTCCCACATACCCAGACACACTAATATACATACAGAGTCCCACCCAAAAGACTTGCTTGTGAGCAGATGCTGCATGCATTATGCATACAGTACAAACACTTACTCTTTAAGTCTCCTTTTGATTTCAGGGGTAGATATAAAACCCAAGCCGCAGTGCCAGGACACCCCAGTCCAGGAAGGACCCAAACCTTCAGGCTGTGCTAGGTGCTCTACTCATAACCTGGTTGCTCGTCAATCTGGAAACCAGCGAGTCACATGTGGTGAACACAGGCTTCCATTTCTTTTGTCAATTTTATTAGTTGGAATGTGTTAAATGCAATTAAATCCCCTCAGGAATCAGGTGGCACAGCAGACCACCGGGGTAGTGTCGGAGTTAGGGAATCATCACACCCCTGCCAGAAATCATTCTATTCCAATTAACATATTTAGGGGCTGGAGATATGCAAATGATAGATTGCAGTCTTGTAGGATTGTGTTTTCCATCCCAAGAGCAGGAACCACCCACTCTTCCTCTTGCTGTCTATCAGTGTAACAGCACACTGCTTTAAACTCTGACTCACCGGAGTCCCTACTGGTCATTCCATTACAAGCAGCCTCCACTGCTGTCTGCATTCATGGTTCTGGTGTTCTCGCTCAGAAGTTCAAGTTATAGCACTGCCTCAACACCAAGTCAGTGTATAAGGAGGGGGAAGGGTGCAGAACCAGACATTTAGAGTGATAGGCAAAAGGTCACAGAGTGTAACAATTTATCAATTTGAAAAAGATCTGCCATGCAAAGGTCAAATGACAGGAGATATTGTACCTTCTCATGCCTTGCTTCTGGTTTGTTTACTTGTCACCCTTCTACTTTCCAACTTATTGGCTGGTGTTCAAGTATAGCTCTCTTCACTCGACAATAACATTAGCTGACCGCTAGACATCCCCAACCAGTTGGTCTCATCTCAAGCCATCTTTGCTCTCAGGTAATTGTAAAAAGCATGGCCATAGCTGTGGCTCCCTTCTGGATACACATTGCCAATGTGCAGACACCACAACTCACTAATAAGCATAGCAGCACACAGAACACCGGTTCCTCCTGTCTGCAGAAATCAAGACTTCATGTCCTACATCATTCCTCTCCCCTTTCTCCCAACAACGTCCCCATCAGCCCCTACAGTACCTACTGCCAAGAGGCCCCAAAATGGCTGAAAATGCACTATGCAAGACAACTCTACATTCCATTACCAGATCTTATTGCACACTTTGCTGCTGTTCATTTCTCGTAGATAAATTGCACAAAGTCAGTGGAAATCGGGGCACTATGCAGAGGCTAATATGCCACTGTGTGGCTCTTTCTGCCAGGTGATGCAATGTTAAATGAGGTCATAATCCGGGCTTTCAATGAGTAGATAATTACATAGACCTTTAAATTTACTCCTGATGCCGCACAGATGTTACAGCTGTGGCACCACCCAGCCTCACATGGGGTGTTGATAGGGATAGTTTAAAACCGTGGTCTGTATCCTTTGGCTCACCAGATACTTTGGACTACAACTCCCATCATCCCTAACCAGCACAGTCAATGGGGAGGTGTCATAGCCAAAACATTTGGAGAGCCACAGGTTGAAGACAACTGGTCTACAAATTCTGCCACCTGCTACGCAATGCTAAATTCAATTTTCTGATAATGCTCATTTGCAAAGTATAATACGCATGCTGTTAAGATGGATTTCTGAACTCTGACCAGGTGGGCAGAGGTTCAGAAGGCCAGCCTAGTTTCTTGGAACAGGGTAACCTTCTGGACAAGCCAGACCAATCAAGGTAGCATTGGCGACTTGAAGGTGGCCTGGGAGACGAAGCTGGGCCTGGCCATGAAAGATTTGCAAGAGGGCCTAAACCTCAAGATAGGATCGGTCCGAGAAAAAGTGAACCTGTTGCGCCAGGATGTACGAACGATCGCGGAGCGCACTGGAGAAGGAGTTGGCCCCGACCGTGGAGGCGTGCAATACACACGCCAAGGAACTTCATGCCCTTGTGCAACGAGTGGGCAATTTGGAGGACAGAGCAGGCGGAGGGGCGCGCCAGGCGCAATAACATTCGCATAGTGGGGGTACCGGAGGGAATGGAAGGATCGAACCCCACAGATTTCGTTGAGACCATGCTTTTGCAGGAGATTACAGGCGGAGAGCTGACCCAGGGGTTCGCGGTCAAAAGGGCGCACAGGGCCCTGACCAGGAGACCGGCCCCAGGAGCCCCCCGCAGCCGTTGATTGCAAAGATCTTGAACTATCGTGACCGCGAGAAGATTCTCAAATTTTTCCGGAAAGGGGGCACGATAGAAAGGGGGTCAGCGAATATAACAGCATATCCGGATTACAAGCTCTTGTACAACAGAGTCGAATGAACTTTGGAACGGTGAAGAGGCGGCTCAGAGAGGCAGGCCACCGCTACATGTTGCTTTACCCCGCTAGGTTAAAGGTGATTCATAAGAACAGATCCCTCTTCTTTGAAAAGCCGAGCGACGCGATGGAATGGCTGGATATGCAAGGTCGACCACAGGAATCGGATGCCCAGACAGAAGCGGATGGAGATAAGTAGCACGCTGCAGAGGCACCCGTGAGGCCATAGCTATGACATTGGGACTAGAATATAGTTTGATATTGTGCTTGTGTGGGGGAAGTCACGGCATCTGCCGGCGGGTCCCGTTGAATTCACTTCTCCTAAATAGATGACTGGGAGCTCCTAGGGAGCAACCTCTGCACCCGATAGTAGTACACTTAGTTAGGTCACTGTTAGATTGGTGACACCCCGCGGGGTCCTTGTTCTTGGTCACGAGACGGGTCCAGACGTGGGTAGGCCTGAGATCCAGGGATGGAGCTGGGCTAGTGTTGGGGGTTGGTGAGGGGGGTTGGAGTTGTGTGCAGTGGTGTGAGGTTGGGGGAGGGGGGGGGGGGCAAGGTTCGTTAACAGAAGGGAAAGAGCCAGGAAGCGACCCTACATGGGGAACATTATGGGGAGGGATGGGACGGAGATAGACCGACTAGATGGCATCGGGTAATCTCAGAATTGTGACCTGCAATGTACGGGGCCTCAACTGCTACCTTAAACGTAACAAAGTGATGATGTATTTAAAGAGGATGCGCGTAGACATAGCCCTGCTGCAAGAGACCCACCTCACTGGGGAAAGGCTGGAGGTGGTCGGGAGGAAATGGAAGGGCACCGTTGTGGGGGCGGCGTACTCTGCGTATGCCAGAGGGGTGGTCACTTGGGTGGCGCCCCACGTGCCGTTTCGAGTGCTTGATTCTGCGGTGGACCCGGAGGGTAGAATGGTGGGGGTAACGGGTCGCTTGGAAAACAGAGAAGTACACATCATAAATTTGTACGCCCCCAATAACGATACAGCGGCTTACTTTAGGACCCTCTACAGTAAACTTGGCCCCCTTGCAGGGGGTACGGTAGTGTGGGGGGGGGGGGGATTTTAACTGTACCGTAGACCCCAGAATGGATAGGTCCAAGGGCAGGGCAGGAAAAATGGCGCCGGCAGCTAAAGCGCTGAGTACCCTACTGAAAGACCTAGGCCTAGAGGATGCGTGGAGAAGGCTGCATCCCACGGATGGACCGTACTCACTACACAGCGCCACATGATTTGTACACAAGGTTAGACTACACGTTTGTAACAGCTGGGATAGTGAGAGAAATAGAAGGAGCAGAATACAAAGCCCGAGTGCTGTCGGACCATTCGCCCTTGGTGGTGGACTGGAGACACCAGCCCCCACGACCACAGATCCCTACATGGAGACTTAGGACCGAGGCTCTGCAGGATGAGGGGTTTCGGGAGGGCCCGAGGGACGCCATTGAAGAATATTTTGATACAAACACGGGAAGCGTAAGCTCTGTGGGCACATTGTGGGAAGCGTTTAAGGTGGTGGTGCGTGGGGTAGCCATCTCCCAAGTTAAGGGGCCACGGGGTGGGGCGGGGGGGGGGGGGGTTGAAAGGGAGCTCCGGGAGGCGGAAAGGGAGCTAGATGAGCTCACGCATTGCGTGAGCACCGCTCATGATAACAGAACCAAAGTAGAGGAGCTACAGTTGTCCTGCAGTGCACTCTGGGATAGACTGTGTAGACTCAGCCACAGGAAATATACGCAGAGGATACACGCAGGGGGGCGACAAGCCGGGCAGATTGCTGGCTTGGCTGTACAAGAGTGAGACACCCCCCCCCCCCCCGGTCAGTGATTAGTGAGATTCAGGGCAAAGGAGGTAGAATATGCAACACCCAGAAAGAGGTAAATGAGGAATTCCTTAGGTTTTACAGACACTTGTATGAGGACACGGGGGAGGATATGAGCCAAGACATACTAGACACATTGGGGGACATTGAGCTGCCCACCTTAGATCTAGAACGTTCTGAGTTGGACGCACCCGTCACCTCGGATGAGCTGGAGGTAGTGATTCGGAACTTGCCCACTTGTAAGACACCGGGTTCGGATGGGCTGCCCAGCGAGTTCTACAAAACATACCAGCAAGAGTTGCTCCAGCCACTGCTTGCCACTTTCAACGAGGCCTATGAGAAGGGAGAACTCCCATTGTCCCTCTGTGAGGCTGTAATCATCCCACTCCTGAAACCAGGCAAGCCGGCCGTGGAGCGCGGGTCTTACAGACCGTTGTCCATGCTTAACCAGGACAGCAAAATACTCACGGCGGTGCTGGCTAATAGACTGAAGAGGGCAATTAAGCAACTGATACACCCAGATCAGACGAGATATGTTCCGGGTAGGAACATCACCGATAACCACCGGAGGCTACACCATGTCATAGACCAAACTGAGGAGGACACAGGCGAGCTGGCTATAGTGTCGTTAGACGCGGTCAAGGCCTTCGACTCAGTACGATGGCCCTGACTGAAAGCGGTCCTGAAGGGGTACGGAGTGGGACCTGGATACCTCAGATGGGTACAGTGGTTTTACAGCACCCCGATGGCAAGGGTCAAGACAGGGTCCACGGTCTCAGATTCTTGGCAAATGAGCAGGGGGACCAGACAGGGATGTCCCTGGCCACCTATGCTATATATACTGGCATTGGAGCAGCTGGCAATATGCCTGCGTCAACAATATGGGGAGGTGGGCATAAACACGGCTAGTGGAGAGCATCTGATATTATATGCGGATGATATGCTCCTTTATTTGCGCTACCCAGAACAAACCCTAGAGGTGATAGAACGGTACGCCATCCTCTCCGGTATATCGGTGAACCCTGGAAAGTCCAGCCTGTTCCCTTTGGGTAGATATAGGAATGTCCCAGTGCAGAGGCTGCCTGTTCTGCCAATATCATGGCAGCCCGCAACATTTAGCTATTTGGGAATAAACATTTATCACAAGATCAAGACAGAACACAAGCACAACACGGAAAAGGCGATAGAGGGGATTAAGAACAGTATGGTATTCTGGTCCAGATTGCCCCTGACCATGATGGGGAGGGCGGCCTTGCTCAAGATGGTGGTCCTGCCTAGACTCTTGCACCTTTATAAACGTCCCGTTTCTGATACCAAGGAGCCTATTTGCAAAACTTCACAACGTGTGTAGGGGTTGTGTGGGGCAGCTCTAGGAATAGGGTGGCTCTGTAGAAGCTCCACAACCCATGTGACGGGGGGAAGGGGGGGATAGGCCTGCCTAACTTCGAACTCTACTACCTGGCGGGGCAGCTGCAGTACGTGGCCAGATGGCTCTCGACTGAAGATTCGGCGGAAGCCAGGCTCCTGCGCGAAGATACAGCCCCATACTTTCTGATGGAAGTGGTGTGGTTGGGCACAGATAAACTGGTGGGCAAGGGGCGGCTACTGAGGTTGGGCTGGGAGATCTGGCACAGGACATGGAAGATTGGGGGGACTCAGAACCATACTCCCAGCAGTCCCCTTTGGCGGCCTCATGTGGGAGCGACTCAACTGCTTGAATCGGTCCGCAGATACTGGGAACAGGTAGGCCTAGCCACCCCCGGGGACTTATGGCAGGAAGGGGAGGCGGTGGACTTTCAGCGGCTGCAGGAAGAGACGGGAGTACATGGGGGCCAATATATAACCTACACTAGGCTGGTGAAAAAGACTAGAGAAAGATGGCCGGAGACAGTGCTCGCGGAGGATCCAAATGCCTCCCTAGAAACCATGTATGATGTATCAGAGGGCGGGCACGAAATATCGAGGATATATGAGCTCCTGCGAGCAAGGGAAGGAGTTGCTCCAATTGAGACAAGATTGGGAGCAGGAGGTGGGAGGACCCATGACGGATGGGCAGTGGGAACAGGCCCAGAGGTACCATAAAAAGGTGTCCCGTAACGCGAGATTCCAACAGCTTCAATTGTATGTTACCCACAGGGCTTATTTAACCCCCGGGAAGATTGCAAAGTTGGGGGGGGGGGGGGAAAAATCAGCTATGCAGCAATGCCCCAGGTGTGGGGAGGTGAACGCGGGACTGCCACACATGTTTTGTGCTTGCCCGGAGGTGCATAGATTTTGGAACGAGGTCAAGACGAGACTGGCTGGCAGGGGGGTGGTGCTGGATGTGGAATCGGCCTGGTCATGCATGCTTGGACTATTCCCTAGACCCCAGCATTTGAAACACATAAGCAAGATGAAGGACCTGGCCTATGTCTTGGCCAAACATAGGATCGCCATGGGCTGGAAGGCGGCCCACAGACCTAGGGTTGACAGACCTCTTGAGGTGGGCGGAAGCTGAATCCGTAGTCTGGTTTGAAGCGGTCACCAGGGGTGGGGGGGGGGGAGAAGAAGAAGCAGGCAACGTAACAGAGGACCCGATTGATGGCTGTCTAGGTAGTGTGCCACCCAATGATGTTCCTGTAAACAATATGTGAGAACCGGCTCTAGTTTAAAGGGGGGGGGGGGGAGTTGGGGAGTTTGAAAATGTGTTGGAATATGATGCTTTCTATGTTTTGAAACGCACACACATTAAACGACACCACAAATTACTCAGTCAGGTGTATATATCAAAAATACATATACATTTATTAAAGTCTTTTTAAATCAAACACAAGGTGAAACCACAGCAATATTAACAACACTATACTAGGAAAGATATATACAATAACTATTGGCCTAAAGGAATATTAAATGAGGCCAGATCAACAATCTGTAACAGAAGAGGGTCAGACAGAGCAAATATGCTTTAGGCAATTCTTCAAAAGTCTCAACCCTAACTAATAGGCAGTGCAGTCCCTAAGAAGTGTGGAGCCTTGTGCTCAAAAGTACATTCAGCATGGCAGCACTCGATCGTGCATTAACGTACACAAGGGGTCTATTCAAGGGGCGGTAAGGTGATGAAGAATAGAGTTCCACTATTCAAGGATGGTCTCCACAAGGGCACAGAGCGGTTTCCAGGAATCAGGAATAGGATGGTGGCACAGGCTACCCTGACAAAGGAGAGTGCCCCGTGTGCGTAAAAGTCTATGGATGCATCAGGGGCCACGGGTAAGTGATGTAAGTACTCACCGACCCTCGATGCACTCTGGACCAAACTTTGCCAGTCAAGTCCAGTTCGCTTGCAGGTTCTAGTCCAGCAGGTGAGCGTCTCTCTGGCTTTCAGGGGCTGCGTTCCGGGATCTCAATCCGTGGCAGGACAGTGGCGATTTCTCCGCTTCTGGTGAAGGGATTGGGCCAGTTGCACTGTAGCTCATTTTAGGGCACAGCAGCAGGGCACCCACCAAGCTCGTCACCACAGCAGGGCGACATAGGTACTGTGAAGGCTCAGCTTCAGGCTGACTCCTAATTCCAGACCTAGGAATGCTATGTTAACGATGCTCGGTGGGCGAGTGCCTTCTACAAAGAGCTTACGGTTCCCAAAGTCTCAGGTCGGAACTCAAGGCGGTGGCAGTTCCTAGAGAAAGGTCTTGTACGAGCTGGTCAGTTCACTGCGTGGTCCAGGAACACTTCCGAAAGGGCTTGTTTGCAGGTTAAGCAGGAGATGCCGAGAGTAGTTCGTACCACTACTTTAATGGGTTGAAGCACCCTTGCAGGGCTGATGTGAAACAGGGGCTCTGATGGGACAACAGCAGGGTGCCAAACCTTCCAGGGGTCACCTGCGGTTCCATGGATCTACTTCTTTGGTTCAGGATACTTGGCTCCTTTACTAAGTTCGATGTGAAGTCAGAAGATCAACCTGGAATAGGTTGAGAGTGCCTTCTCTTATCCAGAATCTCATTCATGCCAAAACAAAGAGAAACCCATAGGAGAACTGCTCACATTCAACCATTCCAGACCTGACATGGACCCATCACAGTGGTCCCACTCATCGCAGCACACCAGACATCCTGGCAACCAGGATGTGTATTGGAACTAGACAGATCCAGCCCACATCACTCACTCACAGACAGACAGACAGACAGACAGACAGACAGACAGACAGACAGACAGACAGACAGACAGACAGACAGACAGACAGACAGACAGACAGACAGACAGACAGACAGACACACACACACACACACACACACACACACACACACACACACACACACACACACACATTTGCGAGGGGGTCTGCATGACCAAATAGGGGATTTCCCAGGTCTGCTCGACATGGGGAAGGCAAAGGGACAAAATGGCCAAAGGACAGAACAAAGGAACTTGTGGCATGGCCATTTTAGGCACTGTCCACTGTCCTTGGGCAAACACGGTGTGGACCATAGACAAGTCAAAAATGCTTTAAAAGGAACTGCTGCCACCAGCTCTGTCCTGGACACACTTGTACATTCATCAAAAATCCTTCAAGGGTGTCTAGGGCCTTAAAAATGAAAAAGAGACCCACGCACTGTACTGTACTGTACTGGCCTTCCTGGAAACACATTTGGCTTACAGAAACGTAACACCTGTAAAGTGGAAGAAATCACACATTGAATATTGGACAATAATTATTCACACCAACTTGAATTTTTTTATAAAAGGAATGGTCTGTTTTTGTAAAGTATATGTCCTGATGAGGCGCACCAGATGGAAATTGTACAGGCCGATCTGGTCGCCCAAAACTTGAGCTGACAGCACCATAGAGCCTACTCCTTCCAGAGTTGGCTCCAACTTGGGTTTATATACGAAAAAAATGTGGTAATTGTTATATGTTTAAGAGCAACCACTTTGGAACATTTTATCCTGTCATTGTTTCTCTAAATATTGTCAACTAGGCAATTTGAGTAAATAAGGTACACACCCAAATAGATGGGGGGGGGGGGGGAGGGGGGTTCTGATTACAGAAGAGGAGAATCATGATTGCGATCTTTGCACAAGTATGAGTGGTGGTTTGTATGAATGGGGATGAAAGAGTATGTGAGAAATGATGTGTGAGATGTGAGCATTTTTGTTGGTGCGATATATGTGTTTTGGATAAATTGGTTTTTAATAGATGTGATATTAATGTGTTCTGTGATTTTTGGTAAATGTTTTTCTATGATTATAATTGATTAATAAAACAAAATCAATTCTAATACAGACTGCCTTCTGCTTTTTGGAAGGGATTATGTGGCGTTTTCACACACGAATTGCACCATTAAGGCATGGAGGGTGTGCACTTATCCATGGGTAATTGCAGTTTTGTATGATCCAGCAAAATATGCTGAAGAAATTCTGAACTGCAGAGCAAATTCTTCTTTCTACTTGACAGACACTTGCCTAAGCACTTATGGGGTGTGCTGTCCTGCTATAAACACTCAGACTCTGCGGTTCACTAAAGCAACACTTCACATGTTTTGTTGGAAGTCTGCTGGAGAAAAGAGGAAACGGTGCCTGCGATCGCGTCCCTTTAAGATGTAAGCAGAGTGAGACACTAGGAGCAACGACACCTCGAATAGCTGGGCGATACACAGAGCACTGCAGCCCAGCAGGAGCAGGCCTGAACAGAAGTCGACACCCACCCAGGTGAGCCAATTTATCCCGAACACAGCAATAGAGTCAGAGACTTCTAGCGCAAGGTCGCGCAGGATCGCTCTCGCACAGTGCCTCATATGGACACCAGCCCCCATAACTAACGCACTGCAAAGCGCCAGAACTGCCACAAGCTAATCTCCCTCTGGCAGATCAAACGTTGCACCCTGCATAACACAGAGTTTAAGAACCCGCGAGCGTCACTTGCTGTCAATGCTTACTATTAACACGAGCAGGACCACCAAACAATAGCCAGACACAGACTCGAGCTTCCCCAGCACGTCAGAGGAACACACTAGCTAATTAAAGCTCCAGAACCCCAAGGCAGCATTACGGCAGGGCCTGGGACCACATTTGAGGATAAGGTACTTGTTGCCCTGTGCGTTACCTCAACGACACTGGGTACTAGATCCACTGCCTGGAAACTATCCATGAAGGCAGACCACAAATGAGGCTACGCTGGGAGATCCCTTTTCCTTTACTGCGCCACTACATCCAAGATAATCCAGGCAGCACTACACGCACTAACGTAAAGATCCTCATCAGGATCTGGATAACCATTGTTACCTTTGTAACAAGGCAGACAAAACCCAAGCTCTGAGCCCAGTAAGCAGTACACAGAGGGCTGAATGCCTCCTAAAGCACCTAAAACAAAGAGCAGTCAAACAACGATTGACAGTTACGCCAAAACAGCCACAGATGCCCACTGCACAGATGGCGACTGCGCAGGATAAAACTAAAGTAGCTGAAGAGCCAGACAACCAAATTCTGCTGGCTATTGCAGAATTGAAAACCTCACTGTGCTCCAAAACAGATTCAGTCATGGTCAAAATTGGCCTACTGCGCTAAAATGTAAGGAAATTGGCAAAAAGGACTACTAACAGAAAACACTGCCACGATGCAAGAAATCCACCAGAGGTCCACATTTTGCAACAGAAAGTTAGGCTAGTGGAACACGGGGCGGAGGATGCAGAGGGGCGAGCCCGATGAAATAATATTTGCATCATCGATCTGCCAGAGGAAGGCCCTGATCCCACATATTATGTCGAAAATATGTTTTTGCAAGCAGTTGGCCCTGGGAATCTTTCACAATAAGAAAAGCGCACATGGCCCTAAACCATAAATCACCACCAGCAGCTCCTCCATACCCAATCATAGTGAAAATCCTCAACTATAAGGATAGGGAGAAGATCTTAGCCCACTCGAGGCAAGGAGGCATATTACGGAGGGCATCAGCAAGCCTAGAGGTTATCCCGATTACACCCTCCAGGTCCAGAAAAGGAGAGCTCACTTCTCAGCAGTTAACGCCAGACTCCGTAAAGTGGACCGGAAATATATGCCGATGTACGCAGCGAGATTAAAAGTCCTTTACAAAAACCAAGCCCTGTTCTTCGACCTCCCGGAAGACGTACATGCGTGGATGGACAGAGAGAGAATTAGTCCTCTCACAGATAGTTGCGCTGCCCCGACTTAAAGTAGCAACTTCCCAATAGAGGTAGCACATAATAACTAGAGACTGAGACACTGTTCAACCTCACTTCATCAAGATGGAACACCTCTGACTCGGCCCCAGCCGGGAACCCCAGGACAAGCGGGTTGTCAGCTAAGCAGGCTACCTCCCAGGATTGTAGTCAGCACTTTGCTTATGCTATAGTGCAGGACCCACTCAAAGCATGCAACTATGACACCTGCATGCAAGGGGCTGATACCGGGCTGCTGCCTACTGGCTCTCAAAGTTTTTTTTATTTGGATGCTTGTTTCTGTGCCCACTCACTGCTCGATAGCCCCCAGAAAGAATACTGGAGGCGGTCACAAAACGCACACGCCTGAGCATAGGCAAAAATGCTGAGCGATTGTTATTAGTTAAGAAAGTTAAGGGTACTATTGAGTATCCCGTTTTGCCTACATCAAAGGATATCCTACTAAACTGTCCAACACTTATGGACCATCGTTCAGAATTTACTAAAGGAACAAGGCCAGTTGGTTTCACTTACGGAACCTGGTGGTCAAACACAAAATGCCACCTACACACATACATGGTAATGGGTTGGCAGCAAGTAAGCGTTTGGACCTATACAAAGTACCCTCACAAAACTAATTGTCTAACATGGCCAATGACTTGAAACTGCTTACTTGGAATGTCCGAGGATTGAACAGTTATGTGAAGAGGAACCGAGTCTACGCAGACATCAAATAGACATTGCCCTACTACAGGAGACCCACCTCATGGCAGACATACAAGCGTTAATTGCCAGGAAATGGGGCGGGCGAACTGTGGGCTCCCCATTCTCAGCGTATGCCCATGAGGTGTTGATTTGGATAGCCCCCACTGTGCCTTTTAAAGTGACCAAATATAAATCAGATGACAAAGGCAGAATGGTGCTGGTACAGGGGCTCCTGGAGAATGTGGACACCTGTTTAATTAATACATATGCCCATGACACAGCTGCCTTTTTTCAAACCCTTTATCCACGCCGTGGGCCATACCGGGAGAGAAAGATTAAATGGGGAGGAGAAAAATTGTGTTATAAATCCAAAAATGGATAGGTCAGATACCAAGTTCCATAGACCCCACCCCATCAGCCCGGTCCTTGATAACACTCCTGTCATCCTTTGAACTACGAGACATGGCGAACGCTCCACCCGAATTCCAGACATTACTCACACTCTTCGGCACCACATGCCGTCCACACCAGACTTGATTATTTTTTTGTTGGACAAGACCTGGCCCCTGAACTCAGATGATGAATAAAAGTTCAGTGTTGTCAGGCCATGCCCCCTCCTCTTGCTGAAGTGGTAATACATACCTCCTAGACCTCCAATTCCTACATGGAGACTCAGGACTGAAGCACTACAGGACCCCCTTTTTATTTTTTTAGGTCTTATCCAAGACAGTATCACAGAATACTTCACACATAACTCTGGCAGTGTCACCAGCACTGACACCCTCTAGGAGGCTCCGAAAGTGATCATTAGAGGCACAGCTATCCCCAAATCAGGTGGCATACAAACCTCACTGAGTAAAGAACTTACCTCCATAGAGGAGGCACTACAAAAACTTGCAGTCAGGTCAGGGCCAAAAGATGGGGGACACCAAATGAGAGGAGTGCGACAAAAATGCACAGAATGCTGGGAAAGATTAGGCATCTAAAGCTACACCAAATATATTGACAGACATCACGCGGAAGGCAACAAACCCGGCCCGCTGCTAGCCTGGCTATACAAAATGAGAATGATAAATGTTATTTACATAGCACCTTAAGCCAAAGCGCTTTACAGAGAACATATTTACATACTTTTATCATCCCAACCAAAGTTGGTACTCATTTAAATCAACCTCGGGAAGGATGAAAGGCTGAATTAGCCTTGCTGGGATTCGAACCTGCGACCTGCAGATCACACATAGATCACAGCAGTGAATGCTCAACCCACTGAGCTATGCTACAACAACGAGCACCTACATATGCAATACATGCACAGCAAAGTACTACAGGCTCTACACAAGAAGGGATTGGTGCAGCCTTTCAGGAATACTATCGCAACCTATATTGCAAAGGACCTACGCCCCCTAGTGTACACACAGGAAGTGCTAAACGAGATACAACTTCCCCAACTTTATGATATAGCCATCAATAGCCTGGACGCTCCCATTACTTTAAGACTAGCAGAAATAATTAGGTCATTGCCATCTGGGAAAACTCTGGGCTTCGACGGCCAGTTCTATAAAGAATTTGCAGCAGATCTCTCACCCTGCCTTTTGAATACACTAACGGAGGCGTACAAAACTGGTATCCTCCCTCTTAGCCTAAGAGAATCAATAATCATACCCCTACTTAAGCCACTCAAATCCCCACTACAGTGTAGCTCATATAGTCCCTGTCCATGCTAAACGAGGAGCTCAAAAGTCTAACAGCATTGCTCTCCAATAGATTAAAAAAGTTAATCCATACCCCTTGTGCACCCCGATCAAACGGGATATGTGCCAGGTAGACATAAGTCTTCGAACATAAGGCACTTGCACCACGTAATTGACTGTACCACGAAATTGGACACGCCCTGCATGATAGCTTCATTGGATTCCATAAAAGCACTGGACTCCATTAAATGGGACTGGCTATACGCCATGTTGCGCCGGTTCGGCTTTGGGCAGACGTTCACTACCTGGGTGAGGCTAATATACACCAAGCCAATGGCAACAGTTAAAACGGGCAAACACTTATCAGGGACATGGGGGCTAGAGAGAGGAACTAGACCAGGCTGCCCGCTATCCCCGTTGCCCTATATGTTGGCAATGAAACCGATAGCAGCATACCTAAGGGCAGAATACATAGGCCCAGATATACTCATCGATGGAACTCACCATCTAATATCACTTACACTGACAACACATAGCTTTGTGTGCAAAACCCAGAAGACAACCTAGAATTTATAATGGAGGCCCTGGGACCTTCATACAATATTCAGGGATTACATTCAATATAGACAAGTCGTCCCTTTTACCACCGTTTAGCTTAACCAAGATGCATCATGACAGACTACCTGTTCCAGCTTTGCAGTGGAGAACCGACACATTCAGATACCTACGGTTCAACATAAATCACAACCCTGCGTTAGAACACACCAACTGTGATGCTGGAAATGCATTGGAGGAACAGGGCCTCCCTGTCCTTGTCCTGTAGTCCTTTTTTTCATTTGTGTTCTGCATTATTTTCTGCCCAGGAGTCCATGTGGGACTCCCGGCAGTGCAGCTATTCCTGTTTTTGGTTTGGTGTACAGACCCATGGGATACCCTTACGGCACCCGTGGGTGGGGGTACAACCCTGTGCCCCTAGTGTATGTTTTTGGGCACCTGTGGGTGGCCCACAGAGCAGGGTATGGGCTTGTGGCAGCTCCATGCTGAATTTGACAGGTGCTCTGGGTGTCCTCCATTTTAGGATACCCAGGCCCATCCATTGGAATCAGTTGATTCTTGATGGGAAACAAGATGGCCCCTGTGGCCTCTTGCTTTCTATTGCCCGTTACCTTGTTTTCCCAAAGTCCTGGGAAGCCCCGACTCTGTCCCTTCCCCCTGACTGGCTGTTGGGTGGAAGGGCCATATATGCTGTTGTTGTGAAGGCCCGGCCAAACTAGCTGGAGCCTTCCCAAAGACACTATGTTGTGGGTACCTCCTGTGGGTGGGACCTGGGTGAACGGAGTGTGTGACCAATATGCACTTCTTGTGGTTGTCTGGTTTCTGGCATGAGAGACAAAGACAGACAGCCCTGCCCGAAACTGGCCTGAACGCAGTGTGTAATGTTGAATGGCTAGGTGCTTGTCCCAATCCACATTCCTTGTTGTGAGTGTGAGAGGGAGGAGGATGGCCTGAATGCACTGTGTGCCTGATTGGCTGACTGCATGAATGCCCTTCTGTATGATTGGCTGCTGAGAGTGACCCAGCAGTGTGGATGAGAGACAGAATAGTATATCTGGGGACCTCTCACCACTGGAAATTGTTCAGAAGCTGTGTCTACACTTGAGTAACTGGAACTGCTGATCCTCGACGCCCAGCTGGAAGAAGACTTGCTGTTGCATTTGCTTCGACCGATCTGAAAGCTGCCGAATCTGTCGAAGACTGATCCGAGGGAGGACCTGGTAAGGTGCGCTCTTCCCGTGCTCCGAGGGACCATCAAGCACCGCTAAAACCTTCGCCGAAGCTCCCTGGAAGGCAGACCCTCGAAAGGCTGCCGACCCGAGACAGGACCGCTGAGGAGATCAAAGTGAAGCACCCAGACTTCGCCGCCGAAGTCAATTGCCATCAACCAGGGATCGCAGGTTTGTGTAACTGCTGGAGGCCCGTCGAAGTTGTTGCCCAGCCGTGGGGACCACTTGACGCCGTGTCTCCGACGACCGGAGCCACCCGCACCTTTGCCTAAGAACATTCAAATCGAAGGACTCCCTTGTCCGCACCGTCAACCACTTTATCCCGCCAGAGAAAGTCGAGGACGACCAACGCGCCAAGGAGAATCCGCCAGTGGGTTTCCCGCCACCTCACAACCACAAAGACTTCGACGCCCTTGCTGGGCCACAGTGCTTTACACTGTTTTCGGTCAGGAACTATCGTCACCAAGGTGCCCCGCATGCCTCTTCCTTGCAGGACGCCAACGCTCCCGTCGTCAACAAGCACCACTCGGATCGAAGCTGCCGCCTCATCAACGCCGTTCTACCCTGTTCACCGGACGTTCGACGACCCGCGACTCCTGCGTTAAAGGGAGGGCATTCAAGAACGGTTGTCCGATTCCCCGACGCCATCGCCAAGTTCGCCTTCCTCGACGCTCCGTGACTCCTGCTTTAAAGGGGGTCACTCAAGAAGGATCTGTCGACGCCTCTTCGAAGAACTCTACTCCACCAGATACATTGGGGGAGGGGGGGGGGGGGGGTAAAAACATTATAGGAGGGAATAAGACTATTGAACAATATACAGACTGGGCTTGTGCTATATATCTTATATCTCTATTGTTTCAACCATCTTGCTTTCCTTCCTCTCTATTGCTGGTTTCCACTTTATTGATCTGTGTGACATTTTTACATTCCTATGGATGCACTTTAATGAGATCTAATAATATTGGGTGGTACCACTTTAGAATTGTAGATATTTACCATTGTTGATTTTCCTGAGCACAAAGTGAGTTATTGTGACAGTGTACATACCTTTGCATATTATTAAAAAAAAAAAAGTGTTTTCAGTAATACAGTGCGTGGAAATTCCTTTGTGGGGGCTTGGGGATTACTCTGTACTTAAGAACCAGCCCGCATCACCTCCTGAGAAGCTAGGCCTTGATTGCTCATCCAGTGCTACCATAATAGAGACTCTTGGCTGGGGTCTTCTGTGCCCCTCCTCTACCATATAGAGAGCAGAAGTACAGACACCCCCCTCCAGTCTTTACACTAACAATACTCTAAAAGCCCTAGCTAGTATAAAAAGCTCAATGTAGTTCTGGACCAAACTGCCCCTCTCACTAATGGGCAGAGTTTCACTTTTAAAAATGGTGCCACTCCCCAGGCTCCTACATCATTTGGCAAATGTCCTGTTTAATATACCAAAAACCTTCAAGACCTTAGATTCCCTATGTAGAGAATTCCTATGGCGTAAAAGTAGGTGTAGAATAGCACTGACCTCCCTACAGAGGCTCTACGACGAGGGCAGCATCAAGGCTCCACACTGAGTCATAATACATTGCAGGACAACTGAAGTTTGTGGTGGGTTGGTTAGCAGATGAGCCCACTGCAGACATTAAGCTGCTGCAGCCCCCAACACCCTATTCATTTCTCAAACAGCTATTATGGCACAAGAAGCCTCAGCCCACTCAGAACCCACACCTGGTATTGCTAGGCATCCTAAGGTTGGACAGAGCTCTCAAATAGATAGGACTGACAGACCCATTTTCAGTGCAGATTCTCCTAGACTTACCCGTTCCAAAAGCATCCCAGGTTCAGATGGGCATATGAACATACTGGGAAACTCACATTGTCGCCACTATAGAGGACCTGATGAATGGTTCTTCCTTTATACCCTTCAATGAACTAGTAAACAATACCAGCATACACCATGGGGAGTATCTGTTGCACTGTACCATTCAACCATTCAGAACATAATATTGCACAGCTGGCCAACATATAGCGAAACAATGGAAACACATTCTTTAGTTAACACCGTGTACGACAGAGCAGAAAGTCACCATGCAATATCAAGGTTATATGACTTTCTATTGACTAGTAGACCCCCATGGGGCTTTGGCGATGAAGAGCAAATGGCAAGAAGACCTAGGTGCCCCTTCCGTGACAGACTGGGCGAGGATATTGAAGTATCATAAGAAAGTATGTCGCAATGCAGCCCCAACATAACGGAGTGGTGGCTCGACCTTAAAAAATGGTCAGCAGCTGAAGCAGCAGCTTGGAGGAGTGCAATGCACTTGAGCTTTTTTGGACACCAATGAAGACATTACACTATGGTCTGCAATAACTCAATCATTATTTGCTCCAGAAGCAGACAGCCCAGAATTGACAGACACTGCGCAGCCATCAACACAGACAACCTAACATTAGTAATCACCATACATGTAAGCCAGATGCCCGCACTGCAGGCAACTCGGGACAGGGTGGGGGCTAGTTGGGAATGGGTTATTGTTGAACGGACCTTGTTGTGTTACGTAAATACAGTCATCAACATGAATTGAATGTTTCCATGCTGTATGGTTGTAAAACCAATACAACACCATTTATTTATTTTTTTTAAAGTGAAAGGCTAAGGGAAACAAAGTCTCCCAGTACCAACAGTCTTACGGGCATGTCAGTTTCCCCATAACAAAATGAGCAAAAGCCCAGCGGAGTGCAGTAGAATTTTGGGCTCCACTGGTAAGTCAGGCTAGGATGGTCAGACAACAGCAAACAGCTGAAGGTTCACAACTGGAAGGAAAATTACCCATAATTGGAAATCTTTCCCAACACTAGGCATGATGGTCAAATGGTGTGAAAGAGCTTGGCATATTTTAGGGTTTGACATACTAGTGAGGGTTTGTGAACAAGGTTGAGTCTTAGGCGTAACTTCCAGGATAAGGTTATAGTGCTTTTGTATAGCACCTCATGTACCATTGGTATGATCTTAAAAGCGCTGTGGGATGAACACCCTCAGGGGGCCATGGTCCGTATCAGTTGAGAGATTAGTGTAGCACCTCGTGCTTCGGTGCACTTGGTATGAGAGCAGCCAGAGTGGTTTGCACGCGTTGGCTGCATTCTAATACCAAGTGTGGTGTGGTGGATGTGAGAGATCAATGTAATGTGCGCAGCAAGGCAGGTGGTCTCAGAGTCTGCATTCTGGCTGCTGTGGGGCATGTGTAAGAAAGTGTGTGTGCTTCGTGCCAATTTTGTTGTGGGGTAAAGCTGCGTTCTACCATGATGTTGAGGTGTTCCATGAGCGATGTAGGTATGTGTGCAGTTAAGCCGAATTGATCGAGGGGTGTGCCGAAATTCTATTTGTTGATGTAAAGTGGAGAGTGAGCACATGGTAGGAACGACCGTTTATCAGTGTGTATCCCACCCCTACTTGGAATGCTTTTGGAGCTCAGTGCACCAGCCGAGCCTCCCCTGGTGGTTCGTGTGAGTGGATTTCAGAGAGGTAAACTGGCCGGTTAGGGTATGTTATCCCAGCCAGGCTAGATGTTGTTTGGGATATTGCCGGATTCTCCAGAGAGATTAACCAAGCATAGTTTCTTCTGTGCCTTCATTGCAAGGTTATATAGGGAGCGGTAAGGGGGGGTTGGGGCGTTTGTATGCTTTGGCGGTGGACCTAGGTGCATGTGGCCTGCAGCTGCATAGGCCAGAAGTCCTTGGTCTATAGGCAGACTTCCATGCCAGGACTGTTTCTGCTTTTCCGGGTGAGGTAATTACTCAGCCATCTTCCGTGGCTCTTGTTGTGTTTCCGGTTAATACAGATTCTCACATAACTATGGCAGACCCTTTCACGGATTTGGGAAAAGTAATGTTTTACAGAAGGCCCTGTAGTCCCGATTGTGTCGACTATGGGGAGTTAGTGAATTCCATAGAGTTGGTGCCAGGGTAGAGTAGGCTGACCCTCCAAGCCTGGCTGAATTGGAGGCTGGGATCATTAGTAGGAGGGCAGTGCTTGACCTTAGGGTGTGTGTTGCGTGGTAGCACATCTTCTCTTGGAGGTATGTCAAGCCGGCCTTGTGCACTGCTCGGTCAATGATGCACAGGATTTTGACTGTGGTCCTTCGTCCAAAAGGTAGCCAGTGGAGGGCGGGTTGGGGTGAGATGTGGTCCCTTCGTCCAAGTGCAAGGAGTTAAGCAGCTGCATTCTGGACTCTTTGGAGTTTAACTTGGTATGCTGAAGCACCCAGGTACATGTAGTTTACATAGTCCAATCTAGACGTGACAATTGACATAAACAGAGGTCTATCTGTTGGGGAAAGTGAGATGGGAAAAATGAGTCTCAGCAGCTTGAGGTGGTAATGACAGGATTTTGATACATTATTTATCTGGTGGGACAGGGTTAGACCCAAGTCCAATGTACAGCCAAGGCTTTTGACTGTGTTGGATGTAAGGGTGGGAAATGTGCCGAGGGTGGGAGGCCATGGGAGCGGTTGCAGGAGAAGAGCAGTGTTGCCACATACCATGATCTCCATTTTCCATGGGTTGAGAAGGAGGTGGTTTCTAGTCATCCATTGGTCTATATCACTGAGGCAAGCTGCTAGGCCAGGGGGATGATCAGAGCTCATGTTGGGGATCCTCAGGATAATTGGGGTGTTGTCAGCATAATTGTAGCAAGTGAGGTTGTGCGAGCAGATGATCCCTGGGAGTGGGGTCATGTAGAGGTTGAAAAGGAGCAAAGAGAGGCAAGCACCCTGGGGTACTCCAGTGTCCACACGGTGAGCTGAGGAGGAAAAAAGGGGGCAGATAGTGATTAGTTTCCTGTTAAGGAACGAGGCAATCCAGTTGAGAGCCAAGTTTCGGATTCTAGTGGAGTGCTGCAGCAGTTCGGGATTCTTTTATTATAGTAGGTTTTTTTTGGGCCTTTCGGATATTGGATTTGTAGTCACAGTGGGGGGGGGGATTTGATGCTCACCATTTGTGCTCAAGGGAGTGGTTATGGGTTTTGACAGTCTTCAGATGGGGCATGAATCATTTGGGAGTTGGTCCTTTGTAGGTGCAGTCATGGCATGAGGGGGTGAGGGGGATGAGTAAGTCGTAGAGCCAAGATGCAAAGCATTCGATAGGTAGACGTCCATCTGTTGTTGGGAGTGAGCGTAGCAAGGCTTCAGCCAGGTCAGGCAGTTCCTGCATTTGTGGTTGTTGGGGTCAGTCTGCTATTCGAGAAAGTTAGGGCTGAGTTGGTCAGATGATCAGTTTGAGGCTGGACACCGACACTAGGTCAAAGGTGCAGAAGAGTGCACCAAGGGTGTGGCCTCCAGTGTGGCTGGGACCTGTGGTATGCCCAGATAGGTTGAGCGCCTCTAGACTGTCGACCCTGAGTTGGGTCATGGGGTTGTAGGGTAGATCAAACCTGATATTGCAGTCCCCCAGTAGAGCGAGTGAAGGATGGTTGACCAGGATGAGTAAAAGATTGCTGGCAAATGTCTGTCATATCCTGGTGGCCTGTAGACAAGTAGGAAACTGTGAGATGGTGGCCAAGAGGGAGAGTCTGACCAGCAGGGATTCACAGTTAGCTGTGCATGGCTGACCAGCAGGGATTCAGTTAGCTGTGCATGGCTGGGTTTCAGTGAGAAAGGATGGAGCGAGGTTGGGTTGGAGCAGGACGAGTGAGCGTGCGGTCGCTGGTTTGCATGCAATGGAGTTGGGGGGGGGGGATTAGGCAGTGTGGGTACCGGCTGGCTGATGGACGGGCTGCAATTATGCAGGGAATGGGCATAGCAGAGAGTGAAAGTGGTTTGATTGAGGGCTGAGGTAGTGGGAGCGGGTTGTGCCCGATTTAGGAGGTGGGGGGAGAGCACGAAAGAGGGAAAGCACGACTGGATCAGTGGAGGGACATGGACCGCTCCCTGAATGAGTGGTTTGAGGGGGAGGGGTTCTGGCTAAGGCGTGGAGTAATGTGGGTTGCTGGTGGTGACGATCTATGGGGTAAAGTTCTGTAGGGAGGAGCAGATGAAATGGTGGGAGCAGGTGGTGTATAGGGCGTGCCAGCATTCTCCTCTGGCTTGGGAGTTATTTGTAGTGCAGTGTGGGGTTCTTGCTGATGTTGACAGGGATGAAGGCAGTCGATCTGGGAGAGGCGCTGGGCATGGAGTTATGGGGGTAGGTGCAGATGTTGTCATGGTGGCTTGGAGGTTGTGTTTGGAGCACCAGCGTGCGACTCTGGCTTGGGAGTTGGAAGTAGCAGTGTGTGGTGGAGTGGGGGGTGATGGTCATTCTCGGCATATGACTAGGTGGAGGTGTTGTGGGAGGGCGGAGCACGAGTTGGATCTCGGTAAGCAGGGGATGGTTTGTGGTGGGCCAGATGGCTCCTCTGTTCTGAGGGACAGAGTCAGTGTGGTGAGTGTGTGAAGGAAGTAAGTGCATCAGAGTGCCGGATGCTTGTGGGCGGCAGAGGAGTGGCGGTGTGCGGTTGGAGTTTGAGAATGAAGGCGCTAGAATGGCAGTGGTGGGTCAGGAACGGGGTTTAATTGCTTGCCAGTATGTTTTTCGTTTGCTAGTTGGGAAGTGCGAGCAGAAAGGCTGTGTGTCGGATTTCTGTTCTGAGTGACTGCCTCCTCAACCCTGACCCAGCAACTATGCAAAGAGGTGGTCTTGGTTCTCGCTCCGTTTTTGTAAGGTTGGAATTGTCAGTCGTGGTTGGTTGGGGGGGGGGGGGGGGGGTGCATTGCAGCAAGTGGGGGTGATTGTGCCTGGGTGGGTCCCTGCAGTAGGGAGCACTATGGTCAGGGGTATTTTGGTGGGGAGAGTCACTCAAGTCCAGTAAAAGCAGTGATAACTATGTTTGAGACAGCGATATATGCAATGGTACCTAGATTTAAGACACTTAAAATGTGGGCACACTAGTGAATTTAAACACCTAGAATTGCGAGACCTGGATAGCGAGAAAAAATAAAACACCTACAATGGGAGCACCGTAGTAAATGTAACACCACCTAGATTTGAGAGAGCAAAAATGGCAGAGGAGGCGACTGCAAGACTAGGTCCTCATTCGAGATAGAATCTGAATCAGCCAATGGGAACTGGGGGGATTGACAGCAGGTGGGAAGAACAAACAGAAGCTAGAAACCAGCAACAATACACATGCATACTTATTTAGGAGAAATAAACACACAAAAACTAAAAATCAAATTAACCAGACTGGGGCACAAGCCTCACCTCTACGCAGCTAGCTAAAGAGCTAAATATTGCTAACTTACAAAGGGGCTCAAGTGCGATTCAGGAAAGGCTAAGATAGTATTGGATCCAACACTGCAATAAAGGAACATGGGTTGCTGGTCATTCTATCCAGACCTCACCTACCTGAACTGGCACTGCCAGTTGATGACTTCCCACTGCCTGAGCCAACACAGTCCCTTTGCCTTGAGGTCCTTAGCTGCAGGGGGGCTGCCACGGGCTGGGGCTGCCCTGGGAGTGTCATTAAGAAGGTCTTCAAGGTCAGGTGTGTTGTTGCTGGGCACCAATCAGCCAGTAGAGGGTGAGAAAGGTGGCGAGGAGGGAGGCATGGAGAGAGCAGGCGCTGCTGAGTGCGCAGGGACTTGAGCGGACCTTAGAAAGTCAATATTTGCCTTGGGGTTCTTAGCCAAGGGCTGCCCGGGCAGTGGGGCTGAATGGTTTGGAGATGTCTAGGGTGGAGAAGAGAGCATTGTTGGTTAACTATGGGCTGTATGGCCCAATCACAGAGCAGGAACAGGGGAGAGGTCACAAGGAGCAGGGCATAGGGAGACTGAACATCCCAAAGGGACACAAGCCACATTAATGAAAACGTTTGCAAGGCAGTGGGGAAAAGGGTGCAGGGCTGCACACTCGCCTCATCCACAAGCTGTAGCAAGTAAGGTCACAAACAAGTGGCAGGTGAAGGAAACACATCTGAGTACCCCCAACATAGCAAGAAATGCATTTACATAGATTGAATAGCAGTACACAAATGGGAGATTTGGGTGCCAGAAAGTAACCACACAAGAGCGAGAACGTAGCAGGCTATGCATCACAGTTTACTTTGTCATGCAGATCACCATGTTTACATGGAGGATTGATAGCAAGTGCCATAGATAGTGGATGCAGAGTTGGCAAAAATGTGATTGGGTTGATAATTGTCAACCAATTAAAAGGGTCACTTGAAAGCCTCCTTGATAACCACAGTTTACATCTTTGCAGTTAGAGAACTTGCACAATAATACTTCTTTCCAACTACACCAGCTATAGGCTTGAATGCCCGGCACTAGCATAGTAAGCAGCTCTTGAACCACAGAGGAGCAATTGAACAGCACAACAGGAAGGCTGGCCCACTTCTCACTCAATCTTTGGGCAACACATAATTAGGGCACCCTTAAAGTACAGAAATAGCAATGGCCAGAAGATCTTGTAGATGGGGGGCCAAATCTGTCCCTCATGCCTCCCACACAATCCTCAGCACAACGGCAGAGAAACAGATGTGCCTCACTTATACACCCCTCACCATGAACCTTGAGTGAATAGTGATGCATCAAACAACCGTTCGGACCATACCCAATGGATGACTTGGACAATATAGAAAGGACATTGATTTATGGCTTTTCAGTCAGTTGAATTGCTTCTTCAATGACATAACTGACATTATGACATAGCCACATTATACAGAAAGCACTTATTCATCCAGTCTTGAAGACACAAACATGCACTAGTTTATTGCATATGGGCACAAAGCACATGCTGCTGACCCACGTAGGTAAGAGGACAGATACACATACATATCACTGCGTTTACAACTTCCACTAAAGCTGAAGCAATAAGATGCAAAAAGTTTATATTGAGTTTGCATATGCTCGACTGCTATTAAAATGGAGAAGCTAAGGAATGATATAGAAGCTATAAGTCATGGAAAGGGATTGGAAAGGACAGAGGCTTCGAGCACATGGAAAGGCTGACACAATCCCCACAGCCAGATGCAAGCAGAGACGAGGCACTCAGCCAAGGACAAGTGGAAACAGAAAGGTTTGTAGCAAAGACAAACCACCTGCAGAAAGTCGGGCTAAAATCCTCACAATTACAAGCGAGGAGGCTTATTTCGTGGTCTCCGCACACATGACCCAGCTAAACAGGACAACTCCCATCCAACCAAGGTAGACAAAGAGCCATTTCCATCAAACCAAGAAAGAGGCAACAAGTGTTGCATCTGGTGTTCAGTTGAATGTGTTTTAGGTGATCCGAGAATGGCAATATAACACTTCACACCTCCATGTTCATTTCCATTGTCATGAAAAGGTACCCTCACAGGATCCCAAAGATGGGAGGACACACTGACCATTCCACTATTCGACTTGGTTGGGGGACTTTTGTTGCACAGGTCAATGCAACATTGTAGATTAATAGGGATGGTTTTAGGGGGGCTCCTAAAAATGGTCATCCAATTGTAGGACTAACCTACACGTTCCCTATATGTAACCTGCTCAAACTGACCTATGTAATCGGGAAATAGGTTTTTTGGGTTGGGAACCCGAATTGGTGGCACACAACACTGGGTGACATCCTTAGAAGAGAGTTCAGGAGAATTGGTTTTCTGGTGTGATCCCTGTCATTTTTGGTTTGCCAATAAAACACAGTAAACTTTGCCCCGTGGCAGTCTCCCATTCTTGGGGCTGGGAGTCATTGATGGGCCAGAGTGTTATCTGCTAATAATTGGGGTGGTTAATAGAAGGGCCCAGGCACGCTATACAAAATGGCAGCAGAGGACGGTCCACAGGTTCTTTCAGCCAAAAAAAATATATAAAGAAAACGGCCTTTTCCCACCCCATGCCCGAGGGGCTGTGTAGCAACCTGCGAGAAACAATCCATACAGGACGACAGGGGCCTCCCTTGAAGAGAAATTCCTGCCCGCTTTCGATGGGATGCCCATTAGACCCGACAGCAGAGTGGCAGGTTGAGAGAGTCGGTGCCCCATAGCCCTCGGCAGATCACAGTGCAAGTTGAGACTCGGCTATATGGCAAATAGGGGGGAGAAAGGTCAGTTTGTTAGGCAGTCAGTTCAAGCGATCGGCTAGTCAGCCTAACCTCACACAATATATAATGGTTTCCCTGTGAGTTAGGAAAGTTAGCTTGATTCACGGATGGTCGTTTAATGGTTTACCAGGGAGACAGGAAGGCAGTCTACCTCCCTGGCTTCTCATTTCATCTAAAAGAGATTCTCTCTCCCCCCACTCTCCTCCGGTCCTTCTTCAGCCACCCCGCCTCCCCGGTCTTCCCTTGTTCTCCCAGACAAGGTTTCTAGACAAGTCTAACCTATGAAAGTCTTGTCAAAAAACAGGTTCATCCCCGTCATCCCAAAACCATCATGGACACCTCAGCCCATGCTCTGGCCGACTTCTGCAACCACTCCTTCGCCACTGGTGTCTTTCCTTCTCCTCTGAAGCACTCTTGTGCACCCTCTTCTTAAGAAATGCACTGCCAACCCTTCCTGCACGGCTTACTATAGCCCAATCTCCATCACTGCTTTCCTGGGCAAACTCCTGGAAAAGCTGGCCATCTATCAGCTTAATCTTCACACTGAATATGTTGTATGTCTCCACGAACATCAGTCTGGCTTCAGAGTTGTCAGAAGCACAGCAACTGCTCTCCTAACACCCGTGAAGTCCTGCTCTCCAACCTCCATTGGATCATTCCAGAACATTCATATAACTGAAATTCCAGCAGCAAGAGCACAATACATTTATCGCTATGCACCACAAGGACAATTCCACAGGAAGCATGCCACACTAAGGTGGATGTCCAAGATGACATTCCTGTACAAAGAATTAATATAAAGACCCAGGAAATGCTGGATGATTACTAGAACACAGATAAAAAGTAGAGTATATAACAGAGGGTGCAAACAGTGACACAGAAGGAGTTATTGTCCCGAGACAGGACATATAGAAAAAGAGGAATGCCAGGATGTTGGGAAGACCAGATGCTGGTGTATGGACAAGCGCAAACAGATGGAAAGAAGACATGGTGGAAAGCAAAGCACACGCTCTAACAGTTCTAGTGGCAGTAGTAGAGCAAGAAAGTGTGCCTCAAGAAATAGGAAGCAAGCTCAAAAACTAATCTATGCAATTTCACTGCATCACAAAATTTAAATTAAGAAAAAGCTGAATTCGAAAATAGGCACAGTGAAATCCTGCATGACTTCAGGTGCATTCCCCCTACCCAACCCACCTCCCTACTTACCTGTTGGCGGCACACCTCATTGTGTGACAGTTTGTCCCAAGATAACAGTTAAGCAGTGTAGAAAAGGACAGACATTATGTGACCTTGCCTCCGCTGCAGAAATGCACGTTTACTTACTGAACCCACAAAAACATAGGTTTTCATTGCGGTAATAGAAGTGAATGCCCAAAATTACCACACATCGGCGTCATGTTTAAGCTCATTTTTCACACACGCACTACAGTAGGGATGGGGTTCCTTGACATGGTCATCCAATTGGATGATAAACCTATTGGCTCCCTATATGGAACCTACTCAAACTGACCTATGCAATAGGTTTTTTGGGGTAGGAACCTGAATTTGTGACATCACAGGGATAAAACCAGGTGACCTGCTTAGAATACGAGAGCTCTGGAGAATATTTAGTTCAGTGGTGTGATCTGTCATTTTTGGTTTGACAGTACAATGTGCCCCATTACAGAGTCTCCCGTTCTTGTGGCTGGGAGTCGATGGGCCAGTGTTCCCTGCTTACAATTCAGGCAACTAATAGAGGGTCCAGACCACACTATACAATCTTGTAGTATACTAATCAATTTTCCACTTGAAAGATTCAAAATATGTGAGGCAGTCTCATCGGATCAGCACGACAAGATGGTCCATAGAGCACCCAATAATATCAAGTTTGCTGGAACATACATGACTGAAGAACTAATACTTCCTCTGTAGTGGCAGCCATACATGTTTCTACTTAAATGCACTGCTTTTACATGCAGAACTACCTTGAGAAAACCAGCAGGCAAAGGGATGGTGTCCAGGCCTTTGCTGGCAGAGCAGCACAAGCCAGGCAGTCTGCGCTCCAAATGAGATTCTGAAATGTGTGTACTCCCCATTTTAGTTTGGGCTATTCAGTAGCATCTAAGCACCACCTATAAGCTGAAACGGTTGCATTGGAGAACAGGTAGGAAGCAGATGACATGCAAGAAGGGACACAGGTGGTGAGGGTTTGGCTATTTAATCACCCATTACCTGCCCAGGGATATGGGAATCCCTACGGCCAGTCCCAAACACTCGTTTTAACTCCCTGCCTAAATCACACCCCATCAAGGGGTAACAATCTTTAGCCAGTGTTAAGCTTCAGCAGTTGGGAGAGTGACTAGCTTAAATGCAGCTTTTAAATGGCTACTGGTGTAATTAAGTTTCAACCAAGAGTGCCATCACTTCCAAGGCATTCAAGTTAAAAACAAGCAACCACAAAGCCAACAGTTTTGGCTTGAAGTATTAGACCAGTATTTGCCAGATGCTGCCAATATATCCCAGTAATCACTCCATTGTCCAGCTGTTGTGATTTTATGGACAGGAAGTAACTATGAGTAACTAGTCCATGCCCATCCCATACAGGGGTGCAACATTTAAGAAGGGGGTCCAACTGGTGATGGGAGGGGGCCCCTTCAGAAACTAAGCAGGGCAAACTTGAGGCTCCACCCACTCTGTTCTACTACAACGATTGTCTGGTGTGGGGCCCTAGTATCAAACGGTACATTTTAAAAACGTGACATGCTAGTGAGTAATATGCTAGTGAGTGTGACAACGTGATTGGATTTACAGATCTTAAAACCCATGTATCCAATCAGGCATCACCTTTAAGCAAAAGCAACCATCAGGGGGACCAAGCCAAAGTACAACCCGCCACTAAGCCAGATTCCACATACATAAAGGTCTGCTCATTATATGAACAGATACACATTTTGACACTGGCTGTCGCCATACAGTTCCATTCTGGTTGCACCAATATATGCCACTAGTCCCACATACGAACACAGTGTCTGCTTTGCACTAAATGACAGTAATGACAAAGAAAACATGTCCATCCCAGTAAAAATATCAGCATGGAGAGAAATGGCCAAAACACCAGTCTAGCTACATAATAAGTACATGCTACTTGGCATGTTTTTATTATTTGGGCATCTACAACAGTAATATAATGGAGTCTCCTCAACACCTAGGCCATCACGTCACCCCCACCCCATCACAGCTGTACCCCTCTGCATTATCTGTTCTGAAGGCACCAGTTATGCATCCACAGTTGTACCCCTTTGTAAAGCACCCCATTGGGTATCTGTATTAGTGTATACCTCTAAAGAGCTGCATTGAAAGATAGTTCTGCTCAAAATAGCAGCATAGATTGGCTACACCAAAATGCCATTCTAGCCACATCATGCTTACTTTATGATGGAAGTCCACAAAAATGGCGATTTTTCCACCCCACCGCCCAGAATAATTTCAGCACAGCCTGACACATAAGCACCCATACAATTTAAACATCCGATTCACCATACACTAATTTACATGCACCCCATCATGTATCGTATACATTACTCACCATAATCATATTTCTAATGCTTGCATCTGCTTAGATTCACATGCTGTGCATAGTCCGACATCTAGTGGAAGCGCTGCAGAGCATTCCAGTAGTTTTCGAAAATCAAAAAGGGACATCAACAGGGCATGCCAGTAATATTATCACTAGATGCAAGGAGGGTGGTCCTCTACTATGTAGGCATGACCAGACCGCTAAGAAAACAGATCAACTGTTTGTCTACATAGCACCAGGCAGAATGTCATCTCTAGGTGGATAGTCGGATGTATACAATTGTGCTACTCCCCATCAGACAAAACATTGCCTTATAGAATATTGGCCTGTTACAGTGGACAGCACCCATCTGTCTGTGGTGAATTCCTCCAATTCGTGGGTGAAGGTGGATATGCCTCTCCAGTAGGAGGGTGATATGATATGGCATATGTAACACGCCTATACACAAGTGTTCATGGGAGGGCACCTGGAGCAGATAGTCACTGCTTTTGAGGTGGAGTGCCACCTCAGGAGGGAGTTGCCTCTACCACATCGGCAGGATCTCCACACTCCTCTAGGGTCATTCTAGGACTATTCTAGGACTAACCCAGATTGTTTCCCCAGGCAGTACCTTGGCTTTGTGTAGAAGTTGAAACCCTCTGAATTTGTGCCACATGAGCAACAAAAATTCCTGTTTCCCCTCTGGCCAGTAGGTATATTGGTAAGTTGGCCCAATGACTTTAGAGCATCATATTCCTCTTGGCCATTTTCAAGGCGTCCTCAACAGCCTTGCCAAAGAGGACAACGAACATAAGGGTAGCTTGCATCTCTGGTTCAAAACCAGATTGCCGCAACCAAGCGTGGTACTTGATAATTGTCCCTACAGCTATTATCCTGCCAGCGTAAAGATTGGTTTTTAATACACTGCCCCGACTTCTGAGGCCACCTTGGCAAGCCGAGTTGGTTCCGGGGCCGATGAAGTAAGGCATAGACCTCATCCCATTTTTGGCAGTTGTAGCTGGCCAGCAGGGTGGTGTGGTTAGCAATCCTTGTCTGGAATGCAGTAGGCAGCCACCTTTCTGCCCATTGTCTAAAGTCTCTTGCTTTCCTTCGCGGCGTGGCCTCAGAGGAAGCTAGGGGAGTACCAGCCCTTTTTCTGATTGTGGTAACTAATGAATCAGGTTTTGGTTGCCCTCTGATATACAGTGGGTCAGGTCTAAATAGTTTCTCTATGCAGGGGTTCACTGGCCACATACCATTAGGGGTCTCCAGTGATGGCTTTATTTTTTCGCTGAATGGACTTGAGGGAATAAACTGAGTAACGGCCTTCTCTAAGATTCTCTGAAGAAGAAAAAAAACTTTATCCTGTTCGTCCTGGGTAGCCATCTGAAAATGCTCTGCCGCCTTGACACACTTCTTTCAGAAGGGGGTGATTGTCAATAGGCGACACCATGACCAGGGATCCTGATCAACAGGCGAGTCTATGACATACATATTTGTCTCTGGGCCCACCTCAGGGTCCTCATCCCCATAAGGGTCTGCTGCCTCTTGAATTTTTCATGGTCAGAGTCCAGGTCATAGAGAACAATGACTCTTGCACTGGATTCTCAGGGCAAGACCTCTTAGCAGGGGGTTGAGCAGGTTGTGCAGGAATCTGCGACCCAGAGGGTGCTGTAATTGTGGGGTGGATTGGAAACTCCGACATCCCTTCGAGTTTCAAAAACAAATACTCCACCGCTTCCAGATGTCATCCTATGCACAGCATGTGATCCAAGCAGCTACCACAAGATTATATATAATAAGATACACATAATTTGCTAAAAGGAAACACCAACGCTTCAGAAAGGGCTTCCCCTCTCCTTAACCAAAAGTGCACATCAGCTGCTTACCTCAGGCTTGCATCTGTGGGGAGGAGGCCGATATGCACATACGATTTTCCGGAAGCAGAGAAGGAAGTCTTCCTTTATTTAAAAAAAACGCTTTAATATGTCACTGCGTTTGTGCAAAAAAATATTTAGTGTTAACCTAAAACAAACACCCCCCACCCCAGACTGCTTGTATAAGAGAAGTCTATACAAGTTAAGCCCCTGAAGCACTTCTTTTGATTAGGTCAGCAGAAAGCTAATTAAACATGTCGGGCATGACTTCTTTTATCCACTTTCAATAACCATTGACCAAAAGCATGTTCACCCTTATATTTTCCAAAACAGGTATCAGTAGATCACAAAGTGGCTATTGGTCCATCTTTACATTTAAAAAACCCTTTAAAAAATTCTTAAGTGCATAGTGCAAAATTATCACTGTACTCGGTGCCATCATTTATCTTAACCTCCATTTGTTCAAAAATGGAGTACGAAATTTTAAAAAGGCACCACCATCCATTTAAAATGCCCAACCGGTTTCATTCCTCTCCCTGATGACTTAATTGAAGGAACCTCAAGGGCTTACTGCTTGCTAGGCTTCCTGGGGTGGTACGTAACCTACCTTCTTTGTGCTACTGTCTCAGGTTACATGGAGCCGTATAATCTATAAATCCTCTCAATATTCTTCTCTTTTGCCTTCATGGTATATCACTTGTAGTAAGCCTGTACCATTTACAACTAGATTCTGTCAGACATGGGTCCAGCACTGTGGCATAATTGCTCCTTGCCGCCTGCCTTGCGCGACTCATCCATTTACTAGGATCTAATCCTCCACGGCAGTGATCTAGTCTGAACACTTTCCATCTTTACTTGGATAAGGGGATGCTCCGTGTACGCTGTAGTAGGTAGGGAGTTTGTGGTGTGCTTTATTATTTCAACTACTCTGTAGGATCGCTGGCTGTGGTACTAAGTTTGCTGCTGCATTGAATGCTTTAAGGAGCATTCTGTGCTCCTCTGGCGTTCAATAAGACTGGTCTTTCTGCAGATTATAGGAATTTTGATCTCAAGTACACCAAACAAAACTCGCTGGCACAGCATATACCGGGCATACTCTTCTCAAACAAGTACAGATAGAAAATGTACACACTGGATCCCTGTCCGAGGATTAGAGCCCAGTGAGTCACGCATGGCATACAGCAAGCAGCTGGAATTTACGCTACCAACATGGCCAACAATCTAGTTGTAAATATGTGCAGGCTAACTACAAGTAAAATACTAAATGTTACAAAAATGGCAAACTATGTATGTAAAAGAAAAATATTGTGAAAGGATTTTGTACGACTCCATGTAGCATAGAACAGTAACACGTATGTGAAAAGAAGTCAGGTTACATACCACCCCAAGTATTATAGCAAGCAGTAAGCCCCTGAAGCACTTCTTTCGATTAGGTCAGCAGAAAGCTAATTAAACATGTCAGGCATTTTAAATAGATCCTTAACCTCCCTTTTGTTCAAAAATGCAGTTAGTTAAGATAATTGAAAGCACTTCAACACAGTGATACTTTAGTAGCCACTATATTTTGTTATCTACCGATAGCTTGGAAAATTAAGGGTGAACATGATTTTAGTGGATGATTATTAAAATTGCTGAAACAAATTGGGCGAGCAATGAATGCAGGTAACTAGTATGAAGACTTAACCAACCCTCCTGGACTGCTTGTGTAAAGCCAGGGATAAACACCCCCCCGCCCCCCACACTGCTATATCAAATTAGCCCTGGGATCTCCCCAAGTTGATGTTAACTACACAAACACAGTAAGACTTCAAGCAGCAGGGTTCAGGAAAGGCTTTTAGACCCCTCTGGCTAACCAAAAGCTATTTGCAGAAGCCACACCACCCTCCAGTGGGAGGACTGAAGCACAGTAAGCTCAATGGCATTGCACATCTGATCCCATATACACAAAAGAACAAACCATCTGGCAATGCTGGTTTAAAGTTGGGAGTAAAATGAACAAATGTTTATCTTTGCATCTACACATGTTTAAGGACAATTCGTGCCAATACCTCTCTACCTTAGAGAGGCCCAGCTCTTTCGCTAAACTTTGAACTTTTTAAACCGGTTTGTTTTCTGTGTTTCTTTTGGTTATGGAATTTGACAACCCCATAGGCAACATTTCTCCATGCGTGTTACACAGCACCCTCAGTGCAGTGACACAGGGAAGGATTTTAGGCTGTCCCAAGGTTTAAGTACCTTCTCTGGGATAAACTATTGTTTCCCAGAGAATGGAAGGTTAAATTAACTTTACTGTCCTTTTAAATTCCTAGACCCAGCACACTATCCTCCTATGGAGTGCTGGAGGGGTTACCTAGTATCCCCGTGCATAGACACTCATGTAGATGTCAAATGCTACCCTTTCCTATCGAAATGGCTGGTGGCCGTGGTTTTACAACGAACTCATGATTTTCCCAATCGCGAACACGGTAGCTAAAAATTGCGAGAGTCATGTTTTTCAAGAGCCCCTTTGTTTAAACGGGTCCTGGTCTTTTGGCCATTTCTTTTTGGAAAGGTCCGTCTGCGTGCCAAACTAGGTTTGGTCCCTTTGTTTCTATGCCTTGGCGGGCTTCAGGACTGAAGACGGCCTCTGGCATCCAAGTGTCTGGGGTGGGAAGAAGTGAGGGAGGTGCCCAAAACTGTGCTTCGTCTACTAGGAGACCCAAATGCACTTGGTGTGATTGGCTGACTGTCCAGCAAGGACAGTCACCCTGCTGGGTGAGTGGCAACTAGGCTGGAATGAAAGGGCAAAACTGTTTAAAAGGCAAGTCTCTAGGACTGGAAAGCAGAGTCGACCACTGGAATGAAAGAACCGAAAGAGGACTACTGCTGCAACTCCTGGACGGTTTGCCCGGTGAAGCCCTGCTGCAGGTCCGACACGCCAAGCTCTTAACAGAGAAGCAACCTTCAAGGATGACTTCTTCCTTTGAGTTGGTGTGACCAATCAACTCGTAAGACATCGGATCATCCTAAGAGCTGTTGGGATTAACCAGACAAAGGGCACCAACTTGTGTGCTCGACAGCTACTCAAACCAAAGATCTTCCATTTTGCCAGCTTGTTTGACCAGTCCCTGTGCAGTGCAGGAGTCCGCCAGCATCCTCCCCTTATCCTTCCGACAGGCTCAGGAACAGTCAGATCTGCCAGGAACCGTCTTAAGACAATCTCCTCAAAAATACCAAGAACACTTATCAATGCTGGTGAGCCAAGTAGCACCCGTGAACAGTAGGAGGGTACAGGAAAACCCCATACATAAGAAATGGTTTAAATATAAAGAGCTAAGAGGAAACACAAACTTTATCTGGCCTAATATGGTTGTCTGGAAATAAGCAGATAAAACTACAAGAATAATGTGATTTAAAAATGAGAGACTAAACAAGCAGCAAACAGCTCGAGAAAGCTCTTTGAGATAGTCAAATCCCTTGAAAAACCAACTGCCACCCAAATACCAACCACGAACGACATTACAATCCAAGCCACCTTGAATGTGAAAAATCAAAGCCAGATCCAAAATGTTAGGAGATACGGTTGCATAATAAGCCAGACCACACCAAATAAAACAAGCTAGACATGTCATACCCAAGTTCGCCATGTTAGAAACCAGCAATATGATCAAGATCCTTCAAAATATGAAACCATTGTTCCCTCCAAAATAACAGCATTTGTCACCCTTCCTAACCAGATTCACTAAAGCATCTTTCCGGGACCACCAAGTGCCAATCTCCCCTATTCAAAAGGCACCCAACCTTTACCCCAAAAATCTTAGACCCATCACAAATTGTAAGACAATGCATTACTTACCGTAAAAGCATTTCTGATGGTTGTATCTGCTTAGATTTACATGCTGTGCATAGGTCCGACATCCAGTGGTCACTGCGGAGTATTGCATTTTGTTTTTCGTAGTCGAAAAGGGGACGTCGACAAGGCGTGTCTGTAACACTATCCCTATAGTGACGTGCGTAGTACCCACAATCCCTCACGCGCCGAGGTCCCTCTGTTTGTATTTTTCTGCCCTGAGGGAGCCTTTTAGCCGTGAGCGAGTACAGAAAAGAGAAATATATAAAAGGATGTCTATGTTCCTTCCATCCGAGCGGGGAGGAAGGGTGGGCGCATGTGAATCTAAGCAGATACAACCATCAGAAATGCTTTTACGGTAAGTAATGCATTGTCTTCTGATGTTTGTTAATCTGCTTAGAATCACATGCTGTGCATAGACTAGCGAGCAGTACCCGGAGTTGGCGGTGGGTTATGAGAAGGAACAGTAGAAAAAAGATGTCTTAATACTGCCTGCCCAACCTGGGAATCAGATCTAGAGTGTGCATCTAGACAGTAGTGTTTTGTAAATGTGTGCACAGAACTCCAGGTTGCCGCTTTGCAGATGGACTCAAGGGGAACATTTGCAATGAATGCTATGGAAGCCCCCGTGCCTCGAGTGGAATGTGCTCTTGGCTTGAAGGGTAGTTCTCTCTTAGCAAGAGTGTAACAGAGAGTGATGCATTGAACAATCCATCTAGATATAGTGGATTTTGAGACCGCATCTCCTTCTCTTCCTGCTGCCACCGAGACAAAGAACTGATTAGTCTTTCTCAGTGGTCTGGTTCTTTCCATGTAGAACATGACAGCTCTGCATACATCTAGTGTATGCAGACTTTTCTCCCGAGCTGGAAGGGTTTTGAAAGAACGTTGGTAGTTCTATAGTTTGGTTTACATGAAATTGCGAGATGAATTTAGGTGCAAACCTTGGGTGTGTGCGTAGAACCACCTTATCTTTGTGAACTGTTACGAAGCGGTCTAGTACGGAAAGAGCCTGTAGTTCACTTACTCTCCTAATGGAGGTGATAGCTATTAGGAAAGCAGTCTTAAGGGTGATATCTTTAAGAGTTGCCTTGTGCATGGGTTCGAAGGGAGGGCCCATGAGTCTGGAAAGTACCACATTTAAGTCCCATCCGGGAGCTGGGTTAGCTATCGGAGGGTGTATCCTCTTTACCCCCTCCATGAAGGCTTTGATAACTAGTATTTTCCACCACGACACTTTAAGTTGGGAAGTGGTGTATGCAGAAAGTGCCGCTAGGTGGACTTTAATGGAATTGAACACTAAACCTGAATCCAGTAAATGGGTCAAGTATAGAATAATGTCAGTAGGAGAGCAGTCAACTGGGTTGATGCTAGTACCTCTACACCAGATAACGAATCTTTTCCATTTGCTAGAATAGCAGTGTCGAGTATTAGGTTTTCTGGCTTCCCCGAGGATGTCCATACATCTCTGTGGGAGTTGTAAATGTCCAAATTCTATGATCTCAGGAGCCAGGCTGCTAAGTTCATGGTCTGAGGGCATGGATGCAGTGTTCTGCCCTTGTCTTGTGACAGCATGTTGTACGGGCAGGGAAGTTTCACTGGGGGAGATAGGGACATCTCCATCAAGTGAGCGAACCATGGCTGGCGGGCCCACATTGGGGCCACTAGTATCATTGTAACCTGCTCCTGATGCATCTTGTGCACCACTTTGTTGAGAAGGGGAGTCGGGGGGAAAGGCGTAAACAAATTTCCCTGACCATAGAATCGACAGACCGTTCCCCTTGGACTGGTTCTGGGGGTACCTGGAGGCGTAACTTTGGCATTGTGAGTTTTCCAGAGTTGTGAACAGGTCTATTTCCGGGAATCCCCATTGAGTGAAGACGTCTAAGACAATGTCTTTGTGTCATTGCCATTCGTACTCTCCGGGCAGGGGGAAGTCTCTGCTGAGTTTGTCTGCTAGAAGATTGAGTTCCCCTGGTACATGTTGTGACAGTAGGAACATGTTGTGTCTGAGAGCCCACTTCCATATATTCTGGGACAGTTTGACAGTCCTGGAGAGCGAGTGCCTCCTTGCTTGTTGAGGTAGTACATGGCTGTGGTGCTGTCTGAGGACCATCACGGTCTTTTCTTGTAGCTGTTTCTGAAAGGCTTTTAGTGCTTTGAACACCGCTAGTAGTTCCAGCAGGTTTATATGCTTGGATGCTAAGCTCGGAGTCCAAACTCCGTGGGCCGTCTGATGGGATAGGTGAGCCCCCCATCCTGTAAGGGATGCGTCTGTGGTTAGAGTGGCTTCCACTGCGGGTGTGGCAAAAGTTTTCCCTAATAACAGGTTTTCTTTTGTCCACCACCGTAGCGAGAGAACCAAGGCCTGCAAGACCACCACTAGATCGTCCCATTGTCCGCTGGCCTGACACCACTGGCTGTAGAGCCACTCTTGCATTGGGCGCAGGCGCGCGTGAGGTACCAAATAAATACATGACGCCATCATCCCTAGCAAGCGCATTGCTTTGCGTACCGTCACCTCTCGGCCTGCTACATAATGGGGAATTTGAAACAGCATGTTTTGGACCCTCTCGTTGGAGGGGAATACGAGGCCGTCCTTTGTTCGAATTAGAGCCCCTAGGAATTGTTTGGTTTGGCTGGGGTCTAAGCTGGACTTTTTCGTTGATGGAGAAGCCCAGTTGGGACAAAAGGTCTACGGTCTTTTGGGTATTGGAGAAGCATGTTTCGTAAGAATCCCCTGTTATGAGCCAGTCGTCGAGGTAAGGGTATACCGGGATGGATAATCTGCACAGGTGGGCCGCTGCCACTGCCAGTACTTTCGTGAATACCCTTGGTGCAGATGCTATCCCGAAGGGTAGTACTCTGAACTGGTAGTGTTTGTCCTCTATTTTGAATCTGAGGTATTTTCTGTGCGATGTCAACATTAAAATATGAAAGTATGCATCTTTCATGTCCAGTGTTGTCATGTAATCCCCTTGTGATAACAGTGGGATTACCTCCTGTAAGGTCACCATACGAAACTTTTGGGGTTTGACAAATATGTTCACTGGGCGCAGATCTAATACAGGGCGCATGGTTAAATCCTTTTTGGGTACAACGAAGTACATTGAATAAATACCTTCTGTTACCTGTGATAGGGGGACGGGCTCTATAGCTTCTTTCTTCAGTAGTTCTTCCACCTCTTGAAGAAGAATGGAGAGGTGTTGCGGTGTCATGCGTCGGTTCCGTGGGGGTTTGTACTTCGGGGAACCGTTGAACTCGA